>NC_060149.1:835839237-837039237 GCF_021461385.2 Schistocerca piceifrons
GTACAGACCTCCGATTAGTCAGTCTGCATTTGTCTGCACCAGTCTGTACCAGTCTGCATTAGTCTGTACCAGTCTGTACGAGTTCTACATTTGTCTGTACCAGTCTATAGTCAAGTTTCAGTCTGAGCCTAATAAGATTACCATATTCCTGTACATAGTCATGAAGATAAATGTATAGACACTTTGTCAAGTATCAGAGATATATGTGGCAATAAGATTAACGTACCAATACCAAAGGAACTTCAGATTGTCAATTGTAAATAGCATCCAGAACCAAGTTAATTAATTTTTATGCTTGTTATTATTTTAATAAATGTGAGCAAAAATTAGTCAAGTTCTGTTTAAAGTTGGTCATCGTCAATCTGCTACTCTCAGCGTGCAAGTGACATTTCTATCGTCTGACCTAACGGCTGAAGATAAACACGCCACGATAAGACCACGAGACATATTGCTGACACTCGCCTACTTCGTTAGAGCGACAAGTCAAATAATCTGATGGTGTGTGTACTGAAGGTCTTACAGTACGCACACCACATCATGGTAGGTTTCGAACGTCTTCCACGTTTCAACAACGTGACTGACGGCATTGCTGTAATGTTTAAAGACAGCCACACAACGTCCGACGGTAGCTCAAACGGAAGTTCGAAAACGCTCAATGTTTGGAGGCCAAAAACTATCGTGACAAACCACCACAATCCCTGTACGTCCGTCAGAGTATAGGAATTGGAGATCATTAGCATAGTGCCGCACGATACCGATGCACAGCTCGTAATTCCCCAGATTTGTGTACACACTACTACAGAGGATCGAAAAATGAATTCCGAAAACATTTTGTGGCAGCAGATGCATTTCATCCCGTATAAAACATTCTACTTCATACGCCATCTGCCGTTGGTGAGTCAAAGGAAAAGTTAAATTAATCGTAGCTTGGAGACTTTCACAAGCAGTGCAACAAGGAGACGCAAGACGCCTCATCAATGCCGAAGGCAGACTGCCCATTTGGCTATCCGTGCACGACTCATGGACAGAGCCAAACTTCCATATGTCGTCACCCATGCGTCTACAACCTACATTCGTTACGTATATTCCCATACAGGTGAGATATTACTTGAAAGCAGCTAGCCCGGTGTCGGTGGATAAATACGATATTGCAGTGCTAAAGAAACTTTGAATCATAATTCAGAGTAACACAGGCATTGAAATATCGTATTTATCTGCCGACACCGTACAAGCGACTTTCAAGTGAAACGTCTCACCTGTCTGGCTGTAAGTTGTGCATGGATAACCAAATGGTAAGGCGACCGCTCGCGATAAGCGGGAAATCCGGGTTTGAGTCCCGGTCCAGCACAAATTTTCACTGTCGTCATTCCATTCTACAGCTGATGGTTGTCTATATTCGTAATTGCGAATACATTTAATGTATTCTGATTAAAGTTAAATTGTGTTCAATATTGCGGATTGTAATAGGAGGTAGACAGTATTCAGATTCTAGTCAACTTGTTGTAAACAACAGTCACTATTGTGGATTGTAACAGCAGAGAGGCAATGTTTCGATTCGAGTCATTTTGTGTTGTTGAGAGCAGTCACGGTGGAGTATCATGGTTTGTAATGGGAGATAAATAGTGGTTTGTATCAGATACAATGGTGTTGACAATAGCCGATGCAGTAGACCACATGAATTGTAATAGTATACAGACATAGTTCGATTCAACTCGCTCCGATGACAGCACTTGCAATCGACTATTTCGTATTATAATAGCAGACAAATAGCATTTCGCGCGAGTCAACTGGTGTTGATGATCGTGTTTTAGGTGGCTCTAGTAGCACATAATAACAAAAAAGTACTATTTCGAATCGAGTCAGTGTTGATGATAATGGTCGCAGCTGACTGTCGTGAAATGCAATATCACACAGACATTATTTCGATTCGACTTAACTCGTATTGGTGAAAGTTGTCACTCCTGACCATTGTATATTATAATGGCAGACATACAGCATTTCGATTCAAGTCCGTTGGAGTTGATGATAACGGTCTCAGTGTAATATCATGGGACTGTAACTGCAGACAGACAGTATTTCGATTTGCGTCAACTCATCCTGATGATAGCAGTTGCATTCGACTATCGTGGACTGTATAAGCGGACACACAGTATTTCCGTTCAATTCAGTTGTTGCTGGTGATAGCACTTGCAATCGACAATCGTGGACTACAACAGTAAATAGATAGTATTTCGAATCGAGTAGTCTGATTTTGCTGATAGCAATTGCAGCTGATTATTACAGACTGTATTGGGAGAGAGGCAGCATTTCAAACAGTGTTAACCGAAGTGGATGATAGTAATCTCAGTCAGATATTGCAGACTGTAATAACAGACATACAGTTCTTTGATTCGAATTAACTTGTGTTGACCACATCGGTTGCAAGCGACTATCGCAGACTAAAATAACATACACGCACTAAGTCCATTCTCTTCAACTGGCACTCATGACAGCATTCGCTGAGGACTGTTGGGGATGTAATATGAGACCGACAGTGGTTTGATTCGAGTCAACTGGTGCTGACTGCAGTAGTGAAAGTGGACTATCGTCGACTGAAATAGCAGACAGACAATATTTCCAATCGTGTCATCTTGTGTTGGAAGTACATGCAGTCGACTACGTGAATTGTAATTGCAGACAGACAGTATTTCGGTTTGGGTCGCGTGGTGTTAAATATAGCTTTTGAAGTCAGTTATCAAGGACTGTAATAACAGACAGTGCTTACAATTGAATAAAGTGGGGATGGCAGTAGTAGTTGCAATGGACTATAGCAAATTGCCATGGATGTATCTGAAATAGAATCAAACAATGTTGACGATAGCAGTAGCAGTCAACTATGCGAGCTAACATCCGAAAGATGTTCAGGCTCACATGCGGTTACTCTTCGTCGAAATGTCTTGGCTCAAACTCGTCTAGGGGCTGAACCGCACGAGTCGCATTACACGCCCTAAATTAGACACTTGTGACACTTTAGTTAAATTGTCTGGCTGATGGCAAGATTGCGAAATACAAAGTTAACATAACATACAATAACAATAATAATAATATCTGGAACTAAATTAACAACCCATAAATGTTGCAGGCTATACAGTTGCGATTTGGTTAGAATAATGTTTATTCATAAAGCAAACTAACAGCGAAGGTGGTCGTATTTAGAGTTACTGTTACATTGGAGCGTATATCCATTTGACACAGTTCGATCATTCACAATCTCATCGCGAATTATAAGTCCACTACTCCACCTCGTTAACTATCCGAAAAGTTAGAGTTCACAACAGTCGCGCGGATGCTCGCCGCTTAGAGACTAAGTCCCACAATACCACACAACGTCTTGTGATGTCTCACTGAAGCGGGGAGACAACGATAGGAGAGGAGTGGCAACGGCCAGGCTCACATGTGAGAGACATAGTCCTTGTAGTTCTGCGACAGCCAACTGCCAATCACGGGGAATAGGTACATGACACCCACGTAAAACTTTACATTCTGTCGTACCTGTCAATAGTAGAAGGCGGAGGTCCATCACATGGTATGGGGGAGAAGCAGCATATAAGATATTACTAAGAGGTGTGATGCTGGAACAAGATGTGTCACATAATATGCAGAACCACGTACATAAGCACGAGATAGCCAGAACAAGTGGAGAATGAATTAAGGCTACATACCAAAACAGGGTTGATAAAGCTAAACTATGTGATCTAAAGTATCCGGACACTTGGCTGAAAATGATTTACAAGTGCGTGGTGCCCTCCATCGGTAATGCTGGAATTCAAAATGGTTTTAGCCCACCCTTAGCCTTGATGACTGTTTCCAGTCTTGCAGGCATACGTTCAGTCAGGTGCTAGGTTTCTTGGGGAATGGCAGCCCATTCTTCGCGGACTGCTACACTGAGGAGAGGTATCGATGTCGGTCGGTGAGGCCTGGCACGAAGTCGGCGTTCCAAATGATCTCAAAGGTGTTCTATAGGATTCAAGTCAGGACTCTGTGCAGGCCAGTACATTACAGGACCGTTATTGTCAGGTAGTCACTCCGCCACAGGCCGTGCACAACGAAAATGTGCTTCATCGTGCTGAAAGAGCAGTCGCCATCCCCGAATTGCTGTTCAATAGTGGGAAGCAAGGAGGTGCTTAAAACACAGTTCTATGATAGTTCCACGCAAAACAACAAGGGGTGCAAGCCCCTTCCATGAAAAACACGACCACACCATAACATCACCGCCTCCGAATTTTACTGTTGGCACTACACACACTGGCAGATGTTCACCGGGCATTCTCCATACCCACAAACTGCCATCGGATTGCTACATGGTGTACCGTGATTCGTCACTCCACACAACGTTTTTCCATTGTTCAATCGTCCAATGTTTACGCACCTTACACCAAGCGAGGCGTCTTGTGGTATTTACCAGCGTGATGTGTGGCTTATGAGCAGCCGCTCGAACATGAAATCCAAGTTTTCTCACCTCCCGCCTAACTGTCGGAATTCCTGTGTGATGGTCTGGGTAAATGTCTGCCTATTACACATTACGACCCTCTTCAACTGTCGGCGGTCTCTATCAGTCAACAGATGAGGTCGGCCTGTACGCTTTTGTGCTGCACGTGTCTCTCCACGTTTCCACTTCACAATCACATTGGGAATAGTGGACCCAGGGATGTTTAGGAGTGTGAAAATCTCGCGAACAGACGTATGACATAAGTAACACCCAATCACCCGACAACGTTCGAAGTCCGTGAGTTCCGCGGAGCGCCCCATTCCGCTCTTTCACGATGTGTAATGACTACTTAGGTCGCTGGTATGGAGTACTTGGCAGTAGGAGGCAGCACAACGCACCTAATATGAAAAATGTATGTTTTTGGGGGTGTCCGGATACTTTTGCTCACACAGTGTATTAACTAACAGCCAACATATAATAACCAGGTATTGTGAAGTGAGTTATGGTTTACAGGCAACATACAGTAGCTCACCGTTTCAAATACACACTGAAGTGCCAAAGAAACTGGTATAGACATGCGTATTCAAATACAGAGAAACGTAAACAGGCAGAATACGGCGCTGCGGTCGACAACGCCTACATAAGACAACAAGTGTCTGGCGCATTTGTTATATCGGTAACTGTTGCTACAATGGCAGGTTATCAAGAGATAAGTGAGTTTGAACGTGGTGTTATAGTCGGCGCACGAGCCATGGCACACAGCATCTCCGAGGTAGCAATGAAGTTGGGATTTTCACGTACAACCATTTCACGAGTGTACTGTGAATATAAGGAATCCGGTAAAACATCAAATCTCCGACATCACTGAGGCCGGAAAAAGATCCAGAAAGAACGGGACCAGTGACGATTGAAGACAATCATTAATCGTGACACAAGTGCAACCCTTCCGCTAATTGCTGCAGATTTCAATGATGGCCATCAACAAGTGTCAGCGTGCGAACCATTCAACGAAGTATCCTCTATATGGGCCTTCGGAGCTGAAGGCCCACTTGTGTACCCTTGAACTACAAAATGGCTCAAATGACTCTGAGCACTATGGGACTTAACATCTGAGGTCTTCAGTCCCCTAGAACTTAGAGCTACTTAAACCTAACTAACCTAAGGACATCACACACATCCATGCCCGAGACAGGATTCGAACCTGCGACCGGAGCGGTCGTGCGGTTCCAGACTGAAGTGCCTAGAACCGCTCGGCCACACCGGCCGGCTGATGACTGCACGACAAAGCTTTAGGCCTCGCCTGGGCCCGTCAACACTGACATTGGACGGTTGATGACTGGAAACATGTTTCCACGTTGGACGAGTCTAGTTTCAAATATATCGAGAAGATGGACGTTTACAGATATGGAGACAACCTTATGAATCCATGGACCCTGCATGTCAGCAGCTGACTGTTCAAGAAGGTGGAGGCTTTTTAATGGTGTGAGGCGTGTGCAGCTGGAGTGATACGGGACTCCTGATACGTCTAAATACGACTCTCATAGATGACACGTACATAAGCATCCTGTCTGACCACCTATATCCATATATGTCCATTGTGCATTCCGACGGACTTGGGCAATTCCAGCAAATTCCAGCAGGACAATGGGACACGCCACACGTCCATAATTGCTAGAGATTAGCTCCTGGAACACTCTTATGAGTTTAAACACTTCCACTGGCCACCAAAATCCCCAGACATGAACATTATTGAATATATCTGGGATGCCTTGCAACGTACTGTTCAGAGAAAATCTCCAGCCCCTCGTACTCTTACGGATTTATGGACAGCCTTGCAGGATTCATGGTATCATTTCCCTCCAACACTAACTCAGACATTAATCGGGTCCGTACCACTTCATCTTGCGGCACTTCTGCGTGCTCGCGGGGTCCTACACGATATTAAGCAGGTGTACCTATTTCATTGGCTCTTCAGTGTAGTTCACTTCTTCAGTTTGTATTCCTACCATGCATGCTGTGTGCGGCCTTGGGGTGTAGCAGTGGCGGAGAATCTGGCGCGTCGCATGGGACACCTCAGGTGTCGCTTGTCTTGCCCACGGCTCTGCACCCGCTGTGGCGGATCCGCCCTGACAGCAGGCTGAGTGGCGGGTGGTAAAGCGTTCGGGTCGCTCGAGGCGGAGGCCCAATGCACAGACTGGCCACCTGGCCTCTCCCACTTACCCTGCGAGTGGACAGGTGGCTGCTCATTCAGGAGGATTCGAGCTGGCTCACGGGGGGAGGGGTTTACTAGTTATTGGGAGCTCCAGCGTTAGGCCCGTTATGGAACTCCTTAGGCAGATAGCGTTCAGGGCTGGAAAGAAAGCCAACGTGCACTCGGTATGTCTGCCGTGGGGTCTCATACGAGACGTGGAGGCGGCCTTGTCTGTGGCCATCGAGCGTGCAGGGTGCAGTCGTCTGCATGTTGTTGCTCACGTTGGCACCAACGATGCGTGTTGCTTGGGTTTTGATGCGATCCTCATTTCGTACAGGCTCCTGGTGGAGGTGGTGAAGGCTGCTGGCCTCGCACAATGGGAGCAAGTAGAGCTCGAAATTTGCAGCATCGCTCCCAGAGCTGATCGGGGGTCTTTTGGTTTGGAGCCGAGTGGAGAGTCTGAACCAAAGGCTTTGTCGACTCTGTGACGGCCTTGGCTGTCGATTTCTAGACCTGCGTTATCGTGTGGGGATTTGTAGGACTCTCTTTGATATATCATGGGTGCACTACACAAAGGGGGCAATTACTCGGGTAGCACAGAGTACTTGTGGAGTGCTCATGAGGGTTTTTTAGGCTATGTAGTAGTTTGAGGTGCTCTGGTGAACACTAGCCGGTCGATATGCACCAAGGGAACTCAAAACGGCGTTCAGAATAGAGACGCTTCGACTGCCACAATTTTATCGGTGAACTATCGAAATATTCGTAATAAAGTTCCCGAATTTATTGCCCTCAGGGAAAATTCTCTCGCTCATATTATTCTTGGGACCGAGAGCTGGTTGAAACCCGAAGTGGAAAGCTCTGAGATATTTAGCGAGTCGTGGAACGTACTCGTATATCGAAAAGACAGATCAGAGGCCATAGGAAGAGGAGTGTTTATTGTAGTTGACAAAAATATTGTCTCTATTGAGGTCGAAGTTGAGTGTGACAGTGAAGCCATCTGGTCACTTATAACAGGTGTAGGTGAAAGGAAGTTAATTTTCGGCTGTTTTTACTAATCACCCGATTCTGCTGTGACAGTTCTAGAATCATTCAAAGAAAGATTACGGTGAATAGCGGGTATGTACTCAGATCATGCAATACTAGTTGAAGGTGATTTTAACCTGCCGAGTATAGATTGGGATGTCTATGGATTCACTGCGCGTGGTACAGATAGACAGTGACGCGAAATACTTTTGAACACATTTTCCGAAAATTGCCTTGAGCAGCGGGTTCGGCAAAATCTTAGGTATTGTAGCTACAAATAGGCCGGGCCTTGTCGACTATGTCAGTATAGGTTGGTTGGTTGTTTTGGGGAAGGAGACCAGACAGCGAGGTCATCGGTCTCATCGGAATAGGGAAGGACGGGGAAGGAAGTCGGCCGTGCCCTTTGAAAGGAACCATCCCGGCATTTGCCTGGAGCGATTTAGGGAAATCACGGAAAACCTAAATCAGGATGGCCGGACGCGGGATGGAACCGTCGTCCTCCCGAATGCGAGTGCAGTGTCTAACCACTGCGCCACCTCGCTCGGTCCAGATTATGTCAGTATAGAAACGGGTATTAGCGATCATGATGTCATTATAGCAACTATGATTACGAAAGTTAATAAATCAGTAAAGAAGATTTGGAGAATGTTTCTGCTAGATAGAGCAGATAAGCAGTTATTAGCATCTCACTTACAAAGTGAACTGGCAACACTTAGTTCCAGTAATACGGATGTAGAGGAATTATGAGGAAAGTTTAAGCAGACTGTAAATCGTGGTCTGGAGAGTTATGTGCCTAGTAAGTCGATAAAGGATGGAAAAGATCCACCATGGTTTAATGACGAAATTCGGTGGATGCTGAGGAAACAGAGGCTGTTGCACTCTCGATTCGAAAGGGAGTCAACAAATGACGACAAGCGAAGGTTGGTAGAGATTCGTACGCCTGAGAAAGGATTTTTACGCGAAGCATACAACAACTGCCATAGTCACACGTTAGCAAAAGATCTGGCGGAGCACCCGAGAAAATTCAAGTCTTACGTAAAACCGCTAAGCGGGTGTAACGCTGCCATTCAGTACCTTGTTGACCAGTCTGGCGTGGCAGTTGAAGATAGCAAAGTCGAAGTTTAAATTCCACGTTCAAGAAATCGTTCACACAGGAGAATCGTACAAATATACAGTCATCTGACCATCAGACAAACTCCTGTGTGGGCGACATAGTAGTAAGAACAACTGGCGTAGAGAAATAGCTGCCGGCCGGGTTGGTCGAACGGTTCTAGGCGCTACAGTCTGGAACCGCGCGACCGCTTCGGTCGCAGGTTCGAATCCTGCCTCGGGCATGGATGTGTGTGTGATGTCCTTAAGTTAGTTAGGTTTAAGTAGTTCTAAGTTCTAGGGGACTGATGACCTCAGAAGTTAAGTCCCATAGTGCTCAGAGCCAGAGAAATAGCTGAAAGATTTGAAAGCAATTAAATCACCAGGTCCAGATGGAATCCCAGTTTGATTTTATAAAGAGTACTCTACGGCATTAGCCCCCTACCTAGCTTGGATTGATCGTCAATCTCTCGCCCAGCACAAAGTCCCAAGTGACTGAAAAAAAAACGCAGGTGATTCCAATATATAAGAAGGGTAAAATAACGGACCCATAAAATTATAGACCAATATCCCTAACTTATGTTTGCTGCAGAAACCTTGAACATCTTCTCAGTTCGAGAACAATAAACTTGCTCCAGACTGAGAAGCTTATGGCCACGAACCATCATGGTTTTAGAAACCATCGCTCGTGCGAAACTCACACATGGTGTACTGAGAACTATGGATGAAGGGAAATGTGGTGTCACCGCCAGACACCACACTTGCTAGGCCACGGTCCGGTAGTATACGTCGGACCCGCGTGTCGCCACTATCAGTGATTTCAGACCGAGCGCCGCCACACGGCAGGGCTAGAGAGACATCCTAGCACTCGCCCCAGTTGTACAGCCGACTTTGTTAGCGATGGTTCACTGACAAATTACGTTCTCATTTGCCGAGACGATAGTTATCATAGCCTTCAGCTACGTCATTTGCTACGACCTAGCAAGGCGCCATTATCATTTGCTATTTATCTTGTGATGCATGTACCGTCAGACCGATGTTCACCAATTATGGTTTCAAGTTAAGTATTCCAGAAGCTACGTACTTTTTTACTAGATTCAACTCCTTTAACTGTTCCAGACCTCACGCCAGCCTGCGTGAGCTTAAACGCGTGCCTTTCGGCTATCTCATAGTGGCTTGGCTGTCTTGCCAAGTCACAACAGGGAACATCCAGATTTCATATTCCTAGATTTCTGGAAAGCATTTGACACGGTACGTCATTGTAGGCTCTTAACGAACGTTCGAGCATATTGGATAAGTTCACAAATATGTGAGTGGGTCGTAGATTTCTTAAATAATAGAACCCAGTATGCTGTCCTCGATGGCCAGTGTTCATCAGCGGCAAGGGTATGGTCAGGAGTGCCCTAGAGAAGTGTGATAGTACTGCTGTTGTTCTTAATATACAGGGTGATTACAGTTAAGTTAAACCTTCAAACCGCTGTAGAAATAACACCACTGGCCAGAATAACGTGAAATTGCAACGGAATATTATCGGAGAAGGGGGATAACGTATGGCAGATGAAAAAGAAATAGTTACAAAATGTAGCAATAGGTGGCGCTATAAGCATCATAATTTAATACAGGTCGACTACAGATGACACATGAAACATACAACAATGTCTAAGGTGTACGTCTGCCATTAAACAAACTGTACTATTCAGTGTGCATGGGTGTACAGGTGTGATACTGTCAGTTACGTAAGCCCATCCATCACGGCAAGGTCATCTCACATCGGATGGGAAAAATCGGTTTTTAACTGTCGTGAAGGCAAAACCTGCATAAAAAGCATCACTCACATCGGTTTTTGACTGTCCAGAGACCAAAAACCGCATAAAAAGCATCAGTCACATCGGTGTTTAATTTTCCTGGGGCAAAAAACCGCATAAAAAGCATCAATCACATCGGTTTTTAATTGAACTGAGGCCAAAAACCGCATGAAAAATATCGGTCAAAATCACATCGGATTATTACATTTCATGTGACCGGCACAAAACATGTACAATATGCTTCCACCGTTTTCTGCAACAAGTTGAAACCGAGAAACAGCATGTCCCACAACTGACCGAAGTGTTTCTGGGGTCACCTTCAGAACGTGTTACGCTTTGCGTGCCTTCAATGCAAGTTTGCAACCGGGACACTGAACACAACATCCTTCAAATAGCCCCACAGCCAGAAGTCACATGGATTGATATCAGGTGATCGGGACGATCAGGCTGTAGGGAAATGACGGGTGATAATTCTAGCATTTTCGAAATGGCGCTTCGGCAGCTGCTTACCTGGATTTGCAACATGCGGAGGTGCACCATCTTGCATAAAAATGATCCCAAACAAATATCCAGGCTGTCGGAGAGCTGGAACGACGTGGTTACGCAAAAGACACTCATAGCGCTTACCAGTAACGGTACAGGTAACAGTAGTGGAAGCACCTGTCTCTTCGAAAAAATAAGGCCCTATGATAAATTATGCCGTAAACCCACACCACACAGTGGTACTTGTTGATTTGCGTGTGGGTTTTCCGTGGCTCATATTCGACAATTCTGTGCACTGAAATGTCATGTGGCTAGGGCCTCCCGTCGGTTAGACGTGTCGCCTGGTGTAAGTCTTTTTGGTTGACGCCATTTCGGCGACTTGCGTGTCGATGGGGATGATATGATGATGAAAACACAACACCCAGTCTCTGAGCGGAGAAAATCTCCAACCCAGTTGGGAATCTAACCCGGGATCCCTTGCACTGCATTCTGCCACTTGACCGCTCACCTGTCGAGTCGGACATTCTGTGTATTGACATATCCAGTCAGATGGAAGTGGCCTTGGTCTGTCCACAAAATCCTCCATGGCCAATCATTGTCCACTTCCACGCAAGCATAGGTCTCTCTTGCTGACAGGTCAACAGGAAGCAACTCGTGCACATGGGTAATTTTGAATGGATTGCAAAGAAGGATGTTTCGTAAGATTTTACGCACAGAGCTCACGGTTATGTCCAATGTTCCGTCAATTCTCCGTGCACTACGCGTTTGCACACCACCATTCGTCTTCTCCTGCATTGCTGTGGCCACTGCTTCTACTGATTTCGAATCATTTCGTTTCCTTCTTCTACCAGGCTGAACACCAAAAGGACCCGTATTTTATAATTTTCAAATCATTTTCTCCAGACCCACGGCAGTCATCGGACCAAAGCCTTTTTTCAAATCCTTCAGTGTCCGGAACTTCTGCAGAGCGACTTGTGTACAGTCATCATTCTTGTGATACAGCTTTACTACCAGAACGCGATCCTGTATTGAGACAGTCATGAGGAACGTTTCAGAAGCCAAAAGAGGAAAAGCCTTGTACGTGCGACCGCTGCGGTCGCAGGTTCGAATCCTGCCTCGGGCTTGGATGTGTGTAATGTCCTTAGGTTTAAGTAGTTCTAAGTTCTAGGGGACTGATGACCTCAGATATTAAGTCCCATAGTGCTCAGAGCCATTTGAATCTTGTACCTGTCATGTTTATACCAACTTCAACGGGTCGTACGCATGACAGGTGTTTTCATTTACGTATTCTGACACATAGAGCGCCATCTGTTGGTCAATTTTCACACTATTTTTTTCTTCTGCCATACGTTTCCCCCCCTACTCCGATTATATTGCGTTGCAATTTGACGTCATTCTGACCAGTGGTGTTATTTCTACAGCGTTTTGAAAGTTTAATTTTAATTATAATCACTCTGTACACAAATGGTTTGGCGGACAGGATGGGTAGCAATCTATGGTTGTTGGCTGATGATTCTGTGGTGTACGGTAGTTTGTTGAAGTTGAGTGACTGTAAGAAGATACAAGATGACTTAGACAAAATTTCCAGTTGGTTTGATGAAGGGCAGCTAGCTCTAAATGTGGAAAAACGTAGGCTAATGCGGATGAGTAGGAAGATCAAACCTGTAATCTTTGGAGACTGTATCACTAGTGTCCTGCTTGAGTCGTTGAAATATCTGGGCATAACGTTGCAAAGTAATATGAGGTTCAACGAGCATGTGAGAACTGTGGTATGGAAGGCGAATGGTCGACTTCAGTTAGTTGAGAAAAATTTAGGAAAGAGTGGTTCACCCGCAATGGAGACCGCATGTAGGACGCTGGTGCGACCTATTCATAAGTGCTGCTTGTATGTTTGGGATTCGTGCCACGTAGGATTTAAGGAAGGCAATTCAGAGGTGGGATGCTACTTTTGTTACAGAGATGCTTCGGGAACTCAAATGGGAATCGCTGGAGGGAAGGCTACGTTCTTTTCGAGAAACCTATTGAGAAAATTTAGAGAACAGACATTTGAAGTTGATTGTCAAACGATTCTACTACCGCCAACATACATTGCGCCTAAATACCACGAAGATACGAGAAAGTATGGCTCTCTATTTGCGAGTGGAACAGGCAAGGAAATGGCAAGTAGTGGTACAGGGTACCCTCCGTCACGCACGCACTGTATGGTGGCTTGCGGAGTATCTATGTAGATGTAGATGTAGATGCTTCAGCAGCCACTGTAATGCTCAAGGGTGGAATGTTATGTGTCGCAGGGACCGGACATCGTGGCTTGACCTCCAAGGTTGCGAAGATGGTAAGAAAAAGTCTGTAAAAATCATCAGGTTCATGGTGCGCTGAGCACCAATGAGATGCATGGCTAGTGAGGTGGAGTAGTCGTTATGGGGCAACATCTTGGGAATCTGCCGGACCTCAGTTGTACAAGACTTACCTAGGCACGCAGGGCTCTGTCTAGGTGGACTTTCATTTCCCTAACTACTTTTAGGACCGACATGGAACCCTCGAAATTCACTCCTCTTATCTGTAGAGGTAAGAGTGAGCCACTGGTAGGTGCCAAGACCCAGTCAAACAAGAGGACTCGTGTAACCAGTCCTCCAGACCTGTGGATGGCACAGAGTCTTTCAGTCTCTGGTAACGCAACACATGCTGGTGGCCAGAATGTGTATCTTATAATTAACAGAAAGAGGGCAACTATGAGAAAGTTTCACCTTTCCATATAAAGTAGATTTAGAAGACATCGATGAAATTTCAAATCTGTCAAGTGGTTGCCAAATGGGACACTGTTTTTAGAAAATTCTAACTCCCAACGAGTGAAGAACATCTAAAAAGCTCATTGCCTCAGGGAGAATGCAGTAGAAAGTGAACTGCACCTTGAACTGCAGGAAAGGTGTTTTGACTTCCAGGGATCTAGTTGATATTCCCCGAAAAGAACCGAAAACTGTGTGGACTCAAAAAGACATTGTTGATGTGCAAAACATATTCGAAAGTGTGGAAGGCATTGCATTGAAATCAGACTCCTTTATATAGACTTTCAACAGCACAAAACAAAGCATGTTAGCTAAGTGATGTGCACAGCATAATGAAAAGGGTGTAGCGTGATCTAGTAAAATCAGACTCATTTATTCTGACTTTCAGCTGCACAGAACTTCCAGAGCACGTTAAGGCTGGTTTCCTTCACCTCAGTGTGCGGCCTTATGTCCCCATCCCAATGCACTTTTTCAGATGCCAGCATTTTGGGCACACTACTGGCGGTTGTAAGGGGTAAACCACTATTGGGAAATGCAGTTGGGCTGCTGATGAACGAGATGGATGATCATCTCCTGCGAAGTATGTAAACTGCTCTAGGGCTCACTATGTCTGGAGTAGTTACTGCAGTGTCTTCCTTAAGAAGAGAAAGATACTGGAAATTAAAACAAGTAAATGTGTCTTCTATGATGAGGCCAAAAAGATCAATGGGGCCATGCATCCCCTGACGTTCAGTACCTCCTTTGCATCTGTTCTCAAACGGGCAGCTGCTACACAAACAGGGCTTGCTAGTGTTAGCACTAGTGCCTGCGTTCTTCAATGCACTCGTGCTGCTGCAGTTACTTCACAGCCTGTACCTCTTCCCAGAACAACAGACAAGGTTGTGGGTGCCACACTGCGGAGCTCCCTGCTCTTCCAAAGATTCAGAGTGCTCCACCAGAATGACTTGACTGGGGAAGGCCCAAGGAGGAGTCTCTTCGTTGTAGTTGAAGTTCACGTGTGTCAGAGGATCACAGTTTCCTCACTATATTTACCATTGGACGTTGCGATTGACTCTGAGGCTATAACAGATCTTATTGAACAACTCGCCTGACAATTTCTCCTACAGGAGAACTTCAGTGTCCATTATGCATTGTGGGGCTCGACCTCTACTTGCCGTTGGAGTTGGGTTTTGGAGAGTCTCATGAGTCTGTGCATCCTCAAAGCAGGCACTCCTACTCATTTATGTGCTGCTGCTGGGTCAGTTTCAGCCATCGACTTGTATTTCTGCTCTCAACACTTAGCGAAATATGTTCAGTGAGAAGTCATGGACGACATTCATTGGAGTAACCACTTACCACCCTACATTCATCTTATGGGTGGAGCTCTCCCTGAAAGGACGCTGCCACGATGGATGATCAGCAGAGCCAACTTTTCAGACAGCACCCAGGAGTGGATGAAGCATATCACACAAGTGATTCACCATGTCGCTGACTGCTCCAACCTGACAACCTCTTGTTAGCCTAGGAGACCACCTATGCCTTGGTAGAATGATGTGCGCTGTTCATTAGTCTGGGTCAGGTATACGTCGCTGCAACAGTTCAAGTGCCGCTGCCATCCAGGATCCAGCATTCTGTCATTACCATGCCACCGTGGAAAGGGTGAGCTAAGCTTTGGAGTCCTGTAACTGCACACTGTCCATGTGGTAGCTGGATCTGGAACTGTCTGCAGCTCATGATACTGCACCCACTCACGACCAAATTCTATATAGCAAGCTGCAGAATTTGCATCCAGCGTCAAAAGAAGTCCCCTCACAATTTAGTTCGGTATGACTGACAGGCATCTTTCCCAGCTCGTGAAGGGCGCGAATTTTGGTACTTCTTCCCAAATTGGAAAAGGACTGCACGAGCCCAGCAGTAACTGGGGCGTCGCCTTAACGAGCTATATTGGAAAGATCGTGGGGCGAATGGTTAACCGTCATATGGTGCAATTGTTAGAGACCAGGCAGCTCCTTAGCCGCTCTCAGTGTGGATTCTAGAGATTTTTATCTACTGTCGACAACTTGACCCTCCTAGACACGGCTAT
This sequence comes from Schistocerca piceifrons, assembly GCF_021461385.2. Lineage (NCBI taxonomy): Eukaryota > Metazoa > Arthropoda > Insecta > Orthoptera > Acrididae > Schistocerca > Schistocerca piceifrons. Next base: position 835,855,142 of record NC_060149.1, read on the forward strand.
TCAGCAGACTTTCCCAATGTAAAGAGCATTGCATAGATACGCTTTTTAATATCAGTAAGGACAAAGCATTCTAGCGCAGCTAGACCAATAGGACTTCCATGGACATCTGCCAATCTTTATTCGGTCATTCTTATCAAAGCACTTTTTTCGGTACCGAGTTAGTGACGTGCCGTCGAATAGTTTTGAGCAGAAGAACGGTGTTCCTCAGGGTAGTGTTTTATTTGTTACCCTCTTTGCCTTAGCCATAAACAGCATCACATCTAAGGTAAAGAGTCCCATACAATGCTCCATATTTGTGGACGATTTTGCACTTTTCCGTTCCTCCTCCAGTACTACATCAGGAATTCGTCAGTTGCAACTAAAAGTAAAAAAAACAAACTTGTGTATGGTTGCTTGGAGCTTACAGGTGCGCAACGCCGTGGTTATCAGTGGCCTTATACATATTAAAAGAGACGAATGTGGATAAAAGACTAAAATTGTTGTCACACAGTTAGGAGGAAACCTATAAAGGTCACTCATTCACCCACTCCCACCTAACGCGCGTAGACCCACAAAATCTAGATAGTAATCTAACAGGTCTTAAGACAAAAGAGAAGTTTTAAAGATGTTATACCTGGGATTAAGTCAGAAGTAAATTCACAGAAGAATTATAAGAAAGGCAGAAGGATATGTGACTGGTTGACCACTCTCAAAAAATTTCGGTGAGTCAGTCTCCCTGTTAAAACATTAAGAACATCTCCCCAAAATTTTTCAAAACAGGTTGGACACATAATATAACCTACAAAACTCTAACCACATTTGACTCAATGTCACTTAAAATAGAGGTCACATCTGCCAGCAAACCTGCCGCTGCCCTATGGTCCGAAAACAAAAGAAAGTCTAGTAAAATGTGGCTGACAGTTGGCTGTCCGCCACAAGCACCACACATTCGAGGTTCCTCTCGCTGGAGCAAGAAGCCATGTGTCAGAGGACTGTGGCCTATGCGAAGACGACTAAGGAGTATCTCATACTGTCTTCGTGGCTGACAGCAGGAATGCCACGGCCATATAGTGGGCTTTAGTAGAGGCAGCTTAATACATCCAGCCACTCATCTTCTCATTGCTGAATGACTCTGGACCTCAACAGAAAGGTGATTTTTTTTTTTTTTTTGTGGGGTTTAAGGGCGCTCAACTACTTAGGTCATTAGCGCCCAGTCACAGTTATTAGAGCACATGGAATCTAGCAAAACTCAAGGGGAGGGGGGGACACCAGAAAGGCTTGACAAAGATGCAGATAAAATATGTAAAAAAGTTAGATGTCGTCGGACAAGCCAGTCAAAGTTATAAAACGCAGAACACGAGCAGCTGCTCGAGCGTCATCAGCTAAAATATCCGGTAAAGTAGATGGCAGGGACAGGACAACACGAGATTGACTAAAACGGGGACACGACAATAAAACATGGCGCATTGTTAATGCCTGACCACAAGGGCTCTGCGGGGCTGGGTCACCGGAGAGCAGGTAGCGGTGGCTAAACCGGCAATGCCCAATCCGCAACCTGGTCAGAAGGACCTCCTCTCGCCGAGATGGTCGGGAGGAGGTTGTCCAAGCAGTTGGGAGCGGTTTTACTGCCCGGAGCTTGTTTCCTTGGAGGGATGACCAAGCATCCCACCACAACGACACAAGCCTCTTACAAACATCCCCACGAACGTCAGATGACGGGACACAATGGGAGGCTGGCCGAGGCAGGAGGACTGCAGCCTTGGCTGCAGCATCCGCAGCCTCATTCCCAGGCACTCCTACATGTCCGGGAACCCACAGAAAGCTGACAGGAGAACCATTATCAGCGAAAGAATGGAGGGACTGCTGTATCCGTTGAACCAAAGGATGGACCGGATAGGGAGCTCCAAGGCTCTGAAGAGCACTGAGTGAGTCAGAGCAGAGTACATACGATGAATGGCGGTGGCGGCGGGCTTACTGAACGGCCTGATGGAGAGCAAAAAGCTCGGCTGTAAAGCTGGAACATTGGTCGAGGAGCCGGTATTTAAAGGTGGCGGCCCCGACGACAAAGGCACAGCTGACACCATCGTCAGTTTTGGAGCCATCGGTGTAAATAAAGGTGTGACCGGCAAGTCGAGCACGAAGTTCGACAAACCGTGAGCAATACACTGCAGCCGGAGTACCCTCCTTCGGGAGTGAGCTGAGGTCGAGATAAATAAGAACCGGAGCCTGGAGCCAAGGTGGTGTCGGGCTCTCACCCTCTCTGAAGGTGGTAGGGAGGGCCAAATCCAATTGTCGAAGCAGGCGATGGAAGCGGACTCTGGGGGGCAGCAGGGCAGACACATACAACCCGTACTGACGGTCGAGAGAATCGGCGAAGAAGGACTGGTAAGAGGGGTGGTCAGGCATAGACAACAGCCGGTAGGCATACCGACACAGCAGTACGTCGCGCCGGTAGGTCAATGGTAATTCGGCAGCTTCAGCATAAAGACTCTCGACAGGACTAGTGTAGAAGGCTCCGGTCGCAAGATATAACCCCCGATGGTGGATGGAGTTGAGACGGCGTAAGAGGGATGGCCTAGCAGACGAGTAGACGAAGCTCCCATAATCCAGCTTCGATCGGACTATGGACCGATACAAGCGAAGCAGGACAGTGCGATCCGCTCCCCAAGATGAACCACTAAGAACTCTGAGGACATTAAGGGAACGTGTACAACGGGCCACCAAATAAGAGACATGCGGAGACCGCCACAGTTTCCTGTCCAACGTGAGCCCTAGAAACTTAGTTGTTTCCACGAATGGGAGAACAACGGGACCGAGATGTAAGGATGGCGGAAGGAACGCTTTATATCGCCAAAAGTTGATACAAACCGTCTTCTCTTCAGAGAACCGGAAGCCATTTGCCACGCTCCATGAGTATAGGCTGTCTAGACAACGCTGAAGGCAGCGCTCCAGGAGGCATGTTCTCTGGGCACTGCAGTAGATCACAAAGTCATTGACAAAGAGAGAGCCTGAGACATTAGGTGGAATGCAATCCATAATTGGATTGATTGCGATGGCAAAAAGGGCTACGCTCAAGACGGAGCCCTGAGGCACTCCATTCTCCTGGAGGAAGACGTCGGACAATACGGATCCCACATGTACCCTAAACTTTCGATCCGTTAAAAAGGAATCAATAAAAAGGGGCAGGCGACCGCGTAGGCCCCACCTGTGCATAGTGCGGAGGATACCTCCTCTCCAACAGGTATCATAAGCCTTCTCCAAATCGAAGAACACGGCTACCATTTGGCGCCTTCGCAAAAAGTTGTTCATGATGAATGTCGACAAGGTCACAAGGTGGTCAACAGCGGAGCGGCGGCGACGAAAGCCGCATTGGACATTGGTAAGTAGCCATCGAGATTCAAGAATCCAAACTAACTGAGCATGAACCATGTGCTCCATCACCTTACAGACACAGCTTGTAAGAGAAATGGGGCGGTAACTAGAAGGAAGGTGTTTATCCTTCCCGGGTTTGGGTATAGGATCAACGACGGCGTCACGCCAACGCATGGGGACCTGACCTTCGGTCCAGACGCGATTGTAGGTACGAAGAAGGAAGCTTTTGCCCGCCAGAGAAAGGTGTGCCAGCATCTGAATGTGAATGGCATCTGGCCCCGGAGCAGAGGACTGGGACAGTGCAAGCGCACGTTCGAGTTCCCGCATAGTAAAGGGGGCATTATAAGTTTCCAGATTCAACGAGTGGAAGGAAGGTCGCCGAGCCTCTTCTGCCTCTTTCCTGGGAAGGAAGGCAGGGTGGTAATGGGCGGAGCTTGAAACCTCCGCGAAAAAGCGGCCGAAGGCGTTGGAGACAGCCACAGGATCAACGAGGACCTCATTACCTGAGGTCAGGCCAGGTACCAAGGAATGGGCCTTAATGCCCGACAGCCGGCGCAGGCCACCCCATACGACAGAAGAGGGAGTAAAACTGTTAAAGGAGCTGGTGAAAGAGGCCTAACAAGCTTTTTTGCTGTCTTTGATGACTCTACGGCATTGCGCTCGGAGTCGTTTGTATCCAATACAATTCGCCAACTTAGGATGGCGGCGAAAGGTGTGTAAAGCACGTCGTCGAGCACGGATAGCGTCTCTACAAGCCTCGTTCCACCAGGGGATGGAAACGCGACGTGAAGAGGAGGTAGTACGAGGAATGGAACGTTCGGCAGCATTGATGATAACAGCCGTGAGGTATTCGACCTGACTGTCACAACTGAGAAAATCGTGGTCCAGAAAGGTCGCCAGGGAGGAGTAAAGTCCCCAGTCAGCTTTCGGTATGTTCCAGCTCGAAGGACGTGGGGATGGGGTGTGGTGCAGGAGACGAACGACACAGGGGAAGTGGTCGCTCGAATAGGTGTCAGAAAGGACGTACCACTCGAACCGATGGGCAAGAGTGGTAGAACAGATCGAGAGGTCCAAGTGGGAGTAGGTATGAGTAGAGTCCGAGAGGAAAGTCGGGGCGCCAGTATTGAGGCAGACAAGATTGAGATGGTTGAAGACATCTGCCAAGAGTGAGCCTCTTTGACAGGATGCAGGAGAGCCCCAAAGGGGATGATGGGCGTTGAAGTCGCCAAACAATAAAAACGGCGGGGGAAGCTGAACAATTAGGTGCATCATGTCAGCCCGACTAACAGCGGATGACGATGGAGTGTAGATGGTACAAACTGAAAAAGTAAAAGCAGAAAGAGTAATACGGACAGCTATTGTTTGGAGTGGGGTGGTCAATGGGATGGGACGGTAATAGACATCGTCCCAAACGAGCAACATGACCCCACCATGAGCTGGGATACCGTCCACAGGGGTGAGGTCATACCGCTCCGAGGTATAGTGGGTAAAGGCAATACAGTCAGTCGGGCGCAACTTGGTTTCCTGGAGACCAAGGACGAGCGGACAGTGCAGGCGGAGGAGCAGTTGTAATTCCTCCCGATTAGATCGAATACCTCTTATGTTCCAATGTAACAAGGCCATCGCTAGTCAAAAAAGAGGGGGAACGAGACGGGGGAAGAGCTGGTCACCTCGACGGCCGCTGAGGACCAGGTTTCGAGGGTACAACGCTACAACCGGCGGGAGGCGGATCCTGTTCCATCGAGTCGTCGTCAGCTGCAGCCGCTGTCCCTGGTTGTGTAGGAGGGGCAGCATCATTTGCTGACGAGAGGCCAGCTGAGTACCTGGCAGCAGAGCGTCCCGGCGAAACTGAGGACGGCCGGGAGCAGCGACTCACGGATGGAGCGTCAGACGAAACACGCCGGGGTGGAGAAGGGGATAGAGACTTCTTCTTGGAGGCCTTCTTGGTAGTCGGAGGAGGCACAGGGATGGTGGGCTGGACCCGAAGAAGGTCCTCACGCGCGGGGTCTGTTTTGGAACGCCGGACCTCGGAAGCCGGGGTCCGGAACGTTTCCCCGATGGACGCCTGAGAAGAGGATCGCTTCTCAGGCAGTGGGGGGGAGGAGGAGGAGGAAGGGTGGCCCCTGGGGCAGAGGGGGCGGGAGCCACGGGGGAGGAGGATTTGGAAGGGAGGGATTTGGGAGAAGGAGGCAGAGACCCCGGATGGGGGGAGGAGGTGGAGGGGGGACAGGATAGGGGTGAGGATACCGCGGAAGGAGTGGACACAACTGAGGCAAACAAAGTGGTCAACGGCACAGGATGGAGGCGGTCATACTTCTTCCTGGCCTCAGAATAAGAGAGACGATCCAAAGTTTTGAGTTCCTGTATCTTCTTCTGATATGCGGGGCAGTCCGAGGATCTAGGCGAGTGGATGCCAGGACAATTAATGCACCGAGGTGGTGGGGTGCATGTATGTTCCTCACGAAGAGGACGTCCACAATCGCCACAAAGGGGCTCAGCCTCACACCGTGACGACATGTGCCCAAAGCGCAAACACCGAAAACAGCACATAGGAGGTGGGACATAACGTCGCACGTCGCACCGGTAGCACATCACCTTTACCTTCTCTGGGAGAACGTCCGCCTCGAAGGCGAGGATAAAGGCCCCGGTGTCGATGCGACGGTCTTTGGGGCCGCGCTGGACTCGCCGGACGAAATGCACGCCTCGGCGCTCCAGGATGGCCCTGAGCTCCTCATCAGACTGCAGCAGGAGGTCCCGATGAAAAATAACCCCCTGCGTCCTATTTAGTGCCAGATGTGGGACAATGGATACTGGGATGTCCCCTAGGCGGTCGCACGCCTGGAGCGCCGCCGACTGTGTGGCGGAGGTGGTCTTTATAAGAACGGACCCCGAACGCATCTTACTGAGAGCCTCGATTTCCCCGAAGATGTCCTCAATGTGCTGAACAAAGAACGTGGGCTTGGAGGTGGTGAACGTCCCCCCATCGGTTCGAGAACAGACCAAATAGCGGGGGAAGTACTTCGCCCCAAGCCGGCGAGCCTGTCCCTCCTCCCAGGGAGTGGCCAAGGGGGAAAGGGCAGGAGAACCAGAACTAGAGACAGTACCTTTCCTTTTGAAAGACTCGGCCGCAGAGTGACCTGATACGTGTTGACGTTTCATCTGCGAAACGTCCGCCCCGATACCACCCACTCCGACCAGGGGCTCTCACCATGGGCGCCACCCAGCCTCAGCAAGGGCCACCTGACAGGATGACCGTTGCCGGGAGTCCTGATGCCCCAAGGAGACGGGCATCTACTCCTTGGCCAACGTGGGGAGGGTGCAGCTCAGGTATCGGCAGTACGATCCCTGTGTTGTCAGGGGGCTACAACCTAGAGGGTACATGACGACCCCACCACAACGGGCTGGCTACCGTGCTGGATTTCTGGTGCCATGGAAAGTCCATCATGATCGTAGGTGCAGATGGGGACGCACTATGGGTGTAACTTGTACAACCCATCAGGCGTTTAGGCCCAATTTGAGGAATAGTGGGTATGGTTACAACGCCGGTACAATGCTGAGTGCCAAGGTCTTAGTACACTGAGGACCAGTGGTACACCATGTAAGGTGTCCTTCCCCAAAAGGCTCATACTTCTGTAGAATTTTGAAAAATGGAGGTCAAACCCCAAGGGGGACCACCACATGGAAGGCCGAAACGGTTGAAACTCCTTTTAGTCGCCTCTTATGACAGGAAGGAATACCTCGGGCCTATTCTTACCCCGGACCCGCAGGGAGGAGAAAGGTGATAGCATACAGGGGGAAAACACACTGAAATATGTGAGGATCACGACACATCACCTTGGTTGCTACATCCGACCCATTATTCCCCGCAATTCCCACGTGCTTTGGTATCTAGCCATTGTAGTTGGAGGAGGGCATATTAGATACTGACTTCTTGCTGGCTACCAGAATTGTAGAGAGTGAAGGACACTCAGTGGATCCCAGCAGATAAGGATTTTAGTACTCGAAGAACATCTCATCTGCCCCAGTGCCTGCGAGATCGCACATAATTCTGCGTCGAAGACAGTAAAGTATCGAGGCAGTCGGACCTTGAGGACATGATCAGAGAAAACAATAGAGCAACCAACGAAGTCCTCCTGTTTAGACCCATCCCTAAAAACAGCTACAGCGTTGTGGTGCTCAGCTAAAATATTATAAAATACTTTATTAAAACATGTGCAGGAGTGCAGCCTCTCCTGTACTGCACTAAATCAAAAATTACTCAGTGGCCTTTGCAGTAACCAGCATGGCGAGCAGATGAAACCCTGGGTTTGGCGCTGTACGTGTTCCACACCAGGTGACTCCATCACACGCTGGATGTGGATCCCAAACGGCGTTGTTGCTCATACACGACTGGAGAAAAGGCATTCCAAATATGCAACAGTATGGTATGCAGGTGAAGTCAGAGTTGTGAGGAACTTACATGTCCGACGAACCATCAGGAGCTGACGTCGGATGGTCAGTGGGGATTCCTCAGTACAGAGATTGGACATGGGACTGGTCCTGCAAGCATCTGTGGCGAGCATGATTCCCTCACAGTGGATAGCGTCAACTATCTTAACGTAGGAAGACATCGTTGACCAGTAGACTGTACCCATAGTCTAGTCATGAACTCACAAAAGCCCCATAAAACTGGAGCAGACGTGTCCTGCTTGTTCCACAAGACCTATGGCGAAGGCACTTCATGATATACAGTGTCTTCAGCGTTCTGGCTTCGAGGTCTATCTCATGTGATACCCATGACAATTTGGAATCAAAATTGAGGCCCAGAAACTATCTTTAAAACGCAGAGTGGTATTCCTCAAATGCAAGGCAGGTAAATTTAAACTACGATGAGAACAATTAAAACGAACACACACACACACACACACACACACACACACTTACCTTCAGAAAACTGAAAACCTATCTGCAGAAGACTGAAAACCCATCTTTGCAGTCCACTGCTCTAACCTCTGCACTGTAAGTTGCAACTGATGAGTCGCTGTTGAAATACAGGAGAAGGAACAGAGAAAAGCAAATTCGTCCAAAAATAAGAAGCATCGTACAGGACTCCATATCATAGATGTGATAGTGTTTATGGCAGTGACGAAGATTGTAACACATAAAACACTGCCCTGAGTGCACTATTCTCCTGCTGGAAACTATACAACCGTGTGTCACCAACTGAGGACATAAAAAAAACCACTTAGACTGGAAAAACCGTATGAAAATGGGGAGGTCGTCACAAAAGCCCCACTGATGGAGTTGCCAGAGAATGCTGTGTCTCCAATTAGTATCGCATGCCTTTTGGATACCAAAGAATATACCAATACGGTGACGGTTACGTAGGAAAGCCTGCTGAATAGATGCCTCTAGAAGGGCGAGGTTGCCGACAGGCTACCGAAATCTCTGGAATCCACACTGAGAGCGGATAAGGAGTTGCCTGATCTCTAACAACCAAACCAGACGACAATTAACCATTCTCTCCAGGGTCTTTCCTACACATCTCGTTAAGGCTGTCATACCAATTAAAGCATTTGAGGAGGATTTCCTTTGACGCTGCTGGCACATGTCGAACAACGTAGTACCACATTTGGTCATGACAAGGTGCAGTATCACGAGTCTCCGACAGTACTGATTACAGATCCCACATGAAGAAAGGACAGTTGTAAGACTCTAAATTGCCCGTCTCTGGGGTCGTACAGATATGGGAAAACGACAGATCCCGGTTGCCACTGGCAGTAGTCGCCGCGAAACGCTCCGCCATTGTCCGAGCAATGCAGCTGGGCGTTGTTACAAGATATCCCTGTTTCAGTACTGCTGCTATTGGTAAATGACTGTGTTTACCAGAAATACAACTGATAGCCTCCCATACGTTTTTAGAAGAAATGGAACAGTTGATACAGTCCAGAAACACTTGCCACGACTTTTCTTGCTCTCCTTAACTATGCATCGTGACTTGGCTCTCACGACTCGAAAGGCTGTGTATATCTCTTCTGTTGGAGGGCATTTAAACCATCGAAGAACTGCACGCCTGTCCCTGATTGATGAACAGCTCCCATCCGTCCACCAAGACGCAGTTTGCCTCCTAGGACAACTTCAAGACTTTGGGATGGATAAGTCAGCAGCATGATGGATCACTCGTGTAATGTGGTTCGCCCATTCTCAGAGACTGTTGCGATGTTCAAACGCAACCAGCTGGCTTAACAGCGTCCATTTAGCCTTGCTGACTATTCATTTCGGTGGCTTCTGTTAAAGCTATCCTCCATCCATTAGGAGGATCCACAGTGGGAGTGGTCACTGGAATGAAGGTCTTCAGTTGCTTCCTACTGGGCTAGTCTGCAAGGGCTGAGGAGCAGAAGGAGAGGCTGATGGCTGGGGATGACCCAATAGCAGTTGAGAAATGAGTGGGAATGCCTGTGCTGAGGAGGCACAGTTTCTAAGACATCGTGAGGTTCTCTAAGACTCGACCCCCGGCGCAAGAATAGTTTGAGCCCCATAAAACATTATTGGTGTTTAAAGCACACAGTATGGGAAATGGTTTGTGGACTTTTTCGATAGGATCTGTGGAAGCCTCAGAGTATGGTGAGATAAGCACATGAACAGCAATGGCTACTGGTTGTAGGACAGTAGCCAAAGAGAGTGCAGAGGAGTGCTGTGTGTTATTAACGAACAAAGCAACGCCTCTGTTGACTCTGTCTCCAGTCAGGTCAACCTTTCGGTGGAGTTTACAGCCTCATAATACAGGGGCGTCGGTGACTTTAAAACATGTTTCCTATAAACACATGCACAGCAGTTGGGGCTGTGCCAGGAGTTTCAGTTCCACCATATGAGTTCTGAATGCATTAATGGTCCACTGTAATATCGGAGCCATCTATCACAGGGGTTGCCCTTCATCCTGCTTTCCTGCTCTGGAGGGGAGCCCATAATGGGTGGCGCCTCAGTCTTGCCCCAGTCCGACATCAAGGTCCATTAGCTCTACAGAACAATCATGAGAGACATCAGAGAGGATGACGTCAGCTTCGCCAGACTGTTTTTACTTCCCAACTCTATCAGTTGTGAATACCTGACCTTTGGGTTTTTGCCCTGGATAGGCTTCAGAACCACAGCCGTGGCAATAGTAGCGACAGCGCTGGGCTGTGAACCATACTCGACCTTTGAAGGAGAGGTAGCTTCACAATGTCAACTACCATGACCTTGTGTGATGTTCTGAAAGGAAGGATAGGCTACAAAGTAACTGCAGAAGCAGGAATGGGTTTCACAGATTGACTTTCTGTGGAGAAGAGTGTGTGTGTTCATTTTTATCGTTCTCATCCTATTTATAATTTACCTGAATTGCATATGTGGAACACCATTCTCTCCTTAAAAGACTCTGTGCGGCGTTTGGGCCTCATTTTTTATTGCCAACTGTTTGAAGGACCTGACGTCAAGATCCCAGAAGCCACTGAACATTCTGTATTGGCTTAGCCACACGTCTTGGGGAGTGGACAAGGTGCAAATGCACCAGTTTTGTCGGTTTTGTGAGCGATCCCGGCTGGACTGTGTGTGCGCGGTGTATGTGTCACTAAGGGCTTTGTACACGAAGATCATAGACACTATACACCATGAGGGGATCAAGATGACCACAGGCGCTTACAGGAACAGCCATATACTCAGTCTCTATGTTGGAGCTGGAGAACTGACACTTACCATCCAGTGGCAGCTTCTCATGTTGCGTCAGGCATGTCAGTGTCTCATTACTCCCACTTCCTGGCATACAATACCATTGCTCGTGTGGCTATGAAACTCCTCTTTACGCATCGTCCATGGGCAATGAGCCCATTTGGAGCCTATGCGAAGTGTGTGTTAGAGTCCCTTGGTGTTGTGCACATATGCACTCCTATCCTGGGTTTTAACTGACTGCTGCCGTAGCTACTGCAGAGACCCAGGGTAACTGTGGATTTAGTGCAGTACGGGAGGGGCTACACTCCTGCGTACATTTTAATACATTATTATACATTTAAGGACATTTTAAATGAGCTCCACAGCTATGTATTCACGGATTGGTCCAAACAAGGGGGCTCCATCGGTTACTCCGTTGTTTTCCCAGATCATGTTCTCAAGATTCGATTGCCTCCAGAGTTCACTGTATACGACGCCGAACTATCCGCGATATTGAGAGCCCTGGAGCTGATGTGATGTGCTGTGCCTGTTGAATTCCTCATCTGTTCCGACGCCATGAGTGCCCTTCATTCGCTACAATGCGTATATCCAGCTAATAAAGAATCCAGGATACGCAGGATTCCATCCTCTGACTACAAAAAATTGGGAAGGAGGAGTCCTCCCGCTTCCTGCGAGGGAACATGGGTACTGCCAGAAACGAAACGGCAGATGTAGCAGACAAGGAGGTGTATTGTGATTGTTAATTAGTACAGTGTGCCATCCCCTCACATGCTCTAATCTCGCTGTTGAGATACAGAGCCATGCGTTAATGAGAAGATAAGTGGCTGGAAGTGACAGAAAATAAGGTCCGTTTAGTAAAGTCAACAACGTGGCTTTGGTGTACCTCTTTCCAGCTACGCAGAGGGGGGGAGCTTCTCCTTACTCGTGTTCACAAAGGCCAAAACTCTGTGAGACATTGTTTCTTGCTCCAGCTAGAGAACCTACCAATGAGTGGTGCTTCTGGTGTATACACCATGTGATAAAAAGGGATAGGACATTCTACTCCCCCTTCACCTACTGGGTAGGACTCTCCCTGAAAGGATGCGACAGTAGTGGATGATTAGCAGAGCCAACTGGACGCTGTCCAGACAGTTGCCTGTACTTGAATGCTGTGACAGTGTCTAGGAGTGGGTGGGCCACACCACATGAGTGATCCACCATACTGTTGACTTCTCCATCCCAAAGTCCCCATGTCGTCTCCGGAGACAACCTGTCCCTTGGTAGGCTGTTCAGTGCTGTCAGTAACCCGGGTCAGGCATGTGGCACTATGATGGTTTAAGTGCCGCCCAAAGGGGGAGGACCGTGCAGCGTTTCGGTTAACGAAGGCCAAGGCTCTACAAACCATCAACGACAGCAAGAAAAATCATGACTAACGTTCCTACATTCCATCAACCGTTCAAATGGTTCAAATGGCTCTGAGCACTATGGGACTTAACATCTGAGGTCATCAGTCCCCTAGAACTTAGAACTACTTAAACCTAACTAACCTAAGGACATCACACACATCCATGCCCGAGGAAGGATTCGAACCTGTGACCGTAGCAGTTGCGCGGTTCCTGACTGAAGCGCCTAGAACCGCTCGGCCACCGCGGCCGACTCCATCAACTGTTCCACTTGTTCTACAACAGAATGGGGTGCCATCAGGAGAATTTCTGGTAAAGGCTGTCGGTTACCTACAGCAGCCTTATTGAGTCAGGAGTGTCTACTGCCAATCCAGGGTACATTGCACAGACAATGACAGAGCGTTTTGCAACAACTACTGCCCCTGCCAGCCAGGATCCAGTGTTCTGCCTTTACCATGCCACCAGGGAAATGGCTTACTTGTACTTCAGGTCCAATGCTTCAGAGTCCTACAACTGATCAGTCACCATGTGGGAGCTAGATTCGGCTCTGTCTGCAGCTCGTGAGACTGCAGTCAGTCACGACCAAATCCGATACAGTATGTTGTGGGACTTGAAACCATCGTTAAAGGAAGTCCTCCCACAATGCTTTAATTCGATATGGCAGACATACATCTTTTCCTACTCCTGAAGGGAGGCAATTTTGATATCTCTCCTCATACCAGGAAAGCACCTGATGTGTTCCTGTAGTTACTGGAGCGTCGCCTTAACGAGCTGTGTAGGAATTACCTTGGAGATGTTAATCCACTGTCGACAACCTCACTCTATTGGAGGTGGCTTTCCAACAGGTATTACTATATAAACAGCATTGTAAAGGTGTATTTTTTGATTTCATTGATGTGTATGACACTACTTGGAGACACAGCATTCTAGGACAGCTCCACCAATCGACTTTCCATGGTCATCGCCCCCTCTTATCACAGCGCTTTTTTCGGTACTGCGTTGCTAAGGTGCTGTCGAATAGTTTCGATCAGAAGAATGGTGTTCCTCAAGGCAGCGTTTTAAGTGCTACCCTCTTTGCAACAGCCACAAACAGTACCGCATCTACGGTAAGGCGTCCTATACCGTGCTGCTTATTTGTGGACGATTTTTCAGTTTTCTGTTCCTCCTCCGGTACTGCAGCAGCAACTTGTCTGTTACAGCTTACTGTAAAGAGGCTCGAGAAGTGGGCTGCAAAGACTAGTTTTATGTTTTCTGCAGAGAACTGTGTATGTCTTCAGTTTAATCGTTCTAGTCTTATTTTTAATTATTTGAATTGCGTATGTGGAACACCGTTGTCCCTTTTAAGGACTCTTCACGGTTTCTTGGCCTTATTTTTGACTGCAAACTGCCATGTTTACCACACCTGAAGGACTGATGGCAAGAACCCAGAAGGCATTGAGCATTTTGAAGTGTCTCAGCCATAGGTCTTGGGGAGGAGACAGGGCATGTATGCACCAGTTTTATAGGGCTTTCATACGATCGTGGCTTGACTATGTAAAGTACGGGTCAGTGAGTCCTACATACCTGGAGATAATTGGCGCTGTATACCAAGAGAGATCAGGCTGGCTATTGGCGCTTACAGAATCAGCCCCATACCCAATCTCTATGCTGATGTTGGTGAACAGCCACTTACTATCTGGCGGCAGCTTGTTATGATGCATTACGGTTGTACAGTCCTCGCTACTCGCACTTACCCAGCATACTGTAATGTTGCTCGTCGAGCTTTCACCAATCGTCCACAGGCCATGAGGCTCTTTGGTGTACACGAGAAGTGTGTGTTGACGTCCCTTGGTATGGATATGTACAGGATCAAATCCACATTTTTAACAGCCTGCCACCCTGGGTACTGCAGAGGCCCAGAGTAATTTTAGATTTAGTACAGTATGAGAGAGGTTGCAAGACCATGACACCCTAGCTGTATTTTCAAATGGGTTTAAACAGGGATACTCCTCTGGTTGCTCTGTTGTTTTCCATGATCTTATCCTCAGGATCCGACTGCCTCAAGTTTTTACTGTCTACGACAGTATATTACACGTGATATTGTGGGCACTGAAGCAAATGAGACGTGTTTCGATTAGTAAATTCGTTGTCTGTCTCGATTCCCTTATTGCCCTACGCTCTCTTCAACGCTTGAACCCAGCAGATAAACTTGTTCAGAATATCCAGGACGCCCTCCTCCACCTACTTAGACTGGGAAAGAAGGTGTCTTTCTGCTGAGTGCCATGGCACATGGGTATTGTGGGGAATGAAAGTGCAAAGGAGGCATGTCGTGATCCTCAGTTACTTCGGTGCGCCATCCCTCTGCATGCTATCGCCTCGCTGTTAAGGTACAGAGTCATATGTTGATTGGAGGATAAGAGACTGGAAGTTACAGACAGTAAACTTCATGCCCTCAGGGGCTCAGAATTCGTTTTCTGGGTATAGGCTTGGCGAACACTGGGATTCCTGAACTGGGGACTGGTAAGCGCCCGCCATCTTTTACCATACGCTCTGACCCTGCTTCAGCGACCACTGTGCTGTGCTGTGCGGTGGTGGAACGCATTCTGTCTCAGGGAATAGGTATATTGGCTTGACTGCCCAGATTGTGAGGGTAGTAAGAACTTCTATTAGAAAACCCGTCAGTCTCGAGATGTACTACCCACTGATGAGACGGATGGATGTTGAGGTAGAACAGTCGTTATCGTTCAACCTCTAGGGAACATGCCGCGCCTCATTCGTATAAGGCTTACTCAGGCAAGTGCGGCTCGGTCTGGGTGGACTTTTTGTTCCCTTGCTGCTCGTGGGATCGATATGGCATCCACGACTTTTCATGCACTTGCACCTGACAGTTTGGGTGGTCCATTGAGTAGTACTCACACCCATTCTTCAAAGCAAGCACGGGAGGATAGCCCTCTTGAGCAGCCTTCCTCTATATTTGAGGCACTGTATAGTAATAGCGCGTGACCAGCGTGTCAAAATGTGCTTCTTGTTATCAGGAGAGAAGATGGTACATTTGAGAAGGTATCGTCCTTCTATATTCAGAAAGGCCTTGACGGTTTGGCTGGAACCATCAAATCTATTAAACTGATGCGTAATGGCACATTTCCGATCGAAACAACGACATCACAGCAAGTTAACAACATTATGAAGTCCAAATGTTTGAGTGAGTATCCTGCTGCAGTTGAACAGCACCGTACCCTTAACTACAGTCAAGGAGTGGTCACATGGAGTGCCATCATGAATATGGACGCGTGAGGGCTACAAGAGGAATGGGCTGATGAAGGGCTCATTGAGGTGAAACAAGTAATGCGTGATGTGGATGGAAAACTGGAAATATCACACTCATTTACAATGACGTTTGATTTGCCAGCTTCGCTAGATTATATTAAAGCTGGAGTTTTAAGACTGAAAGTCAAACCATACTTCCTCAACCCAATGAGGTGTTTCAAGTGCCAGAAATACGAACACACCACTCTCAGGGGCGATGGGTGAGCTGTGTGTGGTAAGTGTGGTATTTCCGCCCACCTTGACGGAACTACATGTACCTTCCCTGACCTATGTGTCAATTGTTCAGGTCCACATCCAGCTTGGAGCAGAGAGTGTATGGTGTACAAGGAAGAAAAGAAAATCCTTGAGTTAAAGGTGACTAAGTGCATAACTTTCTCTGAAGCAAGAAAGATGTACAAATCCTTTCAACCTCCAACGCTTTCCACTTTATTTGATGCAGTACTCGCGACGAAACCTGCGACTGCGAGTCTCTCCAACCAGACGTCACCTGTGGATCTCGATAGCAAGAAATTCTGTTGCAAGTGCAGCTGTGGCAGCTACAGTTCAGATGGAACTGTTGTCGTCTCCACAAAAACGCCTATGGTGACCACAGCTTCAACTCCTACTGTTGCTGTTTCCATGTAAACTCCAACCGTGACGACTGCTTCCGCTCCTGCTACTGATGCTACTTTGGCAGGGCAAGTGCTGCACACCGGGTTGGCACAGCCTACATCGGTGCCATTGAATCTAAAGGAGAAGACTAAGTTTAAGCGTGCTGTCAAGAAGGCAGAATCGATGCAGGTGCTCGTCAGATCCGGGAACGCTCAGCGGAAGACAACTCGGCAACGGATTAGAACACTGCCTCGGTGAACCTTTGAGCCCTCTCTGTTTTCCTCCTTCTGAAGTGGGTTCTCCTACACGCAAAGGGGCAAGGGGAAAACATAAACCTCCCAGAGAAATGGCTCCTGTGCTTCAGTGGAACGTGAATGAGTACAGAACCCATGTTGACGATCTGCGGCTGTCGGCACAGGAGATACCCCCTCTATATATGTCTACAGGAAAGACATTTTAGACGTTGTGATACCCCTATACTCAGCGGATACAGCCCTCATCGGAAAGATAACCTCAGTGGAGATACGTACCACTTCACTTCTGTCTCCGTCAGAACAGCTGTTCAGGCAGTTGCCGTCACAGAGCATATTCCATTTTCTGTTCCCATTTGAAGCGTGTATCTGAGGCCAACGGAAGTTTGGATAAGGCAGGTCTTTCTTACCTGATTTTACAACTCCCTCCACCCTTCCTACTTGTAAGAGATTTTAATGCACAGAATAAGGTGGTTGTGGCGTACAGATCACAGTGCGCTACATTTTACTAGTCAGTGTTACGGGAGGTCTTTCACAGACAGATTTGCCGTCTACTTTAGGTGAAGACCAACCGAATGTGGTACTACTTTTAGAAGTTTTTGAATTGCCCGAGCCGCGTGGGATTAGCCGAGCGGTCTAGGGCGCTGCAGTCAAGGATTGTGCGGCTGGTCCCGGCGGAGGTTCGAGTCCTCCATCGGGCATGGGTGTGTGTGTTTGTCCGTAGGATAATTTAGGTTAAGTAGTGTGTAAGCTTAGGTACTGATGACAGAAGCAGTTAAGTCCCATAAGATTTAAAGCACATTTGAACATTTTTTGAACTGCCCGACCTGTTCCCAGAAATTGTAGAGTGAAATTGTTAATGAGTTATCAGGGTGGCTGGCTCATCCGTGATGTGAACATTTTTTACTTTTCATCTAGTCTTCGCTGTGTTTTAGTTGACAGTTTTCATACATCTCCCATTTTGTGTTGTTGTTTTCCATGTTGTGAGCTAATGTGGTTGAGCTAGCGATCATGGGTGGAATGGGGAGAGATTGAGTGCGATTTTATCTCAGTTCGCCTTTTAGTTTTTTCATCGCATTTCCTATAATTTAATCACATTCATTTCAATCGATATTCGTATGGGCGCTGATAACCTGGACGTTGAGCACCCATAAATCACAAATACATACACACTCGTATGTCGATAACACAGCATACTATCCAATCATGGCTATCAAAGCTTCGTACATGCTCTAAAGACACACAATGGAAATAGTGTTTGGTGTATTGATCAACTGTAGCTATGAAAGTTTCTACACAAATGCGCACTAAAGATGCGTAAAGATGTGTAACAGGTGAAAATTACAATGTTTCAACACAAGTAGTTCAATTGCTCTGCTTTGTGTATGTGCGTTCATTAGTTTCTCAGGAGCCCTCCAGGCCCTACCTGTCAAATCTAAAGGAAGTGGATCCACCTCCAGCCGCTACCCTGGAATCCACAACTGGATGCTACCTCAGACTGAACGTGGGTGGATCCATGTCAAGACCTAAAATGGGTGGGTCCACATCCAGATGCTACCCTGGACCTAACACAGTGGATCCACATCCGAACCCTATTCTAAATCTCTCCTGAACAGCAGGGGTCCCAGCAGGAAACACACATATGCACTAAGACAGATTAATGCAGTTGGGCTATGTGTGTTTAAAAAAGGATAAAGTCAGTTCCTCGAACATTATTATTTCCATCTGTCACATACAGTCTGGATCTGTAGTGTGTGTATATAAAGAAAATTGGATAGCTGTAGTTGATAATTGTTCTGAAGATTATTTCCATCTTGTATCTTTAGAGTATATATGAAGCTTTGAGAGCCATCGTTGAACAGTATTCTGTGTAATCAACATACAAGGAAGTACAAATGGAGGCCATCGTTATTAGGTGGTCTTTTGTAGGAATGCAGCTATATTTACCGTTACAGAAGTATCTGAAATAAATGAGAGTACAATAGGGAAACTATTCTATTTTTCTTATTTTCATTCGCTTAGGACAGGTAACTCTATACTGTATGCTAACTTTCCATTCACACTGGATATTTTTGAGTCAGAAAGGATCAATTCAAGTAATACGTGGTTTAGTTTCGCCAACCTATTATCGACCTCTGTTCAGGGGTCTGGTAATTTATTCTGTGCGGCTGGTCCCGGCGGAGGTTCGAGTCCTCCCTCGGGCATGGGTGTGTGTGTTTGTCCTTAGGATAATTTAGGTTAAGTAGTGTGTAAGCTTAGGGACTGATGACCTTTGCAGTTAAGTCCCATAAGATTTCACACACGTTTGAACATTTGGTAATTTATTTTCTTTAATGCCGTTTTTTGTTAGCAAATGAGCTTATTTCCAAGAATTAACAACTTTCACTCAGTTAATTCTAGGCAGCAGTCCAAACTGAATTTGGATCACATCTCTTTGACACTTGCGCAGAATGATAAAAATATTCTGCTGCCTCCATTTTCGGTAAACTACCACAAGAATTAAAGAAGCTTAGCAGTAACCCTCACACATTCACGTCGAATCTGAAGAATTTCCTCACGGATCGCTACTTCTACTCTGTCGGGGAGTTCCTGGAAAAAGTTTAAGCTAATTCCCGTGTTACACTGTTGAATTTTGGTAATACATACTCGCAGCTTGTCATCTACAGTTTATTTTATCAATGTCAATTTCATTTACAGAGTCGTTACGTGTCCAGAGAGATTTGCTCCTCAGTATGTCGTATGAAATTACAGGTGTAAAATAAATATAAAATAAAATCAGTAAACATGAAGCTGTATTTACGATAGCTGAAGATAGCACTTCACCTCCACCGAAATCCATGTGATCACGAATAAATATTGGATGCTACAGAAAACTTGCAAGGAGAGCAATAAAAGCACAAACATTTTTGTGCGTTTACACAAAGAACATGGAAAAACATGGAAAATATGGAGGAAAATGCTACACTTTGAGAGGATGTGAACAATATGGGAAAGCATTGAAAAAATCCCGATACCAGAAGAAATATGGGGTATCTGTGTTCGTATAGAGGGAGCATACAACGCCAGGCAGAGCTGTCGTGCTGCGCTGTGTCAGAATATCAATACATTTGCCTGTTTACTTCTCTGCACAAGAGGCCGCTCATTCGTTGCGAGCAGACATGTACACCAATGAGAAAAAGTTGGATATACTTCTTTTATATAGTGAATGTAAAATAAATGCCGTAAAAACAGCACAGCGTTATACGGCTATCTAACCGGATCGCCAATGTCCGACGCGCCAGGCAATTGCACGAAGTATTAAGACGTTAGCGCGGAAAGACTACTTGAACGTCTAAAAGAGGACAAGAAAGAAGACTACAACTGACAGAAAATACGATTGAGCTGTTCTGGCTACGACGCTTATGAATCCGCAGAATGGTACGAGACATATTGCCAAGGACTGCAGAATCAGCCAGACGAGTGTTATTCGCATCCAGTATCGACAGAATTTCCAAGCCTGTCCCTACAACACGTACTCGACGACCGTGATTTCGAACATGGTACGGAATTTTGTCGGTTTGCCCTTCACCAGCTGAGAGACGATCCTACGTTTTTCCAACGTGTCCTATTTACCGATGAACCAACGTTTACCAACCATGCTAATGTAAATTTGCATAAAATGCACTACTGGGTACCGAAAATCCACAGTGGCTTCGTCAGGTGGAACATCAATGGCCGTGAAACGTATAAGTATGGTGCGGCATCATGGGAAATTACACTGTTGAACCTTACTTCATCTCAGGTGTTCTACATGGACATTCGCACGCACACATCCTGAGGAACATTTTGCCCGTTCTTCCAGAAGAGGTACCACTGGATATTCGACAGTGTATGTGGCTGCAACACGAAGGTTATCCAGCTCACTCGTCCCGTGTTGCAACGTAAATACTGAATGAAAACTTTCCTGGACGTTGAATAGGACGAAATTCTGTTGTCAAATGGCCTGCGAGGTTCCCCAATTTGACTCCTCTTGATTTCTTTCTGTCGAGAGCACTCAAGGACGCAGTCTACGACGAAGCCCCAGCTACGGCAGAAGATAGGCCTACGGGTCTTCGAATCGCGAGTGCATGCTCTACCATATCATCCACTGTAATTACATTCGTTCATCGTTCTTTCGAACTGCGATTGAAAATGTGCCTTTCAGTCCATGGTCAACAGTTTGAACATATGTTTCGTAAAGGATAAAGTATCCAGAATGAGATTTTCACTCTGCATCTGAGTGTGCACTGATGTGAAATTTCCTGGCAGATTAAAACTGTGTGCGGACCGAGACTCGAACTCGGGACCTTCACCTTTCGAGGGCAAGTGTTACCATCTCAGCTACCCAAGCACGACCCACGGCCCCTCCTCACAGCTTTACTTCTGCCGGTATCTGGTCTCCTACCTTCCAAACTTCACAGAAGCTCTCCTGCGAACCTTGCAGAACTAGCACTCGTGGAAGAAAAGATATTGCGGAGACATGGCTAGCCACAGCCTGGGAGACGTCTCCAGAATGAGATTTTCACTCTTCACCGGAGTGTGCGCTGATATGAAGCTTCCTGGCAGATTATCCTTTCTTCTAGTAGTGCTAGTTCTGCAAGGTTCGCAGGAGAGCTTCTGTGAAGTTTGGAAGATAGGAGATGAGATACTGCCAGAAATAAAGCTGTGAGGAGGGGGCGTGAGTCGTGCTTGGGTAGCTCAGGTGATAGAGCAATTGCCCCCGAAAGGCAAAGGTCCCGAGTTCGAGTCTCGGTCCGCACACAATTTTAATCTGCCAGGAAGTTTCAAGGATAAAGTAATTTTTTTGGAAGACAAAATTTATGTTACATGGTTTGAGTGGTTACCAAATTATTCTTAGTAAATTATTTATTTCATTTACATGTGTACGAAATTGCACTGCAATGTCAAATAAGTCGACAGCTTTTATTGCACGTAGCTGGTAACAGTGTCATTACGCGCTTACTTTCCGTATGAAACTACGTTTCGTTAAGAAGAATATTTATTTTGCGGTGTACAGGTTGTCACCAGACTATTTTTAATAAAATGCTTAGTTCAACGAATATATCCCACGAGATATAATTTAGAGCAGTGCAGGTAGAGACAGTTGTCCGACAACATGTATTTTGCCTCTAAGAAGCACACAGCTACGTGCTGGGAAAGATAGGTCAAATCTTCCTTCTAACATTTACATATTTAATACAGTAGTTGCTTTTTGCAGCATATAAGACTTCTTTATTTTTGAAGAATGAACAGTTGACGTCTCTGTTTCAGCTTACGTTAATCTGGGAGGATACACAAATGTGAAATACACACACGAAAAAAGTTTTGCATCACATCGGTTCCGAGAGTTCCGGAAACCTGTTCAGGAAATTGGAATAGAGATCAACGTAAACATCATTTCCGCACTTTTTATTGCTCATGAAAACCACACATTGCATATTGTACCACCATACAGCGAGACCTTCAGAGGTGGTGTTATAGACTGCTGTACACACTGGTAACTCAAATACCCAGCAGCACGTCCTCTTACATCGATGAATGCCTGTATTCGTCTTGGCCTACTATCCACAAGTTCATCAAAGCACTGTTGGTCCAGATTTTCCCACTGCTCAACGGCGATTCGGTGTAGATCCCTCAGAGTGGTTGGTGGGTCACGTCATCCATAAACAGCCCTTTCCAGTCTATCCCAGGCATGTTAGATACGGTTCATGTCTGGAGAACGTGCTGGCCACTCTACTCGAGTGATGTCGTTATCCTGAAGGAAGTCATTCACAAGGTGTGCACGATGGTGGCACGAATTGTCGTCCATGAAGACGAACGCCTCGCCAATATGCTGCCGATATGGTTGCCCTATCTGCCGGAGGATGGCATTCACGTATCGTACAACCGTTACGCCGCTTTCCATGACCACCAGAGGCGTAAGTCGGCACCACATTATGCCGCCCCAAAACATCAGGGAACCTCCACCTTGCTGCACTCACTGGACAGTGTGTCTAAGGCGTTCAGCCTGACCTGGTTGCCTCCAAACACGTCGCCGACGATTATCTGGTTGAAGGCATATGCGACACTCATCGATGAAGAGAACGTGATGCCAATTCTGAGCGGTCCACTCGGCATTTTTCTGGGCCCATCCGTAACGCGCTGCATGGTGTCTTGATTGCAAAGATGGTCCTCGCCATGGACTTCGGGAGTGAAATGCGCATCATGCAGCCTACTGAGCACAGTTTGAGTCGTAACACGACGTCCTGTGGCTGCACGAAAAGCATTATTCAACATGGTAGCCTTGCTGTCGGGGTTCCTCCGAGCCAGAATCCGTAGGGTAGCGGTCATCCACTGCAATAGTACCCCTTGGGCGTCCTGAGCGACGAATGTCAGTGACAATTCCTGTCTCTCTGTATCTCCTCCATGTCCGAACAACATCGTTTTGGCTCACTCCGAGACGTCTCGACACTTCCCTTGTTGAGAGCCCTTCCTGGCACAAAGTAACAATGCGGACGCGATCGAATAGCAGTATTGGTCGTCTAGGCATGGGTGAACTACAGACAACATGAGCCGTGTACCTCCTTCCTGGTGGAATGATTGGAACTGTTCGGCTGTCGGACCCTATCCGTCTAATAGGCGCTGGTCACGCATGGTTGTTTATATGTTTGGGCGGGTTTAATGACATCTCTGAACAGCCAAAGGGAATGTGTCTGTGATACAATATCCACAGTCAACGTTTGTCTTCAGGAGTTCTGGGAACCGGGGTGATACAAAACATTTTCTGATGTGTGTAGTTTCCCCAAGCCCTTTGTGATACGTTACATTCTAGCCTATGTGGTATTTCCATGTACGACATTCGTAGGTGATCCTGCAACTAGGTCATAAGTTGGTTCAAAGGAAAATAAAGCTTTATTCTCGTATTGCGGGCCTACCTTTTTGGAACACGTATTATGTTCGAGTTTAATGATATTTCTGGAGACTAGAACTCTACTCTGTAGAAATCAGCACGATCGTGTGAAAGCCAGCTTGCGCTATTCGTCCACGAGACTCAGAGGGCCATAGACACGGGTTCCCAGGTAGATGCTGTGTTTCTTGACTTCCGCAAGACGTTTGATACAGTTCCCCACAGTCGTTTAATGAACAAAGTAAGAGCATATGGACTATCAGACCAATTGTGTGATTGGATTGAAGAGTTCCTAGATAACAGTACGCAGCGTGTCATTCTCAATGGAGAGAAGTCTTCCGAAGTAAGAGTGATTTCAGGTGTGCCGCAGGGGAGTGTCGTAGGACCGTTGCTATTCACAATATATGTACATGACCTTGTGGATAACATCGGAAGTTCACTGAAGCTTTTTGCGGATGATGCTATAATATATCGAGAGGTTGTAACAATGGAAAATTGTACTGAATTGCAGGAGGATCTGCAACGAATTGACGCATGGTGCAGGAAATGGCAACTGAATCTCAATGTAGACAAGTGTAATGTGCTGCGAATACACAGAAAGAAAGATCCTTTATATTTTAGCTACAATATAGTAGGTCAGCAACTGGAAGCAGTTAATTCCATAAATTATCTGGGAGTAGGCATTAGGAGTGATTTAAAATGGAATGAGCACATAAAATTAATCGTCGGTAAAGCAGATGCCAGACTGAGATTCATTGGAAGAATCCTTAGGAAATGCAATCCGAAAACAAAGGAAGTAGGTTACAGTACAATTGTTCGCCCACTGCTTGAATACTGCTCACCGGTGTGCGATCCGTACCAGGTAGGGTTGATAGATGAGATAGAGAAGATCCAACGGAGGGCACTGCGTTTCTTTACAGGATCATTTAGTAATCGCGAAAGCGTTACGGAGATGATAGATAAACTCCAGTGGAAGACTCTGCAAGAGAGACGTTCAGTAGCTCGGTGCGGGCTTTTGTTGAAGTTTAGGGAATCTACATTCACCGAGGAGTCAAGCAGTATATTGCTCCCTCCTACGTATATCTCGCGAAGAGACCATGAGGATAAAATCAGAGAGATTAGAGCCCACACAGAGGCATACCGACAATCTTTCTTTCCACGAACAATACGAGACTGAAATAGAAGGGAGAACCGATAGAGGTACTCAAAGTACCCTCCGCCACACACCGTCAGGTGGCTTGCGGAGTATGGATGTAGATGTAGATGTAGATACAATTCCGCAGCCTGGTCCGAGACGCCTGCTTGGCAGTGTTTGCACCGAAAATGTTGTTTGCGGCCACCGTGCTTCACATTCTGGGACATTTCGCGAATTTTTTAAAGCTAGGTTTCAGCAGCATTGTTGTTGTTGTTGTGGTCTTCAGTCCTGAGACTGGTTTGATGCAGCTCTCCATGCTACTCTATCCTGTGCAAGCTTC
Source organism: Schistocerca piceifrons (assembly GCF_021461385.2). Classification (NCBI taxonomy): domain Eukaryota; kingdom Metazoa; phylum Arthropoda; class Insecta; order Orthoptera; family Acrididae; genus Schistocerca; species Schistocerca piceifrons. Next base: position 835,880,082 of record NC_060149.1, read on the forward strand.
TTCTTCTCACAGTACCTACTGTAACCTACATCCTTCTGAATCTGCTTGGTGTATTCATCTCTTGGTCTCCCTCTACGATTTTTACGCTCCACACTGCCCTTCAATACTAAATGGGTGATCCCTTGATGCCTCAGAACATGCCCTACCAACCGATCCCTTCTTCTAGTCAAGTTGTGCCACAAACGTCTCTTCTCCCCAGTCCTATTTAACACCTCCTCATTAGTTATGTGATCTACCCATCTAACCTTCAGCATTCTTCTGTAGCACCACATTTCGAAAGCTTCTATTCTCTTCTTGTCCAAACTAGTTATCGTCCATGTTTCACTTCCATACACTCCATACAAATACTTTCAGAAACGACTTCCTGACACTTAAATCTATACTCGATGTTAACAAATTTCTCTTCTTCAGAAACGCTTTCCTTGCCAGTGCCAGTCTACATTTTATATACTCTCTACTTCGACCATCATCAGTTATTTTGCTCCCCAAATACCAAACTCCTTTACTGCTGTGTCTCATTTCCTAATCTAATTCCCTCAGCATCACCCGACTTAATTCGACTACATTCCATTATCTTCGTTTTGATTTTGTTGATGTTCATCTTATATCCTCCTTTCAAGACACTGTCCATTCCGTTCAACTGCTCTTCCAAGTCCTTTGCTGTCTCTGACAGAATTACAATGTCATCGGCGTACCTTAAAGTTTTTATTTCCTCTCCATGGATTTTAATACCTACTCCGAATTTTTCTTTTGTTTCCTTCACTGCTTGCTCAATATACAGATTGAATAACATCGGGAAGAGGCTACAACCCTTTCTCACTCCCTTCCCAACCACTGCTTCCCTTTCATGTCCCTCAACTCTTATAACTGCCATTTGGTTTCTATACAAATTGTAAATAGCCTTTCGCTCCCTATATTTTACCCCTGCCACCTTCAGAATTTGAAAGAGTGTATTCCAGTCAACATTGTCAAAAGCTTTCTCTAAGTCTACAAATGTTAGAAACGTAGCCTTTCCTTAATCTAGCTTCTAAGAGAAGTCGTAGGGTCAGTATTGCCTCACGTGTTCCAATATTTCTACGGAATCCAAACTGATCTTCCCCATGGTCGGCTTCTACTACTTTTTCCATTCGTCTGTAAAGAATTCGCGTTAGTATTTTGCAGCCGTGACTTATTAAACTGATAGTTCGGTAATTTTCACATCTGTCAACACCTGCTTTCTTTGGGATTGGAATTATTATATTCTTCTTGAAGTCTGAGGGTATTTCGCCTGTCTCATACATCTTGCTCACCAGATGGTAGAGTTTTGTCATGACTGGCTCTCCCAAGGCCGTCAGTAGTTCTAATGGAATGTTGTCTACTCCCGGGGCCTTGTTTCGACTCAGTTCTTTCAGTGCTCTGTCAAACTCTTCACGCAGTATCATATCTCCCATTTCATCTTCATCTACATCCTCTTCCATTTCCATAATATTGTCCTCAGGTACATCGCCCTTTATAGACCCTCTATATACTGCTTCCACCTTTCTGCTTTCCCTTCTTTGCTTAGAACTGGGTTTCCATCTGAGCTCTTGATATTCATGCAAGTGGTTCTCCTTTCTCCAAAGGTCTCTTTAATTTTCCTGTAGGCAGTATCTATCTTACCCCTAGTCAGATAAGTCTCTACATCCTTACATTTGTCCTCTAGCCATCCCTGCTTAGCCATTTTGCACTTCCTGTCGATGTCATTCTTGAGACATTTGTATTCCTTTTTGCCTGCTTCATTTACTGCATTTTTATATTTTCTCCTTTCATCAATTAAATTCAATATTTCTTCTGTTACCCAAGGATTTCTACTAGCCCTCGTCTTTTTACCTATTTGATCCTCTGCTGCCTTCACTATTTCATCCCTCAAAGCTACCCATTCTTCTTCTACTGTATTTCTTTCATCCATTCCTGTCAGTTGTTCCCTTATGCTCTCCCTGAAACTCTGTACAACCTCTGGTTTAGTCAGTTTATCCAGGTCCCATCTCCTTAAATTCCCACCTTTTTGCAGTTTCTTCAGTTTTAATCTACAGTTCACAACCAATAGATTGTGGCCAGAGTCCACATCTGCCCCTGGAAATGTCTTACAATTTAAAACCTGGTTCCTAAATCTCTATTTTACCATTATATAATCTATCTGAAATCTGTCAGTATCTCCAGGCTTCTTCCATGTATACAATCATCTTTTATGATTCTTGAACCAAGTGTCACCTATGATTAAGTTGTGCTCTGTGCAAAATTCTACCAGGCGGCTTCCTCTTTCATTTCTTACCCCGAATCCATATTCACCTACTACGTTTCCCTCTCTCCCTTTTCCTAAAAAAATGGCTCTGAGCACTATGGGACTTAACAGCTATGGTCGTCAGTCCCCTAGAACTTAGAACTACTTAAACCTAACTAACCTAAGGACATCACACAACAGCCAATCATCACGAGGCAGTTCCTTTTCCTACTACCGAATTCCAGTCACCCATGACTATTGAATTTTCGTCTCCCTTCACTATCTGAATAATTTCTTTTATTTCATCATTCATTTCTTCAATTTCTTCGTCATCTGCAGAGCTAGTTCGCATATAAACTTGTACTACTGTAGTAGGTGTGGGCTTCGTGTCTATCTTGGCCACAATAATGCGTTCTCTATGCTGTTGGTAGTAGGTTACCCGCATTCCTATTTTTTATTTATTATTAAACCTACTCCTGCTTTACCCCTATTTGACTTTGTATTTATAACCCTGTATTCGCCTGACCAAAGGTCTTGTTCCTCCTGCCACCGAACTTCACTAATTCCCACTATATCTAACTTTAACCTATCCATTTCCCTTTTTAAATTTTCTAACCTACCTGCCCGATTAAGGGATCTGACATTCCACGCTCCGATCCGCAGAACGCCAGTTTTCTTTCTCCTGATAACGACGTCCTCTTGAGTAGTACCCGCCCGGAGATCCGAATGGGGGACTATTTTACCTCCGGAATATTTTATCGAAGAGGACGCCACCATCATTAACCATACAGTAAAGCTGCATGCCCTCGGGAAAAATTACGGCTGTAGTTCCCCCTTGCTTTCAACCGTTCGCAGTACCAGCACAGCAAGGCCGTTTTGGTTGGTGTTACAAGGCCAGATCAGTCAATTATCCAGACTGTTGCCCCTGCAACTACTGAAAAGGCTGCTGCCCCTCTTCAGGAACCACGCGTTTGTCTGGCTCCTCAACAGATACCCCTTCGTTGTGGTTGCACCTACGGTACGGCTATCTGTATCGCTGAGGCGCGCAAGCCTCCCCACCAACGGCAAGGTACATGGTTCATGGGGGGAGGTGAGCAGCATTAAAAAACGTTATATCACTGTAATCATCTTCTCAAGAGCTATCTAATGTATTTTATAAAATGTATACGGTTCCATTAAAAAAAGTACTTACTTCAATATCTCCGTCAATACTAGCGCTAAAAACAGTAACCAAACGAAAACATTCATTTGCCGAAAACAGCGTTTCAGTATATGTAACCGATCACGAAATAAAAGGAGAGTTACGTCTTACGTGACTCACCCTGTATATAAGGGGCGTTCAAAAATAAATGAGCCGGAGGAATGATTACACCTGTATTTTAGATGCATTGACCTTGGCTGGTTAGACACTTGTCCCACTGTGACACAAGGCCGTGAATGGCTGTCTCATAAAATTCTCGGGGCTGCGATGTTAACAAGTTCCGCAGGTACAGCTGGACGTCGTCATCCGAGGTGAATCGTTTGCCCCTCAGTGCCTTTTTAAGGGGAACAAAAATGATTCATTTCTGATTAACTTCCTACAGTACGGGACAACAGTGAATACCCAACGTTACTTGACCACCCTTCGCCAAGTGATCAAATCAAAACGACCAGGCAATCTCACCTGTGGGGTCATTCTGCTCCATGGCAATGCAAAGCCTCATATATCCAACACAGTTGCGGCAATCCTGCAGAAATTCAAATGGGAGGCTCTCGGCCACCCTCCATACAATCCAGACCTCTCTCCCTGCGATTACGCCATTTTTAGTCCCCTTAAAAAGCTCTGAGGGGCAAACAGTTCACGTCGTACGACGACATCCAGCTGTAAGTGCGGAACTGGTTAACGTCTTGAGCCCTGGAATTTTATGAGACAGCCATTCACCGCCTTTTGTCACAGTGGGACAAGGGTCTCAAGAGCCAGAGTCAATACTTCTAACATACGGATACTAGTTTATGTAATTATGCCTCCTGATCGTTACTTTTTCAACCCCCCTTATGAGAGTGAGGGATGAAACAACACATAGAAAAAAATGTATAGAGAAAGTTACCGGAATTTGTGGTAGAGGCTGTAGGATTTTAGTGTAACTGTTAATGTAGAAGAGGGATGAGACAACACACACATGCCTTAATAATGCAGAGACATTATGTGAAGACAAAACTGGCATATTACCCTACACGTGGGTCATGCTGCAACAGCAGTAGACATATTGAAAAAAAATTAGCACGGAAGCGGTGAAAATCATTTTGAGGATATATAAAAAAACTTATGGCCATCTCATATAAAGTTGAATTCGTTAATGTTAATTTGCATTTCCTAATGGATCAAGTGCCTGGAATATTGCATCAGCTCCATGTAGACGATTATCACCCTATGGACGTGGATATAATGCAAGACTTTTCTGGGATTTTTTAAAAATGGAGATGTGTGACTACTTAAGGTCAAATCACGATATATGTGTGGAACAGGAATCTTATTAACAATTCTAGTGTGTGTTTTAGTGTATATGAGAATTGGATGGCAGTTAGCGTTGTATTGAAACGGAATTCTTTCTTCGTTGGTGGACATTTGGGTGAATAAACAGGAAATGATCTCACAGACACTTTATAGATTCTCTGGTTTGGTGCGGGAATCTGAATCTCTGTTTGATCCTGAAGAAAATTTGGTAGGATAAGCAATAAGAACACAAATATTCTGTTACATTTAGACATAACATATGGGAAAATATGGAAAATTCATATAAATGTGGAAACTGTGGTTGATGAGCTAATAACAAAATATTGATTTTAATATCACCATTGTAATTAATTTTCTATTAGTTCACTAAGCAGCAGTGGAGAGATAAAACACATCCATAAGGGCTATGAAAGTGTACGAATGTTATATATCATCTGGTTAAGTGCTAGATTATAACGGAAAAAATAAGCTACTTCCGCCACGATACTGCAGCTGATTGTAATAGATTCTAACAAACTCATACTAAAATATAAACCACCATCACCCTAACAGTCATTTTATCCACATTCATTTGCATGGCTCAAATTAATATCTAATACTATTGTGCAACATTTGTTTAAATTAATGCCAATCATGAATTTAGCCACTTTTCTCAGTTTTTACTATTCAGAGAGGAACACGTAAAAAATTGGTGTCTAGAGAATCAAGTGCCTGCACTTTTGGAAAGCTTAGTGTAGACTACCTCCTAAAACTACACAAATATTATACATATCATATTATTAAAGCTGGAAAACACCGTTTCTCAATTCAACACGTTGTTCTCCACAATATCGTCAAACATATGGATATTACAGCATTAGTGTTTGCTTATTTCTTGTACAAAATACATATGTAGCACAACAGTTCTTCTCCAGTTTATCGGCTTTGGTAATAAGAATACACGAAAGTTGGCTGAAAGATTTCCAGAAAGTCGTGACTTAAGAAAGGTTATAAGCTATGCACTACCTTTTGATAGTTTTAAGTTACTTGCATGTAAAACAATATGGAGATTGTTAACGAAGAGTCTAGGGAAGAAGAGTAGTATGCGGTTTCTCCATCTCAATGACAACTCGGAGCTGTCGTGCTTATAAGTAGAAGAACGAGATAAAGTTTTGACATTCGCCTACTGGCAGAAAAACTAAACCAAAATTTTCTGACATTTGGCTTGTATTCTGAAAATTTGAAGATTGGTGAACAAATTGTCTGATTTTATGGGCATCATTATGTCAAGCGGTTTACACGTGGAAAGACCGTCAGGTTTGGTTTCAAACAATGGACTATATGCTGCTCAGAAACAGGTTATTGTTACCAGATGCAGGTGTATGAAGGCAAGTAAAAGGATCCTGGAGACGATGATACAAGCTCTCTGGCCGTGGGTCATTTGTTAACCTGAGAGTGGTTCATATTTTAGAGACACTCAAAACTTACAACGTTTACTTTGACAGTTTCTTCGCGGTATTTCCTCTGATGAAACATTTTCAAGAAGGTCTTGAAGTCAAAGCAACAGGAACTGTTAGAGTCAACAGAATTAACAAGTACTCCATTTCGACAGACAAGGAGATGAGAAAAACAAGCGTGGAACATTTGATTACAGATCTGACTCGCAAAATGAGCTTTTGGCTGTCACGTGGAACGATAACAGCTACATGACTCTGTTATCCAAACATTAAACCATCGAATCTCCCTCTAAAGTGAAGCAATAATGTAGGGCTGAAAAGAAAATGTTTACATCCCCAAATCTAAACTGATCACACAGTATAGCAAGCATTAGATTGTTTCGAATGTCCTTACATAGAGAATCAAAATAAGGAGGGAAAATGGTACTTCCCTTAGCTCACCCATGCCATGGACGTAGTACTGGTGAACTGCCAAGTACAGTTCTGTCTCGCGAACGGTAACATTTCTATGTTGTGGTGCAGCAGTATGTTTGCCAGGAAGTATCTTCCTCTGTATTCACCAATATCGGATCTAAAACAGAGTGGTCAGAAATAATTTCGCTATAACCTGAAACAAGTATGTTCCTGTTGACATTAAAACATCCTGAAAACAAACCTCGAACACACAAAAATGGGAAAGCTGAAGAAATGAGTAGTATGTAAGAAAACCGAAAAGAAAAATGTAAATACGATGTGAGAATATACATGGAATAATTTGAATAGTTGCGTCACAAACATATGGTGTCTTGATTCCCAGTTGGGAATCGGACTAAAATTAGAAATTTCTCAAAAAATGTTTTGCAGTACTTCCAAATAAGTGGTTTTCTTGCTATTTGGATGAAAATGAATAGTGATACAGGAATTTTTTTAAAAAAAAATTGGTTAATGACATGTGGATGAACTGCTGACAGCCGCGCGCTTGGCCTGTCCTGTTTTGAGTCGCGCGCGTATTTCGTTCCCCAGTAACAGGGGGCTGCAGGGCGGAAGTAAACATGGGGTGCATCCGGTTACAAACGCCTTTCCGACCATCCTGATTTAGTTGTTTACGTGGATTCACTTAATCACTCCACATGAATGACAGGATGGCTTTTCCAACCAGGTTACCACCAAATGCGTTCTCCTTCCTTGTTCACCAAGTTTTGTAATCTCGCTGTCGATGTGCCCTTCAGTAATGCTGTCGATGTGCCCTTCAGTAATAGAAAACGAAGAAACTAAAAGTCAGTCGATTTAATGCCACACTTTTCAAAAAGTTCAGCGTATAATTTTCGATCTCATTTTGGCCATTCGCAATCTTTGTAAATTAGCAAAAGATACCGAAACATAATTATCCATGTTCTTAAGTCTTACCAGAGATATGCTGTCATATTTTGTTTACACTTAATATTCAACTGTGCTTTTCTCATGGACATCTGTGTCTGCTTTGTTGCAAGAGGACAGAAAGCCCTTGACACTGAAATTTTCTAAACGAGTATCGCCAAATAAATTATTACCCAGCTAGCAGAGTTCAGTAATTACAAAGCCATAGCTTCCCTTGGTTCTGTGTGGAAACAAGGTTTCACAAATAGCTATACATTCTACTGATAAGTCTCTGTTAGGAAAGATTTGCTTAACACATCAGTAATGGTTCATCTTTTGGCATAACGCTACATCAGTAAAATGGGACAGCAGCAGTTGCGTGTGAAATTTCTGTTTCTTGATGAGGCATGCACAGAATACAATGTTAATTATCTGTCTCTGTGACTCGTTTATGTTCTCACTTTAGTTTTGAACAGTGAGAGCTGCTTCCAGACAAAATATTATCGCGGTAATGCGTTATTAGATATCAGCCAATAGAATGCATTTCACAGAGTTATGTTGACAGTGGTGAATTACGGTGCACTTTCTATTTTTGAGTGAACTGGAACAGAAATTATTAAGGGTCTGGTGCATTTGGCGAGGTTATTCCTAGCCATCTTATCTGTCACGTTCATTGTAGCTTTGAGTATCAGCCTAGAACTGAAAAGAAAAACTTGGTGCTAGCCAATTTCTTGTTACGTCAGTCAGAGAAATAACTCTTCCAGTGGAAACTATTTTTCATTGATAATGTTGTTTTCTCAGTGACTGAACTGAACCGCTGCGTTGGTATTATGATCTGAAGACAGCAGATGAAGACCTAAACCAGACTTCTTATTGAATCTGTGTTGGTTTGTACCATAGCAACGTCACTACATGGAAGACGTCAACACACTTTGTGACTAGATTCATTAATGACAGGAACTGCCACTACACTCATCTAACAGTTGTTGGTGTCATTTAAGAAAACCTTGTTCATGATTTCTCGAAATAATATTACATGAGCGAAATCATCACCAACTGAATCTTACATTCTCTCAGACTGAGCCATTGCTAATGACCAATGGGCTCTAAACTACGGCAAACGATAAACTCTTCATGAAATTTCTGGAACAAAATCTAACCCGTGTCCTACAGTCCTTCAGCCACCACCCTGCAGGACGCTAAACACAGGAAACTTAAAAAAAAATTCAAGAGGAAACAAAAATGGACTACTTCAACTTTAAATCAAAAGAAATTGAAACGTTTGGCTATGAAATGATTGGCCTCGAAGAATACTGCTTCCCGTTGTATAGGGTCTCTGGTTTCAACGCTTAAAGCAATATGCTATATCAGATATCTGCTAAGAGGATGCAGTTTCTTTTAATTTTCAGTACAGTTGTTTCCTTGATATCTTGTAATTTTTTATTATATAAGTAATTTAGGACAAAAATTTCTTGTGAACAAACTAACTGAAAATTTAGTTCGTTGCTGTACTTATTCAGAAATAATAATTACGTACATATCGCCTCTAACTCCGATTCTGACTTCTACATGGCAATTGCGCAGCCTTTCACTTGGTTTATGACAAAGTTGCCGTCGTTACAACTTTAACAAAAAAATAGCTCTGAGCACTATGGGACTTACCTTCTGGGGTCATCAGTCCCCTAGAATTAGAGCTACTTAAACCTAACTAACCTAACGATATCACACACATCCATGCCCAAGGCAGGATTCGAACCTGCGACCGTAGCAGCAGCGCGGTTCAGGACTGAAGCGCCTAGAACCGCTCGGCCACAGCGGCCGGCAGTAGGACAGAGAAAGTCGTGATTAACAATAGTGACTCACGAAACAGTGGACACTGTGGATTCCTGCCCACTCCATCACAGCTCACATTTCGTTAAGAGTGTTGTTCCGACGGTGATTTCAGAAAAACGTATTGTCAACAATGAATCGCGGGATATTTTGACTGCAGCTTCGGAGCTTCGAAGAAGCCTCAAACACATTCTGTCAAAGCTGCATTGGTAAAGTACCGGAACTTCAAGTGCTGATAGAAAGCACTGAAGCTGAAATCGTTATAGGTACAAGAAGCTGGCTGAAGTCAGAGATAAATTCAGCCGAAATTTTTACAAAGGCACAGACGGTGTTTAGAAAGATAGAGTGCATGCAACCGGTGGTGACGTGTTTGTCGTTGTTAGTAGTAGTTTATCCTATCGTGAAGTAGAAGTGGATAGTTCCTGTGAATTATTATGGGTGGAGGTTACACTCAACAACCGAGCTAGGTTAATAATTGGCTCCTTTAACCGACCTCCCGACTCAGCAGCATTAGTGGCAGAACAACTGAGAGAAAATTTGGAATACATTTCACATAAATTTTCTCAGCATATTATAGTCTTAGGTGGAGATTTCAATTTACCAGATATAGACTGGGACACTCAGATGTTTAGGACGGGTGGTAGGGACAGAGCATCGAGTGACATTATACTGACTGCACTATCCGAAAATTACCTCGAGCAATTAAACAGAGAACCAACTCGTGGAGATAATATCTTGGACCTACTGATAACAAACAGACCCGAACTTTTCGACTCTGTAAGTGGAGAACAGGGAATCAGTGATCATAAGGCCGTTGCAGCATCCCTGAATATGGAAGTTAATAGGAATATAAAAAAAGGGAGGAAAGTTTATCTGTTTAGCAAGAGTAATAGAAGGCAGATTTCAGACTACCTAACAGATCAAAACGAAAATTTCTGTTCCGACACTGACAATGTTGAGTGTTTATGGAAAAAGTTTAAGGCAATTGTAAAATGCGTTTTAGACAGGTACGTGCCGAGTAAAACTGTGAGGGACGGGAAAAACCCACCGTGGTTCAACAACAAAGTTAGGAAACTACTGCGAAAGCAAAGAGAGCTTCACTCCAAGTTTAAACGCAGTCAAAACCTCTCAGACAAACAGAAGCTAAACGATGTCAAAGTTAGCATAAGGAGGGCTATGCGTGAAGCGTTCAGTGAATTCGAAAGTAAAATTCTATGTACCGACTTGACAGAAAATCCTAGGAAGTTCTGGTCTTACGTTAAATCAGTAAGTGGCTCGAAACAGCATATCCAGACGCTCCAGGATGATGATGGCATTGAAACAGAGGATGACACGCGTAAAGCTGAAATACTAAACACCTTTTTCCAAAGCTGTTTCACAGAGGAAGACCGCACTGCAGTTCCTTCTCTAAATCCTCGCACAAACGAAAAAATGGCTGACACCGAAATAAGTGTTCAAGGAATAGAAAAGCAACTGAAATTACTCAACAGAGGAAAGTCCACTGGACCTGACGGGATACCAATTCGATTCTACACAGAGTACGCGAAAGAACTTGCCCCCCGTCTAACAGCCGTGTACCGCAAGTCTCTAGAGGAACGTAAGGTTCCAAATGATTGGAAAAGAGCACAGATAGTTCCAGTCTTCAAGAAGGGTCGTCGAGCAGATGCGCAAAACTATAGACCTATATCTCTGACGTCGATCTGTTGCAGAATATTAGAACATGTTTGTTGCTCGCGTATCATGTCGTTTTTGGAAACCCAGAATCTACTCTGTAGGAATCAACATGGATTCCGGAAACAGCGATCGTGTGAGACCCAACTCGCTTTATTTGTTCATGAGACCCAGAAAATATTAGATACAGGCTCCCAGGTAGATGCTATTTTTCTTGACTTCCGGAAGGCGTTCGATACAGTTCCGCACTGTCGCCTGATAAGCAAAGTAAGAGCCTACGGGATATCAGCTGTGAGGCTGGATTGAAGAGTTTTAGCAAACAGAACACAGCATGTTGTTATGAATGGAGAGACGTCTACAGACGTTAAAGTAACCTCTGGCGTGCCACAGGGGAGTGTTATGGGACCATTGCTTTTCACAATATATATAAATGACCTAGTAGATAGTGTCGGAAGTTCCATGCGGCTTTTCGCGGATGATGCTGTAGTATACAGAGAAGTTGCAGCATTAGAAAATTGTAGCGAAATGCAGGAAGATCTGCAGCGGATAGGCACTTGGTGCAGGGAGTGCCAACTAACCCTTAACATACACAAATGTAATGTATTGCGAATACATATGAAACGTCCCCTTTGAACAATTATACAGGACTGTGCTTAACCTGACACACAATATTTTTAGCGCAACGCAATCTGACTTTCAAAAATCCCTACAAAAAATTGGCCCTGACTAACATTAACCTATGCGTTTCACAAATCGCTTACCTCACAAAAATCTTGGTTACTCGAACTACTGCAATACAGCAAGCGCCACTACTGCCAGCTAAATAAAAGATTCAAACTATGGAAGGCACTAACTACTAATAGGGATAGTTAGCAAATGAAAGATATTAATAGAGAACAAACAATGTATTTACCTTAATATCATCAAAAGTCATAATATATATAGGAGTTCATAACATCCATTTCTACAAATATCAAAACTCCGTCATTTTTCTCTCCACATCCACCACTGCTGGCGGCTCACCTCCAACTGCGCAACGCTACGCGCTGTTCACATCCAGCTGCCGCTGCCCAACACTACAATGGCAGACAACAATGCAAACTAGCCACAGACTGCACACAGCACAGCCAGTGATTTTCATACAGAGCGATACGTAACGTTGCCAATAAGAAAACATAAACAGCCTACTTACATAGCCCCCATGCTCCCCACAAAAATTTTACAAATTGTTTTGGGCAGTGGCCAATAATGACTTGATAAAATTTTTCATAATTACAATTACAAAAATATCAAATGCACACACTTATTGATACAATGTTGGTCAAAAGCTAAACTTTCTCACAGTCCATAGAGACAGTCCTAATCGTTCATCACAGTAAAATAGCAGTGTTTTTCTCAAAGTCTGAGCAGTAAAAGAAAATGCACACGGAAGTAGAGGATTTCCATGCAGTCTTGAAGAAGTAGTGTTGTCCTTCCAATGGAAAGACAGTGCTGACTCTCGACATGCAGACAAGTAATGGGTCACAACAGACCAAACCCACAGCAGAGTCATTCGAAGTTTTGAAGAATATTGATAGGTAGGTCATCACAGAGCAGACCCACTGTAGTCCTGGTAGAGATTACGGTATTGGTGAGCCACCAGAGGTGCAGACCCACTGCAGTCCTTGTAGAAATAATGGTACTGGTGAGTCAGCAAAGCTGTAGACCCAATGTAATCCTTGTAGAAATAATGGTATTGGTGGGTCATCAAAGATGCAGACCCACTGTAGTCCTTGTAGAGATGGCCAGCAGCCATCTGTTGTGAATGTGCAGGTACACAATCACCATTGAAGAGTCTTGCAGATAATATAGCAAGTCCATAAACCACCACTTGTCCACTCACGAAAATTTTGGAATTGTCCTTAGAACCAGCAATGCTGTTATCCAGTCCCTTGCTGAATCATTAACACACGTGCAAACACTATCAGTCCCTACTTCTCACATATTGTCCATATACTATGACCAACAGAAACGTGTGCAGTGAAATGATACTTAATTTGAAGAACTGGTGTCAATTACAATATTATAACATGAGAATACAACAACAAAGGTACAAAATACATCATTAAAGAACATAACAATACAGATAACATTTGTAGTAATACAGGCTTTACAAAAGAATAAAAATATATACATCAGTGTTACAAAAATAATGACATAAGTCAATACATAAAAGATCAGAATAACTTTCGAAACATCAACTTCACACATGAGCATTAAAACAAAACAGAATAAATAATGTCTAAACATCTTTACAAAGTAAACAAGATATTATTAGAAAAATTCTGCCCAACACTACAATGGCAGACAACAATGCAAACTAGCCACAGACTGCACACAGCACAGCCAGTGATTTTCATACAGAGCGATACGTAACGTTGCCAATAAGAAAACATAAACAGCCTACTTACACATAGAAAGAAGGATCCTTTATTGTATGATTATATGATAGCGGAACAAACACTGGTAGCAGTTACATCTGTAAAATATCTGGGAGTGTGCGTGCGGAACGATTTGAAGTGGAATGATCATATAAAATTAATTGTTGGTAAGGCGGGTACCAGGTTGAGATTCATTGGGAGAGTCCTTAGAAAATGTAGTCCATCAAAAAAGGAGGTGGCTTACAAAACACTCGTTCGACCTATACTTGAGTATTGCTCATCAGTGTGGGATCCGTACCATATCGGGCTGACGGAGGAGATAGAGAAGATCCAAAGAAGAGCGGCGCGTTTCGTCACAGGGTTATTTGGTAACCGTGATAGCGTTACGGAGATGTTTAACAAACTCAAGTGGCAGACTCTGCAAGCGAGGCGCTCTGCATCGCGGTTTAGCTTGCTCGCCAGGTTCCGAGAGGGTGCGTTTCTGGATGAGGTATCGAATATATTGCTTACCCCTACTTATACCTCCCGAGGAGATCACGAATGTAAAATTAGAGAGATTCGAGCGCGCACGGAGGCTTTCAGACAGTCGTTCTTCCCGCGAACCATACGCGACTGGAACAGAAAAGTGAGATAATGACAGTGGCACGTAAAGTGCCCTCCGCCACACACCGTTGGGTGGCTTGCGGAGTATAAATGTAGAAATGTAGATGTACATTCTTTTCGGCTGTACTAGAGGAGAGTAAAGGACCACAAGATTACTGCATCGAATGATATTGTCAGGAAACAGGTTAACAAATAACGTCTAAACCTATTAGCGGTAAGTAAAGTTATCGTGGACTTGCCTTTATACAACTTCTTATTCAACAGCCAAATAAGGACACAGAAAAAGTAACAGCAGCAGAAGCTACCAAGTGACTATCATGTGACAAATTAATGTCACCAAAACATAGTGTTGTATGTAATGATGGATATTCTATGTAGCTTTGTTAATTATGTCGCACATTTGCTTCTTACAGCTGCGTTCCGCTAGTATCTTTAGGAATAACATACAAGATAAGGTTTGAGACTTTGTTCAGAGTTATATTCAGATTATTTTGGTCTTTAGGCACTAAGATTTTTTAACTGGCAACAGTTGCATTTGAGAAGAATTTATTTTGATTTTATGAGAGGTTTTGGCATAAGATTCAGGTATGGTAATCACTGAAGGCGCCACAATACCTCCTTTTGACAGCGAAACACGTTTCATTTAGCATCTCTCAGCTTATACTCATGCGTTTTTTTTGTCAATTATTATACATAGTTGCAAGGGGGTATGCAGTTTATAAACAGAAATTTAGTTGATTTTATATTATGTAACTGACCAGCAAACTTTACGATACGGGTCGACTAATGACTATCGGTTCATATGTTGACAGTAGGAGAGATTAGTACATGACACCCCTGGCAGTTGATATCGAATTCCGAAATCAGAGTCGCTACTTCTGAAGCAAATAGGTGCCCACTAAGGAAAAATTATTGGCACTACAACAGATCAAATGGTTCAAATGGCTCTGAGCACTATGGGACTTAACAGCTGTGGTCATCAGTCCCCTAGAACTTAGAACTACTTAAACCTAACTAACCTAAGGACATCACACACATCCATGCCCGAGGCAGGATTCGAACCTGCGACCGTAGCAGTCGCACGGTTCCGGACTGCGCGCCTAGAACCGCGAGACCACCGCGGCCGGCTCAACAGATCGAACCTAGGTCTGCTGTTTAAGGTACACGTCGACTCTGCTTCAGAGAAGGGAGTATTAGAGCATTTAAGAGTTGACTATTAAATTTATTTATTTCTCCTGGCAAGATTAAGGTCTTCAGGTCCGCACATACATCCATCCAGGCACCCTAAATGATGTGCATTACATTAATTACGACAAGCCTGTTATAAGAGTTCTTTCATTTCGTATGTACCCCTAAATTTAAAAATAACTATGCAATAAAAAATGAAAACGGTAGCAGTAATAGCACCGAAAAAAACAATTGGTCGTATTTGTTCATAAACAGCAGAGCAAGAGAAACTGCAGGCAAGCAGATTTAAACTATGACTGCTAACCCAATAGACATGAGAAACGTGATGGAAGAAGAAGGGAGAGATGAACGTGGTAAACAACAAGTGATGAAAACATTCAAAACAGACTTGCCTCAATTATTGAGAAGTGAAAAGAGAAACATCAGTAACTGGGATAAGATAGGAGCATTCGTTTTCCTGTTTGACAGAGTGAAAACTGGTATTAAATATTAAGTTGGCAGAAGGAAGTGCTTCGTCTTTTTGCAAATGCAACAGGGCACTGAATTGTGAGTGCAATGCTAGGTAGCTCGTTCCAGGGGCAACAGAAAGGAGTTCGCGAATACAGGGTGTTACAAAAAGGTACGGCCAAACTTTCAGGAAACATTCCTCACACACAAAGAAAGAAAATATGTTATGTGGACATGTGTCCGGAAACGCTTACTTTCTACGTTAGAGCTCATTTTATTACTTCTCTTCAAATCACTCTCCATAGGATGACGTGGTCAACGTTACCTTGTACAGCAGCAACTTCTCTGACGCTGACATTAGGGTTATCGTCAACTGCACGAAGAATTGCCTCGTCCATTGCAGGTGTCCTCGTCGTTCTGGGTCTTCCCCAGTCGCGAGTCATAGGCTGGAATGTTCCGTGCTCCCTAAGACGCCGATCAATTGCATCGAACGTCTTCCTGTCGGGACACCTTCGTTCTGGAAATCTGTCTCGATACAAACGTACCGTGCCACTGCTATTGCCTCGTGCTAATCCATACATCAACTGGGCATCTGCCCGCTCCGCATTTGTAAACATTGCACTGACTGCAAAACCACGTTCGTGATGAACACTAACCTGTTGATGCTACGTACTGATG
The DNA here is from genome assembly GCF_021461385.2 of Schistocerca piceifrons. Taxonomy (NCBI): domain Eukaryota; kingdom Metazoa; phylum Arthropoda; class Insecta; order Orthoptera; family Acrididae; genus Schistocerca; species Schistocerca piceifrons. Next base: position 835,896,423 of record NC_060149.1, read on the forward strand.
TGCTTGATGCTAGTACTGTAGAACAATGAGTCGTATGTCAAAGCAAGCACCGATGTCAACATTACCTTCCTTCAATTGGGCCAACTGGCGGTGAATCGAGGAAGTACAGTACATACTGACGAAACTAAAATGAGCTCTAACATGGAAATTAAGCTTTTCCGGACACATGTCCACATAACATCTTTTCTTTATTTGTATATGAGGAATGTTTCCTGAAAGTTTGGCCGTACCTTTTTGTAACACCCTGTATACACTAATGAATGCGTGACTTTCCATATTTTACTCTCATAAGTTTTTTCTTCTTTCCTGAATTTTCTGTGGCATCAAATGCGTAGAAATACATTTTTTTTATTTATAAAATATTTAAAAGTTAACATAAAAGGAAGGGAGAGAGAACACGAACTTGATGGTGGGGCAGTATTTTATTTCAAACAGAGAATATGCGGACAACAGGGTAAGAGCAGTCCGTGAGTCATCTGGCGTGAGGAGCCTCCATGTGCGTTGCGAGGCAGCAACAACAGCAACAGCCGCCTGGACCATATCCGGGCCCATTGTCTGCGCCATGCGGCAGGTGTTTTGGCTTTCAGCCGTGGCGCAGTCACGTGCCGCTCATTGTGCCCTCTGCCGAAAAATACAGCTGCGTCAGCCACACACACGCCCCGGCCAAATATTTTGGCAGCTTTCTGCAAAGCAGTCTATCACATCATTATTAGCCTCTGCAAATATTTTCTGAACACACACGGGCAAAGCGACAGTGGTGGCGAATAGTGGCACAGGCCGTTCACCGCGTCTGTCGAATCACTGGATAATGCTCCGACACTGGAAATATCTACTTGAATATTCTGTATGCATTCGATTTCCTCATAGAAGAATCGAAGAACATATAAGCAATTTACACAGGCAGACGAATACATTACACCACAAACTAACCTTAACCTCAAAATCACAATATCCAACAACAGAAAATGTTTCAACGCTGTCAGAAAAGAAACAGCTATGGATATGATAATACACAAAAATCAGATCACCAGCATTCTCAAAAACTGGCAACCACAATACGTATAGTGTACGGATAACACAAAACATCTCTAACCGAAAATAACTATCAAGAAGAGCGGAACATAGTAATCAACATAAACAGACACAACAGGAATGTACAAAAGTTACATGACACTACTAAACAGAAGATACGAACGGAAGACAACATAATTAAAAATAGAGATACACTAACACGTAACAGTAATGCACAGCCGGATGAGGTGGCCGAGCGGTTCTAGGCGCTACAGTCTGGAACCGCGCGACGCTACGGTAGCAGGTTCGAATCCTGCCGCGGGCATGGATGTGTGTGATGTCCTTAGGTTAGTTAGGTTTAAGTAGTTCTAAGTTCTAGGAGACTGATGACCTCAGCAGTTAAATCCCATAGTGCTCAGAGCCATTTTGTCCCCTAATATGTAAAGTCTTTGCCGCTTTTTTGCCCTATGGTGGAACTTTGTAGTTCCATAAACAAACAAAGTTTAGGTCACATTCAATGTTACATGTTAATATCGAAAGCACTGTTAATACAAATGGTACCTCTGGTGGTAAAGGTGGCACGGCACTGAATGGTTCAAATGGCTCTGAGCACTATGGGACTCAACTTCTGAGGTCGTTAGTCCCCTAGAACTTAGAACTAGTTAAACCTAACTAACCTAAGGACATCACACACATCCATGCTCGAGGCAGGATTCGAACCTGCGACCGTATCGGGGCACGGCACTGAATCTTGCACTTAACTCCACAGGAAATAAAGTGCCTTAGGTCAATCCGCGTGTGCGTGGAATTAAAGACAAATTTCTGTGTATTGTCACCACCACGGCCGATTTATAGGTTTCGTGGTGTTGTGTATAAGAACCACGAACATCGAGAGAGAAGTGGGGCGAGGTAACATGAGGTTGGTAGAAAAAGTCCTCACTGTCGGTCTCTTGCTGGTCTGTTCCGTATTCTGAGAGCAAACACGGCACGATTACTTTCGACGAAGTGCAGATGTGCTTCGCGAAAGTGCAGAGTTTTTGCGTGTACCAGATTCAGTTATTCTATCTGATTACTGTAATGACCTTAAAAAATATTACTTCATCACTGAAGATCACTTTCTCGCGGTAATGCGCCTTCCACATGCTGTTGCTCTCATTCCAAAATACCAAAACGACGGGCATCAGAGCTTGCAATAATTTATTGTAAGTCACAAGTTTTATGCTACAGTCATTTCTGTACCATCTTCGGAAGTGCCGCTGTAGGATGTTGGGATCCCTGCTTGCAGTCAATATCGACTTGTATGAGCTTTTAGGAAACTGTCCTCACATACTCAACTATTTTTTCAATCACTTTCTCCCAAACGGTTGCTTTCTGTTGCTAAAGCAACCTGTGATTCTGAACCGTGTTTGACGCTAATGATCTTAGCCGTTGTGAGATTAAAAAAAAAACAGTAAACTGTGCTATCATCATCATATGGAGCTAATGATACTTGTCAAACCATTGTGAAACTTTTTTCTCTGTTGTATCGTCATGCTGTTACAACAGACTACTCAGAATGGAACGCAGGCTCAATATATCCATTCTCAGTGCTTTTCGCCATAACTGTTGACGCGAGTGAGAACTGTTACGAGGAAAAGAAAAACAAAATTTCAGCGTATGAATGCAAATTTCGCCAGTGTTACGTAAAAAAGACGTAAGACAGATCAGCGAAACTACTTCAGTCGTTTATAATTCATAGTGTCATTGGAAGGCAATTCGCTGTAGGTATCTGTGACAGTCAACACGTCTACTGTTTTATAACAGATGGCAGTTTTAGTGTGTAAGAGAAATATTTAGGTGATTGTATGAAGCTACCGGAAATGTACTAAGAACACAAGACAAAAATTATTCATCCCAGGAAATACCATGCTTATACCGTATGAAAATCCGTCTAATCTTGGTAATACTATCAGTTCGCCGAGATAACTATTCCACAAGTTTTTCCAGTATGCCATATTTAGCTAAAGCTAGTCATTAATGATTAAATCCTGTAGAGCTACCAAGTAGTTTTACCCGCTGTCCGAAAGAGTCTCATACATTTTCTATGAGATTAAAGAAAGCTAGTCATTAATGATTAAATCCTGTAGAGCTACCAAGTAGTTTCACCCGCTGTCCGAAAGAGTCTCATACATTTTCTATGAGATTAAAGTTGGGTGATTTAGCGGTCCAGCCGAAGTGTGGTAGTGTGCTAGACTGTTCGTCGAACTAGGCTCTGAGCACTATTGGACTTAACATCTGTGGTCATCAGTCCCCTAGAACTTAGAACTACTTAAACCTAACTAACCTAAGGACATCACACACATCCATCCCCGAGGCAGGATTCGAACCTGCGACCGTAGCAGTCGCGCGGTTCCGGACTGAGCGCCTAGAACCGCTAGACCACCGCGGCCGGCTTCAAACTAGGGAGTAAGCTTACAGGCATGTGAACATGGCACTGTGGAAGATGCAACTGTCCACAGCATACTCATTATGAAGATGTTGAAGCAAGGCAACAGTTGGTCACCAAGAATTTGGAATACACATTATACCTCATGTTCGCGACAACCTGAATGAGTTCAAATGGTTCAAATGGCTCTGAGCACTATGGGACTTAACATCTGAGGTCGTCAGTCCCCTAGAACTTACAAGGGAACGTCCCCAATGCACCCCCCTCAGATTTAGTTATAAGTTGGCACAGTGGATAGGCCTTGAAACACTGAACACAGATCAATCGAGAAAACAGGAAGAAGTTGTCTGGAACTATGAAAAAATAAGCAAAATATATACAAACTCAGTAGTCCATGTGTAACATAGGCAATATCAAGGATTGCGGTAGCTCAAGAGCGCCGTGGTCCCGTGGTTAGCGTGAGCAGCTGCGGAGCGAGAGATCTTTGGTTCAAGTCCGACCCCGAGTGAAAACTTAAAATTTTTATTTTCAGACAATTATTATCTGTCAGTCCGTCCGTCCGATGCGAGGTAACTGCGCCGTAGTATGGGGACGCTACACCTAAACAAACACCGAAACACACGTAGTCAGTCGACAACAGCGCACGGAAGGGAGAGTATTCCTGCTAACGAGGATCCCTCCCTGGCTGGCAGTTGACTGTTCGCTACTATGGACGAGAGTGCATTAAATACGTGAGATGTATTCCGTGGGCAATATGAATCCAGCAAATATAGCTCGCGACTTCAATAACAATCGCATGGTTTTGCGGTGCGGTCGCAAAACACAGACACTAAACTTATTACAATGAACAGAGACGTCAATAAACGAACGGACAGGTCATAGCTTTGCGAAAATTAAGAATGTAAACTTTTCGCTCGAGCGAAGACTTGAACCCATGACCTCTCGTTCCACAGCTGATCACGCTAACCACGGGACCACGTCGCGCCTGAGGTCAGACTGTCCTTGATATTGCCTATCTTGCACATGGACTACTCAGTTTGTATTTTTGCTTATTTTTTTCATAGTTCCACACAACTTCTTCCTGTTTTCTCGATAAAATCTGTGTTCAGTGTTTCAAGGCCTATCTACTGTGCCAACTTATAACTAAATCTGAGGGGGGTGCGATGGGGAGGTTCCCTTGTTAGAACTACTTAAACCTAACTAACCTAAGGACATCACACACATCCATGCCTGAGGCAGGAGTCGAACCTGCGACCGTAGCAGTCGCTCGGTTCCGGACTGAAGCGCCTAGAACCGCTCGGCCACCACGGCCGGCTCTGAATGAGTTGTCCCAGGTCATGGTACGAAGATCACCCTCAGTACATCACAGAACCACCTCAGTCCAGAACTAAACCCGCACACACTGGGGGTTAACCGCCCAATTGGGCCGCTGAGGATCCCGACGCTTGCAGCAATTGTGTAAGGCTCGATGTACAAGAGCGACCAACAGCCACGAGTGCTCACAATGGGATTGCGGCGTCCAAAATCGTTTCAGCACACACACTCCGTCATCGCAGCGATAATCGCGCAGCAGAAGCCAACCAGTATGCACGTAGACACAAGGAAGCAGGCAGTGATCTCTTATTTCGTTGATGAATACAGTAAGAAAAGAAACGCATCAGGAGGTTTTCGACTCACAGAATGGTTAGTTTCCGGTTGCTGAAATTAGCGTTCGTGACACTTTTTATAGATTTAAGAGACGATGAGAGTTAATTCTTTTATTTTCGAATGAATGTATAATCGTTTGATGAATTAACAGTAAAAGAACAGCTGTAACATCATCTGTTCATCTTTTCCAGATATATGGGTAGTGACTGCACTCTGATAAGCATTTTCATTGCAGAATCGGTCACACGACACTGTGTAAAATAGTAAGAAAAGTTTGTACGGCTTTGTGGGAACTCTTGCACAAAGAGTGCATACCGTAATTCACGAAAGAAAGGTGGCTGAAGAATGCCAGGGGATCTGAAAAGCATGCTTGTGATCTGAACAAAGGAATCCCATCAGCTCATGGAGGAAGGCCACTTAACACTAGTGAAATGTTTTCGCTGACTACTTTACAGACAGTGCTGGTAAAGTGCCAGGGAAGACGAATGTATCTAAATCTGACCAGTAACAAGAGTAGTGAACACTGAATCAATTTATTCCCAAATGTGAAAGACTATTCAATTTGTATCGCTATTAAAATGTGAGCAGTTACGTATTTTGTGGCTACAATATAATAAAGCATTGGTTAAACTGAAATGCATGAGACAACAAAATTAATTTAAAATTGTTGTTGTTAAGTGAAGATTTGCTCATTCAGAGCCAGGGAGCAAAGCATTTGCTGCTAAGCGCTATTTCAGATTTTAAATGGCCACATTCGATTAAGCACGCCACCTTTAGAACACAAACAAAAATAGTTTTGCGATGTTTAGCTTTTATTATTTCTCTTCTCATTCGATTTTGCAGAAAAACCCTCATAAAGCCTTACACACACTTGAAACCATACAGTACTCTTCTTATTGTATCGTGATGAACGTTGTGAGAAGTGTTCCATATTTCAGGGTATTCTTCCACTCCTTCTAAACCGTCTGCACCCATGGCGGGCAAACGGCAGCTGTTGCTGGGTTTGCGAACGTGTGTGTGCGCTGCCTCATTCACCTACAACAGCTGCTGCTGCGCTGCAATCGACGAGATCGCTGCGGTTCAGCAGTAGTTGGCGAGCACAATTCTCTCTCGAGACGACTTCGCAGCGTCACTGCCGTAGTGTGCGCTGTTCCATTGTTTGACATTACCTGTTGGAACTCGCGAGAAAATGACTCGTCGAGCTCGGGATAATAAATCGCTCCTGTGCATCAAACGTTAACGGCAGCCGGTTGTTGTGGCCGAGCGGTTCTAGGCGCTTCAGTCTGAAACCACGCTGCTGCTACGGTCGCAGGTTCGAATCCTGCCTCGGGCATGGATGTGTGTGCTGTCCTTAGGTTAGTTAGATTTAAGTAGTTCTAAGTTCTAGGGGACTGATGACCTCAGCTGTTAAGTCCCATAGTACTTAGAGCCATTTGAACCATTTGAACCTTAACGGCAAAATCACGGTTCGTCGGACCACACTATATGCTTCCAGTCAGTAACTGTCCAGTTTCAGTGATATCATGAAAACGTAGACATAACTTATTCATGTAAAAAGTAGGAAGAAGAATAAATAAGTATCCTCTTGTAAAATTAAGAAAAGCTATAATGGGAAGCAAGCACGTCATGAAAACTATTTTGAAAGGAAACAGAAAAAGAAAACTCTTCTAAAAAGCCGATAGTCATTCCTCTGGGAGAAACAATTAAAATATATTGGAAAAAAAGAGAACGTAAAAACTCTTCATGAGAAATGGTGGAACTTTTATTGACAGAAATCAACAATGCGAGGATCAGAGAAAAAACCTTGTAGAAGAATTTCCGCGTACTTGACAGAGAGATTCCCAAAAACTGCAGAAAACATTTTTTATACTTCTATTGCACCTTGCTTTTAATAGCCAGTTTTGCTGAATTAAATAACCACTAATTCCCATTGTTTCTGGCTTCAAAGTCGAGACTACGTAATAGACCTAGTGAACCATGTACCAGACATAGCTGTTCTGTTTTGTAGCCAGACAGAAGTGCCAGACTGTGAGTGTTGATGAAAGTGCCAATCATTTACGAACCCATGACCGTGTTTTGTTTTGATTGGAGCACATGAAACGGTCTGGTAGGATGTATTGTAGAGCACACTTGGTGCAATATGGGTGCCGTGTCATTCCTATTCGGCACAGTTCCTCTCGTGTTATCGCTCTGTCACCGAAGAAGTCATATCATTGCGACTTTACGTTGGAGAGCAGAAAATTTGATGTAGATTAATCCTTACACACACCTACTTCATTTGAGGATGTGCAGCTTATCTTGGATGTGTGGGAGATGATTCGAAGACTCTTCTGTATAATACCGCCCTTGGTGGGAGCAATTTGTCTTCATCGATGTGACTTGCATCAAAGCAATATTGCCTGACATATGGAAAGGGGGGACTTTGAGCTAGACATGTGTACTGGAGGCGACATGTGTGGGTGTGCCCTCAGGAGCTCAGCATTATTTGCTAAACACAGGTTTGGCGACCCGGGCGTTCCTGAGCTGGGGACTAGTAAGTACCATCAGTCCTCTGTCAACGAAAGTTCAGGGCATGCTTCAGTGTCCAAGGAACATGAAAGCAACTGGAATCACTCAACAGAGGAAAGTCCACTGGACCTGACGGGATACCAATTCGATTCTACACAGAGTACGCGAAAGAACTTGCCCCCCGTCTAACAGCCGTGTACCGCAAGTCTCCAGAGGAACGGAAGGTTCCAAATGATTGGAAAAGAGCACAGGTAGTCCCAGTCTTCAAGAAGGGCCGTCGAGCAGATGCGCAAAACTATAGACCTATATCTCTGACGTCGATCTGTTGTAGAATTTTAGAACATGTTTTTTGCTCGAGTATCATATCGTTTTTGGAAACCCAGAATCTACTATGTAGGAATCAACATGGATTCCGCAAACAGCGATCGTGTGAGACACAACTCGCTTTATTTGTTCATGAGACCCAGAAAATATTAGATACAGGCTCCCAGGTAGCTGCTATTTTCCTTGACTTCCGGAAGGCGTTCGATACAGTTCCGCACTGTCGCCTGATAAACAAAGTAAGAGCCTACGGAATATCAGCTGTGAGGCTGGATTGAAGAGTTTTTAGCAAACAGAACACAGCATGTTGTTATCAATGGAGAGACGTCTACAGACGTTAAAGTAACCTCTGCCGTGCCACAGGGGAGTGTTATGGGACCATTGCTTTTCACAATGTATATAAATGACCTAGTAGATAGTGTCGGAAGTTCCATGCGGCTTTTCGCGGATGATGCTGTAGTATACAGAGAAGTTGCAGCATTAGAAAATTGTAGCGAAATGCAGGAAGATCTGCAGCGGATAGGCACTTGGTGCAGGGAGCGGCAACTGACCCTTAACATAGACAAATGTAATGTATTGCGAATACATAGAAAGAAGGATCCTTTATTGTATGATTATATGATAGCGGAACAAACACTGGTAGCAGTTACTCCTGTAAAATATCTGGGAGTATGCGTGCGGAACGATTTGAAGTGGAATGATCATATAAAATTAATTGTTGGTAAGGCGGGTACCAGGTTGAGATTCATTGGGAGAGTCCTTAGAAAATGTAGTCCATCAACAAAGGAGGTGGCTTACAAAACACTCGTTAGACCTATACTTGAGTATTGCTCATCAGTGTGGGATCCGTACCAGATCGGGTTGACGGAGGAGATAGAGAAGATCCAAAGAAGAGCGGCGCGTTTCGTCACAGGGTTATTTGGTAACCGTGATAGCGTTACGGAGATGTTTAACAAACTCAAGTGGCAGACTCTGCAAGAGAGGAGCTCTGCATCGCGGTGTAGCTTGCTTGCCAGGTGTCGAGAGGGTGCGTTTCTGGATGAGGTATCGAATATATTGCTTCCCCCTACTTATACCTCCCGAGGAGATCACGAATGTAAAATTAGAGAGATTAGAGCGCGCACGGAGGCTTTCAGACAGTCGCTCTTCCCGCGAACCATACGCGACTGGAACAGGAAAGGGAGGTAATGACAGTGGCACGTAAAGTATTCTCCGCCACACACCGTTGGGTGGCTTGCGGAGTATAAATGTAGATGTAGAATGTAGATGTAGATGTAGATGGGTGTGGCACGGTAGTGAAAAGTTGTGCGTCACAGGGAACGGGGATTTTGGCTTGACCACCTAGATTGCTAGGATAGTAAAAACCTCTATAAAAAAGTCCTAATCTCGAGGTGTGCTGCGCCCTGATGAGCACGGAGGCTTTCAGATAGTCGCTCTTCCCGCGAACCATACGCGACTGGAACAGGAAAGGGAGGTAATGACAGTGGCACGTAAAGTGTTCTCCGCCACACACCGTTGGGTGGCTTGCGGAGTATAAATGTAGATGTAGAATGTAGATGTAGATGGGTGTGGCACGGTAGTGAAAAGTTGTGCGTCACAGGGAACGGGGATTTTGGCTTGACCACCTAGATTGCTAGGATAGTAAAAACCTCTATAAAAAAGTCCTAATCTCGAGGTGTGCTGCGCCCTGATGAGCTGCCTGGCTGTTGAGTAGGAACAGTCGCTAGCGGCCAACCTGTGGCGAACCTGCCGCACCTCAGATGTATAAGGCAAGCAGGAATCTGTCTGGGTGGACTATCTAGTTGTTCTTTTGAAAAGCAGTCACCGTTTTACATCCATAAAGTGCTCTAGGGACTTGCAGGGCAACTCAAATCGAGCGAGAGTCTACGGAAGGTTCTGGAATGTAAGATTACGCTCCTCCCTTTCTCATTTCTTGCTCCACTCGTTTTACATGGTCGTCGTTCCCGTTGAAATTTTTAGCAACTTCGTCTACTCCCTGTTCTACTCGGCCCCTCGTTTCTTTAATGTCATTATGTATTTCTGTTTGTTGTGTATCTATTTGGTCTGTTCTCTTCGTATTCTTGCATATTTCTTCCCGACTTTTCTCTACTGCGTTTTGACCTCGAGCTTGCAGTGAGGCCATAACTCTTATTTCGACTCGCTACATTCAGAGCCAGAGAAGCATTTCTCTTGGCTTCTAGCGCCACTTCCTTGGCTCTTATTCGCTGCATCCGGGCTACTTTCTTAGCTTCAATTACTACTTTTTTCAATTCAGCTGACATCTACCTAATGTCCTAATTCTAGGACGGAATCCATCTGAGTATTCTTTTCTATCGTAGATTCTGGTGCGAATGTTCAGTGGAAGGGCAATTCGATGTCGTGACCAGCATATCGTAATCCTCTGCTGGAACGTCTGGCATTTACACCACCGCATCAGTGTGTCGAAAATCGACTAAATGTTCATATGCACTTACTTCTTTCGCTTAATGTAAATCCCTGTAATAGGGTACTCCTTTCTCCATATTATCTACACTCGTCCGTGACTGTTTCGTGGGAAAGTCAATCATCTCCGCACTAGACACGTCTTCATCTCTATTCTAACTACGCACCATGTCGTTAAAATGTTCATTCTTACTCTCTCCCGATACGAACCTTGCTTTGCTTCTAGTTTCTATTCACGTGGCTATCTGACATATCGACACTTACATGATACAAATTCCCAAACTGTGCCTTACACAAAAAAAAAATGTTCAAATTTGTGTGAAATCTTATGGGACTTAACTGCTAAGGTCATCAGTCCCTAAGCTAACACACTACTTAACCTAAATTATCCTAAGGACAAACACACACACCCATGCCCGAGGGAGGACTCGAACCTCCACCGGGACCTTACACAACATATATATCTAAAATGAGACCCTAAAAAATTACACAACGCTGATACTAACGCCGTTATACCAAATACACATGGAACAGAACCCATGGAACCAAAAAAGGAATCCTGGAATAGATGCGCATGTGGGTTATAAGGTGCCAGCAACCATACTGACTACCCCAAATCTGAAAGAAACATGGAAAATCTGACACAAGTTTTATCTGTTCGTTAGTCATAATGTTCCGATTTGTGAACTATCCTGCTACCAGGGCCCTCAATGTTCTAAACTACGCAGCAACGCCTTCCTACAAAGCCCAAATTCACGTCAGTGTTGCTAATTTATACAGGACGCCATTGGATTTTGTAATGTGCGAATTACCGGAGATTAATTTCGGCCCTAGAATGAGTCGCTACATAGAACCACTCTTCAGAAACACTATTAAAATCTGTGCACAATGAATTATTTGAACGCTTAATTATTAATGTTTTCTGGCCATAGTAGCCAAGTCTAAGTTGACAACCTGTCATCAAAAAATAAATAACGTGTAATGTCCTACAAAACGAAATCTAAATTAGTAACTAAACACGGTATGTTCTCAATTGATGTAAGAAATGGTGCATGAAATACGATGCTCAAAATAAACAATACAGTAAACAGATCCTACAAAAAAAATTTGATTACAATTAACTCAATGGCAATGCTCATTTGGCAGAGTTGGGTGACGGGCTGAGATTTTCTATGCAATGCTTTCCTCATTGTGTAACAACAGCAGTCCTATCTGACTGACTGTATGTGACGTGACAGTGATTTTGAACCACGAAATGGAAAACTATTCAATATGCATTACCTGATTAACTGCTGCAGAAGGTGAAAGATCGTCCGCCTCGGTAGCTGCGCTGTCAGCACCGCATGTTGCTGACCGCAGGGGCCCGGGTTCAATTCCTGGCCGGGTCAGACATTTTCTCCGCTTGGAAACCGGCTGTTGTGTTGTCCTTACGTTCGTATCGTCGTAACTGACATTCCACTGATGAGAGGGGTGTATGGGCACAACCGGAAAGCTAGTAAATTAAAATAAGTTGAAAGAACATTCAACTGGGAGTGAAAGGAACGCGGCTATGTGCCGGAGTTGCAAAGATGCTCACTGTAGACAGCTGTCCGTCGTGGGATAAAACCGAGCGCAGCGCTGTGAGGAATAATTCCCATGCTCAGGCTGAAACGTCGGACTACGCATGTGAACGAAACCCAGTGCATATATCACGTCGTCTCCCCAACGAATCCCCTTCCTGTGTTCCGAAAAGCACTGTCTCGATCTCCCTCTAAAATCGCCACTTCCAAAAAATGTTACTCCACGTGGAGTGCCTCTGAAACTGATCCTACCAATTGCATATGGCAAGATCCCTCTACGCCGATTGTGTAATGAAAAATAGCTGCACCGTCTCCTTCCAGGAGACAGGCGACTACCCCAATCGAAAGACTTGCCGCCAAAAGCTGCGGTACGTCTCTGACGTCACTATCTAATTCCCAATAATGCGCAAATCTTTTAACGCGTGTGACATGTCAGGTAGGGTGGGCACACAACTATCTCATATTCAGAGAATAACATTTTAATATGATTCTCTCTCTCTCTCTCTCTCTCTCTCTCTCTCTCTCTCTCCCTCTCTAACAAAAAATTAAAAAAAAATCCTTGGCCGACTGGCCTGCATATACCTGCAGATTTAAAAAAAAAATCTCTTCCATCCGGGAGCAATTTCGAGGAGAACTGGTCAGTCGTGCCAAAGGGCCTGAAAGTTCTAAAGGCACTCTGGCCAGAATCAGGGAAAATACACTGGGTTATATTAACAGCAGACGACTGATGGTCGTCTGGCAATTCCTCATGGCGTCTCTCTCCGCCTTAGCATAAAGTTCTATATAGCGTGAAAGCAGCCACAAGCCCCATGTGCTCTCCACCTTTCTACCTGCAGCTGGCCGCTTCCTCCTTCCCCGAATTCAATTCGTAATAAAAAATAAAAAAAAATAAAAAAAAAATTAAAAAAAAATTGTAAATTTGTGGTCAGATCTTATGGGACAAAACTGGTTAGGTCATCGGTCCCTAAGCTTACACACTACTAAATTTAACTTAAACTAACTTATGCTATGGACAACACACACACTCATGCCAGAGGGAGGACTCGAACCTCCGACTGGTGGAGCCACACGGACCGTGACAAGACGCCCTGGACCGTGCGGCTACCCCGCGCGGCGAATTCAATTTATTAAGGTGGCTCTTGGGTAGCATGTTTCTCTTCACGTAACGATAGCACAGACAGAAGGCTAATCTTAGTCAACATTAGGAAAGACCCGTCATCTCTAATTACCCAGTGCAAACATACGCCGAGGTATACAGTACGCAATCACTGTCATCCTGTCTTATTAAACGTCATAACAGTCAAGATTTTAAACATGGCTGCAACAGCAACTGTTGAAATTCTTCACGATTTGGCTGTCATCCTTTATCGTGAAGCGTCATAACAGTATTAAAAATGAATTTTAGGCACGCCCTCAGGGACTGCCTGTCTCATTGAAATCATAGAAATAATAAAACGAAAGAAAGGCAAGCCCTCAGCACTTGCCGTCTTTATATTTAACAAGTCTTTGAGCCTCTCACTTATCTGGGAACCTATTCGGTATGCTCTTACTTTCGTTAACCGTCTGTAGTGGGGCACTGTGTCAAACGATTTCCAGAAATCTAGGAATATGGAATCTGCCTGTTGCACTTTATCCACGGTTAACAGGATGTTATGTGAGAAAAGGGCAAGCTGAGTTTCGTATGAGCGATGCTGTCTAAATCAGTGCTGGTTTACGGACAGAAGCTATTCTGTGTCGAGGAAATTTACTGTATTCGAAGTCAGAATATGTTCAAGAACTATGCAGCAAACTGATGTTAAGGATATTGGTCTGTAATTATGCAGATCTACTCTTATACCCTTTTTATATACGCGAATCACCTGCGCTTTTTGTTCAGTCGCTTGGGACTTTGCTCTGGGCGAGAGATTACCGATATATGCCAGGTAAGTAAGTGGCTAATGCCGTAGTGTACTAACATTAAACCGAACTGCCCTTCCACATGGGGACTCATTTGATTTCAACACTTTCAGTTGCTTCTCTACACGAGAGATGCCTATAACTAATGTCCTCCCTATAGAAGTTTGTGCGACCGTCAAACGTCGGTATGTTTGCATGATCTTCCTGCGTGAATGATTTCTTAAATTCGAAATTTAAAACTTCTGCTCTTCTTTTGCTTTCTATTGCAACACCAGCCTGGCCGACGAGTGAATGGATCGAAGTCTTCGACCCACTTAATGAATTTACGAAGGACGAGAATTTTCTCGTGTTCTCCTTTGCTGAAGTATGACGGTGGAAGTTGTACTTCATTCAGTGATCTTCTTGCACATGCACTAATTTCTACTAACTTTGCACAGTCGACATAGTGTCTTGTTTTTGAACAGAGACTGCAAAAATCTCTGTTTAATCAGCATATTCCGAATTTTATAATTAAAACACGATGGCTCGTTTGCGTTCTTAATCCATTTACTTAGCCTATAATTCTGCTATATCCATAATACAGGAACTAAGTGATGCTCATTCATTGTCTAAGTGGGATGCTACCAACTGATTATCCGCTCTTTCTAGCACTAATAGTCACATAGACATATCGCTGCATTTGTTAACTTTACTAACCATCGTCTCTATACTGTCACTGTCGGTAAGGTAAGGCCTGTTGGTAGGAACAAGGCTTAAAACACACTGACGGGAAAGAAATTACAGCACCAAGAAGGAATTGTGCGACATAAACGAAAGTTGATAGGCGTGCTCCTACATCTAAAAGATTATGTGTATTCACATTTCACGCCAGTCGCATAAGAATGACGCTAGAAGTGCCACTATGAGGATGAAAACTAGGTTTGCTTTTAATACACGCTGTAACGATTAAGAGCGTTAGCTACGTTTGATATTGGCCGTGGTTAGCTGATGTTAGCCAACAATGTCTTTAAGGCGAGAACGGCGTCATTATCAACAAATTGCTGAGTTTGGACGAGGTCGTATAATAGGGCTACGAGAAGCTGAATATTCCTTCTGCGATACTGCAGAACGACTTATCAGGAATGTAGCCACTGTAGAGGATTGCTGGCAGTGGTAGTCACAAGAACGTACAGCCGCAAGAAGACCGAGCTCTGGACGACCACGGAGCACTGCCGAAAGGGAGACCATTGTGTTTGGCCTAGGGCTCTGGCGAAACGTACTGCATCTGCAGTAGCAGTTTGAGCAGTACTTGACACCACAGTGACAAAACAAACTGTTACAATCGATTACTTCAAGGACTGTTCCGAGCCAGACGCCCTGTAGCGTGTACTGACCCCAAACCACAGCCTGGACAGGCTGACTTATCAGGAGGCTAAAAAGAAGCGTGACCACTTGCACCCCCTCCGCTTGGCATCTTCATGTGCTGCAGCTACAACGACATTTCACGCACTGAGGGCTGCAGTCCTCTCAGCTAAGCCCTCAGGACCGCCCGACTACATCCCGCCACATGGGGGCACCTCTTCTTCCATTGCTATCAAAGCACCTACTTTGGGAGAAATACCCCCCCCCCCTTTCCAAACTCCAGGGACTTCGGCCACCACCCCCAAACCAGAGAAGCAACAGCCTCCTCTGGCATGAGGACAAATGTTCAAGAAGAAGACTGTTCAGAAACGTGAGATTGTGGTGGTCGCAAGAAGACCGAGCTCTGGACGGCCACGGAGCACTACCGAAAGGGAGACCATCGTGTTCGGCCTATGGCTCTGCCGAATCGTACTGCATCTGCAGTAGCAGTTTGAGCAGTACTTGGCACAACAGTGACAAAACAAACTGTTACAATCGATTACTTCAAGGACTGTTCCTAGCCAGACGCCCTGTAGCGTGCACTGACCCCAAACCTCAGCCTGGACAGGCTGACTTATTAGGAGGCTAAAAAGAAGCGTGACCACTTGCACCCCCTCCGCTTGGCATCTTCATGTGCTGCAGCTAGAACGACATCTCCCTCACTGAGGACGGCAGCCCTCTCAGCTAAGCCCTCAGGACCGCCCGACTACATCCCGCCCCTTGGGGGCACCTCTTCTTCCACTGCTACCAAAGCATCTACTTTGGGAGCAACCCCCCCCCCCCCCCAAAAAAAAAACAAAAAAAAAAAAAACGCCAGGGACTTCGGTCACCACCCTCAAACCAGAGAAGCAACAGCCTCCTCTGGCAACAGGACAAAAGGTCCAAGAAGAAGACTGTTCAGAAATGTGAGATTCTGGTGGTCCACACACCATTATTCCCTACTAGTTCTGAGTCTGAGGATGAGATGGAGACTTTAACATTCCCTAAGGACCTAGATCTGGCCGATCCCTCAGCCGCTATGGAAATGGATACAATTTGTCTATTAGTGGCAGCAGGTGACCTTGAGGCGTTAACTGCCTCCTTGATTCCTTCATGTCTTCCCTAACCACAGTAAACATCATCCTCCAGTGTGATTCCCCCACCTGCTCCCCTGGCTGAGTTACGACAACTCTTTAGCATTACACCTGCTTTTGGGTTGGCCTTCAGGAAACCTGGTTTCCCGTAATGAGAACCTCCACTCTTTGTGACTATCAGGGGTATTATCAAAATCGGAATGACTGTAACAGGATGTCAGGTGGAGACTGTAGCTATGTCCTTACCTCTGTGTATAGCGACCCTGTACCCATCAACCATCTTAAGAAGGTGTGGCTGTCAGGGTAAGGACAACACAGAAAATGATCATCTGCAATTTCTATATTCCTCCAGATTCTGACATACCACGTCTATTGGCGGCACTAATTTTTCAACTCGCCCCATCTTTCAATTATGCGTTCATGGAATAGTAATAGTACTGTACTACTTTGCGCATCGATTCCGCGAGTATATAGGTGGTCAAGAAGGAAACGAAATTCACTCATAGAAAATGGCTCAAATGGCTCTGAGCACTATGCGACTTAACTGCTGAGGTCATCAGTCCCCGAGAACTTAGAACTACTTAAACCTAACTAACCTAAGGGCATCACACACATCTATGCCCGAGGCAGGATTCGAACCTGCGACCGTAGCGGTCTCGCGGTTCCAGACTGTAGCGCCTAGAACCGCTCGGCCACTCCGGCCGGCACACTCATAGAATTGTGCAGGGATAATTAGTAGAATATAAAGATATGTTACAGGTGTTGTGACATACAAAGATCTGGTGAACATTCCCAAAGAAGAACTCAAAGCTGAGTGGCCCCAAGAAGGAATACTTTATGTGCAGAACATCATGAAAAGGGTGGATGGCGATCTTGTAATATCCGACTCCTTCATCCTGACATTTAGTAACACAAATCTTCCAGAGCATTTAAGGGAGATTTCCTTCGTCTTAGCGTGCGGTATTATGTTCCCAACCCAATGCGCTGTTCCAGATGCTAGGGCTTTGGACATACTACTCTTGGGTGTAAGGAAGAAGCCACTCATGGAATGTGGTAAGGCCGCCCAGGAAAGAGTAGCTTGTTCATCGCCGTTTAAGTGTGTGAACTGCTGTGGAGCTCACCCTGACTGGAGATGAGACTGCACTGTATAACCTGTACAATGAAAGATCCAGGAGCTTAAGATAACGAAGTACATCCCACAGAATGAGGCCAGAAAGGTGTATAAAGCAATGCCACAGCCAACCTCTGACAGTGCAGAAGGCTGATACAAACAGAGTTTTCTAGTGTCAGTATTACTACCCGCATTTGTCAATTCACTTGTTCTGCTGCCCTTCTCTCTACCCAAAACTACAGAAAAGGCAGTGGCTGCTCACACTGTGAAAGTTCCAGCCCCTTCAAAGGTTAAGTTCTGTCCAGCATCCAATCCTGCCACAATCACCTCTGCGAATGTGGTTCCGAACCTGCGTCAGAAAAAAGAAAGGCCAAGTCGAAGGCGAAGAATCGCCCATTGCCAGAGACTGGGAGTACATAATCTGATGACGTCGACATCCTGGCTGATGCCTCTCTCGACTGATCTTTTTTTCTTAA
This sequence comes from Schistocerca piceifrons, assembly GCF_021461385.2. Lineage (NCBI taxonomy): Eukaryota > Metazoa > Arthropoda > Insecta > Orthoptera > Acrididae > Schistocerca > Schistocerca piceifrons. The sequence continues at coordinate 835,914,272 of NC_060149.1, forward strand.
AATTTCTTCTTTCGACGGTGTAGGCGGAGATCTCGTAGTGGAGCCGATGAAATAGGAACACTGGGTACGGACAGCGGGTAGGCGACGTACGGCATTTGGTGGAGGCGGTACGGAGGACAGGCGATGAGTGGCGGTACAGGACAGAAGCTGGCAATGTGCCGTAGAAACAGCGAGATGGTCTCAGGAACAGATGGTCAGGGACGTGAACATGGAACAGGTTTAAAGTGCAATGAGAAAAGGTTCTGACTGAATAAATCCCTGGAAGAGAGTAGATTAAAACTCAGAAGTCCATATTTCATCGTTGAATTCAAAGTCGGAATTGATTCATCTATTCTTCTATCTGTACTTGACTGGAATGTCCATCGGTCCTGAAAATCGTGAATTTTATTGTCGTCCTCAATTCTGAAGTTGTTCAGAATCACAACTGCAGATCGTCCAAAGTATTGCAAAAAACATCATTAATTTAATTTTGCTCTATCACGTACCGAATGTATTCGCCAAGTCGAAGGCGAAGAATCGCCCATTGCCGGAGACTGGAAGTACATAATCTGATGACGTCGGCGTCATCCTGGCTGATGCCTCTCTCGACTGATCTTCAAAGGAGATGGACATTGACGTCTGACTGGGGCAATCATCTCGCCCCAAGACTGAACCTCCACGGGAAAAGGTCTGGATGAAAGGGCTACCTCGATGATAGATGCTGACATCCTACAGTGGAACATTAATGGGTTCAGAACATATGTGGAGGAAGTTAAGATCGTAGCACAGAAACGCCCCCTGTGCTTATGTTTGCAGCAAAGGGATTTTAAAGCGTCTGATGCTCCTGTACTATGGGGCTATACACTCTATCACAAGGATGACCTGACTGGGGATAGTGCCAAGGAATGGGTTGCTGTGTTTGTAAATAGCCAACACCACTCCTCTGCTCTCCTCCTGGCTACTGACCTACAAGCAGTTGCAGTTGACATTGACACATTTCGAATGATCACAGTTTGTTCACTGTATTTATCTCCATCTGGTTCAGTAGTCTCTGAGGCTTTCACAGATCTTGTGGGACAACTTTCCCACCCTTTTCTGCTCCTGGCAGTCTTCAATGTCCATTTTGCCTTGTGGGGCTCGAGCTTCAATTGCCCTTGGGGTCGGGTTTTAGAGGGCCTCATTACCTCTCAAGAGCAAAGCACTGGTACTCCCACTAAATTCTATGATGATACTGTGTCATTCCCAGCCATCGACCTCACATTTTGCTCTCCAGCCATCATAGACTCCGTTCAGTGGGGTGTCATCGATGACCTACATTCCAGTGACTACTTCCCATTCCAAATTCACCTACTCGAATGATGGTTGCTTGAACAGATGCCACCAAAATGGATGGGTAGCTGGGATAACTGAACACTGTTTGGCCAGCTGGCTGTGTTTCAACATCACATCAGTGTCAAGGCATGGGTGGACCACATTACACGAGAGATTCATCATGCCGCTGACTTATCTATTGCAAAGTCCTCCGTTGATCTTAGGAGGCAACCGTTATCTTGGTGGAGCAGTGAATGTCACTCAGCAAATCCGGACGCGTTGTGCAGCTGTTCAGCTGTTCAAGTAACGCCTAGCAGCAGAGAACCTCACAGCATTTCACGTCGCAAAATACAAGGCTGGACGCGTAAATAAGGATCGCAAGGAAAGGTTATTTGAAGCATTCCTGGACTCCATCAACAGTTCCACTTGTTCTACAAAACTATGTGAAGCCATCATGAGAATTTCTGGTAAACGCAGTAGTTTAACAACAGCAATAGTACTGAAACAGGGATGTCTCTAAACAGTGCTCAGAGCCATAGCTCTGGTGCTGGCAGACAATTATGCACAAACTACTGTCAACTCAGGCCAAGATCTGGCGTTTCGTCGCTACAAGCGACTGCAGACAGCGGAAAATTGGACTTCAGATACAACAGTTCTGGGGCTCACAACTCCCTTTTTTCTCGTGGGAGCTGGAATCGAAACTGTGTGAAACTCATGACACTGGGCATAATCACGATCAAATCCGATGGTACATGCTTCGACATTTGCCAGAAGCGTTCACTTTGATATCTCTCCGAAAACCTGAAAAGGGTCGCACATGTCCCAGTGGTTATCGGAGTTTCGCCTGAACGAGCTGTGTAAGAAAGACCCTGGGGTGAATGGTTAACCATCAGCTGGTCTGGTTGTTAGAGATGAGGCAACTACGTAAACATCACTGTATCACCAGATTCATCGATATCAGTAAGGTGTACGTTACTACTTGGTGACACTGTATTATCGCATAACTGCATCAAACGGATTTCGTGAGCATCTCCCCATCTTCGTACAGTCTTCCCTGTCTCAGCAGTTTTTTAGGACCCGAGTTGGTGACTAGCTGACAGATCGTTCGGGCAGGAGAATGGTGTCCGTCACGCCAGTATTTTAAGTGTTACAGTCTTTGCCATAGACATAAACATATTACGTCTGCGTTAACGAGTCCTATACAGTGCTCCTTATCTGTGGACGATTTATCTGTTTTCTGGTCCTCCTCCGGCATTGCAACATTGAGCCGTCATTCAGCTTACAGTGCGGAGGTTAGGGGAGTGGTTAGCAAAGACGAGTTTTCAGTTTTCGACAGCTAAGTGTGTGCGTCCATTTTAATCATTCTCGTCGTATTTTTAGTTTACCTGATTTGCATGTGAGGGATACCATCAGACATTTCGGAGACTCGGTGAGGTTTCTGAGTCTCATTTTCGACTCCAAATTGTCGTGGTTGCCACAACTGCGAGGACTGAAAGTCAGAACCCTGAATGCAATGAATTTCATAAAGTACCTTAGCTACAGGTCTTGGGGAGCGAACAGGGCGCGTCTGCCCCAGTTTTATAGGGCACGGTGTGGGGATCGGTGAGGCGTTCTTATTTGCAGATCATTGACGTTGTCCACCATGAGGGGATTTGGCTGGTTATGGTGCTTATTGTACCAGTCCCATAGCCAGACTCTATGCTGAGGCCGGGGAGCCGCCACTCACCATCCGGCGGCAGTCCTCATGGTGCGACAGGCATGTAAGTTCATCGGAGTTCCAACTTCATCTGCAAACTACACTGCTGCTCCTTCGCCTTTGGAACGTCTTTTCTCCCACTGTCCAGAAGCTACAATGCCGTTTGGTATCCGTGAGTATTGTGTGCTGCAGTCACTCGGTGTTGAGCAAGAGCAACTCCAAATACAGTGTTCCGCCTGTTAACCTGGTAACTGCAGAGGCCCAGTGTCATTTTAGATTTAGTGGAGTACAGGAGACATTGCACTCCTCCTTCTGTTTTTGGTGCGATATTTTCTGACATTTTATATGAACACCACAACTGTGTAGCTATCTTTACGGATGGGTTGAAGCAGTGGGACTTCATTGTTTCTATGTGGTTTTCCTGGATCGTGTCCTCAAGCTCCGACTGCCTCTAGAATTAACTATCTTCGACGCAGGATTATATGTTTTCTTGCCGGCACCGGAGCAGAAGAGGCGTTCTTCACTTGCTAAATTTCTTATCTTTTGCGGTTCTCTGAGTGCCCTTCACTCACTCCAACGTTTGTACTCAGAGACAAAGCAATCCAGAATATTCAGGGTGCCCTCATCCAACTAAAAGGACTAGGGAAGAAGGTGCCTTTCTGCTGGGTACCAGGGCACATGGGTATTATGGCAAACGAAAGGGCGGATCCAGTAGCCAAGGAGGTGAGTCGTGATCCTCAGTTAGTTCAGTGTGCCATCCCCGTGCATGCTATCACCTTGCTATTGAGGGACAAAGTCATGTGTAGATGGGAAGATGAGTGGCCGACAATAAGCTCCGTGTAGTAAAGACCACAACTCGGCCCTGGCGTACTTCTTCCAGCCACGTCGATAGGACGAAATCTTTCTTACTCGTCTTCGCATAGGCTACAGCCCTGTGACGCATGGCTCTCCAATGTGTGGTGTTTGTGGCGAACAGATCACTGTGCGCCACATTGTATTGGACTGTGTTTTATTTTCCGACCAGCGGGCTGCGGCGGATTTGCGGACGGATCTGCCCTCTATTTTAAGCAACGTTCAAACGAATTTGGTTCAAGGTTTAAGGTTTTGGGAATTGTCCATCTTTTCCAAGATTTTAGGAAGATGGTTTTAATGTGTTAACAAGGTGACTGGCTCACCCATATTTTTTGTAAGCAGTCAGCCAGTTACATTTAACTGTGCATTTCCTTTAGATCGTTTCTCCATTTACTTGGTGTGTATGTATAACTTCTTTTACATTTTCTTCATTGTTTTAGCGCATATGAGATAGAGTTATTTTTGGTCGATTCTGGTGCATGAATGTCGAACAATTTTCGAGATTTTAGCGACATTCGCGCGCTCTTGGGAACTGCTACTCATCATGCGGCGGCACTCCTCTTAGTGCGTCAGGCATTTAAGTTCAAACCAGCTCCTAATTCACCTGCATACCATACTGTTACTCGTCCACCTTTAGAACGCCTTTTACCCAATCTTCGATGAGCAATAATGTCGTTTGGGATCCTCGTGCAGCTTGCAATGGAGTAACTTTCTCTACAACCCTTGCACCCAACAGAGAATGTAGTGCAAGACATCCAGGACGCCCTCCTCCAACTACGCTAGGAAAGGAGAAGTCTTTGTGCTGGGTACCAGGACACATGGCTATAATGGGGAACGAAAGGGCGGATGTAGCAGCCATGCACGGGTGTTGCGATCTTAGTTATTTCATTGCGCTATTCCCCTACCTTCTGTCGCCTCACTTTTGAAGTGCAGCGACATGTGTCGATGGGAAGAGGAGAGGCTGGAAGTGACAGATAATGAGCTGTTTCTAGTTAAGTCCACTACGGGGCCATGACGTACCTCCTTTATGCCACGAAGGCAGTATGAGGTCTTGTTTACTCGTCTTCGCATAGGCCACAGTCCTCTGACGCATGGCTATTTCCTCTGGAGATAGGATCCTCCAATGCTTGGTGCTCGTGGCCGACAGCCAACTGTGCGCCACATTTTACTAGACTGTGTTTTATTTTCGGACCGTATGGCGGTGGCAGGTTTACCGGCAGATCTGCCCTCTATTTTCAGCGATACTGAAACGAATGCTGTTAGAGTTTCAAGACTTTGTAATGTGTCCAACTTATTAGCAAAAATTTTTTGGGCGATGCTCTTCATGTGTTAACAGGATGACAGTTTCACCCATTTGTAAGTGGTCAACCAGCCACATTCCCCTGTGCCTTTCTTTTAGCTCTTCTCTGGTTTTACTTCTGATTTAATCCCAGGAATAGCACCTCACACCCTTCCCGTTGTTTTAAGGCATGTGAGATAGAATGATTGAGTGGGTCATCACGAGTGAGGTGAGATTGGGTGAATGAGTGTCATGTTATTAGTTTCTTTCGTACTTTGTGAGGACAGCGTAAGACAGTTGATCCACATTTGTTTCTTTTAATATGTGTAAGGGCGCTGATAACCTCTTCATTGAGCGCCCGTAAACTTCAAACACACATACAAACACGGACGATCTATTCTGACATTGAGCATGCCGAGTTTCTGACATCATGGCGTGGAAAAAGCACGTTTGGCATTCTTTCCTATCGTGCAGAGAAATCTCTAGCATGTAAGATATTCCGAAAGTGCGTTTCAACGTAGACGAATGAGATGGAAGGTCGCTACGTCACACGGCCGCCATCTCTGATGAGTAATAAGTCGCGAGACGCATATTGGCCTTCAATTGAAGCCTGTATTTATATTGCCATTCCCAAGTACTAGAAAAGTGAGGATCTCTCGAAAACTTGTCATTAATTGTATCATTTATTGTAACAAAATAACAAAAAAAATGTCTCTGAGTACTATGGGACTCAACTGCTGAGGTCATTAGTCCCCTAGAACTTAGAACTAGTTAAACCTAACTAACCTAAGGACATCACAAACATCCATGCCCGAGGCAGGATTCGAACCTGCGACCGTAGCGGTCTTGCGGTTCCAGACTGCAGCGCCTTTAACCGCACGGCCACTTCGGCCTGCTAACAAAATAACAGGAAACGTCCTATTGGTGGTTAAAGAATTATTGTAACCCGTATATTATGAAAGTACGTATATACCGTTTAATGGCAATGGCACGTTGAGGATCCATCGAAAACGCAATGTTCTGGGCACAATTTGTTTTAATTAAATGACAGTTAATAACATATCTGCGATTAGAGCTTTCAGGAAACGGTAAATCATTCGTCATCGGTGTAGCGTAATGAGTAGAGTTGCAGAATTGTAAGACATGAGGTAATGTGTTGGTCGTTGGCGTATTACTGGATAGAAACATTTCTTACTATGTTTGGCGTTTTTGTAATAGGTTCTCATAATTTTTTATTAGCTTAACAAAAGTACGCTACTGGCCATTAAAATTGCTACACCAAGAAGAAATACAGATGATAAACGGGTATTCATTGGTTAAATATATTATACTAGAACTGACATGTGATTACATTTTCAAACAATTTGGGTGCATAGATCCTGAAAAATCAGTACCCAGAACAACCATCTCTGGCCGTAATAACGGCCTTGATACGCCTGGGCATTGAGTCAAACAGAGCTTGGGTGGCGTGTACAGGTACAGGTGCCCATGCAGCTTCAACTTCAACACGATACCACAGTTCATCAATAGTGACTGGCGTATTGTGACGAGCCATTTGCTCGGCCACCATTGACCAGACGTTTTCAATTGGTGAGAGATCTGGAGAATGTGCTGGCCAGGGCAGCAGTCGAACATTTTCTGTATCCAGAAAGGCCCGTTCAGGACCTGCAACATACGGTCGTGCAAATGTAGGGTTTCGCAGGGATCGAATGAAGGGTAGATCCGTCTCTAATGACCTCATTGTCGACGGGACATTAAACACTAACCTCCATCCTCCGAATGAAGGGTAGAGCCACAGGTCGTAACACATCTGAAATGTAACGTCCACTGTTCAAAGTGCCGTCAATGCGAACAAGAGGTGACCGAGACGTGTAACCAATGGCACCCCATACCATCACGCTGGGTGATACGCCAGTATGGCGATGACGAATGCGTTCACCGCGATGTCGCCAAACACGGATGCGACCATCATGATGCTTTAAACAGAACCTGGATTCATCCGAAAAAGTGACGTTTTGCCATTCGTGCACCCAGGTTCGTCGTTGAGTACACCATCGCAGGCGCTCCTGTCTGTGATGCAGCGTCAGGGGTAACCGCAGCCATGGTCTCCGAGCTGATAGTCCATGCTGTAGCAAACGTCGTCAAAATGTTCATCCAGATGATTGTTGTCTTGCAAACGTCCCCATCTGTTGACTCAGGGATCGAGACGTGGCTGCACGATCCGTTACAGCCATGCGGATAAGGCGACTGTCATCTCGGCTGCTAGTGATACGAGGCCGTTGGAATCCAGCACGGCGTTCCGTATTACCCACTTGACCACACCGATTCCATATTCTGCTAACAGTCATCGGATCCCGACCAAAGCGAACAGCGATGTCGCGATATGATAAACCGCAATCGCAACAGGCTACAATCTGACCTTTATCAAAGTCGGAAATGTGATGGTACGCATTTCTCCTCCTTACACGAGACATCACAACAACGTTTCACCAGGCAACGCCGGTCAACTGCTGTTTGTGTATGAGAAATCGGTTGGAAACTTTCCTCACGTCAGCACATTGTATGCGTCGCCACCGGCGCCAACCTTGTGTGGATGCTCTGAAAAACTAATGATTTGCATATCACTGCATCTTCTTCCTGTCGGTTAAATTTCGCGTCTGTAGCACGTCATGTTCTTGGTGTAGCAATTTTAATGGCCAGTCGTATATATTCCATAATATTCGATGTTATCTAAATATCTCTTTGTGAAGACTGAGTTTGTTCGGTTGGCTTGCTGTAAAATGTTTTGGACTTTCTTGTTTTAAGTCTTTTACAATGGGGTGATTACGAAGGCGTTGTAGGTGCAGGAATTGACCTCTCGATTGCGTCCAATAAATGTTCCATGGGATTCATGTCGGGCGATCTGGGTGGCCAAAGCATTCACTCCGTATGTCCAGAATATTCTTCAAACCAATCGTGAACAATTGTGGCCCGATGACATGACGCATTGTCATTCATAGAAATTCCATCGTTGTTTGGGAACATGAAGTCCATGAATGGCTGCAAACGTTCTCCAAGCAGCCGAACATAACGCTTTCCAATCAATAATCGCTCAGTTGGACCAGAAGACCCAGTCCATCACATGTAAAAAGAGCCACACCATTACGGAGTAACCAGCAACTTGCACAATCCCTGGTTGCCAAAATGGGACCATGGGTTCGTTGGGGCTGTGCCACACTAGAATCTACCATCAGCTCTTACAATCTGAAACCAGGAATCAACTGACCATATCACGGTTCTCCAGTCGTCTAGCGTCCAACCGATATAGTCATGCGCTCAGATGAGGGGCTGCAGGCGATGTCGTAATGTCAGAGTCGGTCATCTACTGCCATGGCCCATAAACGACAAATTTCGTTGTACTGCCCTAACGGATGTGTTTATTGTGCGTCCCACATTGATTTCTGTGGTTATTTCATGCAGTGTTGCTTGTCTGTAATCTTTGACAACTCTACACAAACGCCGCTGTGCTCGACGTTAAATGAAGGCTGTCGGGCACTGCATTATCGGTGGGGAGAGGTAATACCTGGAATGTGGTATTCTCGAAACGCTCTCAAAATATTGACTTCCCTAACGATTTCCGAGATGAAATGTCCCATGCGTCTAGCTCCGACTATCAATCCACGTTCAAAGTCTGTTAATTTGCGTCGTGTGGTCATAACGTTTTTACATGAGTCATTTGAGTACAAATGATAGGTCCGCCAATGCACTGGTCTTCTGTACCTTGCGATCGTGATACTATCGCCATCTTATGTGTGCACATCGCTTTCCCATGATTAAGTCACCTCAGTGTAATTCACGTGTTGTTAAGATTCTGGTACTAAACAAGAACAGTGATCAAGTAAGAATGACGTTGTGTTTTACTAAAAAGTGAGAATGACTTAATAATTTCTATCTTACGTGGAGAACTATTGTAAATTTGTATCGCGCTGCTTGTAATGGATCTTTTATAAGTCGGTGTCCCTAATGACCGGATGTGATACTTTCATTTTTGCCTTATAAGATGTTCACAGATATTGAAGTTTTTATTTTTATGTGCTACAGATAGAACATGACTAGCATATGGACAGGGGTGGAAATTTGCGCTTTAATAGAGCTAACGTAGGAATTTTACGCCCGTCCGTTTTGTAAACACACTGTGTCCCATCATGTATACCACTTTCATGCCCAAGTACCGTAGGCTCAAGTTGTGAGTGTTCCGCAGCACGTTGAACTCGGCATGCTCTTCTCTGCCTCGTGACGACTGGGTGTTGTGTGATGTCCTTAGGTTAGTTAGGTTTAAGTAGTTCTAAGTTCTAGGGGACTGATGACCTCAGATGTTAAGTCCCATAGTGCTCAGAGCCATTTTCGGCATGCTCAACATTGACCTCCCAAAGCACGGTTCGCGTGCCGACGGCCTTAAAATAATGTGCTGCTGGCTAGCTTGGGACTAAGCGCGAAAGTGAGTGCCGTACGAGTTAATAATTTGAGGTAGGTGATTTATTATGGAGCAAGGCTCGTGAAGGCAGGACGGCGGGATATTTTTACCGGTGGCTCCCTCTGTCTTGGTGTTTACTGCGCTGTACAGTCGGAGTGGAAGAACGCAGGCGTCCACCGCGTCTAGGATAACCGTTTACTCGCCACTCACATCGCTTACGTCGCCTTTGTGTGGACAAACGGCTGTGCTGGAAGCTACGCCGTAGCTGGAACAAATTCATAGACCAAATAAATAAAGCATATTTTCATGGATGTACACAAGTATAGAGTTTTTCCAGATTAGAGGGGTAACATAATTGAAGACCATTTTCTCTTTTATTGTCTTTTTTCTATATTGGAGCCTCAGTATGGAAGTGCAAATTTGAGGGAATGACCGTTATTCTTCTGCAAGTGTTACAATTACTATACTATATATACAGGAGGAACCAGAACTGTACTGACAAAATTTAACTGGACTGTTAGAGTAGTCCAGTTAGTGTTTAGTTTTAAGAACCCTTTGACTCCAGTAATTCTTTGCGGTGTACGTCATTTGGTTTGCTAACCAAAGGAATTTGTCTGAGTAATCCACTAAATTACAGGCCCATATCGTTAACGTCGATATGTAGCAGGATTTTAGAACATATATTGTGTTTGAACATTATGAATTACCACGAAGAAAACTGTCTATTGACATACAGTCAACATGGGTTTAGAAAACATCGTTCCTGTGAAACACAACTAGCTCTTTATTCACATGAAGTGTTTAGTGCTATTGACAAGGGATTTCAGATCGATTACTTATTTCTGGATTTCCAGAAGGCTTTTGACACTGTACCACACAAGCGGCTCGTAGTGAAATTGCGTGCTTATGGAATATCGTCTCAGTTATGTGACTGGATATGTGATTTCCTGTCAGAGACGTCACAGTTCGTAGTAATTGACGGAAAGTCACCGAGTAAAACAGAAGTGATTCCTGGCGTTCCGCGAGGTAGTGTTATAGGCCCTTTGCTGTTCCTTATCTATATAATCGATTTGGGAGACAATCTGAGCAGCCGTCTTCGGTTTGACGCTGTCGTTTATCGACTAATGAAGTCATCAGAAGATCAAAACAAACTGCAAAATGATTTAGAAGAAATATCTGAATGGTGCGAAAAGTGTCAGTTGACCCTGAATAACGAAAAGTGTGAGGTCATCCACGTGAGTGCTAAAAGGATCTCGTCAAACTTCGGTTGCACGATGAATCAGTCTAATCTAAAAGCCGTAAATTCAACTAAATACCTAGGTATTCCAATTACGAACAACTTCAATTGGAAGGAACACATAGAAAATGTTGTGGAGAAAGCTAACCAAAGACAGCGTTTTACTGGCAGGACACTTAGAAAATGTAACAGGCCTACTAAGGAGACCGCCTACACTACGCTTGTCCGTCCTCTTTTAGAATACTGCTGCGCGGTGTGGGATCCTTACCAGATTGGACTGACGGAGTACATCGAAAAAGTTCAAAGAAAGGCAGCACGTTTTGTATTATAGTGAAATATGGGAGAGAGTGTCACAGAAATGATAGAGGATTTGGGCTGGAAATCGTTAAAAGAAAGGCGTTTTTCGTTGCGACGGAATCTTCTCTCTAAATTCCAATCACCAACTTTCTCCTCCGAATGCAAAAATATTTTGTAGACACCGACCTACATAGGGAGGAACGATCACCAAGATAAAATAAGGGAAACCAGAGCTCGTACGGAAAGATACAGGTGCTCATTCTTTCCACGCGCTATACGAGATTGGAATAATAGAGAATTGTGAAGGTGGTTCGATGAACACTCTGCCAGGCACTTAAATGTGATTTGCAGAGTATCCATGTAGATGTAGATGTAGATTATATTACGCTGAGAATAACAACATACCAGTTTAAATATGTATATTGAGGATTATGTGCCACGTTTTTAAAGAAACTTTTCCTCTATTCGAAGTATTCGTTGTTGACAACACAACTAAATATCCTCTACGCCTCCACTACTGAACTTAGACAATGGTTAAGACTTATTTGTTCGAAGACACAAGCCAAAATTTTATAAAATATAAAGGAATATGTCGGTCACATTACCGTGTAGTACAGCAAATAATAATGGAAATCGTGTCTTTAAGTAACTGCTCAAAAGTTGACGACATAATTTATGTGCTCACACATACTTCGTAAGCATCTACACAGTGCATGGCGGAGGGTATTCAGCAACAGTATCAACAATTTTGTGCTGTATTCTGTTACCCTACAGAGCGGATGAAAATCACTGAGTATACATTTAAGGCATTCCACGCAAAATACATCCACAAACAATAAATACATTGAGGCGTGATTCTGCCTTTGGTTCAGCGGACCGGGTGCCCGATTTTCTGACATGCGCAAGTAATTTTTAAATTATATAGCTGCCGAGACGTGACATCGCCTTTTCATTTTAATATAATTATTTTCTTAGTCTTTGACACTGAAAAGAGCATTCGAAGAGCACTTCAACGCCATAACATGTGTAGAACCGAACCAAAAAGTAACAAGGTAAAAATGGTTCAAATGCCTCTGAACACTATGGGACTTAACTGCTGAGGTCACCAGTCCCCTAGAACTTAGAACTACTTAAACCTAACTAGCCTAAGGGCATCACACACATCCATGCCCGAGGCAGGATTCGAACCTGAGACCGTAGCGGTTGCGCGGTTCCAGACTGTAGCGCCTAGAACCGCTCGGCCACACCGGCCGGCGTAACAAGATCGTCAGCGCCGCAAATCACTGGGCCATTCTTTGGAGAAGAAGCCCTTGTGCAATACACGTAATCTATCACTTAACTCAGGTAATTATTGTGTGTTTACTAATATGACTGTCACAACAAATGCTCAAAATTTTGACTTTTAGCATAATACAAATCGATTCCGCACGGGCAATTCTGCACGCTGAATTTCATCTGGACTTATCACAGCAGAAGACAGTGTTATATGGCATTTCATCTCTTCGGGTGTAGTCGATGTTACCTTACACACCTCTTATTTTAATTGTCTCACATCTAAAAACCTAGAAGTGTTAAGTATGTTGAACATACAACCCATTTTGTGTGTTTCCTGAATTACCGATCCAACGATCTACAAATGTGCTGTTAAGAAAGAGCGCGATTTTCTAGGTGGGGGATCCATCGTAATAGTACAACATAGATTGCCTAGTAACTGCTGTAGCACATATGATAGGCACTGTAGGTATTTGTGAGTATTTAGAGCTCTGTCAATGAAAACGGGATCCAACGATATGATTCTTGAAAAGACACATTGTCAGACCACGGTCAATGTTCAGCCACTTCTCTTAGACTTCGTGGATTTTCAACTGACTAGTAGTGCATATTCCAATGATAGATTTACCCATGGTTTGTAAACAGTGCTTCATCCAGAAATACACCGATTCAATACTGGTTGTACAATGACACGAAATGGACGTTTTGTGAACGGTGTTGCATGTACAGGAAGCGGCAGAACTGACTGAGCAGTTTTAAGGAGCAATAAAAAGTAAATCTGGATGTATAGAGAAATAATGTTTTTATTTTCTAAATCAGTACAATATACCATTTTTACATTCATTTAGTTTTTAAAATAATGCCCTCAAGATGGCAGCCGTTAGCATCAATACATTGTTGTAGACGATCCCTGAAGTTTCGAGTAGCTCTTGCACACATATCGCGGGGTGTCGCATTCACTTCGTCAATAATCCGCTCTTTTAACTCTGGTAGGGGTTTTCCTTCAGATACCCCCAAAGAAAGCAGTCACAAATGCTCAAATCTGATGACCGCGAAGACCACCCGACATCACCCCTCAAAGAGACGAGGCGTCCCGGAAACATTTCTCTCAAAACATCAAGTGAAATTCAAGATGTGTCAGCAGTAGCTCCATCCTGTTGGAACCACAAGTTCCTCCGTCCATCTTATTCAACAATCTCGTCCATTCTGGGTTGCAGAAAATTTCGCAACATCGAAACATAACGTGTGGAATTCACTGTCACGGTCACTCCTTCCTCCTCAAAAAAGTAAGGGCCTACCACACCAAATTGTGATATGGCACACCACACTGCCACTTTAGGAGAATGTTGCGATCTTTCATGAATAATTCGGTGGTTATTTTCAGCCCGGTAGTGAAAGTTTTGCGTGGAACGTTGAACTGTTGCCGAAATGCTCGTTTTGTAGTGATCACAGATCTGTTGTTTTCCTAATAAGCGCGAACGGCAAAACCACTATATGCACCGGTTCAGACCGTGTTGGCTACTGAATGGTGTCAACGACTTAACAAAGGGAGACCACGTGCAACTGCCTATCCCCACCACAGCCCCAGCGGCAATCGATAGAAACTGCTTAGTCAGTTCTGCCGCACGCTTATATTAATTTTATTTAGCTGATTGTCTCCCAACAGTGGTATAACAATGGCACAGGTCTGCTTTGTGTGAAGAACAACGACTGATGCTAAGATTCTGAAAGTGTGGTGAATCGTTGTATACGGAATAAAATAAATATCCGTACTCTCGATTTAAGTGATCCCAACCCACCGCCGTTTGCGACTTTAGCGGTGCCAAGCGAGGGCTCGTTGGAGGGCAGGGTCTGTTGTGTTTTCTGATGGAAGCTGCTTCTGCCTCGGTGTAAGTGATGGTCGTGTGTTGGTTAGAAGGAGGCCATTTGAGGGCCTGCAACCAACCTGTTTGCATGCTAGACACCCTGACCTATACCTGTAGTTGTCGTCTGGGGTACGAATTCGTACAACAGCAGGAGCATTCTATTGGCTACCCCACACATACTGACTGTAAATTTTTACGTCAGTCTGATGATCCGATCAGTTGTGCTGCCATTCATGAACAGCATTCAAGGAAGTCTTTTCCAGCAGGATAACGCTCGCCCATATACCGCTATTGTAATCTAGCATGCTCTACAGAGTGTGGACGGGTTTTCTTGGCCCGCTCTATCACTAGATACGCCTCCAGTCGAGCAAATATGGGACATCATCGAACTAAAACTCGAGCTTCATCCACAAGCAGCATTAACTGTCCCTCTGTTGACCGACCAAGTGCAACAGGCACGGAACTCCTTTCCACAAGCTGACATCCGGCACCTGTACAAAACAATGCATACACGTTTGCATGCCTGCAGTCAACATTCTGGTGGTTACACCCCTTATTAATGCACCAGAATTTCACTTTTTTAATGGCTTATCTCGCGCTTACATTAGCCTGTAATCTTGCGATGTTAATCACTTAAATATGTTACTGTAAGATAATTAATTTTTGGTATTGTGATCATTTCCGTGAGTGTGTAAGTCGACAATGCTTAATGATTTTTTTAATTACCCTTGGTAATGCGCGTTGTGGGAAATGCGTTGGTATTGCTGGCGATAATTAGTGTCGTTTTGTGGTGACAATTTCGCAAATACAGTACCGAGATTGTTCTAGAAGGTATTTATCGAAAACAGTCTGAAAAGATCTTAATGGTGTTGCACGGTACGTTGTGCTGAGAAATACACTCCTGGAAATTGAAATAAGAACACCGTGAATTCATTGTCCCAGGAAGGGGAAACTTTATTGACACATTCCTGGGGTCAGATACATCACATGGTCACACTGACAGAACCACAGGCACATAGACACAGGCAACAGAGCATGCACAATGTCGGCACTAGTACAGTGTATATCCACCTTTCGCAGCAATGCAGGCTGCTATTCTCCCATGGAGACGATCGTAGAGATGCTGGATGTAGTCCTGTGGAACGGCTTGCCATGCCATTTCCACCTGGCGCCTCAGTTGGACCAGCGTTCGTGCTGGACGTGCAGACCGCGTGAGACGACGGTTCATCCAGTCCCAAACATGCTCAATGGGGGACAGATCCGGAGATCTTGCTGGCCAGGGTAGTTGACTTACACCTTCTAGAGCACGTTGGGTGGCACGGGATACATGCGGACGTGCATTGTTCTGTTGGAACAGCAAGTTCCCTTGCCGGTCTAGGAATGGTAGAACGATGGGTTCGATGACGGTTTGGATGTACCGTGCACTATTCAGTGTCCCCTCGACGATCACCAGTGGTGTACGGCCAGTGTAGGAGATCGCTCCCCACACCATGATGCCGGGTGTTGGCCCTGTGTGCCTCGGTCGTATGCAGTCCTGATTGTGGCGCTCACCTGCACGGCGCCAAACACGCATACGACCATCATTGGCACCAAGGCAGAAGCGACTCTCATCGCTGAAGACGACACGTCTCCATTCGTCCCTCCATTCACGCCTGTCGCGACACCACTGGAGGCGGGCTGCACGATGTTGGGGCGTGAGCGGAAGACGGCCTAACGGTGTGCGGGACCGTAGCCCAGCTTCATGGAGACGGTTGCGAATGGTCCTCGCCGATACCCCAGGAGCAACAGTGTCCCTAATTTGCTGGGAAGTGGCGGTGCGGTCCCCTACGGCACTGCGTAGGATCCTACGGTCTTGGCGTGCATCCGTGCGTCGCTGCGGTCCGGTCCCAGGTCGATGGGCACGTGCACCTTCCGCCGACCACTGGCGACAACATCGATGTACTGTGGAGACCTCACGCCCCACGTGTTGAGCAATTCGGCGGTACGTCCACCCGGCGTCCCGCATGCCCACTATACGCCCTCGCTCAAAGTCCGTCAACTGCACATACGGTTCACGTCCACGCTGTCGCGGCATGCTACCAGTGTTAAAGACTGCGATGGAGCTCCGTATGCCACGGCAAACTGGCTGACACTGACGGCGGCGGTGCACAAATGCTGCGCAGCTAGCGCCATTCGACGGCCAACACCGCGGTTCCTGGTGTGTCCGCTGTGCCGTGCGTGTGATCATTGCTTGTACAGCCCTCTCGCAGTGTCCGGAGCAAGTATGGTGGGTCTGACACACCGGTGTCAATGTGTTCTTTTTTCCATTTCCAGGAGTGTAATTGTTAAGAAAAAAATTGGATACGTAGAGCCGTTTCCGAATTAATTAGCATTGAGGTTAGCCAATCAGGCCGTTGCGCAAGAAAATTGAAGCGGCCCGCTAGATAAAATTGGTGCCGGTTGTTCTCATAGCGAAGCTGATAGCTCACGAAACTGTTTAGCCTTTGGTTTGGGTTTGATCCTCACTACCTTCCCATGTCCAGTTTTTGTATAGCTCTCTTCTTTGGTTTTCGGATGCCAAGTGAGCGACACATTTGGTGATACCGTCTCTACACTCCAACTTCCTCATTGACTTACCTCAATGCTAATTAACTCGGAAATGGCGCAACGTATCGAATTTCTTATTCTTAACAGTCATTTCGCATGAAAATCTACCCTAAAACACCCTTAAAAGCTTTTCAGACTGTTTGTGAGCACTCTGCACACCCAAAGACATACAATCACAAGGTAAATACCGTAACAGGAAACATTATATGTTTCTGCGTTCCGTTTTCTACTCATTCTGTGTAATGGTAAAATCGTTGAATAAAGGTCCTTTCTTTTCTGGAATGACTACAGATTCCTCTTTAACGGGAGTCACGATTACCAATTTAGTCAAAGAGCAAACTGTCACAGCGGCCAAGACACTGGGCCAGTATTCGAAGGAAAGGCAGTTCTGTTCTTTCTTGATTAGATTTTCTGTGGTTCCCTAAATCGCTCTGAACCAATTCCGCGTTCGTTCCTTCGATAGGACCCAGCTGGTTTCCTTCTATGTCTTTCTCCAATCGGAGCTAGTGTCACATTTCTATTACCGTGACATAATTGCAACGTTGAACTATAATCTTTATTTCCTTCGGAATGATTGCTCTATCAAGGGTCATTTCCATCGGTACTCTTTTCCGCACAGGTAATAGTGCCCCAAGAACAATGTTCTCGTAATCGAAGAAGTGAGGGTCTTTAACCTTACCTGTAATTTTCTGGATCCTTCATAACACAGGATCCTCCGACAACAGTTTCACTTGTGAATGCGCGCGAGAAATGTATTTTCTTCCCTTTTACGACGCAAAATTCCAAAAAGTTATAGAAATTCATTATATGTTTTTGCGTAAGTTTAATGTAATGTGACAGTAAATGAGATCAGTACACCCACTCCTATAAAGTTCACCTCTTAGTAAACATTTGTCTGTCACAGATACAAACGCGTCTGTGTGTGTCTGTCTTAAGATCTGTTCAAATTCGGTGTTTTCAGTGCCCAATTTTCATTTTCCTCAGATGAGGAAACAACATTAAAATAAATAAAATATTTTCGTTAGTTTTACATAATGCAGAGAAATGGTGAAAAGTGAGAATCTAGAGTTAGTGTAGTGGAAGTTACTGACCAACGGACCAGAGAGTTGTCATTCAGATATGTCATTCTATCAGAAATACCGTGGAGATGTATTGTGAAATAGGCCGTTGAAGTTTTATTACTTTCAGGTTTTTCTTGCTCTCGACAAGGGCCAACTTTTCTGCGATACGTCGGCAGAGGGTAACTACCTCCCAGAAAAAAAAAGATTAAGACTATTTTTTTCAGTGCAAAATTCTCTTGTAAAGTGGTAGTGCAACAGTCTGCGTTCAATATCGAGTACTGTTCGCTACTTTGCAAGGACCCCTGTGAGAAACCCTGATGCAGGAAGACCCGTAGCGCAGTTTCATTCGGAGGGAGGGATCGGTGTTAATGTAATATGTGCTATTGAATTAAAAACCCTTATTGATATCTTGTGTGCATACATAGGTGAATTTGGATGTTGTTACTGTTGTGGTCTTCAGTCCAGAGACTAGTTTGATGCAGCTCCCCATGCTACACTATCCTGTGCAAGTCTCTTCATCTCCAAGTACCTACTGCAACCTACATACTTCTGAATCTGCTTAGTGTACTCATCTCTTGGTCTCTCTCTACGATTTTTACCCTCCACGCTGCTCTCCAGTACTATGTTGGTGATCCCTTGATGCCTCAGAACATGTCCTACCAACCGATGTCTTCTTCTAGTCAAATTGTGCTACAAATCACCTGATTTAATTTGACTACATTCCATTATCCTCGTTTTGCTTTTGTTGATGTTCATCTTACATCCTCCTTTCAAGACATTGTCCATTCCGTTCAACTGCCCTTCCAGGTCCTTTGCAGTCTCTGACAGAATTACAATGCCATCGGCAAACCTCAAAGTTTTTATTTCTTCTCCATGAATTTTAATTCGTACTCCAAATTTTTCTTTTGTTACCTTTTATGCTTGCTCAATATACAGATTGAATAACATCGGGGATAAGTTACAACCCTGTCTCACCCCTTCCCAACCACTGCTTCCCTTTCATGCCCCTCCGCTCTTATAACTGCCATCTGGTTTCTGTACAAACTGTAAATAGCCTTTCGCTCCCTGTATTTTACCCTTGCCTCCTTCAGATTTTGAAAGAGAATATTCCAGTCAACATTGTCAAAAGCTTTTTCTAGTCTATAAATGGTAGATACGTAGGTTTGTCTTTCCTTAACATATCTTCTAAGATAATTCGTAGGATCAGTATTGCCTCACGTGTTCCAACAATTCTACGGAATCCAAACTGATCTTCCCCGAGGTCGGCTTTTACAAGTTTTTCCATTCGTCTGTAAAGAATTCGCGTTAGTATTTTGCAGCTGAGACTTATTAAACTGATAGTTCGCCAATTTTCACACCTGTCAACACTTGATTTCTTTTGGATTGGATATAAGGGCAGAATCTGTTTCCAGGAATGTGAACTTAAATTCCATTCTTTAGCTTGTCATCACAATGGAAATAGGTATTCCGTTATTGTCTGGATCACGTTAGTGCCGCAGTGTATTATCAACAAAGAACGTGCTTGTTCATAAACTCAATACTAATAAAAACTGAATTTCGAAAAATGACGCTTATAAATTAATAGACACGTCCCAGTCATTCTCTTTAGCAGGTAAGAAACCACGAAACGTGCCCTTATTCAACGAGCTGGTTTAAATCTCTGTTCAATCATCATGAGATATGTTTTCCAAAGTATCCTTAATTATTTTATGCCAAATACAGTAATGCGGACTTTGAAATGCCAACCATCGATTTTTTTGCATTCTCCATTGTCCAATTTGTGCTTATGATGCATCTGCATCGACGTAGCTTACTTTCCGAAGTCGAAGTAATTTTAAGTTCTATGTACAAAGTTCTTAGATTTCATATTTTAAATATTATTGCAATTTAAGTAATGTTCTTCTTTCTTTGTACATTCTGCGGGTGAGAACTAAATTTTTACTGAAACTGAAGTCATTGTCTTAATGACTACTCGGTCGAGTTCACTATTTGAAACAGGCTATAAAACAACTCTCATGCCGACAAATGTTTCATGTAAGGTCAATAAGGAAACAGGGATTAGGACACCTACGAAAGCACAGAAACAGGCACTTTGCCCTCGCTCCAAAGACACGCACATTTGTGTAATGAGTGACTAATAGTTTATACGACGCTATTTACGGTACCATGGGTAGTATGTGTATAACTGTAGATCTGTTATTCCCTAAATGGCAGGTGGCAGAACTAGCAGTGGAAGACGTTCCGGCGTAACGACAAGTGCCGACGCGAATATCAAGAACGATACAGCAGAGAGGGCTGCGAGACGACGTCAGCCAATAGCACGCTGACTAGGAAGTCACCTCGACACGAGCGGCATCTACACGAAGAGAATAAAAGCGACGCGCCGCCTAGCGAAGGCCGCACTAGTAGAGAGGCACTAGAAGAGCCGCAGTGATATTAACGACAGCAGTGACTTATGAACCTGTGTGATTAGCTTGCATGGAAACTGCATCTATCAAACGACATTGATTATTTGCATGTAGCCAGTTGCTTGCGACCTGTCGTGTAGAGACGAAAGTCAAGTATTGTCAATTCAATAAACTCCATTAATATTATTTGCTTGTATGTTGTCCAGCTATCCGAGAAGACAGTTTCCTAGGCACCCTGTAAGAGACGAGGCATATAAAGCGAGTCGTCGGAAGGAAAAGGGGGGGGGGGGAGTCGACGCGGGACACGATGTAGTCATTGTCGTAATGCGCACAAGGACCGATTTATCTGACGTCCAAAAGGGTATGATCATTGGCTTTTGGGCCGAAGGTGGAAACATTTCCGAAATGGCTACGTTTGTAAACTGTTCGTGTGTCGCCGTGGTTAAAGCATGTCGTGAGTGACAAAATGGCACCGAGAAGACTGGTGAACCACAGTTCATAGACGACAAGGGTGAACGAAGACTGTAGAGATGTGCGTGGGAGAATAGAGGGGCAGTTGTTGAGCAACTAATCGTCCAGATGAACCAAGGAGCTATCAACAGTATCTCTTCAACGACCGTTTAGAGGACGTTGCTGCATATGGACCTTTGCAGCAGGCGCTTGGTTCATGCACCCATGTTAAGTGTTGTCCATCGGCGACGAATGCTGGAATTTGCACGCCAGTACACAACTGGACGTCAACTGACTGGTGACAAGTGGTCTTTTCAGGCAAATCACATTTTATGCTCCGTCGGATGCATGGCCGTCAACGTGTCTGGGGTGAAACACCCTACAACAATCGTCGGAAGGTTCCAGGCCAGAGGAGAGATCATTATGGTCTGGAGAATGGTTTCTTGGTATTCTCTGGGTGAACTCGTCATTCTAGAAGGCACAATGGATCAACACAAGAACGCATTTATGCTTGGGGACAGTATCCACCCCTACATGCAGTTTGTTTTTCCTTGGCACGATGGCATCTACCAGCAGGACAATGCAACGTGTCACACAGCTCGCAGTGTACGTGCGAGCTTCGAATACCAACATGAGTTTACCGTACTCCCCTGGCCACCAAACTCCTCGGATTTAAACCCAATCCAGAATCTGTGGGACCATCTCGATCAGGCTACACCCGTCATGGATTTTGAACCTAGAACCCTAGCCCAGCTGTCCACGGCACTTATGTTAACATGGAATAGCATCGCTGTTGGTACCTTCCAAAATCTCCGTGGCTCTCCTCTTGCACGTCTCCCAGCGGACAGGCTTTGGACAGGTGGTCACGTTAATGAGACAGGAGAGTGTAGTATGAGACAAATTTTTTTACTTACAGCAGTACGGCCAAAACCATATAAAATCGATGGTTTCGATTATCCTAAACCAAAAAATACTAATTTTAGAAATTTTCACGCCTTGTCTTATTCGATCGCATTTTAAATAGTGTCAACAAATTTTACCGAACTGTATCATAGCAATACGTCTGACTTTTGGAATTTAATTGAATAATAGACTTAATTGAATAATAGGCGCAAGATAACGAGAACACATTTTTCAGACACCTGTAGCGTAGCACAATCCTGGGAAACCATTTAAAAAAGTTAAAAATGAGACCAAAAAGTAAAATAGTAAAAGACATCCAGAAAATCTGTTTTGCTAGTTGATTTTGGACTATTGATTCTGAAAAATAGTTCTTCGGAAAAAATATAAGCACCTTTCATTTTGAGGCCATTTTGGAAATGTTCAGAAAATTTTGCCGACGGTGATCAAAGAATTACGTCTGGAAAATGATGGGCAGCATAAAATTATTTATTTATTTAGCTTAATCTGATCAGGGCCATCAGGACCTCTCTTACACTGAAACAGGGTTTCTCACGTACAATACCTTTTATACATCATAGTTACCCAAGAAATCAAAGCATTACTATGAGAAATAGAATTAAAATGATTTGAGTGTGTATAGTGATAATGTGAGTAAGTAATACTCACTATCGGGAGCTAATAAACTCAATATTGTCAGTACTTGTACTACTGCTATTGCTGTCAGTAATCGTGATAATAGTAATAATAATAACTATAAAAATAATGACAATAAAGATGCGTTAATAATAGTAATGATATAGACAGATATTAAAAAAGTTACAGGTGTGCAAAATACATGTTTTCTGTTATAATGAGTGCTGAGGAAAAGAAATTTAAGAAGACTGCACCAACTAAGTGTACTGGGAAATGATGAAGATCAAGAATTATGTACAAGGGTAACCTGTACGAACAGGGACAACGGTAATCATTGTTGTTGCTTTAATACATATCTTATTAACTGTCTTCTGAAGCTGGAAATGTTATTCACTTCTCTAATATACTGTTTGAGGTTATTCCAGAGTAGGGTTCCTATTACTGAAAAAGACTTCGAGAAAGAGGCTGACCGATGGACTGAGGCAGAAAGGTTTTTGCTCTGACGGGAATAGGTGTTTCTACAATGTTGTTCAGACAAGAGCATTAACGTCAAGGAGAGATAACGTGCAGTACAAGTTGATACGGCAATAGAGGAGACAGAGGATATGGAAATCTCTGAGCTTCTCTGCACGCAGACAGGATAGCTGTGCATGTGATGGCGAAATATGATCAAAGTGTAAGACATGGCAGGTATAACGAACACAGGCATTCACAACCGGTTCCATGCTTCTCTGAGAAAGGTCTTGTAGGGTAACATCGCTGTAATCAGTAATTTCGAAGTATAAGTGTTTGTTCAAGGTTCTTTTTCGGTCTGAGAGGGAAGAGTTCTTTATATTTTTGTAGGGCATGGAGAGATGCTGATGCCTTCTTCCACTTTTCCGTTACATGCTCAGTCCTATTTATATTTTCATTTGTTATTGCTTTTAGACACTTTGCTAAAGGAGAGAAGTTGATATTTGTCCCATTTAGGATTAAAGTTATGGATTCCCTACGGGTCAGGCTAATGATCCTAGAAAGACCAACTGGTATCGCTTGGTTTTGAATGGCACGTGCTTTAACCGTATATCCTGCAGCCATTTTGATAGTGCACGCAGGTCCGTATTGAGATTCTCGATAGCTGTCGTCAGTTTTATTAGTTTTGCACTTAAATACAATTGGAGGTCACCAGCGTACATGTGGTATTTGCAGTAGGACAAAACTGATGACACATCATTAACATACATGAAAAAGATTATAGGACCTAATATCGAACCCTAGGGAGGATGCTGCGGTAAAGACCTATAGATAGTGGCTTAACTAGTCCCTGTTTCCTGGTCTCAGGAAAAATGGTTGTGATTAAGCTGTGGTTGAAGATATCTGTTACAGTGGGCAGTAGTGGGTCTGTAACAAGCTTCGTCATTAGGACTGTGTCCAAAATTTTCTGATCTGATAAGCATGATGACTTTCTTGACGCCCTCAGGGGCACAGAATTCGTCTGCTGAGTAAAAGCTTGGTGATTCTGCGGTTCCTAAGCTAGGGACTGGCAAGCGACTCCAGTGCTCTGTCACCATAAACTCTGGGCATGCTTCAGCGACCACCGTGTTGCACTGCGGTGGAATGTTGTGTGTCTCAGGGAATGAGCATCTTGGCTAGACTGCCCTGATCATGAGGATCGTACAAACCTCTATAAAAACCCCTAAATCTCAAGCTGTGCTGCGCGCTGATGAGATGTATAGCTGTTGAGGTGGAACAGTCGTTAGCAGCCAGCCTCTGGGGATCCTGACACACCTCAGTTGCATAAGACTTACTCAGGCATGTGGAACCCAGGACACGTCGGAGTCCTGGGAAATGAACTCGCTGACAGGCCAGCCAAAAAAGCTTCTTGTGAACCAAGTCTGGAGATCGGCATACCGTAATCTGATCTAAGTTCGGTATTACTCGACAAGGTCTTTGGGCTCTGGAATACAGAATGACGCTCCCTGACTTTGTCAAATAAATTGTGTATGGTAAAGGAGACGATGAATGTGTGGAGGTTCTCCAAATAAGTTTCTCGCCTTATGTACCCAACAAAATGCGGTGTTTCAAATGCCAGCGGTTTGGGAATACTACTCTTGGATGTCACGGAGAAGATAACTGCAGCAAATGCAGTAGGGCCGCCCATGAATGGGTTCCCTGTTCGCCTCCAGTAAAGTGTGTGAACTGCTCTGGAGCACACCCTGTCTGGAGTTGGGACTGAAGTGTATATTTGGAAGAACGAAAGATACAGGAGCTTAAGACTATGAAGTACATCCAATATAATGAGGCCAGAATATTGTATAAACCCATGCTGCCCCAAACATTCACTATATCCTTTGCTTCGGTTGCTAAACAGCCAGTGCAGAAGACTAATACTGCTACATAAATGGAGGTTGCTAATGTCAGCACTAGTACCTGCCTTTATCCATGGATTTGTGCTGCCACAGTCATTCTGAAGCTTGCCTCCCCCCAAGAACTTCAGAAAAAGCCATGGTTACCGACATTGTGGAGCTCCCTGACCTTCCAAAGGTTCCATCTAGTACGCTGTAAAGGAGTAGCTGCCACAATCACAGCCACGGTTCTGGCTGCAGAGTCTACAGAGAGAAAGAAATCAAAGGCAAAATGTCCACCAAAGATGGAATCGGGAAGTAAACGGCCTGACAATGTCGACATCACTGATATCTCCCTCGATTCTTCTTTAGAGGCGATGAACCTTGATGTCAGATGGTGGCAATCGTCTCTCCTCAAATGCCGAACCTCCACCCATTGTGGGCTCCCCTCCACGGCAGAAAGTCAGGATGAAAGTGCTACTCACATGATAGATGGGTTCCGTCCTCCAGTGGAAAATTAATAGATTCAGGGCACATGTAGAGGAGCTTAAGCTCTTAGAACAGGAACGCCCCCTGCGCATGTGTTTGCAGAAAACACATTTTAAATAGTTCATGCCCCTATCCTACGGGACTATACACTATATAGCAATGGTGACCTGACACGGGAAAGAGCCAAGGGAGGAGTTGCCGAGTTTGAAAATAACGCTCACTACTCGACTACTCTCCCATTGGCTACTGACTTGCAAGCAGTTGCAGTTGAAATTCATGCATATCGGAGGATTATCGTTTGCTCGCTGTATTTACCTCCACTAGATGCAGTAGACTCTGATGTTGTCATAGATCTTATGGAATAATTCCCCTGACCATTTATCCTTCTCAGAGACTTCAATGCCCATCATGTCCTGTGGGGCTCGACATCTATTTGCCCTTGGGGTCGGGCTTTGGGAAGCCTCCTGGCGTCTCAAGAGCTGTGCGTCCTCAACGCCGCTATTCCCACTCATTTCTGTGCTGCAGCAGGGTCATTCTCAGCCATAGACCTATTTCTCTGCTCTACAGCCCTCAAAGACTCTGTTCAGTGGGAGGTCATTGACGACCTTCATTCCAGTGACCACTTCCCACTCCGCATTCACCTACTGGATGGAATATTGCTTGAACAGATGCCACCAAAATAGTTGGTCAGCAGGACTAACTGGATGCTGTTCAGCCAGCTGGCTGTGCTCAAGCACCACGACTGTGTCCAGGAATGGGAGGACCACATCACATGAGTGCTGCTGACTTATCCATCCCAAAGTGCTCATGTCATCTTAGGAGGCGACCTGTACGTTGGTGGAAATATGAGTGCATTTCGGCAATCCGTGACAGGCGTGCAAATCTTCGACTATTTAAATGCCACCATACAGCATACAACCTCACAGCCTTTCGAGTCGCGAGAACCAAGGCTCGATGCGTCGTTGAGGAGAGCAATAAGAGGTCTTGGAAAGCGTTCCTGGACTGTATAAACCGATCCACTTGATCTACCATCCAGAGGATTTCTGGTAAGCGCAGTCGTGTATCAAAAGTAGCAGTACTGAAACAGGGTGTCTCCAAACAATACCTGGAGATATCGCTCAGACGCGTATATGCAATAGATTTGACCAACTGTCAGAGTTGAGTGGAGAGGAGCCTCTTGTAGCTGTGGAAATAGGGAACATGCAGCAGTCCTCAGCAGTTAGGAGGCCTAGGTCCTTTGCAAAGTCTAACAGAAAGAAGAAGGTTCTGCTGCTAGGTCGTTCGCATGGTAGAGGTGTGGGCCAGCAGTTGCAGGAAGTGTTGGGGAGTGAGTATCAGGTCACCAGCATTGTGAAGCCTAGTGCAGGGTTGGATCAGGTGACTGACAGCATAGGGGAGATATGTAGGAATTTAACGAAGGAGGATCACATAGTGATAGTGGGTGGAGCAGGGAACAGTCTTGATATGGGCAGGGAATATAATGTAGGTGGTGACCTGGTAAAGATAGCTACTCAAACTGGTGGCACTAATGTGCATTTCGTGCAACTGTTTCAGCGTCATGATAGGTCTCATCTCAATGCGGCTTTTAGGCGCGTTAACATGGGGCTGGAGGGGGCTCTGATAGCAAAGGGCATGGGTCACGTTTCAGTAGTGCTAGTTGGGTCTATCAATAGATCGAGTTTCACTAGGCATGGCGTGCACCTCAATAGGTATGGGAAGGGGAGGCTGACAAAGCTTATAGGTGAAAGTGTAGTGGGTGGTGGTGGGATCACTCATGGAATAATTCCTGTAGTATTTGGTGTTATAGCTGCACCTTTTCTAGATTGAAGTCAGGTGATAGGTATACCTGCTTAAAGGAAGTCCCTCTAACTAAGGGCTCACCACCAGAGGACGTTATGTTTCCAACTAGAGAAGGAATTAGCATATTTCATCAAAATATAAGAAGTATTAGAGATAAAGTTAGTGAACTGCTTATAGATGTTGACTCTGAAATTCTTGGTATATCGGATCACCACTTAATTAATCTGACAATTCAGAGGCTTCCTTTACCAGGATACAGATTAGCTGGTTGTTTTTCAAGGAGTTCCTTGCGGGGTGGGGAAGCGAGTGGCTATGCACGTAAAAAACAGTATTCCATTTGAGTCCACAGACGTATCACGGCGCCGGCCGGAGTGGCCGAGCGGTTCTAGGCACTCCAGTCTGGAACCGGCCGACTGCTACGGCCGCAGGTTCGAATCCTGCCTCTGGTATGGATGTGTGTGTCGTCTTTAGGTTAGTTAGGTTTAAGTAGCTCTAAGTTCTAGGGGACTGATGACCTCAGATGTTAAGTCCCATAGTGCTCAGAGTCATTTAAGCCGTATCACGGCATTGCACTAAACACATGTTTGAATGTTATGCAGGGGGCAGTTGAATTTAGTGAAACTAAACTTGTGATTGTTGTTGTTTATAGGTCCCCTAACTCTGACTTCAGAGCATTTCTGCTCAAGCTAGAGACGGTTCTCGATTCACTTTGTAGGAAGTACCAGGAATTAGTTATATGTGGTGACTTCAATATAAATTTTGTATATGATGGAGCAAGAAAAAGGATGTTGGTAGATCTCCTAAATTCATATGATCTGGTGCAGACAGTGTTTTCTCCAATTAGGGAGCAGGGGAGCAGTAGCACAGCCGTAGACAGTATTTTTATTCATTCTTCATTACTAGATTGGCATTGTGTTAGTAAAAGGGTGAATGGCCTTTCAGACCATGATGCACAAATTTTAACGCTAAATGGCTTTTATATTCAAACAAATGTCACATATCATTACAAACTATCTGGGAAAGTTAATCCAATAGCAATAGAGTTTTCTAGCCTTGTCAAGGAACAAGAGTGGCAGGATGTTTATAGTGCTGATAACATAGATGATAAATATAATGCTTTCCTTAACACATTTCTCATGCTGTTTGAGAGTTGCTTTCCATTAGTAAGTTTTAAACGGGGTACTAGGAGTAGCAGGCAGCCCAGATGGCTGACTAGTGGGATAAGGATATCATCTAGAACAAAGTGGGAATTATATCAAAATGTTAGAAGTAGTCACAATCATGCTACAGTACCTTATTACAAAAAGTATTGTAAGGCGTTTAAAATGTTATTAGGAAGGCAAAGAGTATGTGGTATGCAAATAGAATAGCTACTTCACGGGATAAAATTAAAACCATATGGTCAGTTGTGAAGTAAGTGTCTGGTCAAAAGCATAAGGTCGACCATATAAAGTCAGTTCGTAGTAAAAATATTTCTGTTACTGACAAATCAGATATATGTACAGTATTTAACAATAATTTTCTAAGCATTGCTGGTGAATTAAATAAAAATTTTGTTTCTACAGGGAATCATATAACTTGCTTGGCAAATGCCTTTCCGAGATCGATGTCTGAAATACTCCTCTGTGATACAGACAAGGGGGAAATAGAGTCAATCATTAAATCACTGAAGACTAAGGACTCTCATGGATATGATGGAGTGCCTTGCAGAATATTACTGTGCTGCACATGTTAGCCCTGTATTTAGACATATTTGTAATTTTTCCTTTAGGAATGGTCAATTTCCTGAACGATTAAAGTATAAAAAGGAAGAAAAGGATAATGTAGACAATTTTGGACCTATTTCTATGCCATCAGTGTTTGCTAAACTTATTGAAAGGTTAATTGATCATTTTATATCTTACGATTTTCTACCAAATGTACAGTTCGGCTTTAGAAGTCATTTAACAACTGATAAAGCTATATTCTCTTTCCACAGTGAGGTACTGGATGGGTTAAACGAAAGGTTTCGAACGCTAGGCACATTTCTTTTATTTAACTAAGGCGTTTGATTGTGTTGATCACAAAATATTGCTCCGTAAGTTGGACCATTGCGGAACATGGGGAAGTTCACCTCTTACTTTAGCAACAGACAGCAAAAGGTCATTATTCACAATGTTGAGAATGGCTGTGATGTGGGGTCTGAGTGGGGTACAGTGAAGTGGGGGGGGGGGGTGCCCCAGGGATCAGTGTTGGGGCCACTCCTGTCCCTTAGTTATGCAAATGATATGCCCTCTAGTATCATGGGTATTTCTAAAATATTTATGTTTTCTGATGAAACTAGCTTGGTAATAAGGGATGTTGTGTGCAACGCTGACCCGGTTTCAAATAGTGCAGTTTATGGCCTAAGTTCATGGCTTGCAGAAAATAAACTAACGCTAAATCACAGCAAGACTCAGTTTTTACAGTTTCTGACACGCAATTCAACAAAACCTGACGTTTTAATTTCATAGAATGGGCATGGTGAAACTGATCAGTTCAAATTTCGAGGTGTTCAGATAGATAGTAAATTGTCGTGGAAAGCCCACGCTCAGGATCTTGTTCAAAGACTTCATCATCATAAGTCGCTGTGCTCATTGCTGAGCATTTCTGAGCATTGTGAACCAAGCGTCTCCATCCCGGACGGTTGCCAGCTTCTCTTAGTGCCTGCTGAAGAGGTAGACTGGAGATCTGCTTTATTTGGTCTATCCCTGTGCTCACTGCTCTTCCTCTTGGTCTCGTGCCCTCGATCTTTCCTTGCAAGATTATTTTCTCTAGAATTTCTCCATCTCTTCTCACAATATGGCCAAAGAACTAAAGAATTATTTCGCTGACTCGAAAGGAAAGGCGTCTGGAGATATCGAGTTGTTAAATAATGGACACATTTGTTCTTCTGTTCAAAGTCTTAATGCTGCCTTTTTGCTATTCGAACGAAGTGAGTAAGCGTTCGACACGAAAAGTAGTCTACTTTGCTTATTTTCATTCGCTTATATCGTATGGTTCGCAGCTCGTGGTCTTGCGGTAGCGTTCTCGCTTCCCGCGCACGGGGTCCCGGGTTCGATTCCCGGCGGGGTCATGGATTTTTCGCGCCTCGAGATGGCTGGGTGTTGTTGTGTTGTCTTCCTCATCATCATCATCATTCATCCCCATTATGGTCGGAGGAAGGCAATGGCAAACCACCTCCGCTAGGATCTTGCCTAGTCGGCGGTGCGAGTCTCCCGCATCGTTCCCTACGCTCCTGGGTGTATGGGACCTCTAATGTCTTATGGCATTATATTTTGGGGTAACTCTTCCCATTCTAAAAGGATATTTTTGGCTCAGAAACGGGTGGTTCGGGCAATAAGCGGTGTACGTTCACGAACCTCTTGTCGACCCCTGTTCATGAGTCTGGATATTTTGACATTGCCTCTTAATACATATTTCCCAACAATAAGCAGCTTTCACTCGGTTGATACCCGACAGAAATCAAACCTGCATTTGGGTTGGACTTCCTTAACTCTTGTGCAGAAAGGTGTGCAGTATACTGCTGCATCCATTTTCAATAAGCTACCACTCGAATTCAAAAATCTTTACAGTAACCACGCGCTATCAAATGGAAACTGAGGAGTTTCCTCATGGGTCACTCCTTCTATTCTGTGGAGCAGTTCCTTCAAAAATTAAGCTGATTCTTGTTGTATTGTTGATTGCGTTTATTTATTGATTGACTTTTTTCGGGTTCATAAACATTTTATTTTTATGTGTTATTACTGTTATGTTGTAATTTCATGTACTCACATGTTCCATGAGCTTAGATATTTGCTCCTCAATTTGCTCCTACGGAACTTCACGTGAAAATAAAGAAATAAACGCTGGCAGAGCTAGAGCATTTTTCACAAACTACTGGCAATGAAAGCCAGGATCCGGCGATTCGCCACTAACGTGAAACTGTAGATAGGGGTAAGTTTAACAAAATGGGTCAAATGGCTCTGAGGACTATGGGACTCAACATCTGAGGTCATCAGTTCCCTAGAACTTAGAACTACTTAAACCTAACTAACCTAAGGACATCACACACATCCATGCCCGAAGCAGGATTCGAACCTGCAACCGTAACAGTCGCGCCGTTCCGGACTGAAGCCCCTAGAACCGCTCGGCCACCGCGGCCGGCGTAAGTTTAACTTCAGATACAATAGTTCTGAGTCCTACAGCTCTCCTTTCTCCGTGTGGGAGCGGGAATCGGCACTGTCTGAGATTCGTGACATTACACCCGGTCACGAAAAAATCTGGTACAGCATGCTTCGACATTTGCCAGCGGCGTCAAAAGAAACCCTCCTCGAATGTTTAAATCTTATATGGCAGACATGCAACTTCCCCAACTCATGGAAGGAGGCAATTATTATACCTTACCTCAATCCAGCAAAGGACCGCTCATCTTCCAGTAGTTACAGGAGTATCGCCTTAACGAGCTGTCTAGGAAAGACCCCGGAGCGAATGGTTAACCGTCGTCCAGTCTGGTTGTTAGTGACAAGGTAATTCCTCAGTCGCTCTCTATGTGTATTCCAGAGATTTCTGTCCACTGTTGACAACCTAACATTGCTAGTTACGGCTATTCAGCAAGCTTTCCTAAGTAAACATCATGGTATCGGCATATTCTTCGATACCAGTGGGGTTAACGATACTACTTGGAGACACTGTATTCTCGCACAGCTGCATCACTGGGGCTTTCGTGACCACCTCCCCATCTTCATATAGTCTTACTAGTCTCAGCGGTTTTTTAGGACCTGAGCTGGTGACGTACTGTCAGGTCATTTTGAGCAGGAGAATGTTGTGCCTCAGGGCAGTATTTTAAGTGTTACCCTCTTTGCCGTAGCCATAAACGGCAACAAGTCTACGGTAAGGAGTCCCGTACAGTGTTCCTTATTTGTGGACGATTTCTGTTCCTTCTCCAATGTTGTAACAGCGAACCGTCACTTAAATTGCAGAAAAGTGGGCAGCAAAGATGGGATTTTAGTTTCCTGAAGATAAGTGTGTTAATTTTAATAGTTCTCGTCGCGTTTATAATTTACCTCACTTGCATATGACGGATACCATCCTACATTTTAGAGACTCAGTGAGATTTCGGGGCCTTTCTTTTGCCTCCTAGTTGTCGTGGTTGCCAAACCTGAGAGAACTAAAGGCCAGAACTCTCAAGGCACTAAGCAGCATAAAGTGCCTTAGCCAAATCTCTTGGGGAGCGAACAGCGTGCGTCTGCTCTAGTTTTACAGGCCTTTCGTGCGTTCACCTCTGAACTATGGGTTCATTGTGTACGAATCAGCGAGGCCTTCTTATTTGAAGATCATTGACCTCTTAGCAACAAGTAAAACCGATTCAGGGATTAGTGAACACAGGGTTGGCGTAGTGAGATTGAATATCGTAATCCCCAAATCCTCGAAAAATAAGCGAAAAATATACCTATTCAAAAAATCAGATAAAAATTCAATTGACGCCTTCCTGAGAGACAATCTCCACTCATTCCAAATTAATAATATAAGTGTAAATTCATTCTTTCCCCGCGCTATACGAGATTGGAATAATAGAGAATTGTGAAGGTGGTTCGATGGGCCATCTGTCAGGCACTTACATGTGATTTGCCGAGCATCCGTGTAGATGTAGATTGACGCTCTCCACCATGAGACCGAGCGAGGTGGTGCAGTGGTTAACACACTGGACTCGCATTCGGGAGGACGACGGTTCAATCCCGTGTCCGGCCATCCTGATTTAGGTTTTCCGTGATTTCCCTAAATCGCTCCAGGTAAATGCCGGGATGGTTCCTTCGAAAGGGCACGGCCGACCTCCTTCCCCGTCCATCCCTAAACCGATAAGACCGATGACCTCGCAGTTTGGTCTCTTCCCCCCAAAAAACAACCACAACAACTCCTCCACCATGAGGGGAGTCGGCTGGCCACGGGTACTTAGAGGACCAGTGCTATACCCAGCCTCTGTGCTGAGGCTGCGGAACCACCGCTTACCATCCGACGGTGTCTCCTCATGCTGCGTCCAGAATGTAAGTTCTTCGCAGCTCCAACTTCACCTGCACACTATACTGTTTCTTGTCCACCTCTGGAACGCCTTTCTTCCGAATTTCCACGAGCCATAAAGCCGTTTTGAATCTACGAGCCGCGTGTGCACGAGTCACTGGGTGTGGAGCAAATACGACCTCAAATCCAGGGTTTTTTTAACGTCTGCCGTCCTAGTTACTGGAGAGGCCCTGAGTGATTTTAGATCTGGTGGAGTACAGGAAAGGTTTCACTCCTGCTTCTGTCTTCCGTACGATATTTCCTGACATTTTGTCTGAGCACCACAACTATGTAATTGTCTTTCCGGATGCTTCGAACCAGGGGGAGTCTGTTGGTTGCTCTGTTGTTTTCCCGGATCGTCTCCTCCATGCCTGACTGGCTCAAGACTTTACTGTCTTCGATGCAGGATTAAGTGCCGCCTTGCGGGCACTGGTGCGGTTGAGACGTTCTTCCAGTGCTAAATTTCTTGTCTGTTCCGATTCTCTGACTGCCCTTCACTCTCTGAAACGTTTGTACCCAGCAGACAAAGTAATCCAGAATATCCAGGATGCCCTCCTCCAACGACTACGACTGGGAAATGAGGTGTCTTTCTGCTGGCTACGAGAGCATATGGGGATTGTGGGTAATGAAACGGCGGATCTAGCAGCCCAGGAGGCGTATCGTGATCCTCAGGTATTTGAGTGCGCCATCCCCCTGCATGTTATAAACTCATTGTTGAGCTCCAGACTCCTGTGTCGGTGGGAGTATAAGTGGCTGGAAGTGACAGACAATATGCTCCGTCTAGTGAATTCCACAACGCTGCACTGGCGTACCTGCTTTCAGCCACGTCGACAGGGTGAAGTCCTCCCTCCTCGTGTTCGCATAGGCCGCAGCCCTCCGACCCACGGCTTCTTGCTTCGGTGAGAGGACCCTCCAATGTGTGCAGCTTGTGGTGTACAGATCACTGTGCGCCGCATTTTATTGGACTGTGCTTTATTTTCCGACCAGCGGGCCGCGGTGGATTTGCCACCGGATATGCCCTCTGTTTTAAGTAACGTTCAAACGAATGTGGTGAGAGTTTTAATGTTTTGTGCATTGTCCAATATTTTTCCCAAGATTTTAGGGAAATAACTGTAATGTATTCCCCGGGCGACTGGCTTATGCATGCTTTTTGCCAGTGATCAGCCAGTTACATTTTCCTGGGCCTTTCTTCTAGATCCTCTACCGTTATACGTGTTTTTAATCTCCTGCATAGCACATTTCAATATTTCTTCATCGCCTTAACATGTATGTTAACATTATTGCTATTTTATCCACATTCGTTTCTTTTAATGCTTGTAATGGCGCTGATAACCTCGCCGTTGAGCTCCTGTAAGCTCCAAACACACACACACACACACACATACACACACAAGCGCGCGCAAGCGCACACACACACACACACACACACACACACACACACACACACACCGCTTTCTTGACGGTATTGAAAATCAAATGCTTTACATAGAATTTTGCGTGGCTGCAGTCGTTCCCCCCAATAAATAATCAATGAGTCTGCAGTTAGTTTGTCATTCAATTATGGTTGTAGTACTGGGGCTGTTCTTCGGCTGGGACGATAGGATCAACTGCTGCTTTTACTTTGCCTATACCAAGAACACGCAGGTTTTCCACAGGACATCTGGTATATTTCATTTGTCGGTTAATGTATGGGCATACCCGAGTTATGCATTTCTCACAGCTTGACTGACTCTATTGCGCTCTGCTTGTACATAGTATGATTTTCAGGAGTGGGGCGCAGATTGTATCCCCGACATGCAGCGCCTCTGAGATTCATGAGCTGTTTTAGTTCTTCATTAAGCCAAGGAGCATGTTTTCTTCCTACTATTATGATCTTAAGGGGAATATATTTGTCATGTATTGAGTAAATTTGTTAGTAAATCCATGAAGTTTTTCGTTTATGACCGAGAAAGGAATAGAAAACTTTCCCCAAACTATTTCTTGTGCCTCAGTTGCAAATTAAGGTAAATTAATGTGTCTGTAGTCTCGGAATGTAGTCAGCTGTCGTTTCTTTCTGGGACATTCAAAATTATGTCACGGACAAGCATGAGAGGTGCAGGTATTTGAGAGGTACGAATTACTCTGGGGATTTCAAAAATGGCTCTGAGCACTATGGGACTTTACTTCTGAGGTCATCAGTCCCCTAGAACTTAGAAATACTTAAACCTAACTAACATAAGGACATCACACACATCAATGCCCGAGGCAGGATTCGAACCTGCGACCGTAGCGGTCGCGCGGTCCCAGACTGTAGTGCCTAGAACCGCTCCGCCACTCCGGCTGGCTCTGGGGATTTCGTTGCAGATGTATCTATGAGACTGTAACTACTGGTCATATGATGGATAGGAGCAAGCCGAAGTAGGGACACGTTTGAAGAAAAATGCATCCAATCAAATTTCGCACTGGAAGTACTATCGTATAGAAAATTTATGTTAGTGTAACCAACTGTAATCATATGCTCGTAGTAGTTACCGATATGGATAAAAAATTGATATCAGACAAATTTAGCACCTTACTAATCAGTCAACCTTCCAATACTCAAATATCGTTAAAAATTGTATTGAAGTGAATGAGAGTCTCTATTGCAGTCCAGCGGATAAGTTGCAGCCTTCACATTCTGAGATAATTAATGAAGAGCTCGGAAGAAACTGTCTTACTGCAGCTGACTGATTTTTAAATAAATTGCTCTAAAGAAACTGGGATAAAATTTGAAAAATTCTGTTTATTTCAAGTGGAAAAATGGAAGCGTATTTTTATCGTTTTGTTGGACTCATCATTACTGTCGCCATCGAAATCGCCAGGTCACTATGAAGATTTTCAGTGTTTTCTTGTGGAAAACAAATATAATTAGTCAAAATCTCTCATTTCTTTATAAAAGTCTTACAATAAAATTGATGTTAGTTATGCCTCATTCTTCGTTTAAAATGATGTCACTCATTTCTGGTAGTTAACTACCGGAAATCCACGAAAAGTCGTAACATCCTTCGTTGTCATACCATCCGAAAACTGTGGGGGGGTTTACATCTGCTAGATGTTTCGTATGAGTTTTACTCCATATCCGCGCAGTATATTTCCGCATTCCAATCCTGTTTTATACGGTGATGAACTGCAGGCGTATTAATTAGATGAATCAAGATTTAAAGTTGTAGAAAAATGTTGACTTTTCGTTTTGTATGTTTTTGTAAACATGTTTATTCTAGCCAAATCGAAATCATTAATTTATTTTTTTGTTTTGTAATCTGCGCGTGAATTCATCTAAGACGTTCGATACATTCACGGTATCAGAAGTATATCTGCCTAAATCTTTGAAACCCTTTTGGTAATGTGTAGAGTTTTTCAGCATTTTCAATAGCCTTTTCTCCTTTTCGATAGAATACAGAATTGTAATCATAGCCGGTCATAGTTCGAAAAGGAAGTCCTGATGTCCCTGATAGACGGTCAGAAGCATCTGTCAAATATTAGGTCGAGACTTGCAACATCATGTTTATAAAAATTGTGAAAAAAATTCGTTTGGAAATCTCTTAATACTCATGAAATGTCTGGTAAGGTAAGTAATAAAATAATCCGTCAATGATTAAAACATATGCAGATTCCGGCTCAGAAGTTTCATTTTTTTATTTCTTTTTCACGTTTCGCATCATCCTAGGGGTAACAAGCACCAGAAAGTTCTTTTCCTTTTCGGAAGTGTAGGACACACCGAAAATGTTTGCAAACAGTACTTCCGTAATACTGATAGCAATTCAATTGACGTTTTGGAGAATGAGCTCAGGCTAAACGCTACGTTCAAAATTACTGAAAACAAAATTTTAGTAATAAAATGACTAAATCTATGTACTGTATATTTCTGATGTCTGATGTGTTGAGGAAATACCTTTTTTTTTTTTTTTGTCATAGCAGAAATAAATCCCTGTGAAGCTGTGGCGCTTTTTATTTTTTCTACCCGCTTACTCGGGTTCACGATCATCTGATCTAACTATTTTGTGTGGATTTGGCCGTAAAATTATGAGGCATTCTCAAAGATATTTGTTATTTTATTACGATTAACGGTAGTATATATCGTCATAGATGTCTGAGGTTTATCATTGACAATACCTGACAAGAGCTGACAAATGATAGTTCCTGGCCTATCTGGCCTACATGAGTCCTATAAAAAATTGAAGTGTTTTAAGTACTGATTTGTAATGGAGAGATCTTAATGCAAACCTGTGCAAGGCAACACCAACTCAATACTGCCTCACGATGACGACTGAAAGACCTCTGCATGCAGTTGGTATCTTTCTGAACTGTATTTCCGATTACAGCTATGTGGGACTGGCAAAGTGGTGATTATAAAGAAGAATTGCAAAATCCAAAAATAAGTAACATTCTCTTGTCCAGTTGACCTTTAATTTCACAATAAATGAATGGAAATTTGGTTTATCTAATTATCCCAAACACATTCGCACCTGAGAGAAACTAAATGGGAGAAAGATCAACGTGATGTGTACTCTGTGCACTTAATAAATGGGAACTGCATTGGAGGGGATGTTGATCATGCACATACGAGACTTTCTCCGTTAAAGGAAACTATGAGGAATGAAAGGGAACACCGATACTTGAGCAATGAAAGCTACAGAGGATGCACGAAACAAACTGGCGGAGGCAAGTTCACGCTCTGCTAATTAAAGCTTTGGTATTTAAGAACTGGATGGACTATTTCCAGACAAAGTAATTTTAAAGAACGAACCGGACATTTACACGAGCTGCAACAACGATTCTAAATCGTCGCATAGTTCAACTATTACCTGAAGGAGGAAAGACGAAAATACTGATGAAGTTACCAATTACTCCCGGGTTCACAACTCATCACTAGCCACGCTTACAATTACTTGTTTCTTACCATTTCAGCGTGCTGGCTGGTACAGCTTTGGGTGGCAGCTACATCTGTGATCCTCCATCACTCATTTGCTGCACCCGATATGAATCTATTTTTTACAACGCCCCCGAGTTTATATGAGAACCATAGCGCTGATTTAATTCAGAGTTACATCCAGCTTTTATCTGACCATATACGGCAATGAAATTACTTTCCACAATCTCTATAACTTCTCAACACAAAGTGACTGAACTTTATAATTACTCAAATATCTCACTATACTTTCAGCGTCCCCAAAGCTATCTGCTTTCAATACAGCGACCAAGACGACACCTTGCCCGCAGTTTCCTGAAGTCTACACCGACCAACACTCTGTCACGCTTTTCTGCGCGACAGTGCAGGTCAATCAGATTCCGAGAAGAACGCGTGGAAATACACCTTATCTAGCGCCCTTCTGTCAAGAAAAGCTACCAGAAGCTTCTAGAAGCTTCTTCTGAGGAATCGGACGGACCAATGAAACGTCTCGCATGTAAGTTTGGCAGGAATGTCCTTTTCGACATCGGCGCACGTCGACTGAATCATACAGGCCACACAGATTGTTTTCGTCGTGTCCACCCCCTTATTGTGTCACGAAAGTTAACGGAAACTCCCTGTGCTCCTTCACTAAGGGAGAGCTGAAATACGTCTAAGAACTCAACTAAATTTCCACGCACTACAATGAACCACCGTAGAGTTGAGATCTTCTGATTAGAAAGTGAACTTAAAAATTAAAGATAAAACACAGGTTACGCAGATATTTCCTCTGGGCATTAGAATTACTCGGCAGGACTGGAAACAGGGAAAAACATAATATGGCACCAAACTGAATCAATCTATCGTAGAATCAGTGAAAGAGGTACGAGAGCAAAGAACGTCTTACAGTTACTTTAGTCGTGGGCTCTCGTGCTATTATTATTTCACGTAAAAAAGAATACTAATTCATAACATATTTAAAGCGCCAAGCTAGAGTGTCTGACTGTCTTGTCCTCTCGATCGCGACTGTTGAAACTTATTATAGATACGTATTTGTCATTCCGTGTCGTTTGCAAGCTTTTTGTTCAAATGGCTCTGAGCACTATGGGACTCAACTGCTGAGGTCATTTGTCCCCTAGAACTTAGAACTAGTTAAACCTAACTAACCTAAGGACATCACAAACATCCATGACCGAGGCAGGATTCGAACCTGCGTCCGTAGCGGTCTTGCGGTTCCAGACTGCAACGCCTTTAACCGCACGGCCACTTCGGCCGGCCAAGCTTTTTGTAGACTACATATGTTTACCACATATAAATTCATTTTCTTCGCTCACATGAAGATAGAAAATGAAATACTTCATTAAAACAAAAATTTCACGTTCAAATTAAATTCTTTTATAGTTTTAGAAAGTGTAGAATGGAAAGCGAGAAGAAGTGCTCTGGTTTTCCGTGGTGAATGTTAGAGTTCGACTGTGTTTTTATTTTTTGGCAATACTTGATATTTTTAGTTGTTCTTTGTTTGAATTGTTAACAGAATTAAATTTATCTTTCGAAGTCTAGTAATATACACGTGTCTGCCATTGCAGTATCTTTTTAACGAGCACCGAGCGAGGTGGCGTAGTTGTTAGCACACTGGACTCGCATTCGCGATGACGACGGTTCGAACCCGCGTGCAGCCATCCTGATTTCGGTTTCAAGTGATTTCTCTAAATCGCTTCACGTAAATGCCGGTATGGTTCCTTGGAAAGGGCACGGCAGACTTCCTTCCCCATCATTACCTAATCCGATGGGGCTGAGGACCTCGCTGTTTGGTTCCCTCCCCCCAAATCAACCAACCAACCAACTAACCAATCTTTAACGAGAAATGTTTAGCCAGCTCATGTGGTCTAGTCTTCAGTTTCATTTTGTTCGTTGCTAGAAAAACTTGCGTTATCAGGTAGGGTACAGAGCTGTTTTAGATTTGGTCATAGAGTCGTTATCTTGTAAACTACGTAATATTATTCTCATGGATAGTTCATTAAGAATTAAAAAGTTTTTCAAGGAAAATGCATTTACTAATTTTTGCGATGAAGGCAACTCAGCTGTAAACAGTGGTCGGAGACAGTCGGTGACAAACAGACTTACTGCATATAAAACATGCTACGTGATGTGTTGTATCCATATTACTTGATAGAATCATGATAAACCGAGAAATAGCAACTCTATCTCTACTTTTGAGATTCTCACAAAAGTAATCTTTGTTGGCATGCATTCATGTGACCTGTGGTAAGTGCCAATAACGTGACTGCCGGATACAGTAAAATGTGCTGTCTTCGTACCAGGAAAATCCTTTCCTGGGACGATTTGTACAAATCTGAAGACGACGTGGAAACTGCAATGCAAATACATGTTCCTAGACACAAATGCGCTTCGAAAGTTGCACTAAGCAGATAGCTGTGAATAACTTTTAAGCACGTAAACAATGGTGTGTCCCTTACAATTTTCCTCGTAAATTTACTTGATAGTATGATGGCAGTTATGTTAACGGTCATTCTTAACATTGTTTACGTACTGTACTAAAGACACAATAAAATTAATTTTCTATAGTTCTTATTCATAGATTAATATATGTGGTTGTTGTACTTTATTATTGCAAAGATTGGTATCGCAAATCTTAGTGTCATAAGCTGTAACAATTCGAACCTTTTCAAACTGGATTTTTGAGAGGTTACATAGTAATTTTTCGATAACTCACTTAGCATTAAACAACTGAAAGTCAACTCTAAACCACTTTAAGTGCACTCAGCTCGCAAGTAAACAATGTTAAATATGGACTGATGTATATTAGGAGCTACCTGTTCGATAGAATACACCATTTTAAGAACTTGTCGTTGCTGTATAAATATTCGAAAAGAACGACTTATCTGGATAAAAAGTTATAATGGCTAAGAGGGAAATGCGGCAGCGATGAGCTCGCGTTTGTGACAGTATTGGCACCATCGTGTGGAATGAGCCTCAAAGGAACGCGGTTTGTCTGAAGTCTTAGAAAGTCCAGGTAGCGCTGCCACTACGTGAAGACTGCCGTAACTGTCACTGTTGCTGGAGCTGCGGCAGCTTAGAACTAACGCCGTTGTCACAATTCCTGCAAACCGCAAAAGTTGTTATCGTGGCGAGTAGTGTTATGATGACGACGAACGAGTCGTCGCCAATGTTGACTGGTGGCCAGTGCTAAATAGAAACATATAAATCACATCAGGTTTGTCAGTAACGTCTATAAGGTACTGGCTGATTGGTCTCGATCTGCAATGACTAAATTAATTAGAATTCGTTGGTAAAAAATAATATATACAGGATGGTCCATTGATCGTGACCGGGCCAAATATCTCACGAAATAAGCTTCAAACGATAAAACTACAAAGAACGAAACTTGTGTAGCTTGAAGGAGGAAACCAAATGGCGCTATGGTTGGCCCGCTAGCTGGCGCTGCCATAGGTCAAACGAATATCGACTGTTTTTTCTTAAATAGGAACCCCAATTTTGTATTACATATTCGTGTAGTACGTGAAGAAATATGAATGTTTTAGTTGGACCACTTTTTTCGCTTTGTGATACATGACGCTTAATAGTCACAAACACATGGCTCACAATTTCAGACGAACAGTTGGTAACCGGTAGGTTTTTTAAATTTAAATACAGAACGTAGGTACGTTTGAACATTTTATTTCGGTTGTTCCAATGTGATACATGTACCATTGTGAACTTATCATTTCTGAGAACGCATGCTGTTACAGCGTGATTACCTGTAAATACCACATTAATGCAATAAAAGCTCAAAATGATGTCCGTCAACCTCAGTGCATTTGGCAATACGTGTAACGACATTCCTCTCAACAGCGAGTAGTTCGTCTTCCGTAATGTTCGCACATGCATTGACAATGCGCTGACGCATGTTGTCAGGCGTTGTCGGTGGATCACGATAGCAAATGTCCTTCAACTTTCCCCACAGAAAGAAATCGGGAGACGTCAGATCTGGTGAACGTGCCGGCCATGGTATGGTGCTTCGACGATCAATCCACCTGTCATGAAATATGCTATTCAATACCGCTTCAACCGTAAGCGAGCTATGTGCCGGACATCAATCATGTTTAAAGTACATCGCCATTCTGTCATGCAGTGAAACATCTTGTAGTAACATCGGTAGAACTTTACGTAGAAAAACAGCATACATTGCACCATTTAGATTGTCATCGATAAAATGGGAGCCAATTATCCTTCCTCCCAAATGCCGCACTATACATTAACCCGACATAGGTCGCTGATGTTCCACTTGTCGCAGCCATCGTGGATTTTCCTTTGCCCAATAGTGCATATTATGCCGGTTTACGTTACCGCTGTTGGTGAATGACGCTTCGTCGCTACATAGAACGCGTGCAAAAATCTGTCATCGTCCCGTAATTTCTCTTGTGCCCAGTGGCAGAACTGTACACGACGTTCAAAGTCGTCGCCATGTTATTCCTGGTGCATAGAAATATGGTACGGGTGCAATCGATGCTTATGTAGCATTCTCAACACCGACGTTTTTGAGATTCCCGATTCTCGCGCAACTTGTCTGCTACTCATGTGCGGGTTAGCCGCGACAGCAGCTAAAACACCTACCTGGCCATCATCATTTGTTGCAGGTCGTGGTTGACGTTTCACATGTGGCTAAACACTTCCTGTTTCCTTAAATAACGTAACTATCCGGCGAACGGTCCGGACACTTGGATGATGTCGTCCAGGATACCGGGCAGCATGCATAGTACACGCCCGTTGGGCATTTTGATCACAATAGCCATACATCAGCACGATATAGACCTTTTCCGCAATTGGTAAACGGTCCATTTTAACACGGGTAATGTATCACGAAGCAAATACCGTCCGCACTGGCGGAATGTTACGTGATACCACGTACGTT
Organism: Schistocerca piceifrons; assembly: GCF_021461385.2. Classification (NCBI taxonomy): domain Eukaryota; kingdom Metazoa; phylum Arthropoda; class Insecta; order Orthoptera; family Acrididae; genus Schistocerca; species Schistocerca piceifrons. The sequence goes on from NC_060149.1 coordinate 835,957,060, forward strand.
TGTGACTATTAGAGCGCCATCTATCACAAAGCGAAAAAAGTGGTCCAACTAAAACATTCATATTTCTTAACGTACTACACGAATACGTAATAAAAAATGGGGGTTCCTATTTAAAAAAACGCAGTTGATATCGGTTTGACCTATGGCAGCGCCATCTAGCGGGCCAGCCTTAGCGCCATCTGGTTCCCTCTTCAAGCTAGACGAGTTTCGTTCTTTGTAGTTTTTTCGTTTGATGCTTATTTCGTGAGATATTTGGCCTAGTCACTATCAATGGACCACCCTGTATATTGTACTTAACTGGTTGTACCGGATTCTTTTTTGCTGCATACATATAATTATAAACAGATAGCTATAGAGGCCCCACTTAGGCCATACGTTACTAAGCGCCTTGTTAGAGGTTGCTTTCTATCACTGAAGACTATGCTACTTTACTACTTGACGTCCCGAGCAAGAGTGGTCGATATCTCGCTAGAAACTTGATACAAGCCGCGGAGCGGTGCTAGCGGTGCTGTTCGCGACTCGCGGGTCCAACGATATTAATACGGACCGCGGTCGATAACTGCAACCCCTAACAAGTGTGGTATCGAACGTTGATACCACAACTAGTTTTTTAAATGTTTATTGTCAATAATGTTACATAGGACAGAGACACGGCTAGTACGCACAATATGATAATTTCCGGTTTTTTACCTTTACTTTTCTACATTTACATGAAATACACAATATCTAAGAACTGACCACTTTGACGCAAAATTGTGACAGAGAAAGGTTGTAGATCATCAAAGTGGTTTTTCAGAAAAGTCTAAGAAAAATACTAAAGAGACATAGGAAATAGGGATAATCCGCTGAATTACAGACCCGTATCACTGACGTCGATTTACAATTGGATTTTGGAACATTGTGAGTCACCTGGAATAAAACTAATTATTGACAAATAGCCAGCACCGATTCAGAAAATATAGTCCTTGTGAAACACAACTACTCCTTTATTCTCACGAAATAATGTGTGCTAGCGACTGGGGGGCGTCAAATTGATTCCATATTTTTAGATTTCCAGAATGTTTTTGACACCGTGCCTCACGAACGACTTCCAATTAAACTGCGTACTTATGGAGTTTCGTTTCAGTTGTGGACTGGATTCGTCATTTACTGTGAAAAAGGTCACAGTTCTTAGCAACTGATGGAAAGTCATCGAATGAAACGGAAGTATTCTGTGGCGTTCCCGAAGGAAGTATTATAGGTCCTCTGCTGTTCCTGATCCACACAAAAGATTTAGGAGACAATCTGATCAACCCTCTTGGGTTTACTGTTGATGACGCTGTCATTTAGTGTCTTGTTAAGTCATCAAATGATCAAAACTGACTGCAAAATAATTTAGACATGATATCTGTATGGTACAAAAAGTGACAACTGACATTATGTAAGGAAAAGTGTGAAGTCACCCACGTGAGTACTGAAAGGAATCTGCTAAATTTTATCCGCTCAATAAATCACGCAAATCTGAAGTCTGTAAGCTCAACTAAATACTTAAGGATTACAATGACGAATAACTTAAACTGGGACGATCACATAGGTAACGTTGTGTGGAAAGCAACCCGGAGAGACTGATTTTTTGGCACAACACTTGGAAAGTGCAACATGTGTACTAAAGACATTGCTTACGCCACCCTTGTCCGCCCTCTTCTGGAGCACTATTGTACCGTGTGGGACCCGCATCAGATAGGATTGACGGAGGACATCGAAAAAGTTCCAAGAAGGGCAGCGCGTTTTGTGTTATCGCGAAATAGGAGAGAGAGTGCTACGGATATGATACACGAACTGTGGTGCCAGTCAGTTAAAGAAATGTGTTTTTTTTTGTTGGCGCCCATCTACATAGGAAGAAATAATCATCATAATAAAATAACGGAAATCAGACCTCTCACGGTAAGATTTAAGTGTCAGTTTTTCCCCGTGTGTTGCTGGAGAGTGGAACGGTAGAGAAGTAACTTAAATGTGACATCTTGGATGTTCGGGAATCCAGCCGGATGTTCGCGTCGTTCTCGCACGATATTTCAACAGCGTGCCTCGCTGTCTTCTTCAGGTGCTACCAGTCTCAGGTGCTACCAGTCTCAGGTAGCGCCTGAAGAAGACAGCGAGGCACGCTGTTGAAATATCGTGCGAGAACGACGCGAACATCCGGCTGGATTCCCGAATATCCAAGATGTCAACAGATCGCCGGGAAAGCATGAAGAAATACAACTTAAATGTGGTTTGATGAACCTCCTGTCAGGCACTTAATCGTGAGTTGCCGAGTAATTACGTAGATATGGATGAAAAAAGGAGCTGGTAAGTTAAATTCGGCACATATCAGTTTAATAGGCATCGCACGAATGAAAGTAATAGTCAACCAAAACAATAAATTTAACAGAATAACGTTAAATAACAGACAAAAATTTTGTTTAGATGAATACTGGTTGTATTTATTGTTAATTTTGTGAATATGGATATCCTCATTGGTGAACATAAATTGGATAAAAGAATTACCTTGAATATCTATTGCTTTTTGCATACTGGATACTTCAAACTGTCTGACATTGTTACAGGATTCATACAGAAGATTACAGCCCGTCTACGTGATCCCTTGATGCATATTGTTCTCAAGAGTTGTGTATTAGAAAAAAAAAGGATCTTGATCTTGCAGGTGAAATAACTGGGTTCGAATGGCTGTTAATTGTTGTCTTTGGCATTGAACGGTCTCCTTTCCTTTTTGGGCGAATGATCGTTCTAAGAAAAGATTTCAGTTACTCTGGCTGTCACTTTCAACTTTATCCAAGAACACGGCTACAGGGAGGTACGTTGCCACTTCATAAACTCACGTTCTAATTTCCTCCGTCTCTACCGCAGCAGTTTCATTCAGTTGCGTTCGTCATGTTAGTCTTTGTTTCTGGCCTCATGCCACATAAATAAGATGGAAAAGTCTGTGTACCGAAAGCATATCATGGTTTTCTCATGCTGGTTTATGCATGTTTTTGACATGGGGGTAGCAAAATACGGAGAATGATTGTGCTGATAATTAATGAAACAACAAGAGTGAGTACTGGGAAACTCCAGTGAATGGTAAAAAATTCATGGTTATTAACCACGCGATGTACAAAAAACTGATAGTGATATTTAATAATCGGCTAGGTTTTCCGCCCTTTTCTTTGACTTACTGAAAACACATGTTATTTCTCTACAAATTTCCTTATAGAAATGTTTTCGTAAGATTGGCGAACTTTCAGATGTTGCACGTTTTACGGCGACAAAACAAATTTTTATCGACAGTTGAAAAACTAGCGTTTTCTGATGTAGTTTGGTAGTAACAATGTTTCGTGAACGCGCGTTATAGATACGTTTGCATCAAATGTATAGTTTATTTATAGTAATTAGGATGAAATTAAATTAGTCCTGTTCCAACACAATTATTTAATTTGTTCTTAAGGATGACACAGACCTCAAACACAACACAAACGGCGCGTCGACTTCAGACTTCTAGCGAGAAGTACCGATCAGAAAAAGGATGCGAAACAGGCAGGTAAACTTCTACAAATTGTAGTTGAAATAATTAGGCCTATGTGTGGCCAAAATCGATAATCTTTGTGCAGTAGCCGATCATTGCCAACCTTAGCCATCTAACATGGTTACAACATGCTTAATTTAATGTTATATCCGCTGCTATTAATAATACTGTCGTGAAACCCTACAGCTTTCGATATCGCAGTGCATTTCTTTTTAAGAACATCGATTCAATGTTCCTTCAGGTATGCATGCAATTTTCGTCTGTCATTTCTACCATTGCACTGAGAGTGGCGGCGTAGCGTCTAATTCCCTAGAGTTCGGGAGACTCGACCTCAACCCCAGAGCCAGCCATCTAGGTTTGAGTTTTTCGTGGTTTCCCAGTTCACTCTAGGTGAGTGTCGGGATGGTTCCTTGCAAAGTCACGTCGCTTCTTTCACCTCCGTCTCAAATGACTCAATACAATTAACTGTGAAAGATATTGAACCGCTAAACCAGACAAAGTAGCATACACTCTAGGCCCACATGTCATTAGCTGTGGACTGTTTTAATACTGTTGTTATTATAAGCAGATTTACTGGAACAGTAGTTTAGTTATAACAATTTAGCATGTACACTTAATCGCGTTTGAAGTAATGCGATGACTCAATGATCTTCACAGAGACTCCCCTTGCTCTAACCCCTACGTTGTTGAAATCTAATTTCAAAAGTACACCTTTTAACATCCATAATTCCCTGTTCTCTACTGCGTGTAGAGAATAAATGGTAAAAAGCACATATATGTACCGTAATTACCCACATTCCCTTTGAGTATATGCCGCTTTCAGCATTTCATTATACTGAACCACATTTTTTTCGTCTATTGACGTTTCAGCGTACTAAGTGATATCTCATAACAGACATATTTCAGGCAGAGAATGTTTCCCAATAAGGGTGTATTATCTACAGTTCTACTACTTGCCATTCTGTAGTTTTGCAGTTACATCAGCAATTACGTGACATGTTTCTGTGAGCATAACTGCATAATGTATTGCGTACATGTGCTGTGTACATGACCAGAGTTCACTGTTGTATTAATTTCGATGACAATGAACTTCAACAAGGGCCGAGCTGAATTTTAGTACAAGCATATACGCTATGTGATCAAAAGTATCCGGACTCCCCAAAAACATACGTTTTTCATATTAGATGCATTGTGCTGCCACCTACTGCCAGGTACTTCATATCAGCGACCTCAGTAGCCAGTAGATATCGTGAGAGAGCAGAATGGGGCGCTCCGTGGAACTCACGGACTTCGAACGTGGTCAGGTGATTGAGTGTTACTTGTGTCATACGTCTGTACGCGAGATTTCCACATTCCTAAACATCCCTAGGTCCACTGTTTCCGATGTGTCAGTGAAGTGGAAACGTAAAGGGACACGTACAGCACGAAAGCGTACTGGCTGACCTCCTCTGTTGACTGACCAGACCGCCGACAGTTGAAGAGGGTCGTAATTAGTGTTATAGGCAGACATCTATCCAGAACATCACACAGGAATTCCAAACTGCATCAGGATCCACTGCAAGTACTATGATAGTTAGACGGGAGGTGAGAAAACTTGGAGTTCATGGTTGAGCGGCTGCTCATAAGCCACACATCACTCCGGTAAGTGCCAAACGACGCGTAGCTTGGTGTAAGGAGCGTAAAGATTGCACGATTGAACAGGGGAAAAACGTTTGTTGATTGACGAATCATTGTACAAAATGTGGCGATCCGATGGCAGGGTGCTGGTATGGCGAATGCCCGTTAACGTCATTTGCCTGCGTGTGTAGTGCCAACAGTAAAATTTGTAGGCTGTAGTGTTATGGTGTGGTCGTGTTTTTCATGGAGGGGGCTTGCACCCCTTGTTGTTTTGTGTGGCACTGTCACAGCACAGACTTACACTGATGCTTTAAGCACCTTCCTGCTTCCCACTGCTGAAGAGCAATTCGGGGATGGCGATTGCATCTTTGAATACGATGGAGCACCTGTTCATAATGCACGGCCTGTGGCGAAGTGGTTACACGACAATAACATCCCTGTAATGGACTGACCTGCACAGAGTTCTTATCTGAATCCTACAGAACACCTTTGGGATGTTTTGGAACGCCGAATTCATGCCAGAACCCACCGACCCTCACCGATACCTCTCCTCAGTGTAGTACTCCGTGAAGAATGGGCTGCCATTCCCCAAGAAACCTTCCACCACCCGATTGAATGTATGCCTGCGAAACTGGAAGCTGTCATCAAGGCTAACGGCTGGCCAACACAATATTGAATTCCAGGATTACCGATGGAGGGCGCCACGAACTAGTAAGTAATTTTCAGCCAGGTGTCCCGATACTTTCGGTCACATAATGTAGATTCCTACTGATAACAGTAACAAAGGGCCTAATAAGCTCAACATCCTAATCCTGAAATCTCCGATTTCATGTTGAATATAATTGTATTGCAAAATATATTACGTTATTTTTCACTACGGACTAGTTTCTCTGGTGTCAACGATGTGATGTGTGTGAAATCTTATGGGACTTAACTGCTAAGGTCATCAGTCTCTAAGCTTACACACTACTTAACCTAAATTATCCTAAGGACAAACACACACACCCATGCCCGAGGGAGGACTCGAACCTCCGCCGGGACCAGTCCATGACTGAAGCGCCCCAGACCACTCGGCTAATCCCGCGCGGCTGGTGTCAACGCTCTTCATTGTTTCTTTCACTTAGCCTCAGCGACTTACGTACAGTGAAAAATTTCTGTAACATCACTGTACTCCAATTTGCAAGAGCTTTCCAATTCAGTCAAGTGAAAATCACTCCGTTTTGAAAAAGTAACCTTACTTCCTTAAGTATGTACTGTATACGAAAATGCATTAATCATAGAGAAAAATACTCGCCCATTTCGTACACTTATCTGCCTAAATCCACATCGTGATCGTTTTTATGAAATATTATATCTGCCCATGTTACGTGAAGGACTGGGAGGCAACCATCGAACTGCTGCGTTTATAACACCGAGGCATTTCCCTGGATGACAATGATACACAAGGACAACTGTATTTCAGTCTGCGTTCTCCCAAACACGGCACTCGACTCGCTTATATTTTCGCCTCTAACGGCTGGTAATGGTTGCTGCGAGGTACGAGTTTAGACTGCTGCGTAATGGCAACGACAGTGCACCCCTTGACATGTTTTAGTGGTGCCGCCATTGCGAAAAGCGACGAATATGTATAATGACAACGAGGGGAGCGTTATTATAGAAGACTCCCCGCTGCGCCTCCGGCCGATTACTCGAGGGGAAGCACCAGCCACCGCACAACTTTCATTATGCCCTGTTGTATCGAGTTATATGTTTCCCGAGAGCCTATTAAACGACAGTGAGGGTTGAAAGAGTAATTATTTTACATGGGGACGGCCATTCGCCGTTACCCCATTACTTTATCCTTTGTGGCGTGCCCGATTATGCGTGTCTGAAATTCTTGTCGAGTCTGACATTCCATTAGAGATGTATGCACAACAGCAGTTTTCATTTAGTGAAATTTAATGCGAGTTTTGCTGAGAATGTCGACCGCTATAGAGGAGACCTGGGAATGATATCATAGATTTATTTTACTTCTGTTGACGTCTCGTTAATATCTAGGGGACAGGCAGCAAGGGACAGATGTTTCCTTCGATTGCAGCAAGGCCTACGCACGTACAGAGAGACGTCAAACGCTGTAAATAATTTTCTGAAAGCTTCTGCGTGCAAACATTCTGACGATTAGCCACATCATAAGACCTTAAATTAAATATCTCTCCACGGTGTTTCTTCTTCACATCAGGATAGTTACTGTTTTATGTATAACTACCGTACCTAATTTTTAGGGCAACATCTTGAGAAATACGCTGCACATTAAACAGTTACGTTAACAACATTGGTAAAATACACCAGGTTTTAAAGGAACGCCATAACTAACAACGAGTAATTGCAACGAGGACGAAATGATTCAGTGACACAGCGCTTCTTTCATTATTTTGCACAGCACCTATAGAGAAATTAACTTATGTCCTCTATCCGCAAACAAATAAGTATTTACAAATATACTCGAAAAGAGACAGTTTGCCATATAAGTTAATACAACATAAAATGCCAATATCGCTATGAACGTGAAAGAAAGAATGGTTGAAGAACTAGATTCAAAGTAAATATTACTATACTGAAGAAACAAGAAACGACTGCCATAGAGAAACCTCGTAAAGTTAATACATATTCGATACTACCAAATCACATGTTCTAGATACGTCATACATAGAAGAACAGGAGGGTACAAGTTCTTCAACTCTCCGGATTTCAATTTTAATTGAATCCATCCATATTCCATGTATCAAACCTCACCTTATTTGATGAGCTTCTAGGATTACAATTTATACTTCCTATTGTTTTCATATGTAAAGTTAAAGCAATATGTGTTGCTTTATCTGTGACTGATCTTCTTTAACTGCGTGTGTTCTTTGCTCAGTTAAAGACAGCTGAGTGAGATTGCAGCTTGCCACAGATACTTTTAAAAAGGCCTTATTCATTAAGATGGGCGTAACCGACTATGGCAATGAAATTAATTTATTTTAAAAGTATTTTTTCTATTTGCAGTCTCCCCTACCTACGTTCAACTAAAATAATATGGATCTGTAATTAACAAAAACAATGACTTTGATTGGAAACATAGGACCTACTAAATAGCATTTTTTCCTAATGCCTATTGAAGAACTTCAAATGGAATCAACGAACAGTCCACTTAACTTACACCATAACGTTAATTAAAACTTTACTAGCGAGAAGAGACGGCTGGAATGAATATAAACTATGAGGATCTGTAGAACATCGGACCAGAACTAAATTGTAAGTGAATAAGACTACAGAGAGATAGCGTTCATGCAGATCTACTACCGTTCCTTCTTGTGTCACTTGCAAGACCAATGTCACGCGAAGTTCATTTCATTTTCATCTTGTCCTATCCCTATTACACAAAATAAGTAAACTTACTGTTTTCAGGCTTAGGACCCAAACTGTGAAGTTATCATCGGTTTTAACTGTATTCAAAGTACTAATGCCTACAGCTTACAAGCAGCTTTAGGAGATTAACGTTAAGAAAACAGCTATATCGGAAATATAATAAACTGTGTAATCGCACAGTTAGTGAAGTTTGTGAAACAAAGAATCCCAAACACATCAGCAAAAGTAGCTCAACAGTACACAGAATAGATAGATCAAGAAACATATATACTTTGACACGAAGAAGGATTATCCGGCAGATGATATATATACCTAAAAGGCAGCTGATTTGTTGCAAAGGAAAGTGATATAATATAATAGCTGCATTTTTTTTCAAGCTGCATAATGGCTACTAGGGCCTGCCATCTTGTTACTTTATGAAGGCCATAGTGCTCCACACAGACCTCTTACCCAGTAACCATGGCCACCACCGCGCAGCAAAATTGTGCTACGCAGTTGAGACAATGGGCACTGTTGCCCATGTAGCAGTATGTGGTGGTGGAGCTGTGTGGAGTTGTTTTGTCTGCACTTTCGTGTTATCTTTTATTTACTTACAGCAACTACACTTATGTTTTAAAGATAAATGCAGGAATTTGGAGTCAAAAAATTATAAATTTATGGAATAATTTAAGAAGAGAATAAAAGAAGGTAGGAAAGAGTATATACAGATATCGCTTCACAAACGTCACCTGGGAAAAAGGGCTTGTTATTGAACTTCAAGTCCACCATCCACCTCTGGTACTACTCATATTTGTATTATCCACACGAACATCGCTCTTTGGGAAAGCTCGATTTTTAAGTCCATGTGGATGTAATCTATGTCGGTGTTATTTGTTAGAGTGCTGCGTGGTTTGATGTTTGTTAGGCTCCATAACAACTACTACTGTTAGGCTAGTTACTAAACAAATTCTGCATCGATTTGGAACAATATCCTGCCTCATTGTAATCTAATTAAGTTATATATTGTGGTGTCACCGCCAGACACCACACTTGCTAGGTGGTAGCCTTTAAATCGGCCGCGGTCCATTGGTATACGCCGGACCCGCGTGTCGCCACTGTCAGTGATAGCAGACCGAGCGCCACCACACGGCAGGTCTAGAGAGACGTACTAGCACTCGCCCCAGTTGTACAGCCGACGTTGCTAGCCATGGTTCACTGACAATCACGCTCTCATTTGCCGAGACGATAGTTAGCATAGCCTTCAGATAAGTCATTTGCTACGACCTAGCAAGGCGCCATCACCAAGTATATTGAAATGGAGATTATATCTGTAGAAGAGCGATGTTATACAATTATGGATTAAAGTTAAGTATTCCAGAAGCTACGTACTTTTCTTTATAGCATTCATTACGTATCCTGTTTGAGACCTCACGCCAGCCTGCGTGAGTTTAAGCGCGTGCCTTTCGGCTTCCTCTCATTGTGTCTAGGCTGTCTTGTCTAGACACAACATATACTGTTCCTAAACAGCTGTAGGAAGAGTAACAAGCCACCAATAACCTATTATCAATCTAGTAACAAACATTTTTGCAGGAAAAAATAGACTTTTTTGAGTAATGGACTTATTAACTTCGTATGGTTGCATAATATGCATGACCCTTTTCTGTTGTTTACCTACAATGTTTGATTCTGCTTGCTTACTTTATATTAAATTGATATTACATTCATATTACCACATTAGGAATGATGTGTTCATTTATGTAACTACTGAACAATCTTGGCTACAGGTTTACTGTGGATTCTAGAACAATGTCTACCCACAGACTATTGCAGTTACTTCTTGTTTTAATTAGATTTATTCGTAATAAGATATAAATTGCAATCTTTGATTAATGTCACTTGAGTAGTTGTACATGTTTTACGTGTTCTGTAACTGTTTTGTGTGTCTATGTTATGTCAATGCTGTCACCGTCACTCCTTTCATTGTCAGCACTGGAGCTGCTCGAGCTATCTATGTCGGCCTCTGTCCGTCTTCTGCGCCTTCTGGATTGATGAGTCTGTTTGTATACGTCATGTTCTGCTTTTGAGATGTTGTTGGCGATTGCGTTCAACTGTGCCCATGTTCCTCAGTGCATCGTATAGTATTGTTTCCGTTACGTGTTCTATGTTATTACGTAAGTGCCTGTATGTAATACATTTCAAAAGGAAGTGTTGTGAAGAACCAGTTTCTCCGTATGTGCAACGATTGCTTTCTGAAAGCGACATGCGCTGAAAGTGCGTGGGAAAAGGGCCATTCCAGTCACAAAATGAACCATGCCTCGTCGAGGTTGACATGCCGCAGCCGTAACCGCTGCGGACATTGGGGAAAATTGAGTATATTGGATGGACCTTATCACTCCCGTCCCATTCTTTTTGTCAAGTGAGCGCACGCTAAGTTTTTATTTGGCCCCTGTCTTCTGTGTGTTGTCCAGTGATCGTAAACGATCTCTCAGGTCTACACATCTTCAGCTAGTGTGTTGCAGCCCAATATCTGATTGTTATATCAGTCGGGTATATTCCAACCACCCCATACAATGAAACTACTGATGTGGTGCCGAAAGCACCAGATATTCTAAGTAGCACACTTCTTTGCTCCCCGCCAACAGCGATCCCGGCGTACATATTGTTCCACAAAATTTCGGGCGAACTGCTGGATGTTTGCAACTTCCTATCACAATATTTCGGCGAAGAGTCTTCTGGCCATCTTCAGTTGATACTGGCGAAAACTCCCTGAGCTCTGGTATTTAAGGCCCCTCCGGCACATGGGTGGTTGATTCACTTGGCGTTGCGAGTGCGCTACTTGAGCGCGTTCGACTCTGCTGCGCCGCGCCCCCTCCGTGGTGAAAACTCGCCGCATCGATATTAATTCGATTGTCTTCCTGCGGTTCCATCACAGACCAACGCCGGCTAAGGAGGACACGAAGTTTTTCGACAATTGGATTCGATGCCGAATTCAGTTGTTAACAGCCGTCACGATTAATAAGAGACTCATTGTCAGACAGCCGTATTCCACGGATTCATTAATAATAGAACTCCAAAAGTTAGACGTATGGGCCACAATTTTTGTCTCATTGTAATTCATGGCATGACCATTGGAAATACAGTGTTCGGTAATGGCACACTTATAAGGCTGAAGAAGGCGAGTATGCCGCTGATGTTCTACAATGCGATCCTGCACAGTACACGTCGTTTGCCCTGTATAAGATTTGCCGCATTCACACGGAATCATGTAAACACCTGCCTTGCGCAGCTCTAGGTCATCTTTGATAGATTCCAACAGCGACGAAATTCTTGCAGGAGGGCGAAAGATTGCTTTCACTGCAGACGGAACAAAGAAGAGGGAGAGGCCTTTAAAACGACTGCCTATTTACCACATATTGGTAATATTTCAGCTCAAATAGGCAGAATACTAAGAAAATGTAAAGTCAAACTTCCTGACACACTTCCTATGGTGCTAGGAGACAATGCCTCAGTGGATGCTCCAGGTTTATGTTTTATTCGAGAAGTGGGTTTCTATTACTCACTCTAAGGGCGGACGTCTGGTCTTCTCTCCCAGGTCTTCACCCTATTTGCATTTTCACTCTTCTTTGCTCCCTCTGGTTCTGTCTGTTCAGCTTGGTGTTTGCCTTTTCACCATTTGTGTTTCTCTTGCCTTGTGTCTTTAGCCTGGAGACTTCCATGTGTTGCAGAATGGCTGGCTCATCCTTTTTTATTCTTGTGAGCAGCCAATCCAGCCGGCTGCTGTATTGTTTTAACATCTTCTGACCCTTTTTCCTCTGAGTTAATGTTTTCAATTTTGGTTTACTACAGTATGGCTACACACATTGTTTTACGGTTTTTTTTCCTTCCCCAGATTTTGGGTGATAGGATTCTTTTGGGGTACGGCTTTTATCTGAGACCTGTATGACTACGGAAAAAGGGACTGATAACCTTGTAGTTTAGTCCCTTTAATCTTCAAAGCAACAAATCAACCAGCCTTCGGCCACGCTTCAGGGCTGTACTGCTCTCGGCCGAAAACCCAATTGTGAGACAACTGTTAATGAATCCAGACTCACAAAAGTTTTCCTATCCTTCGCTGAAGAACTGCGCACTTGTGACCAGAGTGGGAACATGTTTAAGAGCATGCATATGTTGTTGTGTTGATCACACACGCTATTAGGAACATCTACCGCCTTCTGTAATGCCCAAGGAACCATCGCGAATTGCAGTGACTCCTTTATAATTATTATTTGTGAACAAACGTATCATTTCTGTTCGTCTCATTGGGTTTTTCTTTCAGTTACCTTCTGTTTTGTACTCTGTCAGTTGTTTCTATGTATGGTCCAGCTATCATGTAGGTATGTTACTTGGCAGTGACACATCATGCGAAAGTCACTTTAGTCAATGAATTTTGCACACCAGTGGCTTATGCATCAAAACCAAGAGCGCATTTAACATACAGTTGTCGAAGATATAAGGTTAAAGGAGAATCGAAAAGCAAGACGGAGTTAAAAAAAAAAGCACTCCGTCTTCAGGCCACGAGTGCCCTACTGGGACCATCCGACCTCCGCGTCATCCTCAGAGGAGGATGCGGAGGGGCGTGGGGTCAGCACACCGCTCTCCCGGTCGTTATGATTCTTGATCGAAGCCGCTACTATTCGGTCGAGTAGCTCCTCAGTTGACATCACGAGGCTAAGTGTACCCGAAAAATCGCAACAGCGCATGGCGGCGTGGATGGTCACCCATCCAAGTGCCGACCACGCCCGACAGCGCTTAACTTCGGTGATCTCACGGGAACCGGTGTATCCACTGCGGCAAGGCCGTTGCCACAAGAGGGAGTTAAACTTTTGTGAATTATCTGTGAAGGATGTAGGTAGGAAGCCGGGAACATTGCTTTAGTGCTCCTAAACCTCACGTTATAGAGTTTGTAATAGTTACTATTGAACAGATATGCTGTGTAAAGTCAGTTTCAACCATGACTTGAAAAGTTTATGAGATATTTGTTGAAATTCATTATGTCGACAGTACAGCAGTGACTAGCCATATTCCTCTAGCAGAAATACACTCATGTTCAGAAATAACAGAACAGGTTGAACGACTAGAGATAGGATGTCCATATTCACAGGACATGTACATTAGTATGTTCTGCAGAAATGATTAGCATTTCAGTCACCTCTGTTGCCAAGTAGACACAGGGTCCGCAATGGGCCTTGATAATTTGTTCCATGCGTGACGGCATCGACACGTATAAGATGGGAATTGCGTCCTGTGGTATAAATATCCACGCTGAATTCACATGGTTCCAAAGGCCATATGTAGTGGTTGATATCGGGCCACAGCGCTGCACCTGTCGTTTGACCTTATCCCACACATATTCAGTTGGCGGTAAGTATGGTGATCCGGCGGGCCATGGCAAAAGGCTGACGTCCTGTGACATGAAGAACGCACGTGTTCTTGCTGCAACATGTGATCGTGTATTGCCTTGCTGAAAAATGGCGTCTGGTGTGTTATACAGACGGTGTACGGCTACAGGTCGGAGGATGTCAGTCACGTAGGTCAGACTGGTCGTAGTGCCCTGGACACGCACCAACTGTGATTTATGGTTGTACCCAATAGCACACCACACAGTAAGGCCTTGAATTGGCGCTGTACGTCTTGTGCGAGTGCAGTTGCTGTGGTGCCGCACCCCCTCTCTGCGGCGAACCAAACTGCGGCCATCATTTTCAAACAACCATAATCTGGATTTTTCCGAAAACACTATCTGATGCCATTCCTGTCCCCATCGACGTCGTTCCATACACCATTATCGTCTAGTATGTTTCTGCATATCATCAAAGGCAGGCGGAGAAGTGGATTACGGTCACATAATCCATGCCCCAATAAACGGCGACGGACTGTCAACCCTGATAGCTTACGATGTATTGCAATGTTCAAATGTCACGCCAGAGCTGCGGAAAACGCAGATCTGTCCTGCAATCCCATTCGTATGAGTGTCGATCTTTTCGAGGGCTGGTCTGTATTGTGCGACCTGACCCATCTCGTCGTGTTCTACGGCCTTCGGTGAACCATTCTGCACACAGCCGTTGCACTGCCAAAACGCTTCGTCCCACACGAGCAACAATTTCCCGGATGGATGCATCACATTTCTCGTGCCAATAATGAGCCCTCTTTCAAACTCACTGGTTTGACGGTCCAGTTCGTGCATACGTCGCGCATCCTGTACGTCTGCTAAGTCTCACCGATCCATTACGTCCGGTTTGTAGCGACAGTGAGAGCCGCAAACACGTCTTACCGCTAGGTGCTGTTACGCAGCAGTATTGATGTTGACCTGAAGCCGTGGGCCGACGTGATTCAAATGCCAGTCATTTCTGCAGAACATACTAATTACGTGTCCTATGAATATGAACATCCTATCCCTACTCATTCAAGGGTTCAGTTTTTTCTGAACATGAGTGTATCTTTCAACATTACGTTACCTGTTAACCTGTTCGTATCAACCCATTACAGTTGCGTGAATAAATCGTCTCTGTATCAGTTAGCACTACAGAATGTTCTCACGTACGTGAGAAATACCGACTGCGACGGGGCGATGAACGCTTATTCGTGAGGAGCGAGTATAATATGCCGCTCAGCGTTTTCGTGACAACAGTTTATCTCCAGGGCCAATGGCAGGACAATAACTTGATCGAACATACCGTCTTATCTTTCAGCAGTTCGAGTGAAATCTGAGAGTAGGTCTAATCCATATTGTTCCCAATGTTGGTGGAGATGCTTATGTACGCTGCTAGTACTTGAAGTTGCAACACTAGGGTGGATTTTACTTATTGTGCGCATGTAGTATAATAGAAGGAATATATGATGAAATTTGTAGGCAGTTTGAGAGTATACAAGGTACGACATTCAGTACACGAACAATGGTTCTAATCTGGCTGGGCACCAACCCGAACTGGGCTTGGATGACAGGTACGGGTAAAACATTCCGTACAGCTTCAAGTCTTTCACTTAATTCATCACTCATACTGGTTGACGAGAGAAGGCATGCCAGTCTCCTCAGAAAGCGTGAACAGATGCTTTCAATGAAGTTCAGGACAGCAGGACAACATGCTCTCCCGCGTTATCTTGTTGAAGCAATAGATCACGAAGGCCTCGAAGATAGGGCACAGCTTACCTCCTTAACACATTAGAGATGTAACGGCTACCGTCAAATTAGCGGCTATGCGAACCAGAAGTGATCTTGTGGTCTATCCAATGGCATCCACTCGATGAAGCCAGCTTCTGGGCCCATATTACACTGACGAATACAATCTGGCTACGTTCACCCTACTCGGAGCATCCGCACTGATGGATCCATCGTGATGCTGCGGGTGGAATCTGCCGTCATCTGAAAAGACAACGCGTTGCCAGTTCTGGCTAGTGTTGTTTGGTGCACCACTGTTGGCTGGCCCCTGTTTGCTATCGCGCCAAGGGAAGCCGCAACAATGGTCGCCGTGTTGGACAGTCTACTGTGTTCCAGACGTCGTCATGCTGCCCGTGGGCTAACTTATCTTGCGGCAAACAACCCTGTTTCCTGATTCGAGGCATGTGACATAGCTGTACCAGCCTGCACGGCCGAGCCAGTAATATGTCTGTCCTCTTGGGCGCTAGTTGCAAGGAGAAATTGAGATTCAGCATGGTGTCGAGTATAGCCCTCTGAAACTCATCGACTCCATGTTCGCATGGCAGTCGTGGGATTCGTAAGTACACGAGTAGCAATATCGTGGGACAATGGACTGGAATCTTGATAGTATACTATCCTGCTGCTGTCGAATTCCGACTCGCACTTGTAGACGTTTCTATTTCTTACACGCGACATACCACGATCTTTTCAGAAACATCCTGCATTCAACAGCGATTTCTGAATGAGAAAGAACACTGCATACCCATTCCTTATAGAAGGTGATCAGAAATAGGCTGAAAAGCTTGTAAGGTTGTTTCAGAAAAAAGTTCGATACTTTTCGCCTTTTCCGAGTTCAAATGCATTGAAGTTAGCCAATCGGGCCGTTGCGAAGGCAGATTCAAGCGGCTCGCCAGAGACGATATCGTCAAACGTGTTCTTCGTATAAAACCGAACAACAGAGCGATACAAAAATTGGACATGGGACGGTAGTAAGAATCGAATCCGAGCCAAAGGGTGAGCAGTCTCGTGCGCTATCATATACGCTGTGAGAACTACTATCTGGCGGGCCGCTTGATTCTGTGCGCGCAACGGCCTGATTGGCTAATTTCGGTGATAATTAACTCGGAAACGGTGCAACGTATCAAATGTTTTTCTTAATAATCATATCTCAGCACAAGCTAGCCTGCAAAATCCTTACAAGCTTTTCAGACTCTTTCTGATTACCCTGTATACAGCTTAGGGCAGTTGCACAAAAATGGTATCATATCGAATGACACTCTAAGAAAAAGCTACGCACCGCAAAGAAGACTGGAATATAACTGTCTTCAGATATGACTCCCACTTCGAACTCAGTCCCGATGACCGGCCGAGACGTGTCTGAAGACAGAGGTGCACCAACGCGTTACTGACTTACTCATTTAGCGAAGATCTTTCTATTGGAGAAATCAGTAAATGTTTCCGCGAAGATTTTTCTTTTGAATAAATCATCAAATGTTCCTGAAATTATAATAATTTGTTATATTTACATCACATCTACTGATTTCCGTCCCATTCGGATAACTCCATTCTGGTGCGCCGTTTTTCTTTCTTTTTTTGTCCTAGAGTGTATGTATCACACTTAACGTCAGTTTGACGTTTATGGCATTTCACCTTCATGGTATAGCTATTTTGATGGGCACCAGTGTAAAAAAAGCTAGTGAGTGTGACTACAATCGACACCACTCTTCGAAGAAGATTTTAACATTTCCTTGTAAGAGAAAAGTTCCCTCTTGCGGAAGTGATCACAAATTGCAAGGCGTCTGCAGCAGACTCAAAGCTATGGGGCGATGCGCCGCCGTCTGCGGATGTCGTGGAACTGCAAAGTTCGGGAGTAAGAGTTTCCGGGCCGCGAAAGAGCTGGAGCGCAAATCCTGCTGGAGTGGAAGGAAGCACTCGCAACTTTTCACCCACTCCGTTTCTTGTGTCGAGTCCAGCCGTTACCACCTCCGCCTCTCAGAGTGGTCAACACTTTTAACATCATTCTTCACTATGTATAGAAACGGATGCCTTTCATGAGACTTTAAGACTTGGTTTTATACCCAGACATATCTAACAACTCGTCATGCAATTATCAAAAGCAAACAGAGGAAATAATTCAATAATCAGTTCTCAAACTACAGAGGGAAAAGTATCGCAATTTCGCAAAATGTACTCCCACTTTATTTGAAACTAAGTGGTAAACTCATCTGTTATAATATTTAGTATTCATCGGCAAAACTCACGTAACATTCGTACATAATTGCTATTATTTGATATTACCGGTAACCACCTCTAAATTTTATCACTGTCTTTGCTCTAAAATGATCCAAAGGAGGTTGTTAGTGACGACCGAAACCGGAAATTGTGTAATTTTGTTGGTAAATAAACAAGGTTTCAATTCGAACGAAATCACGGTATACTCAACTAGTTGACATTGAAACCATAATTTCAGTAACTTCTTGTCTCGAACGATATGGCACTCCCTCACGTAAACACTTCATTACTATATCTCGAAGTCTGATATTAGACTTGTGATGGTGGAGAGATTGCTTTGTCCCCTTTCTTCTTAACTTCCACCGAGCGAGGTAGCACAGTGGTAAAGCATTGGACTCGCATCTGTAAAAACCACTGCATTTCAAATCCCCGTCCAGGTACGTAGATTTTGGTGTTCGGTAGTTTCCCTAAACCGCCTAAGGGAAATTCCGAAATGGGTCACTGTGAAAGGATACAGCCGATTTCTTTTCCGAATCTGGCGCGTGCTCCGCCTCTTACTACCTCATCGTTGATGGGACGTTAAAATAAAACCGTCCTTACTTCGTTTCTTAATTTCTGGGACCGGATGCATTCCCACTGCTATAAATCAAGACGGTACGGAATCTCATGTATGCCACTTATCTTCGAGTCGCATAATTTTTTTTTTCTCTGCGTTTTCATATTTCATCTCGTGTTCCTCAGTTGGAGATGGTGATCGAGGCTGGTATTTGCCTAGAAAGAGGTAAGAAATCTTCTAAACCCACATCCACCTTGGGCGATGTGCCACATCAACGGTCGTTCGTCCACTCCGCGGCTTCGATATGGGGCAAGGTCACATCTGTGACGCAAGGTGACGATTCCTGCGTTGCTCTGCACCAGGAAACCCAACTCTTGTCTTACGCGGTAGCTACGCAGTCAGCGCGGCGGGGTGCTGACCGGCTTCGATTTCCGTCCGGGTCGGAGATTTTTTTGCGCTGGGGGACTGCCTGTTGTTTTGTCTTTACGTTTGTATCGTCATAATTAACATTACATTCTTGAGATGTTTATATGGATAAGTCCTAAAAGCCAATAAATTAAAAAAAGAGTCGAACATTAGTTTCTCTTACCACTGCGATGTTAACCTTTCCTTCATCATCTTTGTGTCTACAGCAGGAAATTACCGAGACAAACGTTACAATGCTTATTCTCCAAACATCGGCAGTATGTCTTCCGTTGCACTCTCTTGTGACACTCTAAGAACATGAATGGCAATTATCTCTGTCAGCACATTTTATCTGTGCTGTACATTTGGTGCAGTGACTAGAGTTTTGGGTTAGTATGCAGGAGGTCGAAGGTTCGATCCCGGGTTGGGGTGCATGTTTTTTATTTGCTAATTTCATTCTGACATTTCATACTGTAATATACACCATTTCTTAGATCACATGTATCCTAAATTTACAACATTTTGTAACGCTACACATAACAAATACGCGGTTAGACAAATAAGAAATAGACAGTTGAAACAAATGACCTGTCATAGAACAGAATAACTACAAAAACAATATCAATTTCGAGACATTAAAGACGATAGCTCATTACAAGAACACAACATGTCATTTATACTACATGTAATATAAGCACTCAGATGTCGCACATTAACAACCAGTGGCAATAATAATAACCGTATTAATGAGCGCAAGACCTTCACAACAGAATACATTCTCGGCAGAACAACAGATGCTTAAAGCGACCTCCCTGCACGTCCAAACATTGCGCAACCCGCCAGATCATACAGCTCTGGCCCCCATCGCAGCAAAGGTGTATCTACAGTAACGAGAGCAGCATGTACACGCACTACCATTTCTTCCACATTCGTTGGCAGAGTAGAGTACACGTGCTTCTTCAGGTGTCCCCAAAGGAAGAAATCCAGATGATTTAGGTCACCCAAACATGGTGGCCACACAACTGGACCTCCACGTCCGAGCCATTTCCCTGGAAATTTTCTGTCCAATTACCGTCACACATTAATTCCAGAGTGTAGAGGTGTACCATCATGTTGGAATCTTATCCTCTGGCGAACATGTAGTGGAACATCTTCCATCGCGTCAGGCAGATAGTTTGAGAGGATTGCATGATACCTTTGTGCAGCCAACCGGTCAGGCAACATGTAGGGGCCCAAACACTTGTCACCCAATATTCTGGCCCAGATGTTGATACCAAAACAAACTTGATATCAACAGTAGTGGGAGATGTGCGGCTTAACCTCACACCAACGGTGGGCATTGTGTATATTGAAGACACCCTCACGAGTGAATGCTGCGTCGGCCGGAGTGGCCGTGCGGTTCTAGGCGCTACAGTCTGGAGCCGAGCGCCTGCTACGGTCGTAGGTTCGAATCCTGCCTCTGATATGGATGTGTGTGACGTCCTTAGGTTAGTTAGGTTTAATTAGTTCTAACTCTAGGCGACTGATGACCTCAGAAGTTAAGTCGCATAGTGCTCAGAGCCATTTTTGAGTGAATGCTGCTTCATCCAACCATATTACGCTGTTCACAAAGTCATCATAGGCTTCTTGTTGTTGGAACCATTTAAAGAATTGCATTCTCTGATGGCGATCTGCAGGATGCAGATGTTGCGTGAAAGCATAATGATAGGGGTGCAGCCGATGCTCGCGCAGCACATTAACGACCGTGCGTTGCGATACACGCAGCTGCCTTACTAAGCTACGTGTACTTCGCTGAGGTTCATGGTGTATGACCTCCAGAGTAGCTTCCTCAATAGCTGGAGTATGGCGAGTCCATGGACAACCTCTGTCATGCGATGGTGGAAGGAGAGAATCAGTCTCCCGAAGGCATGGCTCCAGACGACGAAACACGTTTTTATTTTGATGACGTCGACCACGATATTTAGCAGCATATTCACGAGTGGCAACACCAACCCGTTTATCAGATTCGCCACGGACCAGAAGCACATCCACATATCCATCGTTTCTGCACAACATACGTCATCCACATTGTTGTAGAATAACACACGAAGAAATTACGATATGCATACAAATGTACATGGAGTCTGTCACGGGCGCGTTACTCCGTTAGCTACTAGTCCCTATCTGGTGGACAGCGCTTTCAGTATAAACACGCCATTAGTCCTGCGCACTGTGCCACCTAACGCGCATTACGCCTCTGACAGATATTGTTCTGCATGATTCATCCTGACAACGCTAATTGTGAAATGTTCGGATTTGAATTACACTCTTTCCCTAACGATAATAGACGTGATGTTTCCACAGTTCCATCGACCGAATAATAATAATAATGCATTGAGGTGCATACTAAACAGAATACGGTTACCAGACTCAATGTTGAAACGCATAATTAGTGGGACCACGGTGATAACACCTACAAATAGTAACCGAGTTTGGGCATTATTCGCAAAGCACATTGCTGGTCCTACTGGTAACGTAAGGCCCAAACGAAATGTAATGGACCTGAATGAGGCAAGAATAATAGTTGGTAGTAATCTATGGGAACCTTGGAGGATGGAACAAAGGAAACAGGTTTCGCATCTAGAAGATGAAGTGGTGAGAATAAATTCTCGCCCACGACGTGGAAAGGGCTTCTTTCAAAGCTGACCAATCTGCCATTTCCAAGATTGTAGTGTATAAGGGCAAATGTTTTCTAGGAGACCCTCTGCAATCGCTGTTGATGATTAAGATGCCAGATACTGTACCATCTGGATTACATGTACCAAATAAAAAACATATGCCTCAACGAAGCATCGAACCTTCAACCTCCTCGATACTGACCCAAAACTCGATCCACTGCACCATCTGTACAGCATACGTAAAACGTGCTGACAGAGGCAGTTACCATACATGTTCTTACAGTATTGCCAGATTGCCACTCTTTAACGTCCTTTTTCTGCCAGATGTACTCGCCGGACGAAATATTGTGAGAGACATTTTTTTATCGCTGGCATGTGAGGAGTCGCGCTGAGAAGCCCGAGTGCGCGGATTTCGCTTCACCCTACATAATGGACGGAGCTGAAAGATAAAGGTGAGTAGGATGTGAGGGCGAACTGTAATGACTTCCATCTAATATCACATAAGAAATTGTTTCTGGAAAGCGCTTTTATGGCAAAGAATAAGTTATGGCAGCTTAGACAGATATTTGGTAATTGTTCGACAGACGCAAGAGCACAGTATTTTATGTGAGAACACACAATCTAGCACTTGACTTAGCGTCAATAGTATGAAAGAATAGATGTTAAAAGCAAGAGATATGGCGGTAATGAACCAACGAAGACCCAGAGATGATAGATGATGTGAAACAGGGAATG
Organism: Schistocerca piceifrons; assembly: GCF_021461385.2. NCBI lineage: Eukaryota > Metazoa > Arthropoda > Insecta > Orthoptera > Acrididae > Schistocerca > Schistocerca piceifrons. Next base: position 835,979,337 of record NC_060149.1, read on the forward strand.
TGAAGAGGATCGATCGATTTTCGTGGCTTTATAACTAAAAAATAAAATTCATAGCAATTATATGAAGCATGAATGGAGATCATTGGGTAACGTGAATCGATATAATAGATGCATGTACATGACATACCTTAAATAATTGAGGTTGAGCGTCAAGTGTTCCATTTATAATTAGTAGGCAAAAAATGGATGCATGAGGAAGAAAGGAGAGAGTGCATGAAAATGTAAGAGTAATGAAGTTCTACTGATAATAGTTGGAAATTAACACTAACCACTAATCTATGAGAGAGTGAATGACTTTGAAAAAAGTGTCAAAGTGAATCAATAGAAAAGCAGCGAAACTATGATTAACGTGTAACTTTGCCAGAATCGGGTTTATGGAGAATTACAACCTGCAAGTTGCTACGACCTCAATGGAAAGGCACATAAATTCAGCTGCCAGTACTATGTCGTAGATCGGACAAAGGTAGCACACCGAGATGAAACACTAAGATTGATAATCAATATAACTGTGACAGAATGAAGGTGATGGACAAGGCATACGCCCATTATTTAAATAGGAAGAAAAGTGTGAGAAGACGACCCGGCACGGGCCTCACATATGTGATACACCCTATTATTAGTGGTTTTTGTGAGGTTACAGATTTTACTAAAGATTCTAGTTTTTTATTTGCAATAAATTGTAATAAATGTAATAAATTCTAATTGTAATTGTAACAAACTGTAATACAAATTGTAGTAAATTTGTAAAATTCCTTTTTTGTTTAATAAGTACATGTATGGTTCAATCTTTTGTCTTAATGGGAAAATGTAAAAGATAATCGTTGTTGTAAGGCTATCTCTCAATTAAGTTGGGGATACGTAATCACTGTTGATGGTAATAATTTCACAAAATAGTATAGTAAGTGACATATGAATGTACATATTATTTGTAGACGGATTTATTAATTTGGTTGTAAAAGCATGTGCATGAACTGGTAACAAGTAGACAGACAGGAACACTGACACACGGAGGAATCGGGCCTGTGTATTGATAGACTATGGGCCAGGCGAGTCAGATCCAAGGCAGCACAAGGGTTCTGTAACGCCAGAGGTCGAGGACAGCCACAAAGGAAGCATTAGCTGGCGGCCTTGGTAAAAGGCAAGGTATGCTCAGAGCTCAATCTTGGTGTGCCGAGCAACCTCCTCGTAGACAGTGCTGGTGCCAGGCTGCTTGGCAAGTGCATCAGGCCAGGGGTAGTACCATTGACCTTCACGACAGGTAGGGAGGGCAGAGGCAATGGCATCTGACCCAGTTTCGAGCGAATCTCAGCAGCCAAACATCAACAGGGAGCATACCAACTGGAGGCGGATGACAGCCTGAAATAATATGAAGGGATTGTAAGAAACGGTGTTCATGGAATGGACAATGAACTATCAACCATGTAACACCTGCAGCTAGTCACGAAAGTGACTTTGCATCCTATACACTCTGTCAGTATCTTTGAGCATAACTGCGCAGGAGTGGTACATGCTTCGGTAGAAAAAAAAAAAAAAAGATCCATCTCCTGGTGAGAAAATCTACAATCTGCCAACTGCCAAGTATTATAGCAATGCACAGACAGCAGTATAGTAATGTCACGTGAGATACCAGCTATAACAGTACTCTACTTTGAAGTAGGTGAAACTTTTCACACATATCCATGTTTGTTAACCAATCTTATTGGTGCTCGGCAGAATTAGTTAGTTAATGTTAAGGAGCAGAAGAAACAATAATGTAAAGCTTGGCGAAGAAAAATATTTCCTTTGATTAAGTAAACTGAAAATTTATCTGTATGTCTGAGTTTATAAGAGTGTGTGTTAGTTATGTTGGGCAATGTAGAATTTTTGGGCTACTGAATGGATCTTTATCCAAGTTTTGTGAGGTTACTTATTTCACTCAGAGAATCTTGAGCTATCATAGGTTGAGAGGAAATGAAAGTTGCAATCAAACATTGAGATCTGGTCCCTGTACTATCAAAAGGAATAGGTGCGGTTGAAGGGAATACCCACGTAGTTAAAAAATGGCTCTGAGCACTATGGGACTCAACTGCTGAAGTCATTAGTCCCCTAGAACTTAGAACTAGTTAAACCTAACTAACGTAAGGACAACACACACATCCATGCCCGAGGCAGGATACGAACCTGCGACCGTAGCAGTCGAGCGGCTCCGGACTGAGCGCCTAGGACCGCTAGACCACCGCGGCCGGCCCACGTAGTTAAAGTAAACAGATTCGAATGACGTTCAGTAGTTGAACTCTATGTTGTTGTTCAAAATATTGTGAAGAGGGTCTCTCAGCACTGAATGCTATTGTGGCGATGGCTGAAGTTGAATGAGTGTGAGCAGAATGCTTAAGTGGAGGCACCACCGGAATACCTTTCCTTTCCATATCGATAAACCTTTTTTTTTTTTTTTTTTCAGGACAGATGGCTTAGCGAGAAATCAAGTGGGAAAGACTACACCCTGTTTCTCAGTGTAACCTTCCCGATGTCGATTTCATACCCATTGGTGGAAGTGATGTGAGATGCCGGTCCGGTTTGTGTCCCTCTTCTCCCATTTTAATTCTACATTTACAAAAAGTAAATTCGTATTAGGCGATTTCATATTTTTATTAGTATCAAGATTTTTTTTATTAGTCAATCAGTGCTTACTAGGTTCAGATGTAACTGTTTCTGTATCTAATTTCGTTTCACTGTTTCTCTTGCGTTTAGAATTACCCTGTGCATTTGATATTCTGGGAAACAGGCTAAGCTTGGTTCCCTCGCAGGTGGTTTGTGACAGGAGTTAATAAATGATTTTCTCTCTGGATGCTCGCCGACAGCAGAGTGTGGGGCAGACATTAAGAAAGGCGCCATAAGATCGGCCTTGAGAAGCGGAGATCGCCAATACTTCCCGAAAACTGCGGGAGATGTCTCTCTGGTTGTGTCTAGCTATGTCAATGGAGGCGCTTTCCTTGTAAAAGTAGAGAACAGACAATGCGGTAATGAATCTGAACCTTCAGTTACGGGGAGTCGACGATCATGACCCCCTGCTTCGTAGCGTGTTGGTGCAGCTTTGGCGCCCAACACAATAACGATTCTGCGTGTCATGCATTCGAAAAGTCCTCGGTAGGTTTCTGGAGGCATGTGGCATCAGATGTGCATGCACATGTCCAACAATTTCCGTAAATTACAGGCTGATGATTAGGTCATGCGGAGCTGATGACCGATAACGTCCCAGATGTGCTCCATCGGGTTCAGATTAACTGAAACTGGAGCCAAAGACGTCAATGTGTGTCCAACATCACGCTCCTCAAACCACTATAGCAACAGTTTGTTCTTGTGACATGTAAAGGCATTCCGCTGGAAGATGCCATTGCCGTTGGGCAAGACATCAAGCATAACGGGATGCAGGTCCGCAGTAATGTTCACATAGTCCACACCTGTCTTGGTGCCTTCGGTTACTACCATAGGTTTCACGGAAGCCCACCTGAATGTCCCCTGTAGCATAATACTGCCCCCACCTGCCTGCGTCCGAAGTGCGGTTCCGTTCGGTATCGTTCGGCTGGATGACAGTGTGTATGAACATTACCATCGACCTGGTATAACAAGAAACGTGATTCATCAGAGCAGGTGACACGTTTTCTTTGATCCAAGGGCCAGTCTCGATGATCCTGTGGCCGCTGCAGTCGTAGTTACGACGGCGTTGGATCAACTTACGAGGAATTAGGGGTAGTCTGCTGTAGATCCCTAAGTTCACCAACGTATGCTGAATGATTTGCGTCTGCACCAGCATTGTCATCATATTTGTCATAGATTTACAAAGCGGACAAGCCTCCAACCTCCACGTTCTATGGTGAGACGTAGGCATCCGACACTTTGTCGCCTACTTGTGGTTTCACCGTCCTTTAATCCCTTGCTAGTGGCGTGAATAACGGTTCGGGAGCTTTAAACTGACTGTAGTAATTTATTTAAAAATGTATTCTTCAATTCAGCCATTGAAACTCATTAAGTAGGATCGAACAGTACGGTGTCAGCAATCATTTCGTGCCTTTTCTGGTTTAATGTTGACAAAAATGCTACAGTGTTTCGCAGCAAGCACAGGTGTCCGCCCCCCCCCCCCCCCCCCCCACCCACCCAGGTCAAGTGCTATTTTCCTCCACAATCGGTGGCCGGTATGCCTGTTAGCACTCAGGATGCGCTAAATTCTTCATTGTCTATCTCCTGCAGTAAGTGTTGACAACAATAGGCTCTCTGGCTCTCCTACTAACAATTCCTTTCAGTTTTTTTGTATGTTTGTCATGGACGCAGGCTTACAGTGCAAGTAAACTGCTAATGCAAAGATATTAGGACACTACAACTATGTACATCTGTTATCTGCTTAATACGGTTTATTTCCTCTTCATATAAGCTGTGCTTGCCTTAATGTAAAACGTAATGTTGGTTTTTCTTATATGGAACTCCCTTAGTCGTTCGCCTTGCTGCCGTGGCCGAGCGGTTCTAGGCGCTTCAGTCTGGAACCGCGCGACCGCTACGGTCGCAGGTTCGAATCCTGCCTCGGGCATGGATGTGTGTGGTGTCCTTAGGTTAGTTAGGTTTAAGTAGTTCTAAGTTCTAGGAGACGAAGAAGTTAAAAAAAAAGAAAACTATGACAGTAGATACAATCTTCCAGCGATCAGTACTAAAAGTAGTAACAAAATCAAATTGGAGAAAAGTCTGACGATTTAAAAATTCTGGAGAACTACGGCCTTCACTTATGTAAGAAAATTAAGCACCTACAGTCGTCCTTATAATGTCCTATATTGTACTGCAGTCAGTTTCGGTGCTTCACTGTACCATCTTCAGGCCTTAACTGATGCTGAAGGAGCAAACACTTCAAGTAGGCTGTTTAGGTTTTTATATTTGTAACGCCACGTAGCGCTTTGTATGAAAATCACTGACTGTGCTGTGTGCAGTCTGTGGCTGGTTTGCATTGTTGGAATATGCTATTGTAGTGTTGGGCAGTTCGCTGTTAACAGCGCGTAGCGTTGCGCAGTTGGAGGTGAGCCGCCAGCAGTGATGGATGTGGGGAGTGAGATGCCTTAATGTAAAACGTAATGTTGGATTTTCTTATATGGAACTCTCTTAGTGGTTCGCCTTGCTGCCGTGGCCGAGCGGTTCTAGGCGCTTCAGTCTGGAACCGCGCGACCGCTACGGTCGCAGGTTCGAATCCTGCCTCGGGCATGGATGTGTATGGTGTCCTTAGGTTAGTTAGGTTTAAGTAGTTCTAAGTTCTAGGAGACGAAGAAGTTAAAAAAAAAAGAAAACTATGACAGTAGATACAATCTTCCAGCGATCAGTACTAAAAGTAGTAACAAAATCAAATTGGAGAAAAGTCTGACGATTTAAAAATTCTGGAGAACTACGGCCTTCACTTATGTAAGAAAATTAAGCACCTACAGTTGTCCTTATAATGTCCTATATCGTACTACAGCCAGTTTCAGTGCTTCACTGTACCATCTTCAGGCCTTAACTGATGCTGAAGGAGGTAACACTGCATGTAGGCTGTTTAGTTTTTTATATTTGTAACGCCACGTAGCGCTTTGTATGAAAATCACTGACTGTGCTGTGTGCAGTCTGTGGCTGGTTTGCATTGTTGGAATATGCTATTGTAGTGTTGGGCAGTTCGCTGTTAACAGCGCGTAGCGTTGCGCAGTTGGAGGTGAGCCGCCAGCAGTGATGGATGTGGGGAGTGAGATGCCTTAATGTAAAACGTAATGTTGGTTTTTCTTATATGGAACTCTCTTAGTCGTTCGCCTTGCTGCCGTGGCCGAGCGGTTCTAGGCGCTTCAGTCTGGAACCGCGCGACCGCTACGTTCGCAGGTTCGAATCCTGCCTCGGGCATGGATGTGTGTGGTGTCCTTAGGTTAGTTAGGTTTAAGTAGTTCTAAGTTCTAGGAGACGAAGAAGTTAAAAAAAAAGAAAACTATGACAGTAGATACAATCTTCCAGCGATCAGTACTAAAAGTAGTAACAAAATCAAATTGGAGAAAAGTCTGACGGTTTAAAAATTCGTACCACCAACAATAGACGCCGATGCACTACCACTGTTCTTCTCAACTTCAAGATAATCAGCAAAATGCACCTTTCAACACTGACAGAGCACTATTCTAAGGTAAAGTGAATAAAGACACTAAACTAAAAATTATAAATAGCAGGTCATGCAAGTCTTAGGATCTGGTCCCTAGATGCATTAAGACGAAGAGGTAGTTTATATGCGATTTTTGTCATAATTACACTGAAACAGGTCATAAAATTGAATAATTTGACTATGCTATTCTTCTTCTTTAAATGCTGTATACTTTGTAACATGCTGACTATTCAGAGATGGAGCAGAAGCGTAGCGCGATGTACAAATTAATGACTGGTAAGGTCTAAGCAAGAATTTAAATACATATGAAACTTGCACTACAAATTTAAATGCGTATATTACAGAATTTGGAAACGTGCCGAAACCATTAGCAGACTTTTCGATGAAGGGTTTGACCAAATATGAGCTATAATTTCTAGAAAGCTGGATGTAACAAAGCCATTAACTCTATGTTGAATTGCTTCCCATGGCCATCGTGAATCTGGAATAAGGGAACAGAGGGTCAATTTCTTAAATATAAGACCTCCTTAGCATATGTGATCTTCTTCTGAGACCATATGTTGCAAATGAAAGAACTAAACAAGATCTTTGAGCCCACAAATTTGAAATGAGACGATACAACTATTATATTATCGCGTTTTATACAGGAGCCACTCCTTTCACTTGTTGTACACACAGCGACGATGTATCAAGAAAGGACCAACTTACTATTGTAAGATATTTGCACTAAGGTTTAGGCAAACCAGTTAAAAAGGAAATTAAGGAATCGTTTTTAGGTTTCCGTGAGGTAAGGGGCCACAGAGACAGAGAAAATAATAATTGATTCAGAGAAGATGAACATAGAATTGGATAGGTGCAGAGGTAAAGAATACGATGATGCTGTACCTGTGAGGGGGCAAATGTCTCCGTTTGCACTCAAGAATTAAAGCACGGATCCAAATTGCTTTGGTACTCAATGATTCCGTCATGAATATATCGTAACTGCAACAATTTTATGCCAAATACAAATAAAACATAAAGGCATTATATTTTCACATAACGTTCAGCAATTAAACAGATGGTTTACCAGCTTACACAGTGTTGATGATTACTTTTCATTCTTACTTCAGATTCATCTAAAGAAAAAAAAGATATCCATAAAACAGCAGAAAATCAGAAAATCTGGATAGAAAGCACTAGTCAGATTTTGCCATAAAGCCTTCACACGAAATTATTAACCTAAAACAGCTATGTCGAAATAATTTGGAAAGAAAAGAGAATGTTACTAGTTAAAGATCTCACAAAACTTTTGTTTTTTTCTCCCAGGTACTCTGCCTGAAGTATGCAAAGAGCTTCAGCGCTACTTGACGCTGTCAGTTGCTGCTGCTACGGCAGGACCATTTTATAAACTGAACTAATCAAAACGTTTAATAGAAAATCAGTGGGTGAGCCAAAATCCTTTACTTTAGCAGCTCTAAACATTATTCATGAAACATGTCTTTGTCTTAACATCAATGACGTCATCGAAAAGTTTTGAGTGCTGTGGGTGGGAGAACTGGAAAGATGTATTTGCCTTACCAAGTAGTCTCACTTGACAAAAACGAAGATGTTGTTTGTCCAAGATCGAATGCGTCAATAGGTGAGTTTATTTCACTTTTAAAATGAATTATTGTGTGTGAATGTCTGATGTTTTCATATTTCTTCTTTGAATATGTATTAGTAAACTAGGCATCCACCTCCCCCCACCCCCCTTTCCATAGATGCTGACGATGAAAGTAACGCACGATCAGGCAGCTTGGCTGTTCCCGCGATGCTCGTTCGCGTAACAGTCCGCTCTTTGTCTAAGTCGATAATGTCGCTGGATTTCAGTATTTGCGACCCGTATCGTCGCTAAATTGATTTCCCATTCATCTCCGCTCCGCTTATACGAGGGAGTAAGGAAAAAAAAACCGGAGTAACATTGCCGTGGGCAGAGTTTGTGTGTACGCATTTCTGCCGCTAGGCGTGTAGCGCAACTCATTGCCAGTTCGGACGTGCCTGTGTTTTCGACTTGGCTTGTTCTATTCATCTACAGTGACTGTTTTTGCTAGCGTTGTTCTGTTCTTGTTTCTGATTTAATGATGGAAAGTTTAAGCGAACAACATGCAGTTGTGAAATTTTGTTTTGTACTTGGTAAAATGCTGTTGAAACTGTTTTAATGTTGAAAACAGATTACCAAGGTGACGCTATGGGAAAAAATCAAGTGTAAGAGCGATTTGCTCGATTTAAATATAGTGACATCTCGACTGATGACAAACCTCGTTCTCGACGCCGGTCAACTGCCCGAATCCACGAAAATATTAACAAAATTCGAGAGTTTGTGGTCATAGACCGTCGACAGACGATTGATCAACTATCAGATATTAGTGAGTTATCTTGGAGCTCGGTTCAATGAATTTTAATGGAAAGTTTGGGAATGAGAAGGGTTGCTCCCAAGTTTGTTCCTCAGGCTCTGACTGACAATCGAAAGGAACGCTGAGGTGAAACATGTTGCGCTTTGAAACAACAGCTTGAAACTGATCCAGGTTTTCTGATGATTCATGGTGCCTCGGTTACGACCCAGAAACAAAGCAACAGTCAAGCAAGACAATCAAACCTTTCATTTGGAAGTTTCAAGAAGATTGCGCAACAGTGTTCTTCAGAAAGGATCTGATTTGTAACAGACAGGAGATGGTTCTGCCACCACGACAACAAACCTGCACACACAACCATCTGTGTTAGACAGTGCCTGCCGAAGTGACCGTGCGGTTCTAGGCGCTGCATTCTCGAATCGCGAGACCGCTATGGTCGCAGGTTCGAATCCTGCCCCGGGCATGGATGTGTGTGATATCCTTAGGTTAGTTAGGCTTAACTAGCTCTAAGTTCTAGGGGACCAATGACCTCAGAAGTTGAGTCCCATAGTGCTCAGAGCCATTTGAACAATTTGTTAGACAGTTTTTAGCTAAAAATAGCATGGTTCCGTTGCCCCACGCACATTACTCGCCTGTCCAGGCTCCATGCGACTTTTTCTTATTTCAAAGCATGAAGAGGGCGTGAAAGGGCACAATATGACAAGATTGGAGAGGTCAAGAAAAACGCTAGGTAGGAGCTGTCAGCCATTTCTAAAGATGACTACAAAAAATGTTTCAAACACTGGAAGCACCAGAGGGACAAATGTAATAGTTGCATTGGAGAGTATTTTGAAGGGGATGAGGTAGTTTTGTAAACAATTTGAATATATATAGCTTTTGAAAAATAGTTACTTTTTTTCTTGGGTACCCCCTCGTATACCTGCCTGTTGTGTCACATGCCCAAAACACCATCAGGAAGCATTGAATCTCATGTGTGCATGACAAGGCAATACAGACACATATAGTGTGGTGTAACTTTGTGTTTTATATGTCTGTAAGCGAAAATGTATAAAAATACGTGTTTTTCATTTCACGCGTAATTTTATCACATACACACTTTAGTTAATGAAAATGTGGACAAGTAACTTTCATGTACATCCAATTTGAACATTGTACCATTAACGTAAATATCAGATGTTCTCTTCATTACTTTAGGAGGAACATATATTCTGTGATATTTACTGCCATTGTGTTGTTAGTTTCTGCAGTTCACATTTAAAACCAGCTGAAGTGATGTATTAACATAGCACAGAGAAAGTATACTTCAAGAAGAAGTTGAAATCAACTCATGTTGTTTAACAAATACAATATTCTTGCGTATACAAAATGTACATGGGTCTTGTAACTTTTTTTTAAATTGCTAAATTAATTCCTCAGTTAATCTAAGTAATTTAAATGTTATGTTGAGGATAGCTAAACTTGGATCAATATTTGTTTAATGTTATATTTCTTTGTATCGCAGCACACTTAAAGACTTTTAGTAAAAATAAATATAGCTCAGTTGGTAGATCATTTGCGAAGGAAAGGCAAAGCCCCGGGGTTAGAGTTACAGTCTGGCACATACTTTTAACCTGCCAGAAAGTAACAGTTTTGCGTTTGTTTGCAGGTAAATGTCAGCAGTCCTCATACACATTGGAATCCCTGCCCCACAGTGTCGTAGCATGCCTGTACAGGAGCAAAAACCAAACCGAGATCCCACTGACTTGGTGGACATAAACTACGTCATTTTATTGTGCTCCTCTGGCAACATCTTACAGGGATTGTAGTGTGTGTTACACTAATGGCATGTACCTACAAACAAACACAAAATTACCACTTTATGTCTGCCCTTTCTAAGCATCGCTACAATGCTCTGACTTCCTTGACCATCTGCCTCAGGCCGATAAAGAGTGGTTTGTTAGAGATGCAGCAAAACGTGGCGCTCTGCCGGAGAGCGTGACACCAAACACGGGAGCACCTTTGCACCTGCCTGCAAGCCATCTGGCGTCTGTCGACCACCAATTGCCTCTTGCGTCTCGTTAAGGTGCAAAACCGTGTAACAGAGAGGTTGGAATAGCATTCCACGAGTAGCTGCTTAGCGAATGCACTTCTGACTTAAAGTCGAAAACAAATGCAGCGTTCATAGATTGGTATTTACGTCCGGTTGAGTGTGTGACGGAAATCGAATGTGTTCCACCTTGAACTACCAGTCCGATATTTATCAAACTCTGCGCAGATGTTCAGCAGCATAATGGGCATCAACTGATTACAATTTTATTCTTCTCGGAGCTAACGTCCATCAACTACATCAGTACGAGGCATGACCACCGCAGGTACGAATACACTATTGTACACTACTGCCCATTAAAATTGCAACACCAAGAAGAAATGCAGATGATAAACGGATATTCATTGGACGAATATATTATACTAGAACTGACATGTGATTACATTTTCACGCAATTTGGGTGCGTAGATCCTGAGAAATCAGTACCCAGAACAACCACCTCTGTCCGTAATAACGGCCTTGATACGCCTGGGCATTGAGTCAAACAGAGCTTGGATGCGTGTACAGGTACAGCTGCCCATGCAGTTTCGGCACGATACCACAGTTCATCAAGAGCAGTTACTAGCGTATTGTGACGAGCCAGCTGCTCGGCCACCATTGATCAGTCGCTTTCAATTGGTGAGAGATCTGGAGAATGTGCTGGCCAGGACAGCAGTCGAACATTTTCTGTATCCAGAAAGGCCCGTACAGGAACTGCAACGTGCGGTCGGTCATTATCCTGCTGAAATGTAGGGTTTTGCAGGGATCGAATGAAAGGTAGAGCCACGGGTAGTAACACATCTGAAATGTAACCTTCACTGTTCAAAGTGCTGTCAATGCGAACAAGAGGTGACCGAGACGTGTAACCAATGGCACCCCATACAATCACGCCGGGTAATACGCCAGTATGGCGATGGCGAATACACGCTTTCAGTGTGCGTTCACCGCGATATCGCCAAACACAGATGCGACCATCATGATGCTGTATACAGAACCTGGATTCATCCGAAGAAATGACGTTTCGCCATTGGTGCACCCAGGTTCGTCGTTGAGTACACCATCGCAGGGGCTGCTGTCTGTGATGCAGCGTCAAGGGTAACCGCAGCCATGGTCTTCGAGATGATAGTCCATGCTGCTGCAAACGTCGTCGAACTGTTCATGCAGATGGTTGTTGTCTTGCAAACGTCCCCATACGTTGACTCAGGGATCGAGACGTGGCTGCACGATCCGTTATAGCCACGCGGAAAAGATGCCTGTCATCTCGACTGATAGTGATAGGATGCCGTTGGGATCCAGCACGGCGTTCTGTATTACCCTCCTGAACCCACCGATTCCATATTCTGCTAACGGTCATTGGATCTCGACCAACGAAATCGGCAACGTCGCGATACGATAAACCGCAGTCGTAATAGGCTACAATTCGACATTTACCAAAGTCGGAAACGTGATGGTACGCATTTCTCCTCCTTACACGAGGCATCACAGCAACGTTTCGCTAGGCAACGCATGTCAACTGCTGTTTGTGTATGAGAAATCGGTTGGAAACTTTCCTCACGTCAGCACGTTGTAGGTGTCGCCACCGGCGCCAACCTTGTGTGAATGCTCTGAAAAGCTAATCATTTGCATATCACAGCATCTTCTTCTTGTCGGTTAAATTTCGAGTCTGTAGCACGTCATTCGTGGTGTAGCAATTTTAATGGCCAGTAGTGTATTAGTTCTGTCATGTGTGAAACATATTCTGAGTCAATTCATGTAGAATGTTGGCTGGAGAGTGATACGGATGAGTACTTCTTCCCAGCACATCCCTGTCACGATCTACGTGTGACACATCATGCCAGTCAAGCGTATGTACATTGCTTAAGGCGTCTGTGGTGTGAAAGGATGTGTGAGGTCTTGCATTCCCTTTCTGGACTGCATCAAAAAAATGGTTCAAATGGCTCTGAGCACTATGGGACTTAACTTCTGAGGTCATCAGTCCTCTAGAACCTAAAACTACTTAAACCTAACTAACCTAAGGACATCACATACATCCATGCCCGAGGCAGGATTCGAACGTGCGACCGTAGCCGTCGCGGACTGCATCATTTTGTACCCTGATCATGAAGGTTATGACAATAGGGTTTACCATTCTTGGCAATTAATGACGAGAATTCAGTCTCCCTTCAATAATTACCAGATCAGTTCTGTTGCCATTCCCGATACGCCTCCACGCCATGATCCCATGGGTTGGAGCGAAATGGATCACGACAATGGTTGCATTCTGTGACGTTTCACGAGGTATTCTATGGACACGATGACCCCGATTCTGAGAGCCACTAACAGAAATAGGACTCTCCCCTGAATAACTATTACCACGCAAGAGCCTGTAGTCTGTGGTATGGCGCAAGTGGCATACGGTGGATGGCAACTCTATACAGTTCGACGCAGATTCAAGCAACATGATAGCGAAAGTTCATAGTGCCACTCTGACTATAACATCCGCCGAGATTTCAGTTGGAACCATTCATCTATTTATCAGAGCGTATCGGGCAATCCTTCGTTAATGTCGTGGTGTAGGTCTTCTGGAAGACTACGTGCCTACTCTTCTTGCCACATTAACTTATTGTCTTGACTGCGTCTCGACACCACTCGTTTTGCAGTGATAATGCTACAGCCTACTGTCTGTGTAATACGTCGGTACGACGCCTCCACGGTCCCTTATGCCAATGATGCAACTTTTCTCGAAGTCCGAAAGATGACGATAAGCTATCGGTGCAGGTTCTCTGGGTATGTTACGTTGTGGTCTCCAACTGAAGAATTCCTATAACATCAGACACGCTCAGTAGCCGTCCTGTAATCTTACCATTCTTTGTGCGTAAGAATACATTTTTTCCGAACAGAGAATATTGAAAATATGTTCTCACGTGTTTAAAATAGTGTTAAACATTTCCTCATGCACGATAGCAGGCCTTCTAAGGTACCAGTCTGGTAGCGTTCGTGGTATAACATTTTCAATTTTTATACGTGTAAAACTTAGCTTTTTCTGAATTTAGTGTACCTGGCAATGAACCTTCAGTTTCTCTCTTACAGGCAACCAGTCGTTGTTACAGAGGTTATCTTCCGTAATTCACATTACACTGAAGATGGACGCTGAAGAACTGTTTCACAAAGCCGGCCGTTGTGGCCGAGCGATTCTAGGTGCTTCAGTCTGGAACTGCGCGACCGCTACGGTCGCAGGTTAGAATCCTGCCTCGGGTATGGATGTGTGTGATGTCCTTAGGTTAGTTAGGTTTAAGTAGTTCTAAGTTCTATGGGACTTTTGACCTCAGATGTTAAGTCCCATAGTGCTCAGAGCCATTTGAACCATTTTGAACTGTTTCACAAAATTTGAAGATACTGGTACTAATAATAATACCAATAATGATAGAAGTACTATCAACAGTGAGAAACAGTAACAGCTATAATAACGTCATGTTAAAAGCTGATCACACAGCCCTTAAATCATCTAAAAGTAATTAAAGCTGTAGGAAATTAAGGAACTTTCGTACCAGAGGATGCTGAGGACATGGGCAACGAAACAGAGATAAGAATGGAAAATTTATCAGTATATAAGTAAAAAGTGGGAATCTGGAGGCAGAATAAAAGACTAAGAAAGATAAAAGTAAAAAAAGGGGGAAAGGGAGGACGGAGAAACATTGCGCCTGAGATCCTGATGTCATCACGGTGTTGGACAGAATGAAGTCCGCTGGATCTGCTTAGAGGGAAACAGTTCCAACAATAACAGCAACTACGGCATACAACTGAGGTTTGTCTGAGAATGCTATGTGGTTTTACATCTTTAGTACACTATGGACAAAATTCTTCCGGAAACGAATGGCTGAAGTAGGGAAGAAGACGCCACTCAATAATATAACATGTAAGTTTTATTACGTCATTCCCTTCTTGGCAGTATACTGCATCATATGTAGGGTTCATTACGAAGGCCTGAATTAGAGCTACAAATGACTGGTAACAAATATTCAAGCCGATGCTTCCATATCACAGCTACCTATATATGTTTTGAAACATTTGGCAACATGAGCACAATAGCAGTTGACGACTGACGATGAGAATCACAGGATTTTGTTGAAACTGCTATTTACTGAATTCCATCGTCCTAGCGTAGACCGGTTATTCCTTCAACGTAACGTTCTTAAACCCATGCAAAAAAACGACCCTTCCCCGTCAGCACCTCGAGCTTAACTGGCAGCACAGGCGTAGCTGGTGCTAACAGGAAAATCGTGCGACTCAATAATTACAATGATGGCTGCATATGCTCTGAGTAGCTTCTACATCTTTCCGTGTATGTTGAAGCTTTGTGTCAAGAAAATGGCACCCTTAATGATATTTTGTAACTCGGGCAGCGTTGTTATGTGGGGAGAAAAATTTTATAGAGTACATAACCGTTTGCAGTTGTAAGTGATAACAATGGCTGACAGTAATTTCCAGCTCAGTTTGATAGGATCTGTGAGTAAGTATAGATCCAAAAGGAAACGAAGAAATGGTGCCATCTTCCTGCTGCAAATAAAATTATTGGACAGAAAGATTAGTCACATAGCGTGAAAGAACTGACAACAGTAGCGGCAGGCAGATGCAGCTGATGTGTAATGAGGTACAGTAAGGGACGGCCAGCTGCTTAGTACGTCCAGAATAGAGCTCTTAGTGTCAATGTAAGTGGTTCCTATTAGCACCTGTCTAGTTCACTGTGCGTAATATGGTGCTCAGAACTGACACGAAAGAATGCTAAACGAGTAATTACCCCATTAGACGAGAACGCTGCTCCCGAGCAACACTATTTTTCAACACCCATTGTACAAGCACAAAGTGACCTAAATCATTTTAACTGGTAATATTGTTCTCCATTTGCTATCTACGATTGGCAGCACCCATCATTGTTGTGTGTTGTATTGTAACCAAATAGCACATTATACGAAATATTGAACAAGAGCGTTTGATTGTGGTACCATACACAATCATTAACCTGGCTCCAGGGAGGTAGGGTGCCCTTCCCTATTCCTCCACTGGGGTAATTCCTGTCTGGCGCGCCCACGTCGCGGGGGTGGGCATCCGACACTTCAGAAGGCCGGAGTGCTAGGATGGCTGAGTTCAGGCAGGGACCCAATCCCGTGGGGTATAACACGGAACCCATGCCCAGGGTTACGGGTGAAGACCTTAATGGCAGCGACGGCGGAGAAGGAAGACATCGGAACGGCGTAGCTGGCAGATGAGGCAACCCTCCTTTCTGGGGATTAAATGAGAAGGGAACCACTGCCTTGTGGTGGAGGAGAAACTCCAAAGGCTAAGGGAGACAACCCCAACAGCAAATCCTTCCTTGCGTTAGGCCTAGCAAGCCAGTAGGAATGTCTTCATATATTGCTTTCAAAACACAGACGAGCCTCAGAACGAACCACTCAGAACTTGACCCCACTGCTTCTTCAAGTACTGGTGCAAATGATGGGAGACCTGATGATATTCATCAGTACAAGAAGATGAAATCAACTGGACTAAAAAATAACCTAAATATTGTCACCCTTAATATATTAACCCTCAATGGAAAAATGGAAGAAATGACAGATGTACTAACAGAGAGGAAGTTAGATATATTGGGATTAAGCGAAACAAAGTGGAAGGGAAAAGGTGAGAAGAATTTGAGAGGAGGAGGAAAACTGTGCTGGAGTGGGAATAACAGGTCTGGAAGAAATGGTGTGGCAGTGATGGTGAATAAGAATGTACAAAGCTGTATTGAAAATGTGAGATATATATCAGACAGGATCATAATCTTAAACCTGAGATTCCAAAAAGAAACACTAAAAGTAATCCATATTTATGCACCTCAAGTGGGATGTAGCGAAGAAGAGAAGATGGACTTTGAAAATGTGTTAGAAAACCATATAGAGAGTGCTAATATAGTGATGCGAGATTTTAATGCACGGGTAGGCAAAGACAGAAAGGGATTTGAGCAAGTATTGGGATGTTTTGGATATGGAGGCAGAAATGAAGAAGGGGAAAGTCTCCTGGATTTGTGCTAGAGGAATGGAATGAAAATAGCAAACAGCTGGTTTATGAAGAGAGAAAGTCATGTTATCACCAGATACAGTTGGGATGGAAGAACGAAGAGTGTAATCGATTATATTCTAGTAGATAGGGAATGGGGAGAGAAAGTAACAAATGTGAAGGTAATTCCAAGTGTGAGTGCAGATGGAGACCATAGATTACTGGTGGGACAATGGAAAATGAATCAGTGTGTGAAAAATAGAAAACAGAAGAAAGTGATGAGGATACGGGATTGGAAATTGAAGGAGAATGAATGTGCTGAGAAGTACAGAGAATTAATAACACAAAAATTTGCAAAAGAAGTTTTCTGCGATGTAGAAAAAGAATGGAGTTTATTCAAAGACACTTTAGTCGAAGCACCACAAAAAGTATGTGGCAGAACATCTGGAAAGGAAAAAATAAGACAGACAAGTTAGAAGAAAAAATGGAGCATGGAGAAAATGGTGGAAAACTAAAAATGACGAAGACCATAAAAGATATATAGAGGAAAAGAAAAAGTGCAAAGAAATACTAGAAACAGCAAAGAAATAGGCATGGGAAGAGTTTACACAAAAACTTGAAGAAGATGTGAAGAGCAATAAGAAAATGTTCTATAAAATGATGAAAAATAAAAGGAAGGCTTCTGAAGTACCAGCTACGGTCGCAGGTTCGAATCCTGCCTCGGGCATGGATGTGTGTGATGTCCTTAGGTTAGTTAGGTTTAAGTAGTTCTAAGTTCTAGGGGCTGAAGACCTCAGATGTTAAGTCCCATAGTGCTCAGAGCCATTTGAACCATTTTTGAAGTACCAGTAAAGATGGAAACAGAGGACGGTACCATTATTGAAGATCCAGGGAATATAAAAGATCTCTGGAAAGAACATTTTAAGAAGCTGTTAAACGCTGAGGAGCAGGTACATGAGGAAACAACAAATAATGGAGAAATTGAGAGAAGTTGGGAAGGAGAATTAGGACAAATTACACGGGAAGAAATGGAAAAAGCTGTGAAGAAGATGAATGGGGGGAAAGCCCCAGGACCTGATGAAGTATCAGTGGACATGATAAGAGCAGCAGGTCCAGTGGGAATGCAGTGGCTGTATAGAGTACTATCAAGCGTGTGGAGAAATACCTGACGACTGGAGAACAGGCGACATTGTTCCCATCTTCAAGAAAGGCAATAAAAGACTTTGTAAAAATTACAGAGGAATAACCCTCATGAGTAATACAGCCAAGATTTTTGAAAGAATTTTACTAAATCGAATAAGTGAAAAGATAGAAAAGGAGCTGAGTGAAGAACAGCATGGGTTTAGGAAAGGAAGGAGCACGATCGACCTGATATTTTCTATTCGTCAACTGATGGGAAAAAGTTGGGAGTATAACAGAAGGGTGATAATGGTTTTTATAGACATAGAAAAGGCATATGACTCAGTTGACAGGGAAAGACTCTGGGAAGAACTGAAGAAGATAGATATAGAAGATGGGTACATTAATGTTATAAAGACAATGTACAGAGGCCACAATTGTAGAATTAGAACACCATTGGGGAACTCTGAATACTTCGAAATAAGACAAGGACTTAAGCAAGGAAGTATTCTATCTCCTGCGCTTTTTAATGTTGTGATGGAGGGAATGAATAGGGCAGTTAAAGATATAGTAAAAGAAAAAGACAAAAAGATGATTTTTGCAGATGATATGGTAATATGGGGTAATAAAGAGGTAGATGTACAGTTACAGCTTGATGCGTGGAAGGAAATAATGAAAAGGTATGGATTAAAAATAAATAAAGATAAGAGTGAGGTAATGGTATTTGAAAGAGAGAAAGGAATCAACGGAAATATTACCTTGAATGGAGAACCCCTCAAAGTGGTAGAAAGTTTCACTTATTTAGGGATTGAAATATCTAGGGATGGAAGAACGAAATTAATAGGAGGTTACAGAAGGGAGGCAATTTCTACCAAACAATAAAACATCTGATTTGGAATAATGAAGTTTCAGAAAGAGCAAAACTCCTTATGTATAAGAATTATTACATCTCTATTGTCACCTATGGTGGAGAAACATGGACAATGACAGAAAGGGACTGGAGCAGACTGCAAGCAGGGGAAATGAAATTTCTCAGAGCAGTTAAGGGAAAAACAAGAATGAACAGAGTAAGGAATGTAGAGATTAGAAAGGACCTCAAACAAGAAAGTACGAGAGAAGAAATTGAAAGAAAGAGATTAAGATGGTATGGTCATGTTAAGAGGATGCATGGGCAGAGACTCCCCAAAATTATGGAAGAACTAAAGATGGATGGGAAAAGACCTAGAGGGCGACCAAGAACACGGTGGAAAATGGGAGTGAGAATATCTGTTGAAAGAAGAGGTGTGACCTGGCAGCAAGTGGAGGAAGAAAAGTGGTGGGAGGACCGAGCCAAATGGAGAGGACTCGTCAGCACCCAGACCCGGCAGTAGCTGGAGCGGGATTCGGATATAGAGATTGAACAAGATCTTCGGGCTACTAGACGGTGTATGTTTTTTGGGGTTTTGTACCTCAATAGGTAGAAACGGAATCCTTACAGGGTCACATAGTTGTCCGTCTGTTAAGACCCTTTTCTCAGGAGTGGTTGCTGATATCAAGGCGACATATGTATCTAATACTAAGGTCTGCGGTCCCTTGGCGATGTAAAAAAGTTCAGCTTCTAATTCAATACCATCAAAAGATATGGACATTTATGTTGCATATTTTGATACTCAGAAACTTACTCTTCAAAACTTATGTGTACTTCCCGTTGATCTAAAATCGTGAAATTTGGCAACAAGCAACGTTTCACAGCATAAGTAAAGGAAAAATATCCGGAAAAGCTAATTTTCAATTATATCACCTTTTTTTGTCTTTTTGTTGCTCATCTGTCTCCCTGTCTGTCTGTTAAGACACATGTTCTCAAGAAGGAGTAGAGGTATCCAGCTGAAATTTGTGTCAAATATTAAGGTCTGAGGTCCCTAGCAGTGTAAGAAACTTAAGCTTCAAAGTCAATGCAGTCAAAAGATACCGCTATTTATGTCACGTCTTTTGATACTCAAAACTTCACTCATCAAAACCTACAGATGAAGTATCTGTATACTTAATGAAGTTTGTATCGAACCACCAGTACGCGAGTCGTACTCACACGTTTTTATTGTCTTTATTGACCATAAACGAGGGAAAAGTTTCAATACATTTACACTCCTGGAAATGGAAAAAAGAACACATTGACACCGGTGTGTCAGACCCACCATACTTGCTCCGGACACTGCGAGAGGGCTGTACAAGCAATGATCACACGCACGGCACAGCGGACACACCAGGAACCGCGGTGTTGGCCGTCGAATGGCGCTAGCTGCGCAGCATTTGTGCACCGCCGCCGTCAGTGTTAGCCAGTTTGCCGTGGCATACGGAGCTCCATCGCAGTCTTCAACACTGGTAGCATGCCGCGACAGCGTGGACGTGAACCGTATGTGCAGTTGACGGACTTTGATCGAGGGCGTATAGTGGGCATGCGGGAGGCCGGGTGGACGTACCGCCGAATTGCTCAACACGTGGGGCGTGAGGTCTCCACAGTACATCGATGTTGTCGCCAGTGGTCGGCGGAAGGTGCACGTGCCCGTCGTGCTGGGACCGGACCGCAGCGACGCACGGATGCACGCCAAGACCGTAGGATCCTACGCAGTGCCGTAGGGGACCGCACCGCCACTTCCCAGCAAATTAGGGACACTGTTGCTCCTGGGGTATCGGCGAGGACCATTCGCAACCGTCTCCATGAAGCTGGGCTACGGTACCGCACACCGTTAGGCCGTCTTCCGCTCACGCCCCAACATCGTGCAGCCCGCCTCCAGTGGTGTCGCGACAGGCGTGAATGGAGGGACGAATGGAGACGTGTCGTCTTCAGCGATGAGAGTCGCTTCTGCCTTGGTGCCAATGATGGTCGTATGCGTGTTTGGCGCCGTGCAGGTGAGCGCCACAATCAGGACTGCATACGACCGAGGCACACAGGGCCAACACCCGGCATCATGGTGTGGGGAGTGATCTCCTACACTGGCCGTACACCACTGGTGATCGTCGAGGGGACACTGAATAGTGCACGGTACATCCAAACCGTCATCGAACCCATCGTTCTACCATTCCTAGACTGGCAAGGGAACTTGCTGTTCCAACAGGACAATGCACGTCCGCATGTATCCCGTGCCACCCAACGTGCTCTAGAAGGTGTAAGTCAACTACCCTGGCCAGCAAGATCTCCGGATCTGTCCCCCATTGAGCATGTTTGGGACTGGATGAAGCGTCGTCTCACGCGGTCTGCACGTCCAGCACGAACGCTGGTCCAACTGAGGCGCCAGGTGGAAATGGCATGGCAAGCCGTTCCACAGGACTACATCCAGCATCTCTACGATCGTCTCCATGGGAGATTAGCAGCCTGCATTGCTGCGAAAGGTGGATATACACTGTACTAGTGCCGACATTGTGCATGCTCTGTTGCCTGTGTCTATGTGCCTGTGGTTCTGTCAGTGTGATCATGTGATGTATCTGACCCCAGGAATGTGTCAATAAAGTTTCCACTTCCTGGGACAATGAATTCACGGTGTTCTTATTTCAATTTCCAGGAGTGTACATACACTACTGGCCATTACAATTGCTACACCACGACGATGACGTGCTACAGACGAGAAATTTAACCCACAGGAAGAAGATGCTCTGATATGCAAATGATTAGCTTTCCAGAGCATCCAAACAACGTTGGCGCCGCTGGCGACACCTACAACGTGCTGACATGTGGAAAGTTTCCAACCGATTTCTCATACACAAACAGCACTTGACCGGCGTTGCCTGGTGAAACGTTTTTGTGATGCCTCGTATAAGGAGGAGAAATGCGTACCATCACGTTTCCGACTTTGATAAAGGTCGGATTTTAGCCTATCGCGAATGCGGTTTATCGTATCGCGACATTGCTGCTCGCGTTAGTCGAGATCCAATGACTGTTAGCGGAATATGGAATCGGTGGGTTCAGGAGAGTAGTACGGAACGCCGTGCTGGATCCCAACGGCCTCGTATCACAGGCATCTTATCCGCATGGCTGTAACGGATTTTGCAGCCACGTCTCGATCCCTGAGTCAACGGATGGGGACGTTTGCAAGACAACAACCATCTGCACGAACAGTTCGAAGACGTTTGCAGCAGCATGGACTATCAGCTCGGAGGCCATTGGTGCGGTTACCCTTGACGCTGCATCACAGACAAGAGCGCCTGCGATGGTGTACTAACGACGAACCTGGGTGCACCAATGGCAAAACGTCATCTTTTCGGATGAATCCAGGTTCTTTTTACAGCATTATGATGGTCGCGTCCGTGTTTGGCGACATCGTAGTGAACGCACATTGCGTGTATTCGTCATCGCCATACTGGCGTATCACCCGGCGTGATGGTATGGGGTGCCATTGGTTACACGTCGCGGTCACCTCTTGTTCGCAATGACGGCACTTTGTACAGTGGACGTTACATTTCAGATGTGTTACGACCCGTAGCTCTACCCTTCATTCGATCCCTGCGAAACCCTACATTTCAGCAGGATAATGCACGACCGCATGTTGCAGGTCCTGTACGTGCCTTTCTGGATACAGAAAATGTTCGACTGCTGCCCTGGCCAGCACATTCTCCAGATCTCTCACCAATTGAAAACGTCTGGTGACTGGTGACCGAGCAACTGGCTCGTCACAATACGCCAGTCACTACTCTTGATGAACTGTGGCCAGTAGTGTAAATCCAATTCAGTAACAAGTAGGGATCGTATTGTGAAATACATCACTTAGGATAGTTTACGAACATACATGACGCTCAATACAAAGTTTTAGCGATACCAGTTTCAATGCAGTGAAACGGTGACCTCCATATATATCAGACGTAATGTCAAACATTCAATTTTTCAACTTTAGACAGATCGGTTTGTAATATTTGTACAGATAAAGTCAATATATGAATAGTGTTTGTTATTTGGGTGATGTGATGATGCTGATTCCATATATCTCGTGAGTGCTCGTCGACATTTAACCGCCTTCATCACTAGACGCAAGACTAAATGTAAGTTTGGAACATAGGTAAAATAAAGTACTTTGTACTAACCGTGCCAGAATAATGAATTATACAAGAAATTGCTTGAAAGTCGCAACAGATCACAAAACCGCGAGAGAGACGCAGCATGGCAGCTGACAAGGAACAGTGCAATGCTGTAGTTTCCGTGGAAAGTGTTGGTAGCTACATGGAATAATATAGACTGCACTATTGTTCCATACGTCGGTCTGTGGAGAGTAAGTAAATGACTGTCATCTATGGATAATGTATTAAGTAATGATAGTAGTAATGTGTAATTTTACTAGGTACTAGAAATTTTAGATATAACATCAAAGAAATAGGGACAGAATCGTATTGGTATCGTTACAATGTGTAATGGTTCTCCGCTAAAAACCACTTCCCTATGAAGCAGGAATTGCCGCAGGACTACAACGCTGGTACTCTCACCGGTTGAATCCGGATTGGCGCTCCCAAGTAAACACCTTCTACTGAGTTCTCCAGCTGTGTCCTCTACCAATTTTAATCGACTAATTTACCATTACCTCGGTAGACACATTTCTTGCTATGCTATAACTATGGAATTTCTAGTCACTTTTAACTCTAAAGTGGGGGAAACTAGTACTTTCCTAATCTCTTGTATACCACACTCGTCTGCTGTGTATGCAGATCCGTACTTGATACCACACATTCTTTACTAAGTGCTGATTATATACTGCCCAAAGGAATTAAACAATCACTTTTTTGGACCCCTACGAAATGAGAAACCACGCGGCTTTCTTATGGTTGGCTGAGGAAGACATTTTATACACACTGCAGCTCAGAATCGACACGAAAATGTCTCAAGAGGTTGCATAAACAGCGTCAATGAAACCATCCCTTCCCTTAGAGGGGCCGGCCGCGGTGGTCTAGCGGTTCTAGGCGCACAGTCCGGCACCGCGCGACTGCTACGGTCGCAGGTTCGAATCCTGCCTCGGGCATGGATGTGTGTGATGTCCTTAGGTTAGTTAGGTTTAAGTAGTTCTAAGTTCTAGGGGACTGATGACCACAGATGTTAAGTCCCATAGTGCTCAGAACCATTTGAACCATTTAACCCTTAGAGGGCACATTTACACACATAAGCACAGTTTGCAGTGCGACGTGTAACAGATCGACATTATTGACAACTTTTACTATTGCTAACACCTTCTGGGCGATTCAGGTGCTCTCTATGGACTTTGTG
This sequence comes from Schistocerca piceifrons, assembly GCF_021461385.2. Classification (NCBI taxonomy): domain Eukaryota; kingdom Metazoa; phylum Arthropoda; class Insecta; order Orthoptera; family Acrididae; genus Schistocerca; species Schistocerca piceifrons. The sequence continues at coordinate 836,003,243 of NC_060149.1, forward strand.
GGGCTGCAACCCAACTGAAACTCATCTGGTCCGTTTTCAGTACAGAGCGACCGCAATTTTTGCTCTGGTATACAGGGTGGAACCACTATCGATTCCTCGACGAAAAACGCATAGACGAAATTTGAACTTAGGTGTGTTTATGCTTTCTCAACTCTCCTGTTTCGCTCCCTTCCACCGAGCGAGGTGGCGCAGTGGTTAGACACTGGACTCGCATTCGGGAGGACGACGGTTCAATCCCGCGTCCGGCCATCCTGATTTAGGTTTTCCGTGATTTCCCTAAATCACTCCAGGCAAATGCCGGGATGGTTCCTCTGAAAGGGCACGGCCGACTTCCTTCCCCATCCTTCCCTAATCCGTTGAGACCGATGACCACGCTGTCTGGTCTCCTTCCCCAAACAACCAACCAACCAACCGCTCCCTTCTGTGGCGTGATCATGAGAGGACGCAACGTTCGTACGTGGCTAAATAAAACGGCAAAGTAGCCTTCTAAGATCTAAGACCCCCGCACCCAGTCTAGAAACACCTCGGTGCCACTCACACACATTTGTTTAGCACTTTAAAAAGGTACACATCCAGAGATAATCCTTGACCGATTCCTAGGCACATGCTGGCAGGTAACCCATTGATACCCTTCACAGTCAACATGCTCACCAGTAGGGTTAAAGCAGCAGTGTAGCGCTACTGAGCTGTTAGGTGTCGAAATGGTAACCTCCCCTCAGGCACCTAGCAAATGTCAGGGATTGTCTTTGCAGAGGTACATTTTTAAAGTGCTTAACAAAGCTCTGCAGGTGTCGTTGAGGGAGTTACTGATCTGGGTGGTGTTAGAGGGACTCTTTGCGATTTTATTCACGCATGTGTCAATGTCGCACTCGCCTGTGTCCTCACCACGGCAGGGCGCAACGCAGATGGTCTGAAAGTGAATAAAAACAGTTTGCTGCCTCGAATCTCGTTCAAATTTCGTTGAATGGGTTTGAAGAGTCCCTAGTGGATCGACTCTGTTTATCTGAGCACAAATTCGGCTCATGCTACAATGCAAAGGGTGTATATCACGTTCAGTGGTGTTCCAGTCATACGATGTCCTTACGATAGCGCTGAATCGCTCGGAAGGTGTCAGTAGTGGCAGAGATTGCCAATAGCGCCGTTCAGTTACATATCCGACTGCTAACCGTCGTTTTCGACAGTCTCATCATGTGACATACCCAAGTTGGCGTTGGGCACTGTTTTGGTGAAATCTCGTGCCATTGTGGTGTTACCCAACCTCACACTTCAAATGAACTTACGAGCTCAGGTTTCTTTTTCGTATGCGCTGCAACGTTGCTATTTGAAGCGTCACAGAGCCCAAGAGTCACGTTAAAGGGTGGCATGCTTTTTCACCAATTTCGAACCTCTACGTCGCAATGGGGGAAGATCACCGGCTTTCAAATAAAAGCGCTCCTTTAATTCATTTGCATAGTGTAGATTGCACAACGGAAGGATGATATGGATACGGCACGTCACTTGGAAACGGAATACGCACCAAGCAATCTGTTTATACAGTATGGGGAATACTTCATAATCCGTCACGTTATCCCTTGGAAAGCATGAATTGTTGACTACTCGCAGGAATTTGTAGAACATGGAAATGTGTGTGACGCGTTTCAACATTTTCAGGCCAATTTCATTGAAAACATCATTTTATTACAATAGTGTGAATACCCAGACAAAGCAAATCAGACATTATGGAATCGATGAGACACAAGAAACTGTCCTTTAGCACGGGTAATTGTTGCACTCTAGCAAGACTTACAAGAGTGTGTCCCAAACCGACATGTCGAAACGCACCTGAAAATTTTTTGTGCAGGAAGAATACAACGAAAGAAATGCACTGTCAAACTTTTAGCCGCTAAGTCTCACTTCAAGAATTTTTTAAATAATTGTTGAACTTATTCCTTTTTTGTCACACGAGGAACAGCTTATAATAGTGATTTGTACAGTCCTTCCTGCCCAGCGCGCGACCAGCCGTGACAAAGCAGCATAGAGCCGTGTAGTGCGAATACCCAGAGTGACACAAGCGAAACTGAAGCACCTAAAGAATACAAACTACGTCATGTATCATTAATGTTTTGAATAAGAGACAGTTAGTATCAACAGCTAAATTGTTGCATATTTGATTCTTACAAAGGTGGCGGTCAGGGGCAAATAAATCAAGGCAGTGTTACATGTTATTTTATAGACCATTTCCATCAATCGTGACTTTAATCTAGTGAAATACATCATTTTATAACAATTCTTCTACCACAATTCTTATGATAAGTTTTGAATAATGTATATTTTAGTAACAACGAGACAGTTCTTTGTTTGTTCCCCATACTCGTCACAATAAAAAAAAAATGGATCTGAGCACCATGGGACTTAACTTCTGAGGTCATCAGTCCCCTAGAACTTAGAACTACTTAAACCTAACTAACCTAAGGACATCACACATCCATGCCCGAGGCAGGATTCGAACCTGCGACCGTAGCGGTCGCGCGGTTCCGGACTGTAGCGCCTAGAACCACTCGGCCACTTCGGCCGGCGTCACAATAAAGCGAAGACTCATTTGAATGACGAAAACAAACATTTTCCTTGTACCAGGCCCACCTGACGAAAGAAAACTGAATGCTTTCAGGCACGGTGCGAAAATTGGCAAATGACCCCAAATAATTGAAAGTGTGGGGTTATACACATCAGTGCCAAAAGGAATCCGTTAAACTTCTGTTACGCGATAAGACAGTCTAATCTTGAGGGCATAAATTCAACTTAATACATATGAAATACGATTACGAACAAATTAAATTGGAAATAACACAGAGAGAATGTGGAGAATTCAAACCAAAGACTGCGTTTTATAGGAAGAACACTTAGAAAATGTAACAGATCTACTAAATACACTACGCTTGTCCGTCTTCTTTTGGGGTACTGCTGCTCGGTTTGGGATCCTTATCAGATAGAATTAACGGTGTACATCGGAAAAGTTCAAAGAAGAGCAGCACGTTTTGTATTATCGCGAAGTAGGGGAGAGATTGTCACGGACATGATACAGGAGCTGGGATGGACACCATTAAAATAAAGACGTTTTTCGTTGCAGCAGAATCTTCTCACGAAATTTTAATCACCAACTTTCCCCTCCGAATGTGAAAATATTTTGTTGACGGTTTCCTACATAGGGAGAAACGATCATGATAATGAAATAAGATAAATCAGAGCTCGCATGGAAATATATAGTTTTCGTTTTCTTCGCAGGCTTTTCGAGGGTAGAATAATAGAGAATTATTGTGAAGGTGGTTCGATGAACCCTCTGCTAGGCGTTTAAGTGTGATTTGCAGAGTATTCATGTAGATGTAGATAAACGTCACAGGAATTATTAGTTTTATTTAGACAGAATTGCGGTAGAGTAAGAACGGCCGTGGCCGTTGCTCTGCTTATTGTGCTGAGTACCAAGCATACTTAAAGCAGTTCGTAAAATGGTCCAATGCAAGCTAATACGACTGAATTTAAGAATACTGGTCCCTGATAAATCTCAAATGACACGGAGCTTTGGGAAATTATACTGTCCAGCAAAATTCCTTAAAAACACTCTCCACAGTCGAAAATTTCTTTATCGAGAGTCACATTGGTTGTTCCAGGTGGAATCTGAATTGTATCAACAGTCTTTTTGTCGCCTTCCTGAAAGCAGAGTTATCGTTATGTCCAGGCCAAGGGTCCAACAAAACCAATGAATTAATTCTTGAGCTGGATAGAAACCGTTTTGAATGAAATGTTAAAAATTATTTTTCCTAGTTTTCCAGATTTTTATGTGTCGATTAAAAACAATTTTGCGACTGAACATCCAATTTCTTTTTTCGGTTTTTGGCCCTAATACGTGTTTAGGTCCCTGAAGACAGATATAAAGCAGTAATAAATTGGAATCCACGCAAACTTATCACTATCACAGTTGTGTATGAATGTGTCACAGCATTAATCATTTGCACAACAGAGTATTTCTTTTCTCGCCTCAAAGTGATAAAGTGCGGTTTTCTCACAGTTTCTTCACGAAACCTGACTGACCGGCGTTAGTACAGTAGATCTGGGGGATGACACCAAGCTTCTTCATCATCACGTCACCTAAGAATTAATGGCTCAAATGGTTAAAATTGCTCTGAGCACTATGGTACTTAACATCTGAGGTCATCAGTCCCCTAGAACGTAGAACTACTTAAACCTAACTAACCTAAGGACAGAATACACATCCATGCCCGAGGCAGGATTCGAACCTGCGACCGTAGCAGTTGCGCGGTTCCGGACTGAAGCGAATTAATGGCATCTCCTCCACAATTTTACGTGAAGCAAATTTAGTTGTTTTGCTGCTTCCTATACTGCATGATTTGAATCTGCTTAACCAGGTGGAAGTAGACTTGAAATCAGCATGGTTCATCTAAACTGCCGGCCGTGGTGACCGAGCGGTTCTTGGCGCTTCAGTCCGGAACCGCGCGACTGCTACGGTCGCAGGCTCGAATCCTGCCTCGGGCATGGATGTGTGTGATGTCCTTAGGTTAGTTAGGTTTAAGTAGTTCTAAGTTCTAGGGGAATGATGATCTCAGATGTTAAGTCCCATAGTACTCTGAGCCATCCGTTCATCTAAACTGCGATTCGGAGGACCCAGTCTTGTAGATCTCAATAGGTAATGGTGCACTGCCCCTCGCGAGCAGCTCTACACGTTTCATAAGTCAAGCAAATTCCTCTAAAGAACTGTTGTTCATGTAATTTGTTTAAGTTTAGGAGTTTATGCTGGTTATTAATTTGGGGGGATAAATGGGCCTTGCGGCCACTGTGCACAGTAAATCTTTCGGGTAGTGTTCCTTTCACAGTTTTGCGAGTTTCATTTTGGTACATATTTACTACTTCGTTTAACTCTTTACTCCATTTCTACAATTCACAGTAAGATTCTACGAAGCAAAACGAGGTTTGCACGCTACTTAACATAAATTGTTAAACACAATAAATGTTAATTTAGTTTTATCTCCATTGTTAACACTAGTGCTAGTGCAAAAGCAAGTGGTAATTATTATGGATAATAAATGATTTGCAAATTTGGGTGGACAGTAAATATGGACCATTGTTTCAGAAAAACTATCAACGAAAACTGAAATTCGCTTTACAAATTTAACTGTTTATTGACGGGGCCGTCAATCAAGGATATGTCCCTGCCACGTTGCGCATATGCTGTCCGCTATAGCTTCCATAGGGGTGTACAACAACTCTCCATCCAACTTGAGAGGCATCCACATGCCTTGCTCATACTGTGGCATCAAGCAGTCAGGCCTCCAAGATGAGTGGTCTGCCAAGCGAGTGGACTCATTCTTATTTATCGAGTAACATGAACTCTAGTACTCACAATTAAGTTACAAGTTATTCTCCTGTTTGAATATTACGCAACGGAAACGGAAACGCACATCTTACTATTAGTAATTTACACAACTCTGCCTGTTCACTACGCACTGGCAATAGCACATTTTCTTTCTTATTTAACGGCTTTGATCAACACGTGGCCATCGCACTGTTTATGAGTGGCGCATACATTATAGATCCTGGGTATCATGACAACATACTATTCGAAGGAAAAGGCCACCAATCTTTTTCTTTTCACTATCTTATTTATTCCGATAAATTCTATAACCTAAACACACAAATTCTATAACCTACAACAATAACACATGAGAAATTCCGCCCAGTGGGCATGGCTTTACATTGGTGATTCTCTATCTTATGGTCCCGTAATTATTTAACGCTACAGTGCACTTTCAGGATAGGATGATGGATCTTTTGCTATATCTCACACTTCGACTCTCACACCCGTCATCACGAAAATTTCCTCCAGACCGAGTGGTACAAAAAGGAACATGCATAACCCACTGCCTCTGAAACTATTATGTTACTCTCCCATGCCAACCACACATAGTTAAATTTCATGAAATACATCACACTGGCAACATACAATACAAAGAATAGTCACAACGTTATAATCACATCACTTTCAGCTTTCCCACTTCAATTAGTATTTATCCCAGTTTCACACGACAATGCCCCACTTCGTAACTTTTCTTTCCTACTATGAACTCTGAAGGATATATGCACGTCTTCCTGTGCAATGCAAGCCAAGTGGCGTTGCTGGATAGACGGCTGACTCACCTTGCTTCTCTCTCAGAGTATTATAGTTTGAATCAAGCGCCACACGGAAACATAACACGCAAAGTAATATTAAGAACATATTCATCACACACGCGAGTCCTCAACTGATACCATGGACGAGTACTTCTCTTTATCCTTTGTCTCATACACAGATTGAGACTCACACAGTACTCACCACGTGGAAGTACTCGTCTCTAATTTCAAGTCCTGCACACGCCATATCTTAAGTATTTCCAACTTATATTACACACGCTAGTAATTCAGCCTAACTTAAGCACTCGGAAGTATTTCAACTTATTGCTACACGTGGTTTCATTGTGACCGTTGGTCACTTCCGAAGATTACTACGATCCCCTTAATATTGCCTGCCTGGCATTTAATTCTCCCCACAAAAGTTCCTGAAATAGAAAATTTATTATTCCAAACTACTCTTAAGTATTTCACATGCATACCGTGTCTCCACTCTTTTGTCTTTACGGAGCATACCTAAGAGAGGTCTTACCAACACTGGATCCAGCGGCAGAGTGCTGAAAACTTGGCCGTTCTTCAGGTCAGCTCGCACCTCCGTCGAGGTGGGGGAGCACCTTGCTACTGTATTGGCCAGCCACATTTCAGGCGCTCAAAGCTCAGGCAAATTTCACCTCTTTGGTTCCACCAAAGGATCGTCTCAAAATGATCATATATTCTCATTCACTATCTGCGGTTAGCAGACGACCATACATTCATTCATTTCACAAATCTCACCAAACTGGATGTAGGGATTTATTTTGTGGGAGTGCACATGTGATCAATTAAATAAATAAATTGTCATTCTTTCCCACACTTGTATCCAGCTTCGCTGTATTAATTGAAATCGAGTTGTTATTAGAAAAAATATGTTGCACTGACAAGAATAATGAAGAATGTCGTACCTATTTTCAATGTCGGGCGGTACTGTACCCTTTCAAACTGACAAGCTGAGTATTTGGCAATTTTCAACTTTTTTTGATTACTTACAGTGCGTATTAGCAGCTAAAATTGTGGCGGGGTCTTTCTTTCGGTATATTTTTCCTGTATAAAAAATGTCAGGTCAGGTTTTGACATGTCGGATTGGACCATTCGACTGTCAGTAGGTGCACTGGCATATGTGACTTGCGAGGGAATGGATATAAAAAAGGAAAATTTCATCAACAATGAAACGCCCATAGACATTTTCATACCTTTGGAACCTTATACCAGTACAATGAAAGCTTAAAGACCAAAGACAGGATGGGTAAAGTACAGTGATGAGATAGTTACTTTCATTACACATGGCTTTCACTTGACATGAAAGCTGAAGCACCAGAGTGCTGGAAGCAACTACGAAATCCATGATAAAATTAACAAACTGGAAAACTATAGGCGGATGGCGAAGGCAACTATCCAACTAAACAGTTACAGACGTTACTCAACACAGATACGACACCTAAATGCGTTACGCAAGATCGCAAACTTGTTTACACCCTAAAAATTCAATGTAAATTATGTGATATAAGGAAATATAATGTTCAAATTTGATAAACATTAGTTCTTAGAGGCACACTAAGACATTCAAGTTAACGGGCACAAGAGCTAGGGTATATGGCTGTGTTTGGTTAGAACAAAAGATACCATTTAGAAACAAGCCGAGGGTGAAAACAGTTTAGTGGTTATCAAAACGAATTCCTTTCCAAACACTTTTTCAAGTAGCTTAGAAAACGCATGTGTAACCCATAATCATAATGAAAAGGTAATATCCTCTCAGGGGCTCAGCATTCATTTGCCGAGTATGGGCTTGGTGAGCCTGGGGTTCCTGAGCTGGGGACTGGGAAGCGCCGCCAGTCTCCTGTCACCGTTTACGTGGAAAACGAAGTATATTCCTGTACTGCCATGAATGGAGACTTCTTCACCGCCATATGTTAATGAAGTTATCAGTTGCTTAGTCATGATGGGCAAACCCTTCATGGGGATCAGTATTTATTTGCTGCATACGGGCTTGGCGAATACGGGTTCGCTGAGATGTGAATTGGTGTGTGCCGCCAGTCCTCTGACACCAAAACCTGTGGACATGCTTCAGCGACCACAGTGCGGCGCGGCGGTGTAACGTTGTGTGTCATAGGGAACAGGGATCTTGACTTAAACACCTGGGTCATGAGCATAGTAAAATCTTCTATGAAAAACCCCTTAATCTCAGGGTGTGCTGGGCACAGATGAGATGCATGGCTGTTCAGGAGGAACAACCGCCAGCAGGCAACTTCACGTGTGTAAGGCTTATCCAGGTAAGGGAGGCTTTCTCTGGGTGGACTTACTTTTCCAGCTGGCTGTGGCAACAGCATGAAGTTTAAATCCCATATTTCTACACCCAGCGGTTCGGGTGGGTCGTTAGGTAGCACCGACACTCAAAATCATAAGAGGTCCCATGTGGCTAGTCCATCTGGGTAACCTCCGACTGTTAACAACAGTACTCATGGTAACTGGCCACATCCTGTGGTAGATAACGTTTTTGTTGTCATGAAACGTGTGGTCGGTTCTTTTGCGAAATTATCGCCTTTTTATATTCATAAAGCGGTAGAGGTAGTTGCAGGGCAACTGAAATCGCTCAAGAGGCTGCGTAATGGCACTATCCTGCTGGAGACTATGAAGGCTTCCCAAGTACAGAAGCTGTTGAATGCCAAGATACGCGGAGAATATCCCATTAACAGTGAGTTGCACACTTGGCGAAATGGCGTTAAAGATGCTGTAACACATTGCAACGCTATGGTTATGGATACAAAAGAACTGCCGCAGGAATGGGAATGTGCGAGGATGATGGAAGTCCAGAATGTTAAGAAAAGGGTTGATGGTGAGCTTCAAAGATCGGCGTCATTTCTCCTGACATTCAATCTGCCAAAGCTGCCAGGGTATATTCCAGCAGGATTTCTCCGCCTTATAGTTAGACCTTATGTCTTCAATCCAATGCACCACTTCAAGTGCCAGAGCTTCTGCCACACAAATAAGGGCAGTAACAGTCGGGCTACATGTGGCCGATGTGGCATGCAGCAACAAGGTTTTCAATGCACTGCCCCAACAACATGTATTAACTGCTCCCAAGTCCATCCAGTTTGGGGTAGGCACTGTCCTGTCTTTGCTGAAGAAAATAAGATACAGAAAATTAAATTTACCCAACATGTTTCATGCTCTGACGCGAAGAAGGAATTTAAGGCTACCTACCTTTGTCAGGTCTTTTGCCCCAACGTTGAAGCAGCCTGTTCAGAAGGTCAGTGTTAGCAGTCAAACTATGCCGTTTGAGCTGAGCACATCTACCTGCACTTCTAAATGCAGCTACCAATATGAGCTGCTGGTCCGCAAACCAGTTGCCATATTGCTGAAGCATTGAAAGTTATTGAACATAATGTCAGAGTAGATAGCAAATCTTCAAGGCAGACATCAGAAGAGATCCAGCAGAGTGTTTCTGTTACATCAGCTATACCACCGTATCCAAAATCCAAGCTGGGGACGAAGGACAAATGGCAAAAGTGATTTGCTCTAAACCCATCGGACTATGCGACCTTGTTGCAGTCTGATGGATCTGATGATGATCATACCATTGTCGGTATGGATGTCAATGTTTCCCTGAGGGAACGAGCGAGTCCCTCAAGTTCCTCCCCCCCCCCCCTCCCGCACCCCCGCCCCCTCAGTTGCCGTCTCGCCACCATGGCGCAATGAGAGGAGGAAAGACAGAAAAAACCTAACTGTTAAATTGGCTTCCTTACTGTAGTGGAATATTAATGGGTTCAGGACACATATGGAGGAACTGAAATTGCTTGCACAGGAACGCACGCTGTGGTTGTGTTTGTAGGAAACGCGTCATTAAGTGTCTGATGGCCATGTACTAAGGGGTTATACACTTTACTGCAAGAATGACGTGGCATGGGAAAGGGCCAAAGGAGGGATTGCTTTATTTGTCAATAACATGCGTCACTCCTCTGCTGACCCTCTGTGTACTCATCTGCAAGCGGTAGAAGTTGGGTTTGTGTATGTCAGAGGATCAATGTTTGCTCGCTAGATAAACCTCCACACGATGTGATTGAAGAACAACCAATCTGACCATTTCTCCTTCTGGAAAACTTTAATATCAATCATTATTTTGTGGGGTTCGACCTATGCTTACCCCTGGGTCGGAATTTGGAGAGCCTTATGACGTCTCAAATGCTGTGCATCCTGAATGCAGCCACTCCCACTCATTTCTGAGCTGCTGCTGGGTCATTTTCAGCCATCGACCACTCTTTCTGCTTTCCAGTTCTCGGGGGCGCTGTTCAGTGGGAAGTCACTGATGACCTTCATACCAGTGACCACTTCTCACTCCATATTCACCAACTAGATGGCGCTCTCCCAGAATGGAAGCAGTCACAATGGATGATCAGCAGAGCCACCTGGACGATATTCAGGTAGCTGGCTGTGTTTGAGTGCACCATTCAGGAGTGGATGGACTTCATAACATAAGTAATCCACCGCTGACCTCTCCATCCCAAAGTGCTCTCATCATCCTAGAAGACCACCTGTGCCTTCCTGGACTGATGAGTGCCGTTCAGTCATTCGGGTCAGGCATGTAGCTCTGCGACAGTTTGGGAGTCGCCCAAGGGCTGGTAACCTCGAAATCTTTCGATTAACAAAGACAAATTCTCGACACATCATCAGTGAGAGCAAGATAAAGTCATGGCAAATGTTCCTGGACTCTATCAACCGTTCCACTTATTCTTCTATGGTATGGGAAGTGATCAGGAGGATTTCCGGTAAAGGCAGTCAGTTACCTATAGCAATATTGTTGAATGGGGGTGTCTCCAACCAATGCCTGAAGACACTACACTGAAAATGGCAGAGCATTTTGCGCTGATTGCTGCCACTGCCAGCAAGGTTACAGCAATCCATCGTTACAGTTCCACCATGGAAAGGTGTGCATTGAATTTCAGGTCTACCAATTCGGAGTCCTATAACTGCCCATTCTCCATGTATGACCTGGATTCGGCAGTGCCTGCAGCTCGTGATACTGCGCCCAGTCACGACCAAATCCGATACAGCATACTGAGAAACTTGAAACCAGTGTCCAAGGAAATCCTCTTACAATGTTTTAATTCGATATGGCAGACAGGTAACCTTCCCCACTCATGGAAGGAGGCAATTTTGATCCCTCTTGTGAAACCGCGAAAGGACAAAATGTGTCCCAGTAGTTACCGGGGCGTCGCCGTAACGTGATGTGTAGGAAAAGCCTTTGAACGAATGGTTAACCGTTGTCTGGTTTGGATGCTGGAGACCAGGTGTTTCCTAAATCACTCTCAGTGTGGATTCAGGAGATCCCGTTCCACTGTCGACAACCTGGCCTTGCTAGAGGCGACTGTTCATCATGTTTTCCTACGTAAGCAGCATTGTGAAGGTATATTTTTTGATATCAGTAAGGCGTACGATACTACTCCCAGGGACATTGTTCTAGGGCAACTCCACCGATGGGGCTTCCATGGTCATCTCACCATCTTCAATTGGTTCTTTTATCAAAGCACTTGTTTCAGTAACGAGTTGGTGACGTGCTGTCAAATAGTTTCGAGAAGTAGAATGGTGCTCCTCAGGGCAATGCATTAAGTGTACTCTCCTTGCCATAACTATAAACGGTATCGTGTCTACAGTAAGGAGATATGGCAATGTTTGTAATTTGCGGACGATTTTGCAGGTTTCTGTTCTTCTGTACTATAGCAACACCAGCTCGTCAGTTGCAACTTACATTGAAGAGGCTGGAGGAGTGGTCTGAAATGACTGATTTTTACGCTTTCGGCGTAGAAGTGTGTGTGTGTGTGTGTGTGTGTGTGTGTGTGTGTGCGTGTGTCCATTTTGATCGTTCTTGTTTTATTTTTAATTTACGGGAACTGCGTATGTGGAACAGTGTTCTCTCTTTCGAAGGCTCTCTGCGGTTTTTGGGCCTTATTTTTGTCTGCAAGCTGTCGTGATTAGTACACGTGAAAGCAAGGCGAGGGCCCATAAGGCACTGAACGTTTTGAAGTGTCATAGGTACAGGTCTTGGCAAGTAGACAGTGCATGTCTGCTCCATTTTTATAGGGCTTTCTTTCAATCGCGGCTGGACTGTGGTTCCACAGTCCGCCTGCTTAGCTGAGAGGTAACGTGTTGGTGCGCCATGCGGTGGGCCCACGTTCGACTCCCGGCTGGGTTGAAGATTCTCTCCGCTCGTGGACTGGGTGTTGTGTTGTCCTCAACATCGTTTCGTCATCACCGACACTTAAGTCGCCCAGTGTAGCGCCACCTGAAATAAGACTTGCAACCCGGGGGCCGAACTTCCCGGGATGGGCCTCCTGACCATAAATGCTACACGATAATTTCATTTTCATTTCATTATGGGTGCACAGAATACGGGTCAACGAGGCCTTCACATCTGAAAATCATTAATGCTGAACATCCTGGAGGGATCAGACTGTCAACGTGTGTTTACAAGACCAGCCCCATACCCAGTGTTTATGCTGATGCTGGTGAAACGCCACTTACCATCCGGCGGCAGCTCCTGATGTTGCGTCAGCTTTGTCTGCTCTTCACTAATTCCACTTTCTCAGCATACCTTACCGTTGCTCGTCCGGCTATGGAATGGTTCCTCACGAATCGGTCACTGGTAATGAGGCTATTTGGGATCCGTGCAAAATGTGTGCTGGAGTCCCATGGTGTGGGTCATGTATAGAATCAAATCCGGAGTTTTAACCGACTGCCACTCTGGTTGCTGCAGAAGCCTAGAGTAATTTTAGATTTAGTGAAACACAGCTTTTAATGCGACATTTTAAATGAGCACCACAACTATGTTGCTGTCCTTATGGATGGGTCTAAACTGGTGGCTATAGTTGATTGGTCTATTGTTTTCCCACACCGTGTCCTGAAGGTCCGACTGCCTCAAGACATTAATGTCTTCGATGCAGAATTATATGCGATCTCGGGGGCTCTGGAGTAAATAAAACATTCTTCAAGTGCTAAATTTCTTGTCTGTTCCGATTCATTGATTGCCCTTCACTCTCTACAACGTTTGTACCCAACAGATAAAGTAGTCCAGTAGCAACTACAATGACTGGGGAAGGTGTTGTCTTTTTGCTGGGTACCAGGACACATTAGTATTGCGGGCAACGAAAAGGTGGATGCGGCATCCGAAGTGGCGTGTAGCGACTCTCAGCTACCTGTGTCATCCCCTTGCATTCCATCATCTAGCTGCTGAGGTAGAGTGTCTGCCATCAATGGGATGACGAGTGGCTGGAAGTGACAGACAATAAGCTCCGTTTCGTAAAGTCCACAGCGCGACCGTGACGTACCTCATTTCAGCCGCGTCGACGGGAAGAGGTCCTCCTTACTCGGCTTCTTGCTCCGGCGAAAGGACCGTCCAATGTGTGGTGCTTGTGGCGTATGGGTCACTGTGTGCCACATTTTATTGGTCCGTGTTTTATTTCCAACCAGCGGCCCACGGCGGATTTGCGGACGGATCTAGCCACTCTTTTAAGTAACGTTCAAACGAGTTAGCTCAAGTTTTAAAATTTTATGAAGCATCCAACATTTTTCTCAAATTGAAGTATCTTGGCTCTTGTAGCTAGGAACAGGCTGGACCTTATCGATGGCGTCAGTATAGAGACGGGAATCAGTGATCATGACGTCATCATAGCGACTATGGTTGCGAAAGTTAATAAATCAGTCAAGATGGTTAGGACAGTGTTTCTGCTAGAAAAAGCAGTTTATTTCCAGAATCATGTCCATAGAGAAATTATGGGCAAAGTTTAAACAGATGGTAAATCGTGCTCTGGACAAATATGTGCCTAGTAAGTGGATTCAGGTCGGAGAAGATCCAACGTGATTTAATAACGAAATCCGGATAATGCTGAGGAAACGCAGGCTGTAGCACTCTCGGTTCAGAAGAGGATGCGCAAATGACGACAGGGAAACGTTAGTAGAGATCCGCGCGTCTGTGAAAATATATATGTTTGAAGCATACAGAAGCTACCACCGCCATACCTAAAAATTGTAGTCCTATGTAAACTCTCTAAGCGGGTCTAAGGCTTCCATCCACTCGTTGACCAGCCTAGTTTGGCAGTAGAGGACAGCAAAAGGAAGGCCGAACTTTTAAATTCCACGTTTAAGAAATCGTTCAAGCAAGAGAATCATACAAATGCACCGTCGTTTGACCATCGCACAGAGTCCCGTATGGATGACATAGTAACAAGCATCCCTGGCGTAGAGGAACAGCTGAAGGAGTTGAAAATAAATAATCACCAAGTCCTGATAGAATGCTAATTCGGTTTTGCAAAGGGTACGCTACGTCATTGGCCCCTTACTTAGTTTGCGTTTGTGGGGGATGTCTCGACCAGCGCAAATTCCCCAACGACTAAAAGAAAGCGCAGGTGGCACCTGTATATAAGATTACACATCAATATCCGTAACATCGGTTTGGTACAGGATTCTAGAGCATATTCTGAGATCGAATATCACAAATGTCCTAGAGACCGGAAAGCTCATAGCCAAGAATCAGTACGGCTTTAGAAAGCATCGCTGGTGCGAAACCCAGCTTGCTCTTTCCTCACATGACATGCTGCGAACTATGTATGAAGGGCTATAGGCTGATTCCATATTTCCAGATTTCCGAAAAGCATTCGGCACGGTAACCCAGTACCAAAACATATTAACGAAGGAACGTGCATACGCATTAGGCTCCCAAATATGTGGTTGGCTCGAAGAATTCTTAAGTAATAGAACGCAGTGTGTTGTTCTCGACGGCGAGTGTTCAACGGAGACAGGGGTAACATCAGGAGTGCCCCATGGAAGTGTGGTAGGACCGTTGCTATTTTCTATATGCACAAATGATCTGGCAGACAGGGTGGGCAACAATCTCCGGTTGTTCGCTGATGATGCTGTGGTGTACAGGAAGGTGTAGGTTGATACAAGATGACCTAGACAAAATTTCTAGTTGGTGGGATGAACGGCAGCTGGCTCTCAATGCAGAGGAATGTAAGTTAATGCAGATGAGTAGGAAAAACAGACCCGTAATGTTCGGATAAATCATTAGTAGTGTTTTACTTGACACAGTAACGTCGTTTAAATATCTGGATGTAACGTTGGAAAGCGATAAGTGGAACGAGCATGTGAGAATGTGTTAGGGAACGAAAATGGTCCACTTCGGTTTATTGGGAGAATTTGAGGAAAGTGATGTTCATCTGTAAAGAAGACCGTATATAGGACGCTAGTGCAACTTATTCTTGTGTACTGCTCTAATGTTTTGGATCCGTACTAGGTCGGATTGAAAGAAGACATCGAAGCAATTCAGAGGCGAGCTGCTAGATTTTTTGTCGGTATGTTCGATCAGCAGTCAAATGTTATGGATATGCTTCGGGAGATCATGTGGGAATCCCTGGAGGGCAGAAGACATTCATTTTTAACAACACTACTGAGAAAGTTTAGAGAGTCGGCGTCTGAAGCTGACTACAGAACGATCCTACTGACGCCAAAATATATTTCGCGTTGGTATCACGAAGATAAGATACAAAAAATTGGGACTCATGCGGAGGCACATAGATAGTCGTTTTTCCTTCGCTCTATCTGCGAGTGGAACAGGAAACGAAACGACTAGTTGAGGTAAAGAGTACCCTTCGCCACGCACTGTACGGTGGCTTGCGGAGTATGTATTTAGGTGCAGGTGTAGATGTAGGTATATATTTTAGGGAGGCGGTCTTTATGTGTTAACACGGCGACTGATTCACAATCGTAGTCACATTTCCCTGTGCCTTTCTTTTCGTTCGTATGTGGTTGTACTGCTGTTTTAATCTCATGTATAGCACCTTTCACCCTTTGTCAGTTGTCTTCAGGGGTGTGAGATGAGTGATTGTGTGAGTGAATGCGAGTGAGGTGCGTGTGAGTGGCTTCCTTTCTACAGTGTAACAGCAGTTCAACTCATTTTCTTCACATACGTTTCTTTCAATGTGTGTAAAGACATAATAATTATATTCAGAGATACTGTCAAATAATCTTAATAGAAGGAAAGTCGGTCTTACATTTTCATCAGGTGTCTGAGACACAACGTGAGATAATAATCTACATATTTTTCTGTTTGTTTCGCTTGATATTCCCTTCACATCATGAATTACTTCCCCAAAGCCTTATATACTTTCTTCTTTGATTTTGTTTAAGTATTGTAAGAGAGCTATTCTGTCTTTCATTTTATATTCTCCATGTTTTCGAATTAATGGTTGAACTTCTTCAGTTACCCAATCTTGAAATTGTTCAGATAGTCTAATTTTTTGTTTTAAAGTTACAGAATATAGATCTGATTCTTTGATAAATACTGTGTTGGCTTGAATATTTGAAGGGGTGAACGATTCGTACCTCGATGTCACTAAATATGTTTCTATGTTTTTTTTTCTAACATGGTCATTGCTTTTGATGATTGGTGAATTCCAATACTTCATCAACATCTATAGCTTTAAACGAATGATTATTCTTCCTATCAATTATCACAAATGCCGATTTCTCATTGTATATAAGCATGTTGTTGATAAAGTTGCAGTTGGAAGAGTAATGGAGTCTGGAGAGTGTTACAGCACTCACTGCCTTTAGGGTGTGCCAGATATACGAATGACTCCATTTAATAGAAAACTTTTCTATTAGAAATTTTTTCACATTCATAAAGTATTTTAATCACATATTATAATATTTTAAGCGTGTATAAATGAAGGTATTTCCACAGTTGTTGTTTGTGAAAATAGTAGCAGCAGCATCTAATGAGAAGAGTAAAGCAATAAAATATTTGAATAATTTTGGTTATTTGAATATTCCATCGACAGCTGAAGCAGTTCAAGTGAATGATATAGTGAGTTAAGTGAAGAGACATTAAATTTTATGAATAGCCTGGATGTGGTGTAAAGAATACACTTGATAGCTATAGAACCGTTATGCATAAAAGGCATAAAAAATATCAAATAGCGCAACAAAGAAGCAAATGAAAAAAACATTAGAAGTTACAGAGGCAGCATTTCATTTATGGAAAAAATGTATTGATATTCAGTCTGTTCATATTTTCAATAATCCTGATATTTCAGTTACAAGTAAAAGAAGAATACAGACAGATGAAATATGTGGAAATCAGTGTTCAAAAGAACTAGACAGGAAAGGTAATGTGTTAAGCCAAGCTTTGTTTGAAAATAAAAATAACGATCCAGTAGAGACAAGTATGTATAAAGATAAAATGTAGTACTTGGAGATTAATGGGAATGTTCCAAACTACCAAACACATCTATCTGAAGATTTAGTTCAGGAAATTGGTCATGCATTATATTTCCAACATTCAGATGTTTATGAAGCAATAATGTATCATTACTATAATGGTTCAAATTTAGAATTATTTCACGATTAGATCAATGCCATTCAAAGCTTTTATGGTCAAAAAATATCGACACAGTCACAAGTCTGCTTAAGTGACCGGTCAGTACCAACGACACAGCCACGTATACTAAAAAGAATGCCAGTTGTCTCATCATGTCAAATTAAGACGTTTGATCACTTACAATTTGTAAATGGAATTTTATATAATTTTTATCACAAATGTGTGTGTATAGATAATGAAATGAAATCACAATTAGTAACAAAGTGGTTAACATTTTTACCACAAGATTAAAAAAAAAAGAGTATATCAAAAGCCAAGCGTCGAAGTTCTTTTATTTGTTGAAAAAATGATACATATGATAAATTTACATAATCTCTGAATATTCAAAGCCACTATCTAGTTTGGGATTACTTAAAGATTTTGTATTAAATGGTACAGTAAATACATATTCATGTAGAAAATGTATATTGTTTAACGATATTTTTCTCTGCAGAGGTGGACGAGTGTAGTTTTAAAACTAAAATACATGGCACTACAAAGAGATGATTTTCTGGGTTGCCTTCATGAATAAATTCTGCATTCAGATACATTACTGGTATGTTGTATTTTTTCTAGGATAGCACATTCTATGAATATAATGAATTCACAAAATGTAGTTAGAGCTGGTACAGATGGTTTATCTTGATTGTTATTTTTTATAGCAAATCGTCAGCATTAGTTCCTGGGGTAATAAATATATTAAAAGGTACATTGCAAGGACCAGTAAATTTTACTAGCATATAAATTTTATATTTTCCTATTAATTTTTTTTTCTACATAAACAGAAGCGTCAAGCTGTATCAAATGCAGAATGTGTGAATATTGCAAAAGTGAGATGTCAATTGCTAATTTTACTTTACAGAAATACTCACGATTTTCAGTTTCAGTGCCGCCACAATCCAATGGATATGTACTCATTATATGTACTTCAAATGACGAATTGAGAAAAGTGATACTCTGATAAGAGACTTGACAAATTCCAATACTGCCACTGAGATTTTCGTTTTATGTGAT
The DNA here is from genome assembly GCF_021461385.2 of Schistocerca piceifrons. Classification (NCBI taxonomy): domain Eukaryota; kingdom Metazoa; phylum Arthropoda; class Insecta; order Orthoptera; family Acrididae; genus Schistocerca; species Schistocerca piceifrons. The sequence goes on from NC_060149.1 coordinate 836,021,856, forward strand.
GTTCGTAAATCATGTGAATGCTGAGATGTTTCCTCTAAAAGGGTTACAGCCAATTTCCTTTCCCACCATTCCCCATTCTAATGTGCTGATGAATTATCCGTCAACAGGAGGTGACTCTATGACTGATCTCTCTGACTGATCAACTTCAGATCCAGTATTGGGGAATTTTATGACACCTCCATTGGTAACCATACAACGGAATTTATGAGGTACTTCAAGGATGTGGATACATTGCTTAACACTAATGATTCTATCGAGACAATGCTGCAGCCCATATCCATACCAGAAATATGCTTTTGCTAGTAGTTACTTCTCAACTACATCAGGGTGTTTCAAAAAGAATATACATATTACAAAGTATTATTTTGCCGAAACTATCGATCGCTGCACCTTGGCTCGGCTATTGGAGAAACGAGTATACAGTCCAGTTTATTTTAATAGCCGCTAGATGTCAGTTGTCCTCTGTTTTGCTTGGTAACCGTCATTTGTTTAAAATGGCTATTCCGCAGCAGAAATGATTTTGTGTTCTCGAGTTTGTGAAGTGCAGCTCCCTGATTACAGTACAAAGACGTTTAAGGTTGAGGTATCAAATTTATCCTCCGAATTGTTGAAACATTCGCAGATGGTTATCGATCTTTTCTAAACACAGGATGTGTATGGAAAGGAAAGAGTCCTGGCCGCCCTCGTGTTCCTGAAGAAAATGTTGCACGAACTGAAACTGCTTTCCAACGTCGTCCTTCAAAATCAACTCTTCTTTCCAGTCGGGAGTTACACCTGCCTACAACAACAATTTTGCGTGTTTTGACACGGCGGTTGATTATGATGCTGTAAAAGTTACAGCTGTTACAAGCTCTGCGTCCTGATGACAAACGCAAATGTGTGGCATTTTGTACGAGATTCTTGATGCTATTGACAACGATAACACTTCCGCACAACACGTCGTGTTCAGTGATAAAGCGACTTTCCACGTTAGTGGTCAGGTAAACAAACATAATGTTCGAATTTGGGGCCTGCAGAACCCACAAGCAGCCACTGAACATGTACGAGATTCGCCCAAAGTCAATGTGTTTTGGCGATATCTCGATCATCTGTTTACAGACCATTCCTCTTTGATGTAAACACGTTTAACGGTCAGCAGTATCTATCTATGTTACAAAACTGGTTGTTTCCAAGGCTACACGAAGATAACTTCATTTTTCAACAAGACGGGGCACCCCTTCACTGGAGTCGCCAAGTGCGTGAATATCTGACTGAAACTCTACTGAACTGTGGGATTACTCGTCAAAGAGCTGACGACCTAGCATGTCTCAGCTGGGTTCTACGGTCACCGGATTTGACACCCTCTAACTTCTTCCTGTGGGGTTTCGTTAAAGACAACGTTTATGTACCACCACTCCCACAGAACCTGGAGGAGTTGAAGAACCGGATCTGTGGCAAAGGACATGCTTGCCCGAGTATGGGAGGAATTTGAGTATCGATGTGATATTGTTCGTGTCGCTGATGGAGGACATATTGAACATCTGTAATCTGAACTTGAGAGGCTCGTATATATGTGTGTAAAGTTTCATATTCGTATCTTTTAAAGGTTAATAAGTATATGGATTCTATATACATATATTCTGTTTGAAACACTCTGAATTTCTTTCATATTTACAACAGCTACAAAAAAATGTGTGGTTAAGGGAAGTCAGGACACTTGTTGCAGCACATAATTTTATGTGGTTGGCCTAAAATCGGCACAGCAAGTGGAACGCTTGGTCTGCTAGTAAAGCTGTGCTCTGGAGAATCGAAGACAATGGATGTCTGAGAAACAGTTCATCCAGCAGACATTTGAGCTGGGTTCGTTATCTTTCTGATTGGTGCGTCTGAGGGGACAGATTGAAGAACAATTGAACTGAAGCATGCGCGATTGCCGAGTTAGATTAACAAATCCCATGTTTGTAATGTAAATGAGTTTTTAACACATTAAATGAATTCGCAATTGCGAATAAGGCCTATCATCCGCTGTAGAATGGAATGATGACAGTGAAAATTCGTACCGGATCGAGACTCGAACCCGAACTTCCCGCTAGAGTGGTCACTTTACCATTTGGCTATCCATGCACGACTCACGGCCAGACACAAACTTTCATAAGTCGTCAACCATGTGTCTACTACCTGAACTCTTACATCCGTTATGTATATTCCTGTACAGGTCAGACGTTGTACTTGGTAGTCTCTTTCCCGGTAATGGTAGCTAGATACGAATTGCAGTGCCTGTGTTATTCTGATTATGATGCAAATTTCCTTTGGACATGCATGCATGTCCAAAGGAACTTTAAGTTGGAAAAGTTTTGGAGACGAATGCCTTACTTTTCGACAATTTTAGTTCCATGTACATCGCTGAGGGGTAGGGGGTGGCTTTGTAACGTAAACGATACCGATAATAGGACCACAGGAGCGACTACAACTGAGCGGTATGTGTGGAGAGACCATCAAACCTGTAGTGTCTGGACATGGCAACGGCTTTTTCAGCAGTTGCAAGGGCAACAGTATGGATGATCTACTGATCTCACCTTGTAACATTAGCTAACATGACCTTGCTGTAATGGTACACCGAACGGCTGAAAGCAAGAGAGCCACGGTGGTTGCTTTTCCCGAGGGCATACTATTCTATTGGATGGTTTCATGATGACGATGCCATCTTGGGTAAACATTATGGAGCTAAAACAGTCCCCCATTCGGATTCAGGATGAAGGTGCAATTCACGAAAATCGACTTTTAACCATTTGTCATTTCGTGGTTAACTGTTTGAATGACATTTTAACAGCTGCACTTATGTAGCCAGTAAAAAATGGACGTTTGTTGTGTGGAATCTTTTATTGAAATTAGTCCGTACTACAAACTCCTGTAATAATTCATATTCCATCTTAAATACGTTATATATGAAAAAGGTGTCACGTTGTACAGTCGTTAAAAGTCTATATTGGACACTAGGACTCGATCTTCCCATAACTGGAGACGTGTTCTAGTTTTACTTGTGGTTCCATTTCTCAGAATGGCATCGGTGTAGCTAAGCCGTTAGAAGCAAGACTAGTAAAAGAAGTGAGGGGCAAGTACTGATCACTCCATTCTCTGGAGATCTTCGTGTGATTCGCTACAGTAATCTACCGTTGTGACCTCTCTGTACATTACAGCATCTTCTTTGAGCACCCTCATCTCACTGTACTTCCGACTTTGTGCACTTGGTCACTTACGTATGTTGTAAAGGTAGTGGCTTTATAACACTCTCTTAGCATACGTCCGAAGTTACTTTTACGCCTGAAGAATAACCTCTGTTAAGAATGATGTATAAGGGGCAGTCAAGTGAAAACGAGGCAGATGGAAAAAAGTAAGCAAACTGTTTATTATTTCAAAAGCAATAGCCACTGTGTGACGAGACGGTCAATGCCTTCGTTGAACAATGTTTGTGGTTGCCTACGTAGCAATGAGTGTAAACAGGCGTGCACCTTTTCGTCCGAAGCAAACCGACGGCTGCTAATGTCTTTCTTCAGAGCTCCAAAAAAGTGTAAAACGCATGAGGAGAGATAGGGACTGTGTCGAGGATGTGTAAGGGATTGGGGCTCTGTAGAGATGTGTGAGGTCTTCTGAGCATAACTTCTGCAGCCTAGTCGAAACAACCTTGACAACATGAGGTGGGTATTCTGTTGGCAGGTTGTTCCGTCTACGCCACAACTTATCTAATTTCTTTCCAACTGCCCCGTTTTAGTTTATCTGCTCCGTAGACTGTGTTCAGTTTGAAACTTCCTGGCAGATTAAAACTGTGTGCCCGAAAGAGACTCGAACTCGGGTTCGAGTTCGAGTCTCTTTCGGGCACACAGTTTTAATCTGCCAGGAAGTTTCATATCAGCGCACACTCCGCTGCAGAGTGAAAATCTCATTCTGGAAACATCCCCCAGGCTGTGGCTAAGCCATGTCTCCGCAATATCCTTTCTTTCAGGAGTGCTAGTTCTGCAAGGTTCGCAGGAGAGCTTCTGTAAAGTTTGGAAGGTAGGAGACGAGGTACTGGCAGAAGTAAAGCTGTGAGTACCGGGCGTGAGTCGTGCTTCGGTAGCTCAGTTGGTAGAGCACTTGCCCGCGAAAGGCAAAGGTCCCGAGTTCGAGTCTCTTTCGGGCACACAGTTTTAATCTGCCAGGAAGTTTCATATCAGCGCACACTCCGCTGCAGAGTGAAAATCTCAATCTGGTATGTTCAGTTTGCTAGGCACTCGTCAGTCCAGTTACAAATTTTGCCAGATATTGCTAACGCACCTACCCGTATCTACCACCTTCTGGGTTTGGTGGACCGACAGACAGACTTGTTTGTTTGGGGGCTCCATCTTGGTTACTACGTAGGAGATTTGATGGCAACAGAAATGTCATGATACGGCAAGCATAAAACATGGTCCAAAATTACACGACAGACGGACGTCAGCGATATAAGCCTACAGTTTTGTGCAGGTCTTCGAGGACCGATCTTCAAAACGAGAACAACCCGTGTACTCGTATTTCTCCAGTTACTGGAATGCTTACCCATCGACGATACATTGCTGCTAGAAGACGAGCATGTTCTTTCACAAAGTAACGCGTTGCACACGCGTATATAACAGAAAACAACTTTTCAAAAATGGCTCTGAGCACTATGCGACTTAACTTCTGGGGTCATCAGTCGCCTAGAACTTAGAACTAATTAAACCTAACTAACCTAAGGACATTACACACATCCATGCCCGAGGCAGGATTCGAACCTGCGACCATAGCGGTCGCTCGGTTACAGACTGTAGCGCCTAGAACCGCACGACCATTCCGGCCGGCCAACAACTTTTCAGATTTGATGGTAGAGTATTATTTACTTGAGAACAGTACTGTCTCTAATAGTGACAGAGGGTTCCGTCTGTTTTTCTAAAGTGCAGCGTTTCTTCATCTTTTTAATCAGAAATATTTCAGAGCATCTGTGCCTGACCAGTGAGTCTTCATTTCAAGGTTAATTAGTAACAGCACATGATACCCGAACATGCTGGTTTGGAGATAAAGAATGAAGGACGAGTTGGAATTAATGGAAATAAAGTAGTGTAGTTTTTTGCCAGAAGATGCACTTCCAAGGTTCCCAAAAGCGGTTATTAGAAAGCAATAGAAACCAAAGGATGTTCGATTAAGTTCTCCATTAACATCTTTGTCGTTAACCGTGGATCTCCAATTATTTACCTAGCATTTCTTTCTTTTTTTTCTTTTAAATCAGTACCACTGTCGGCCAAGGATGTGCTATTATAGCTTACCGCGAAGTGGACTATCTTAGCTTAGCGTAACTAGTCTAGCTATATTCATATGGAATCCGCATGCAGAATGAACTATCATTAGCCTGATGCAAATGCCCGTATTTTCTGACATTATCTCTGTGGTGTCACCGCCAGACACCACACTTGCTAGGTGGTAGCCTTTAAATCGGCCGCGGTCCGTTAGTATACGTCGGACCCGCGTGTCGCCACTATCAGTGATTGCAGACCGAACGCCGCCACACGGCAGGTCTAGAGAGACTTCCCAGCACTCGCCCCAGTTGTACAGCCGACTTTGCTAGCGATGGTTCACTGACAAAATACGCTCTCATTTGCCGAGACGATAGTTAGCTTAGCCTTCAGCTACGTCATTTGCTACGACCTAGCAAGGCGCCATTACCAGTTACTATTGATGCTGTAAAACATGTACTGTTCAAGAGCGATGTTCACCATTTATGGATTAAAGTTAAGTATTCCACAGCTACGTCCTTTTTTGCTAGTCTCATTTCCTTGACCTGTTCCAGACCTCACGCCAGCCTGCGTGAGCTAAAACGCGTGCCTTTCGGCTTCCTCTCATAGTGGGTTGGCTGTCTTGCCAATCCACAACAATCTCGAACCAGTCTAGACAAATAGAAGTTCCAGAAATATGATGTGAGACAAACATATTCAAAACACAGAGAACATATTTTACACACTATTCACAGAATGATGAAGAATCTTAGCTTCCATGTTATGGTTAATGATTGGCATCTGGCCGAATGAATAAAATAATTCTCAAGTGCATGATGGGTAATATATCAACAGTTGAGGATCCCCGAAAGACTACTGAAGTCAGGAAAGAGGCAGAGGCTCTTTTTGTTTAAATTTATACTTCACTGCTGAATATATTTTCTTGTACTGGTAAACATATGTATATGAAGAGAAACGATGCGATTCCGACTAGATTAATTTATTTAGACACGAAGAGAATCCTTATTAGTAATCATCAGCTCAAATCAGACAGGAACTCTTTTCTCGCATCGTTTACCAATCGTAGCTCAAATCATACTACTGGAATGTACAGGAAGAGAAACGGAACATATTAATAAAGACTAACGATTGGTGTTTGCTATAATAATCAAATCCTGTCTAGCTCTGCAGGTAGACTTGAATGATACCCCAGCAACTCATTTTGGAACAGCGAGGTTAACAACTTAAACACTGGCTATGATTATACATGCCGCATTAATGTGAAACTTATTTAAATCCGAGATATTCTGTCGAAGTGTAGTGTCTTTGGGTTAAACGACATACTTAGATTTTTCTGTAAGTTAGATTTAACGACGAATGAGACTCCTCCAGTGGTGAACTGTGCCTAGATCTATTCCTTCGAATATTTTCTAAGGACAGGGGGAATGGACAGAGGGATGCGGTGGAATAGTGTGAGTTTACGTTTGGCTCGCCAAACGCTCAGTGTTATGTTTCCTGTGTACTAGGGGGCACTAACACTCGGCCAGGAATACCTAAACATACAAACATCTCGCGGGGACAACTAGTGATCTGCAGCGCATGTCAGCCAAGTAGTCCACTTGCTTCATTAATAGAACACTGCGGACGGTCTCCTTCCTCGCTGTTCGCAGAATGCATGCTAAGAGCATTCGCCCCTCCTCCATCGACATTTCGGGTTTGCGTCACGTAGCCAAATATATTTTATTCAAATTTACGTGCAGAGAACTGATTTTCTCACAACTTTAACCACACGCGACTTAACGTTAGAATATAGATGTTGTGGTGTCACCGCCAGACACCACACTTGCTAGGTGGTAGCCTTTAAATCGGCCGCGGTACGTTAGTATACGTCGGACCCGCGTGTCGCCACTTTCAGTGATTGCAGACCGAGCGCCGCCACACGGCAGGTCTAGAGAGACGTCGTAGCACTCGCCCCAGTTGTACAGCCGACTTTGCTAGCGATGGTTCACTGACAAATTACGCTCTCATTTGCCGAGACGATAGTTAGCATAGCCTTCAGCTACGTCATTTGCTACGACCTAGCAAGGCGCCATTATCATTTGCTATTTATCTTGTGATGCATGTACCGTCAGACCGATGTTCACCAATTATGGATTAAAGTTAAGTATTCCAGCAGCTATGTACCTTTTTTGCTAGTCTCAATGCCTTGTCATTTTCCAGACCTCACGCTATCCTTCGTGAGCTTAAACTCGTGCCTTTCGGCTTCCTCTCATAGTGGCTTGGCTGTCTTGCCAAGTAACAACAGAAGTCGTTTCAGAAATACTTTTACATAGTCTGGGGACAGGTCCCTCACTCCAAAACAAGAAAAAATGGTCTAGTAATCATGAGCTCTAAAATATACAACTTAAGAGTTATGAGCACTTGTTCATTTTCGATATTGTAGAAAACATGTCTTCCACTGAGCAAGTGCTTGTTCCTCTTAAACTATGCATTTTAGGGCCGATGTCTACCTGACTTCTTTCTTTGTTTTGGTCCATAACACCTCAAAATATGGTACGTAAATAGCTTTCAGTAGAAGAGATGTGTTTCACAGTATCAAAGATGAACAAGTACTCATAGCTCTTAAGGTATGCATACTTTACACCAACAAACTCCCAGAGCACGTGACGGCGGTCTTTCTTTGTCTAAACGTACAGCCGTATGCCCCAAACCCAATGCGCTGTTTTAAGTGCCAGCGTTCTGGGCATACAACACTAGGGTGTAAGGGAGGACCGCCATGTGGCAACAGTGGTAAGGCCGCTCATGAAGGAGTTGGTTGTTGGACTCCTGCCAAATGTATAAACTCTGGAAACCACACTGTTTGGTGTCGGTACTGCAGAGTCTTTCTAGAGGAATGAAAAGTACCGGGAGTAAAAACAACGAAGTGTATCCACCGCCGGCCGCGGTGGTCTAGTGGTTCTAGGCGCGCAGTCCGGAACCGCGGGGCTGCTACGGTCGCAGGTTCGAATCCTGCCTCGGGCATGGATGTGTGTGATGTGTTAGGTTTAAGTAGTTCTAAGTTCTAGGGGACTGATGACCACAGAAGTTAAGTCCCATAGTGCTCAGAGCCATTTTTTGTATCCACTATGGTGAGGTCAAAAAGATCTACAAGTCGATGCAGCCTCCCACATTTGCTACATTTTGCATCAGTCCTTGAGAAGCCTACTCCAATAGCTAATGCTTTTACACATCGGAGATTGAGTACTAACACCTACACGTGTCAGTACACTTGCAAGACAGCAAGTGTTTCAGAGCCCGTGACCCACACTAGAACAGCAGATGAAGGTACATTGGCCAACACGGGAGAGCCCCGGGTATGTCCAACGGCTAAGATTGTTCAGAAGCCCAGCACGACCATTACCACTCCTACACCAGTACCAGAAAAGCCCTCAAAACAGGGAACCTAAAATCAAGAAGCAACAACAACATTTCGACATGATTCTACCTGATGCTTCATCATACTCCTCACCAGAGCTGATGGAATATGAGATATGTGGGAGGCCCCACGACTGAACCCCAACCTGCTGCAGTCTCCCAACCCCAACTGTGAGACGGGTTGAAGGTGCTACCCTGTGACAGATGACTCCCGTACGTCAGAGGAACTTACAGGGGTTCAGGACGTACTTGGAGGAACTTCGTCAACTACCTCAGGATAGAACACTGTGTGTCTCCAGAAGACTAATTTCAATCAATCATACATCCCTTTGCAAGGGACTATGTACTCCACAAAGAGGACGACCTGAGTGGAGAGAGAGCTAGAGGAGTAGCATATATTTCCAAAAATGGTTCAAATGGCTCTCAGCACTATGGGACTTAACGTCTGTGGTCATCAGTCCTCTAGAACTTAGAACTACTTAAACCTAACTAACCTAAGGACATCACACACATCCATGCCCGAGGCAGGATTCGAACCTGCGACCGTAGCAGTCGCGCGGTTCCGGACTGAGCACCTAGAACCGCTCGGCCACCACGGCCGGCCCATGTATTTTCGTCAGTATCGACTACTGCTCGTCGCCACTCTCCCTTACAACGAATTTACAAGCGCTTGTCATACTAGTGCACATGTGGCATCCACTGACAATATGTACTCTTCATTTGCCCCTCATGATGCGCTTGACGAAGAGGCTCTCAACGACCTTCTTACACACCTCCCCTAACCCTTTATCCTCTGTCGTGATTTTAATGAACACAATGTGCTTTGGGGCTCTGCAGCTACCTGCCCTAGGGGTAAAGCAAGTGAGAGATTTTTCGTGTCATCATGTGCGTATTTGCTAAATATGGGAGAGAGCATGTAGTTTTGCACTGCAGTTTTGTCCCTTTAATCTCCAAACCAACCAAACAAACAAACAATCTGTACTTCAACTGGATCGTTCTCTACCATCGGTCTCTCGGTTTGCTCTCCAGCCCTTGCTCACACTGTTCAATGGAAAGTGGTCAACTACTTGCACTGGAGTGATCAGTTCCCAACCTGGATTCACCTGCCAGATGGAGTGGAACCCAAAAGGAAACCGCCACGATGGGTGTTCAGTAGAGCAGACTGGATAGTTTGTATTCAGTTAGCTTAATTTGAACATCGTGTCAATGTCGAGGTTTTGATGCATCATATTACCAAAATGATCCACGGCCCCTCTGAAGCATCCATTCCACAGTCCACAGGACGACTGGAAAGGCATCCTGTCCCGGGGTTCAGTGACGAATGCTGCTCTGCAATCAGGACTAGGCGTGCGGCTCAGCGTATTCTCAAGTTCCAGGCAATTCTGGAGCGTCTTGGAGCCTTTTGGGTAGTGAGGACAAAATGTCACCAGATTATTCGAGAGCAAGAAAAGGTCATGGCAACAGTTCCTGAACACCATTAATCGTTCCACGAAGCGTTCCGTTTTATGGGAGACCATCAGGAGAATTTCTGGGGAGGGGGAGGGGGCGGGGCGAAGAGAGGTGCCCCACAGCTGCTGTAATGAAGAATGGCAATGTCCAAACAAGTCCATGAAACACTGCCCAGTCTATGGCTGCCTTTTTACCACAGTTACTGCAACCGCCAGTAAGGATCCAGGTTACCAGCACCACAGAGCAACTGCTGAGAGGAGCAGTTTGGACTTCCACTCCACCACTGTTGAAGATTACAGCTGCCTGCTTTCCCTGTGGACTCTAAATTCTGCATTGTCTGCGGCTCGTGACACATCCCCTGGTCACAACACAATCCATTACAGTATGTACGAGGTGCATTCAAGTTCTAAGGCCTCCGATTTTTTTTTCTAATTAACTACTCACCCGAAATCGATGAAACTGGCGTTACTTCTCGACGTAATCGCCCTGCAGACGTACACATTTTTCACAACGCTGACGCCATGATTCCATGGCAGCGGCGAAGGCTTCTTTAGGAGTCTGTTTTGACCACTGGAAAATCGCTGAGGCAATAGCATCACGGCTGGTGAAAGTGTGGCCACTGTGAGTGTCTTTCATTGTTGGAAAAAGCCAAAAGTCACTAGGAGCCAGGTCAGGTTAGTAGGGAGCATGAGGAATCACTTCAAAGTTGTTATCACGAACAAACTGTTGCGTAACGTTAGCTCTATGTGCGGGCGCGTTGTCTTGGTGGAACAGCACACGTGCAGCCCTTCCCGGACGTTTTTGCTGCAGTGCAGGAAGGAATTTGTTCTTCAAAACATTTTCGTAGGATGCACCTGTTACCGTAGTGCCCTTTGGAACGCAATGGGTAAGGATTACGCCCTCGCAGTCCCAGAACATGGACACCATCATTTTTCAGCACTGGCGGTGACCCGAAATTTTTTTGGTGGCGGTGAATCTGTGTGCGTCCATTGAGATGACTGGCGCTTTGTTTCTGGATTGAAAAATGGCATCCACGTCTCATCCATTGTCACAACCGACGAAAAGAAAGTCCCATTCATGCTGTCGTTGCACGTCAACATTGCTTGGCAACATGTCACACGGGCAGCCATGTGGTCGTCCGTCAGCATTCGTGGCACCCACCTGGATGACACTTTTCGCATTTTCAGGTCGTCATGCAGGGTTGTGTGCACAGAACCCACAGAAATGCCAGCTCTGGGGGCGAGCTGTTCAACAGTCATTCGGCGATCCCCCAAAACAATTCTCTTCACTTTCTCGATCATGTCGGCTTGTGCGAGCCCAAAGTTGTTTCGGTTTGTTGTCACACGATGATCTGCCTTCATTAAACTGTCGCACCCACGAATGCACTTTCGACACATCCATAACTCCATCACCAGATGTCTCCTTCAACTGTCGATGAATTTCAATTGGTTTCACACCACACAAATTCAGAAAACGAATGACTGCACGCTGTTCAAGTAAGGAAAACGTCGCCATTTTAAGTATTTGAAACAGTTCTCATTCTCGCCACTGGCGGTAAAATTCCATCTGCCGTACGGTGCTGCCATCTCTGGGACGTATTGACAATGAACGCGGCCTCATTTTAAAACAATGCGCATGTTTCTATCTCTTTCCAGTCCGGAGAAAAAAAATCGGAGGCCTTAGAACTTGAATGCACCTCGTATAACACCTCACAAGGCGAAACAAAGATATCCTCCTCGCACTTTTTAATGCCATTTGGGCCTCAGGTTACTTTCTAGACTCGTGGCGCGAAACAATTTTAATTCCTCCTTTAAAATCTTGGAAAGACCGTACATGCCAAAGTAGTTATCTTAGTGTTGCCCTCACTAGTTGCGTGGGTAAGACAATGAAGCAGATGGTCAACTGCAGCCTTGTCTGAATCTTACAAGGCAGTAACACCTTTGTCGCTTTCAGTCTGGGTTCAGGACGTATCTTTCCATCGTTAATAACGTATCCCTCCTAGAGGCGGCTGTACAAGATGTTTTCCTGCACCGGCAACACCTTCGAGGTACATTTTTTGACATCGAGAAGGCCGACGATACTCCTTGCAGGCATCTTATCCTTGAGCAGCTTCACGAAGATGGATTTCATGGATGTCTTTGCATTTTTATTCTGTCCTTTCTCTCGCCACGGTATTTTCGATACCGATATGGTGACGTCCTATCTGACCACTCTGAGCAGGAGAACGGTGGCCCTCAAGGTACTTGTTTGAGTGTGACTGTCCACGCCATACCTATTAACAGCATTATGTCAGTAGTGAAAAGTCCTGTCCAGTGTTTTTTGTTTGTGGATGATTTCTCTGTGTTTTGCTTTTCTTCAAACTTTGCAACGACAACACGTTAGTGGCAAATAACTCTTGGACGTTTGGATGAATTGGATCAAAAGAGTGGTTTTCAATTTTCAATTATGGATTCTGTGTGTGTGTTCTTTTTAACCGTTCTCATTCCATTTTAAACTTTACTGAGTTGAGGATGAAGGACATGGTTCTTATATTTAAAGACACCGTGAAGTTCCTGGGCCTCATATTTGACTGTAAACTTACATGGACGCCATATATTAAGGTCCTGAAAAAACTATCCCTTAAGTTTCTAAGTACTTTAAAATATGTTAGCCACAGTACATGGGTAGCAGACAGGACATATTTGCTCTGGTTTTACAGAGCCTTTGTGCGATCTTGGCTAGATTATGGATGCACAGTGTATGAGTCTGCGAGAACTTCTCATTTTATGATGTTTAACGTGGTCAAATATGTAGAGATTTCATTGGTCACTGGAGCGTTCAGAACAAGCCCCATACCAAGCCTCTGTGCAGAGGCTGGTGAACCGCTACTTCACATCAGGGGACGGCTAATTACGGTGCGCCAAGCGCATAAAACACTGTCCACAGCTGCATACCATATCGTTACTCAGCCTCCAATGGAAAGGTTTCTTCCTGATCGGGAATCGGCAATGAGGCTTTATGGGATTGGCGGAAAGGACTGTCTTTTAGAGATGGGTGTGGCCAGTCTTAATGTTTTACATCTATGTTGGAGCAGATTTCCACCTTGGCTTCTCCAGAGGCCCAGACTTATTTTATACTTGACCAATTTCAAGAAAGATATTACACCAGATTTTACTTGGCTGCTCTTTAGTATTCCCGGACCATGTCACCAGGATTCGCCTACATGAGGAGTATTCCGTTTTTCCAATGAAGCTCCACGCAATCATGAAGGCACTGGAACAGATGTGACGTATCCAGAGCAAACGGTTTCTCATTTGCTCCCATTCCCTTAGTGTTCTACAATCGTTACAGAACCTGTAACCAGCTGAGAAGGTGGCCCAGCTGACATATGACCAACTATACTTGCTCCAATGGAAAGCAAAGAAGGTGTCATTCTGCTGGGTGCCAGGGCACATGGGGATATGGGGAAATGAACTAGCTGATTGGGCTGCCAAACAGGGCTGTAGAGGACAGGTTTTGGCTCAGTGTTCTCTTCCTCTTCAGGCTGTTTCTGCACTACATAGGAAGTTCATGCAGTTGTGGGATGAGGAATGGCTGTCAGTAACGGACAATAAACTATGGTTGGTGAAGTAACCTACTTGGCTGTGACGCTTCTCCTGCCGGTTGTTCAGGCGGTATGAAGTGACCGCCACACATCATAGAATTGGTCACTGGCCCCTTTCACGTGGCTTTTTACTATGACGAGAGGAACCCCCATTTTGTGATGCTTCTGGCGCATAAATCTCTGTACACCATAGATTAACAGAGTGCTTTTTATACCGTAATGCAGGGGCGGAAGCAAATATCGGCGGGGACCTGCCATCTATTTTAGCTGATGATGAGACGAGTGTGACTGAAGTTCTTAAGTTTTGTGATGTCTCTGAACTCTGGCCAAAGCTTTTAGGCTGGAGGTTGCAGAGTGGCTGGCTGAACCTTTTTTATTCTTGCAGTGAGCCAGCCATGTCCATCTGCTATATTGTTTTAACTCTTTCTACCACTTTCTGCCTATGAAGTTAATGTTTTAATATTGTCATGATACTTCGTTTCGTGCTCCTGTGAGGGTACACAGATAGTTTTCCACATTTTCCATACTGTTTTATACTCCTGTTTAGTGTATTTTACCAACCCTCCTCTCAAACTGTTTTTGCATGGGCGCTGAAGATCTTGTTGTCGTGCACCCATACCAACACATCCATCGAACATCAAAGCTGGCTCTTGCTCCCGGAACTCCAGACAAGGCTGTGGTTGCTGATATTGTGGAACTTCCTGCCCCTCCTAAAATCAGGAACTGTCCACTGTGCACCAGTGCCACTACCACTTCAGCGGTTGTGACTCCGAAGCCGCCTCATACAAAAAAATCTAAGTTGTAGGCGAAGAATCGTCCACTTACGAGGACGAGAAGTACACAGTCTTACGTTGTTGACGTCAACCTGTCTGACACCTCCCTCGAATCATCTCCAGAGGCGATGGTTCTTGATGTCGGAGTGGGACAATCTTCTCGCTGAAAGACTGAGCCTTCACCAACTATGGACTCACCACCAGAAAGTCAGGATGAAAGTGCTACTGTGTGACAGACGGCTCCCATCATACAGTGGAACAGTAATGGGTTCAGGACACATGTGGAAGAATTGAAAACTAGTACCCCAGGCACACCCCTATGCTTGTGTTAACAAGAAACACATTAAAATGTTACTGATGCCCCTGTGCTATCGGGCTATACGGTTAACCGAGAGGATGACCCGAATAGTGACAGAGCCAAGAGATACATTGCTGTGTTTGTCAGTAACACAATACTCATCTGCTCTCTGCTTGTTTACTGACATACAAGCAGTAGCCTTTAGTGTTCGTGTATGGCAGGAAATAACTATCGGCTCAATTTAATTGCCTCCACAGGATCTGATAGACCCTGAAGCACTTACAGGCCTTATTGAACATCTCCTCAGCCCATTTCTGCTACTGGGTGATGTGAATGCTCATAATCTATTATGGGGCTCGAGCTATGCTTGACCTTGGTATCGAGTCTTGGAGAACCCCATGATGTTTCAGGAGCTGCGCATCCTTAATGCAGGCAGTTCCACACATTTCTCTGCTGTTACTGTGTCGATCTCCACCATCGACCTCTTTTTCTGCTCTCCCTCGCTGACAGACAGCTCAGTGGAAAGTATCCAACGACCTTAGTTCTAGCGAACAGTTCCCACCCTGGATCCACCTACCAGATGGAAGTTTACTTGAAGGGAAACCAGCGAAATACATGGCCAGCAGGGCTAACAGGTCGCTGTTCAGCCAGCTGGCTGCTTTTGGAACACCGGGAGAACATCCAGGAATCGATGGACCACACCACACAAGTGATCCACCATGCCGCCGACTTATCCATCCCAAAGTTCTCAGATCGTCTAAGAAGGCAACCTGTTCCTTGGTGGACCAGTGAGTGCTGCTCAGAAATCCGGGACAGGACTGCAGCTCTTCGCTGGTTCAAATGCGGCCCAACGACAGACAAATTCACAGCATTTCTGATCGGGAGGACCAAGGCTCGGGGCGTAGTTAAGGAGAGCAAGAAAAGATCATGGAAAGCGTTCATGGACTCCGTCAAAGGTAAAACTTCTCCTTCAAAAGTAGGGAAGCCTTCCAGAGGACTTTCAGTAAACACAGTCATTTACCCATAGCAGCCGCGCGGGATTAGCCGAGCGGTCTAAGGCGTTGCAGTCATGGACTGTACGGCTGGTCCCGGCGGAGGTTCGAGTCCTCCCTCGGGCATGGGTGTGTGTGTTTGTCCTTAGGATAATTTAGGTTAAGCAGTGTGTAAGCTTAGGGATTGATGACCTTAGTAGTTAAGTCCCATAAGATTTCACACGTTACCCATAGCAGCAGTGCTGAAATAGGGTTGTCTCCAACAACGCCCATAACATCGTTCAGACGATGCCAGAGCATATTACAGCGACTACTGCCGATTCCAGACACGATCCACCATTTCGTCGCTACCGTGCGATTGTTGAGAGAGGCATACTGGACTTCAGAGCCACCACTTCTGAGTCTTACAACTGGCCTTTCTCCGTGTGGGAGCTGGAATCGGCACTGTCTGAAACTCGTTGTAATACACCTGGTCACGACCAAATCCGATTCTGCATGCGTCAACATTTGCCAGTAGCTTCAAACGAGATATTCCTTGTGTTGTGGGTTGGCAAGACAGCCAACCCACTATGAGAGGAAGCCGAAAGGCACGCGTTTTAGCTCACGCAGGCTGGCGTAAGGTCTGGAACAGGTCAAGGAAATGAGACTAACAAAAAACGTACGTAGCTGCTGGAATACTTAACTTTAATCCATAAATGGTGAACATCGCTCTTGATGGTACATGTTTTACAGCATCAATAGTAACTGGTAATGGCGCCTTGCTAGGTCGTAGCAAATGACGTAGCTGAAGGCTATGCTAACTATCGTCTCGTCAAATGAGAGCGTATTTTGTCAGTGAACCATCGCTAGCAAAGTCGGCTGTACAACTGGGGCGAGTGCTAGGAAGTCTCTCTAGACCTGCCGTGTGGCGGCGCTCGGTCTGCAATCACTGATAGTGGCGACACTCGGGTCCGACGTATATTAACGGACCGCGGCCGATTTAAAGGCTACCACCTAGCAAGTGTGTTGTCTGGCGGTGACACCACACCTTGAATGTTTTATATTTGTATGGCAGACAGGCTAGTATCCCAACTCATGGAAAGAGGCTACTTTTATACCTCTCCTCAAACCAGAAAAGGACCACACATGTCCCAGTAGTTACCAGAGCGCCGCCTTAACATGCTGTGTAGGAAAGACCTTGGAGCAAATGGTTGACTGTCGGAGTGTCTGATGTTAGATATCAAGCAACTCCTTAGCTGCTCTGTGAAGATTACGGAGATTTCAGTCCATTTCGACAATATGACCGTACTAGAGGCACCTACTCAGCAGGCTTTCCTATGTAAACATCACTGCCTTGCTATATTCTTTGACATCAGCACGGCGTATGATATTCTCAAGCAACTTCATCATTGGGGCTTTTGTGGCCACTTCCCCACCTTCATGTAGTACTTCCTCTCCAAACTGGGACAGAAGCCACCAACATGGATAATTGGCAGTGTTAACTGGCCACTGTTGAACCAGTTGGCTGCGTTTGAACACCCTGACTGCGTCCAGGAATGGGAGGCCCATATCATGCATGTGATCCATCATGGCGCTGACCTATACATACGACAGTCTTTCGGTTCTCTTAGGAGGCCACCTGTGTCTTGGTGGACAGAAGAGTGCCGTTCAGCGGTCCAAGCCAGGCGTGCAGCTCTTCGACAGTTTTAATGCTGCCTGACAGTGGACAACTTCGCAGCCTTTCGCGTCGCGAGAGCGAGAGCTCGATGCGTCATTAAGCAGAGCAAAAAAACGGTCATAACAAATGTTCCTGGACTTCATCAACCGTTCCACTTGTTCTACAAAAAATGGGGAGTCACTGCGTTTACCGATATTAACAGTGCCGAAACAGGGGTGTCTCCAAACGACGCCCAGAGACATCACTCAGACGCTGGCCGAACATTTTGCAAACCTACAGCCTATGCAAGCAAGGATCCGGCATTTAGCCGCTACCGTGCAACTGTAGAGAGGGGTAAGTTGGGCTTCAGATACAACTTTTCTGAGGCCTACATCTCCATTCTCCCTGTGGGGGCTGGAATCGGAACTGTCTGAGGCTCGTGATAACACACCCGGTCACAACCAAATCCGGTATTGCATTCTAATACAATTGCCAGCGGCGTCAAACGAAATTCACCTCAAATGTTTTAATCTTTTATGGCAGACAGGCAGCTTTCCCAACTCGTGAGGCAGGTGGTTCTGATACCTTAACGAGCTGTGTAGGGAATGGTTAATCGTCGTTTGGTCTGGTTGTTAGAGACCAGGCAACTCCTTACCCACTGTCAGTGTGGATTCGGGAGATTTCGGTCCACTGTTGACAACCTAACCCTGCTAGAGCCGGCTGTTCAGCAGTCTTCCCTACACAATCATCACTGTCGGTGTAAATTCTTCGATACCAGTAAGGAATGCGATACTACTTAGTCACACAGAATTTTTCCACAACTGCATCAGTAAGTCTTTCGTGGCCACTTCCCCATCTTCGAACGGTCTTTCCTGTCTGAACAGCTTTATCGGACTCGGGTTGGTGACTCGCTGTCAGATAGTTTTGAGCAGGAGAATGGTGTTCCTCAGGGCAGTATTTTAAGTGTTACCCTCTTTGCCATAGCCATAAACAGTATCACATCTACAGTTAGTAGTCCTGCACAGAGTTACTTATTTGTGGAGGATTTTGCTGTTTTCTGTTCCTCCTCAAGTGTTGCAACAGCAAGCTGTCAGTTGCAACTTACAGTGTGGAGGTTAAAGGGCTGGGCTGCAAAGACGGGTTTTCAGTTTTCTGCGGAAAAGTTTTGTGTATGTGCATTTTTATCGTTCTCGTGTTTTTAATTTGCATGCATTGCATATGGGGGACACAATCCTACACATTGGTGACTCAATGTGGTTTCTGGGCTTCATTTTTGATTCGGAATTATCGTGGTTGCTACACCCGAGAGACCTGAAAACCAGTACCTTGAAAGCACTGAATCTCTTAAAGTGCCTTAGCGACAGGTCTAGGGGCGCGGACAGGGAGCATCTCCTGTTTTATAAGGCTTCCATGCGTTCGCGGCAGGACTATGGGCGCACACGGTGCATGGATCAGCGAGTATTCTTATTTGAAGATCATTGACGCTGTCCACCGTGAGAGGATTCGGCTGGCCATGGGTGTTTATAAGACCAATCCCATATCCAGCCTCTGTGCTGAGGCCAGGGAACCGTCACTTACCATCCGGCGACAGATCCTCGTGGTGCATCAGGTGTGTAAGATTCTCGCGCCTCCAACTTCGCCTGCACACCATACTGTTGCTCATCTGCCTCTGGAATGCCTTTTCTCCAACCGTCCATGAGCCACAATGTCATTTGGGATCCGCGTGCAGCGTCTGCGGGAGTCACTCAGTGTGGAGAAAGTACAACCCCAAATCCATGGTTTTAACCGTCTGCCGCCTGGTTACTGCAGACCCAGAGTCATTTTAGATTTAGTGCGGTACGGGAGAGATTGCACGCCTCCTTCTGTTTTCAGGTTGATATTTTCAGCCTTTTATATGAGCACTACAACTATATAGCTGTCTTTATGGATGAATCTAAGCAGTGACACTTTGTTTGTTGCGGTGTCGTTTTCTCGGATCGTGTCCTCAAGATCCGACTACCTTAACAATTCACTAACTTCGACGCAGAATTTTATGCGATCTTGCGGACAGTGGAGCACATGAGACTCTCTTACAGTGCTAAACTTCTTGCCCTTTCAGATTCTCTGAGCGCCCTTTACTGTCTCCAAAGCTTATATCCTGCGGATAACGTCGCCCTGAATATCCAGGATACCCACCTCCAACTGCAACGACTGATGGCGGTGTCTTACTGATGAGTTGCTGAGTACCTGAGCACATGGGAATTGCGGGGAACGAAAAGGTGGATCGAGCAGCCAAGGAGGCGTGCCGTGATCCTCAGGTATTACAGTGTGCCATCCCCCTGCATGCTATGACCTAGCTGTTGAGGTGCAAAGTCATGCGTCGATGGGAAGGCAAGTGGCTGAAAGTGACCGACAACAAGATCCGTATAGTAAAGCCCACAACTAGGCCGTGGCGTACTTCCAGAAACGTCGACGGGACGGCGTTCTTCTTACTCGTCTTCGTATAGGCCACATCCCTATGACACATGGATTCTTACTCTGACGAGAGGACCCTCCAATGTGTGGTGCTTGTGGCGTGCAGATCACCGTACGCCACGTCTTATTGGACTGTGTTTTATTTGCCCACCAGAGGACTGCTGCGGATTTGCCGACGGATCTGCCCTCTATTTTAAACAATGTTCAAACGAATGTGGTTCATGTTTTAAAGTTTTGTGAATTGACCAACATTTTTAAAAAGATTTTAAGGAGATGATTTTAATGTGTCAACAGGGTGACTGGCTCACCCAAGTTTTTTGTAGGTGGTCAGCCAGTCACATTTTACAGCGTTTTCCTTTTGGCTCTTCCGTGTTTTGCTATCTCTGTGTTTTAATTTCTTGTGTAGATGCTTTCTTTCCTAATTGGTTTTAGTACATGTGAGACTGAGTGACTGTGTGGTCATTTCGAGTACAACAATTTTCGTTTATTTCCACACTCCTGCACAGTGCTCTTTATTCGTGGAAGATTTTCCTGTTTTCTGTTCCTCGTCTCGTCAGTTGCAACTTACATTGAGGAGATTAGGGGATGGATTGCTAACATGGGTTTTCATTTATCAGCAGTTAATTCTGTGTATGTTCATTTTAATTGTTCTCATCGAATTTCAAATTTACCTGACTTACATATGAATAACACCTTTGTACATTTTAGAGATTCAGTGGTTTTCTAGGCCTCAGTTTTGACTCCTAATCCTCGTTGTTTCCACACCTGAGAGACCTGAAACCCTGAACCCTGAAGGCACTGAACATCATAAGCTGCCTTAAACATAGGCCTTGAGAAGTGGACAGGGTGCGTCTGCTCCAGTTTTATAGGACTTTCGTGCACTAGCAACTATTGAATATCATTGACGCTGTCCACCATGAGGGGTTAGGCTGGCAACAGCTGTTTATAGGACCAACCCCATACCCAGTCTCTGTACTGAGGCTGCTGAACCGCCACTTACAATCCGATGGCAACTCCTCATGGTTCGTGAGGTATATTAGTCCCTCGCAGCTCTGAATTCACCCATATACCATATTGTTGCTCTTCCGTCTCTGGGACAAGTTTTCTCCAATTGTCCATGAGCAACAAGGCCATTTGGGTCCTTATGTGGCATATGCTGGAGTCGCTGCGTGTGGAGCAGGACTACAGCCGTCTGCCGCCCTGGTTACTGCGGGGGCCCAGGATAAATTTAGATATGGTGCAGTACAGTAGAGATTTCAGTGCTGGATATGTTTTAATACATTATTGTATGATATTTTAAATGAACACCACGACTCCAATGCTGTCTTTAGGGATGACTCGAAAGGAGCACTCTGTTAGTTTGAAATTTCCTGACAGATTAAAACTGTGTGCTGGACCGATTCTCGAACTCGGGACCTTTGCCTTTCGCGGGCAAGTGCTCTATCAACTGAGCTACCCAAGCACGACTCACGCCCCGTCCTCACAGCTGTTGGTTGCTCTGTTGTTTTGCCAGGTCGTGTCCTCAAGATTCGGCTGCCTCCATACTTCACTGTATTTTATGCCGAACTATCGGCGACCTTGAGGGTGTTGGAGCAGATGAGCTATGCCATACCTGCTAAACTACTAGTTTTCTCAGAGTCCCTGACTGTTCTTCAGGGTCTTCAATGCTTGTATCCAGCTGATAAAGTAGTTCAGGATAACGGCGATATCCTCCTCCTGCTACAAGGGATGGCGAAAGAGGTGTCCTTGTGCTGGGTGCCAGGGCACATGGATACTGTGTGGAACGAAATGCCAGATGTAGCAGCCAAGGAGGCGTGTCTTGATAATAGGTTAGTTCAGTGTGGCATCCCCCTGGATGCGCTCGTCTCGCTTTTGAGGTACAGAGTCACGCACCGATGGGAAGACGAATGGCTGGA
This sequence comes from Schistocerca piceifrons, assembly GCF_021461385.2. Classification (NCBI taxonomy): domain Eukaryota; kingdom Metazoa; phylum Arthropoda; class Insecta; order Orthoptera; family Acrididae; genus Schistocerca; species Schistocerca piceifrons. Next base: position 836,043,611 of record NC_060149.1, read on the forward strand.
AGTGACTGATAATAAGCTGAGTCTAGTACAGCCTAATACCTGACTGTGGCGTACCTCCTTTGGCCACGAAGACGGGGCGAGATTCGGCTTACCCGTCTTCGCACAGACCACAGTCCTATGTCGACTGGCTTCTTCCTGCGGCAAGGGGATCCTCTAGTGTGTGGTGGTTGTGTGTACGAATAACACAATGCCACAATTTAGTAAACTGTGTTTTATTTTCCCAGTAGAAAGCAGCGGCAGATTTTATGGCAGATTTGCCCTGTCTTTTAAGTGGCACTGAGACGAATGTGGTTAGAGTTCTAAGATTTTGTGGGTGTCAAACTTGTCTCCTAAAATTCTACGAAGACGCTGTGTTTAAGTACTTTATATACACTACTGGCCATTAAAATTGCTACACCAAGAAGAAATACAGATGAAAAACGGGTATTCATTGGACAAATATATTATACTAGAACTGACATGTTATTACATTTTCACGCAATTTGGTTGCATAGATCAAGAGAAACCAGTACCCACAAAAACCATTTCCTTGGTTTTTCCTTGGTAAGCCTGTGCATTGAGTCAAACAGAACTTGGGTGGCGTGTACAGGTATAGCTGCCCATGCAGCTTCAACACGATACCACAGTACATCAAGAGTAGTGACTGGCGTATTGTGACGAGCCAGATGCTCGGCCACCATTGACGAGACGTTTTCAATTGGTGAGAGGTCTGGAGAATGTGCTGGCCAGGGCAGCAGTCGAACATTTTCTGTATCCAGAAAGGCCCGTACAGGACCTGCAACATGCGGTCGTGCATTATCCTGCTGCAATGTGGGGTTTCGCAGGGATCGAATGAAGGTTAGAGCCACGGGTTGTGACACATCTGAAATGTAACGTCCACTGTTCGAAGTGCCGTCAAGGCGAACAAGAGGTGACCGAGAAGTGTAACCAATGGCACCTCATACCATCACGCCGGGTGATACGCCAGTATGGCGAGGACGAATACACGCTTCCAATGTGCGTTCACCGCGATATCGCCAAACACGGATGCCACTATCATGATGCTGTAAACAGAACCTGGATTCAGACGAAAAAATGACGTTTTACCATTCGTGCACCCAGGTTCGCCGTTGAGTACACCATCGCAGGCGCACCTGTCTGTGATACAGCGTCAAGGGTAACCGCAGCCATGGTCTCCGAGCTGATAGTCCATGCTCCTGCAAACGTCGTCGAACTGTTCGTGCAGATCGTTATTGTCTCGCAAACGTCCCCATCTGTTGACTCAGGGATCGAGACGTGGCTGCACGATCCGTTACAGCCATGCAGATAAGATGCTTGTCATCTCGACTGCTAGTGATACGAGGTCGTTGGGATCCAGCACGGCGTTGCGTATTACCCTCCTGAACCCACCGATTCCATATTCTGCTAACAGTCATTGGATCTCGACGAACGCGAGCAGCAATGTCGCGATACGATATACCGGATTCGCGATAGGCTACAATCCGACCTTTATCAAAGTCGGAAAAGTGATGGTACGCATTTCTCCTCCTTACACGAGGCATCACAACAACGTTTCACCAGGCAACGCCGGTCAACTGCTGTTTGAGTATGAGAAATTGGTTGGAAACTTTGCTCATGCCAGCATGTTGTAGGTGTCGCAACCGGCGCCAACCTTTTGTGAATGCTCTGAAAAGCTAATCAGTTGCATATCACAGCATCTTCTTCCTGTCGGCTAAATTTCGCGTTTATAGCACGTCATCTTCGTGGTGTAGCAATTTTAATGGCCAATAGTGTATTTTATATCTACTTTTACTGTCTTTTAATATCCTTGTGATGTTGTATACTAATATACATCTATAGGAAATGGTTTATAATATACCCTTATGCTTCAGTCAGTCATATTTTATCAGTGATTTTATTTATTTTCTGTATCATGGTATTACAGTTTTAGACATTGCTTTTACTACTACTTTCGCACTTCAATTGACCTCTTGTCCTCAGGATAGGGCTCCCAGAGCAGTTTTCCGGTTATTACATGGAACTGTTTGCTATCCTGAGGGCAGTGGAGCAGATGAGATGGCGTCATGGCAAGATATTCCTCGTCTGATCACATTATCAACATGCTCTTCTCGCTATTGGACAGATGTACCCAGTGTATCGGATGTTGCAAGAAGTGCAGGACGCTATCCTTCTCTTGCAAAGAAAAGACAAGAAAATAGTTTTCCGCTGGGTTCCAGGGCACAGAGAGAATTTGGGGAAACGAACTCGCTGATGGGGCTGCCAAGGAGGCTCGCTTCTTTCCTCCTCCTACTTACTGTTGAGTCCCCATGCAGGCTGTCACTTCATTTGTGACCAGGAAGGCCATATGTTGGTGGTGGGGAGGGGCTCTGTGGCTTGAAGAGAGGAATAATAAACTACGTCCATAAAACCTTCAGTGCGACCGTGATTTACCTCCTTCCACCTGCGACGGTCGGAAGAAGTAACCCTTACACAGCTTGGAGTGGGACACTGCCCTCTGACACATGGCTTCCTCTTCCGTCGGGAGGAGTCCCCAGCACGTCAGAGATGAGGGACACAGCTATCAATACGACATAGTTTAATTGAGTGTATTTTGTATGACGACCTGAGCCTTGATCTGCGACTCACACAGGATCTGCCCTCTATTTTAACTGACAATGAGGTGAGTGTTCTTTTTGTGGCGTCCAGAAGTCTTCCCAAAATATAGGATATGAGATTTTAATGTGTCACAGAGTGGCGGGTTCAAATGGCTCTGAGCACTATGGGACTCAACTGCTGAGGTCATTAGTCCCCTAGAACTTAGACCTAGTTAAACCTAACTAACCTAAGGACATCACAAACATCCATGCCCGAGGCAGGATTCGAACCTGCGACCGTAGCGGTCTTGCGGTTCCAGACTGCAGCGCCTTTAACCGCACGGCCACTTCGGCCGGCAGAGTGGCGGGGTCACGCAGTATTTATAAGTAGTGAACCAGCAGTGGTCATTTGTCCCTTTCGTAACTATGTTTATACAGTTATTTTATCGTTGATTTTATCTAGTTGTTCTTCTGTGTCTCGTTGAGATTTTATTATGGGCTTTCCTAAATCTCACCTTGCTAGGGTTACCTTGCGATTCTTGTGAGCGGATGAAACTTGGTTTTCCGTTTTATTGACCTTTTTCCGTAAATTTTCACCTTGCTCATCGGTATATCATTAATGCAAAAGCGCTGATAACTTGATGTTTAGTGTCCTCAGCCATAAGTCATCATCATCATCATCATTATGGCAACAAATGGATACTGCATGTCCAAACACTGAAGCATTTTTCAGTACTTTCAACTCATCAGTTAACCCTCTGCTAAAAAAGGGTAATGACTGCAAGGCGTTGATGTTTTCAAGAAAGCTTCTAAGCACAGTCGTTCTAAGAATTGTGGAACAAATCATTTCCATACATGTCATGGTGCTGCAGTTGGAAGGCTATGGAATGGAGGAGAAGGATCAGAGTGTTAATGCTTATTCCTTGTTTTTTGAAATTTGTAAAAAGGGAAGGTAATAGAACATTTTTTTCAATTTATTTATGTGTTTTTCTTTCTTAAAATACCTACAAAAAAAATTCTCATCAATTATAGCCTAGCCAGTGGGGGCATGATAGTAGTGGGACTCCTCTATTTTTATGTGAACCTCGGCAATCACCTTACTGACCAAGCTACAACGACTAAATAGGTGTACAAACTTTCAAATATTTATTATCAGTAAGAAACGACAGTTTTAAGGCAGAAAAGCAAATAAAAACATTATAAGAGTATTATTATTTCATTATATATATATTTTTAGCTATATTTTTATGATGTGTGTATCATAATCGTTAAGTATTACATTTTCCGAACAAGTATTTTTATAAACCTGAAATCCACCATCCACTGTGTACAAACTGATACGAGCAATGTACTTAGGTACTCTGTCAGTAATTTCAGCTTTTATGTATTTAATACCCATTGGCCTTCAGTACTGCAAAATATATGAATTTATACATTGATTTAATTCATCAACATGTACACTATGACCACGCACATAGTTCACAAAATCATTGAATAGCATGTTGACATATCGTCGCCACTAACTCAGCCTGTATACTTTATCACACTCCACAATTAAATGTACAGATCACACAATTTCACACATGTATAGACCACATAAGTTCCCACCACCTAGATGATGTAGATAAATGTAATGGGAAGAGTTCCCAGCTGCTAATTTCAGTGTTGGAGCTCCATGCATGTCAATGATGTACACCTTCCTGGTAAAACTGTAGATGTCTGAAGAAGGACGATACACGTCGTATTCTGTCATCATCTCACCATTGATGTACTCATGTTTCATTATGTTACGTAGATGGCCTCGCTTCACCTCAGTAAACTACACTTTACACTGCATTGAACTTTCTTGATTTATTATTATTTGGCACTCACTATCTGGTGCTATGTGTACATTAATGTGTTTAGATGTGCTGACAGTCGGTTGTTGAGTATTACCAAACAGCATTATACTGAAACCAGTTACCTGCTGTCAACGAGTGGTGGTTCTGACATTGGAAGTCCAGTGACTAGAGACGATTGTGTCTCCTGCTAGGTAGGATGTCAGCTGATTTCTGCTCCTTTGCATCAGGGTGCCACTGCACTGAGGGAGAAATAATAAATGAAAATATATATACAAAATGAATAATAATAATAAAGTAATAATAGTAATTGTAATAATACCAGTGAACAATGAGAGGCTAAAGGATTTATAATTGATTTCAACTCTGAAGTTCGCTAGCATGCCCTGATGCTGTGAATCAGTCATGGATGTAGGCAACTGCAACACTGTGGAAATTGGAAGAACTACTTTTGAAGCTGGGTGGTGGGGTGGGGAAATCTTTGGACACCTTATGTATCCACCATCTTGGGCAGCCATGTCTGATAGTGACATCACAGTTCCACCTTATTGGAACCATCTTGGTTCATAAGTTACACAAACTGTATTATAACTATCACTGTTAAGAGTAATAAATTATTCCAATAAGTATTGGGTAGTCCTAATTTAGTAATAAATTAGATCTTTAATAAACACAACACAAGTGGCCAACTGGGAGTGGGGAAGAGGGTAGAGGAGGGGGAAGTAATAAATTATAGCTATAATAGTCATCAATAAATACAGACAATCTGGCACCCATGCTGAAGGTGCTTGTATGCCTCTGCCAACAGGCGATAAACCTTCCCTGTAATACATAACGCATTGGCCTAGAAGGCAGGGGGGATGGGAGGGCAATGGGTGGGAGTGGGGGGAAACCTGGTGGCTATACAGGCTGTGCTTGGAGTGATACAGCTCCACTACTTGCCTCTCTGGTGTTACTAATAACGCTATCATGTTTTTGTCAAGAAATATGTGGTACAGTACGTACTTTCGTATCTGGCAAAACTATGGCCAGGGACAGTCAAGTAAACGTGCATGTTATAAGAGAGATTAATACACTGGACGCACATTCAGGACGACCGGGTTTCTAATGCCTGTCCAGACAACCGGGTCCATGTTTCCTGTTGGTTCCCTAAACCACGTAAGCGTTATTCGGAGATGGTTCTTTAGAAAGGATCATGACCCATATCATCCCTCTGATTTGGTAATCCAAACTTTTCGCCTTACTCTGAGGACCTCTTCGTCGGCCGCATGTAAATGGCATAACATTCCTTTCTTCTTTCTTTGTGTTACGGAGATAGGGAGTTAAAATCCAGATTTAGGTTCTCCTTGGTTACCTTAAATCGTGCCGGCCGCTGTGGCCCAGCGGTTCTAGGCGCTTCAGTCTGGAACTGCGCGATCGCTACGGTCGCAGGTTCGAATCCTGCCTCGGGCATGGATGTGTGTGATGTCCTTAGGTTAGTTAGGTTTAAGTAGTTCTAAGTCTAGGGGACTGATGACCTCAAATGTTAAATCCCATAGTGCTCAGAGCCATTTGAACAGTTATATGTATGTTGTAACTACGTTTGCTCTTTCTCACCAGTCATCATTCAGGTTTGTATAGTTGACTTGATCTGAGTTCCTTTTACTACTAGCAGTCTTCACATTACATTTGATCCATACACCACCTAAATTTCGCTAGGAACATTCGTACATTGAGACATTGTGCTGACAAAACTCTTTCTGCTCTTCGTTTTTCAGTTATAAAGTCCATTTTCATCTCATGCTATATTGTTTTCTAATAGCTGTTACGAAGAACGTCTGCCTCCCAGAAGTCTGAAAAATTAACTTTTTCTGTACACGCTTCGTTCTTGTTCAGAAACGGTCACTGTTGAATGGAAATACATTTTCTTAATTCTCCTCGTACTTCAGTTAAACAGGTGCATTCACAGTCTTCCTGTGATCAACGGCATACAGTTTATTTCCATTTGGTGTTGAAGATCCGCCGAACTCAGATGGACTGCAGGTTAATACTAGCGTAGAAGACGGGTATACAGAATTAGTGACGACAATAAAGCTACTGTTAAGATGACTTACGTATGGTACACTGAGGCCGGCAATAACGTTTTGTTAAGTCTGTATATTATAGAGTCGCAGCTGTCCCCTATACTGTAAAACATAAACATTCACGGCCGGAAGTACCACAGTTAATAAAATGTTCCGGGGTATTATGCCGCGGTTTCACATTAAGACCCAACGTTTCGTCCCCATCCGCGCAGGACGTTATCAAGGGGCATCGTGGCTTCTTTGAATGTCGGTTAATGACTGGCTCGCTGCTGACTGCAGCAAAATTCCGCTTCCACGTGCTTCCGCTCATTGGCGTGACGTCACATGTTTTGAACGCCCGAGCGCAATTGGCCGTTGTCGACTGCCGTCGTCCGCTGTTGCTTTCACCCCATATTGGGAGACTGGTGCACATCTTCTTCAGCACCGGGATCCTGAAGTCATTCAACTTCACGCTCTCTTCCTCTCTACTGAAATTCATGGTCTGTTTTACCATCTGTATGGCCTCTCCGTATTCCTTTTCATGTTATCCGCTTGTGACTGTCAGTATTTGAGTTCTATCAAAATGAATGTGATGGTCTCTTGGCTGCAAAGCACGTTCTGCAAGCCGGCCAGGGTGGCCGAGCGGTTCTAGGCGCTACAGTCTGGAACTGCGCGACCGCTACGGTCGCAGGTGTGCGTCTGGCCTTCCCTCCCAGACCTTCACACTACCTATACTTCAACTCTCCCTCACTCCCTCTGGTGCTGTCTGTTTGACGTGTTCGTCTTTTTACCATCTGTGTTTCTCTTGCCTTGTGCTTTTAGATTGGGGATTATAGTGTGTTTCAGAGTGGCTGGCTCATCCTTTTTTATGCTTGCGATCAGCCAGCCCATTATATTGTTTCACCATCTTCTACCGCTTTTTTCCCTTCGATTAATGTTTTCACTTTTTGCTTGCTTCTTTCATTTTCTCCTTCTGTCTGGTTTTACACCTTTTGTTCGTTCCCCCGAATTTATGTGATAGGATTCATTTGGGGTATTGTTTTCATCCGAGATCTGTGTACCCTCAGAAAAAAGGACTGATAACTAGCAGTTTAGTCACTTAGCTACCAAATCAACCAACCAACCAAGTGTGGTACTCAGATCGAAGTTTTGTCGCTGCCACCTGTTAGTGATAATAAGTAACAGGAGTTTAAATGGTAGCTGATTTTATTTCGCGGTTTTCAAGTTTTGCCGAATAATATTCAAAGTAAAATTCATCTTCAGGAACTGCATACTACTAAATTAAATTGCACAAGCAAACGTTGTTTTTAACTAGTTGTGGGGAGTACGTTTTATATTCATTCTCATATTCCATAAGAAGTTTACTTTTATTGTTAGCGAGCTACATGTGTTAGGCATGAAAATAGCATTTGGCTACTAAATGTAAAGTTCCCAAGAATGTCGTACACACAAAAATGACTTAAACATTGTCCTTTTTTCTATTGCTGGTATGTTTTTGCTGATGTTTTAGACATGGAAAGAACACTGTAATGTTCGACAAGCATCGTAAATGTGGACAGTATTTAACAGGAGCCGGCCGATGTGGCCGAGCAGTTCTAGGCGCTTCAGTCTGGAACCGCGCGTCCGCCTCGGGCATGGATATGTGTGATGTCCTTAGGTTAGTTAGGTTTAAATAGTTCTAAGTTCTAAGGGACTGATGACCTCCGATGTTAAGTCCCATAAGGCCCAGAGCCATTTGAACCATTTAACAGGAAGGGTCAATATAGTATTTAATTGAATTTGATATCAGACAAATTTTGACGTGATATTAAGGTTGTTTACTCGCACTGGCAAGTGCCCATGTGTGTTTTTCAGTGTGGTATGCTTGTCATATTACGCTAGTTGGATGTGAGACTTGGTGGAACAAGTAAAATACTTACAAGGAAAACTCCCCATCGCACGCTACGCGGGTTTAGTGTAAGATAGCCCACTGGATAGCCTGTCAGAAACTGAACACAGCTCAAACGCAAAAATAGGAAGAAGGTGTACTGGACACTGAAGAAAGAGGCAAAATCATGACAGTGAATGGCCCAAGCACAAGATGTGAAACATCAAACGAATCTGAATAGTCACGGCGTCGTGGATATATGGTCAAGGTGTTGGACTGTGAAGGGGGAGATCCATGCTCTAATCTCCCTCGTGCTCCATACTTTTTTTCGCTGAGCTACCAATTGTCCGTCTGGTTATTGACGTGTCTGTTCGCTGCATTTAAATTTACGTCTGTGTCATAATGCGACAGCGAGGGCGAGGAAGGGACCTCCTACAGAAGTGCCATATGTTACGAATTTTGTGTTACGTTTTGGAAGTTTTGACTCTTGACTTTCTGTACTGAAACATAGTTCACTCTGGCTTATCCGTTTTTTTTTTTTCATTTGTGTGAGAGGTATATGCGGCATTTCACTTGCTCTCACTGTTCATCACATTTACTTGCGTCGGTGAGTTTCCATGCTTGATCCGTGTTCAGTTTTCGGGCCATTTTAGCACTGAATGTGAGGTTGGAGGGGTGGGGGGTGGGGTGGGGGGGGGGTTATGTGCGATGGGGAACTTCCCTTGTTAGTCAGTGAGCCAATATTTTTGCAATTTCCAGTCATGTTGTACATGCTGATTCAATGAAAATGCATGTGTGCTTTTCTCAGTCAAGTTGAGGTTGGAAAAATGCATTTTCGTCAAGTTCAGTCTTGCTGCTGCCGTCTGCCTGCCTGCCTTGTGACCATTCACAAAAATTTAGATGTGAAAATAATTAATTTGAGGCTTTGTTCGAATTTCGCATGTACTCAAGTGTTACTTATTTTTTTAATTGAACATGACACAAGAAATTCAGTGTGTTCAAACATTTTTGAGCACCCCTTAAAGTACTATGATATACTGGAAGTATACAGTTTAAGCAATTTTTGATAAGTATGATGTATTCATTCGTGACGGTGTGTGCAAGTGTGTGTGTGTGTGTGTGTTAAAGGAGTATTTTTTGCCTTATTTTATTTATTTATTCTAACTACATTCTGATAGGGCTGCATCATTTCAATACCACAGCGTGATTGGCAGGAGAGAAGGGGAGGGAAAAGGTTCAAATCACTACTGGGCTAGTTACACTTAATTTTTTAAATTTACTTCATTTATTTATTGAAGCTACATATTAAAACTGAAGTCTCATTTCAATACTATGCTGTGTTTGGCTGGAGAAGTGGAGGTTAAGTGTTCAAAGCACAACTGGGCTAGCTGGAATTAATGAAATATTTTATTTATTAATTAATTTATTGAAACAAGATTCATAAGAGGTGTGGGTTGGTAGAGTGAGCGGAGTGAGAGAGATGGGCTCAAAGTACAGCTCGACTACACCCACCATTTATAATTTCTTAATTTTGTTTTGAATTTCCTGGCAGCTTGCATTTCTGAACTTTGCACAACTGCAGCGCCATGTCTGTGGCGCCAAATAGCCTCATAAACCTCGATTATGTGCTAGAGATCCCACAGATGAGCTACTTCCAGCTTCTACTTTCATTAAGATGTTTTTATTCTTAATTTGACATCTTCATCTTGATCTGTCTTCTTCTCCTTCTTCTTCTTTTTCATCTTAATCAGTTTTTACCTCATTCTTTTTCTTCACCTTCTCCTTTCTGAATCCTGCCTCGGGTATGGGTGTGTGTGATGTCCTTAGGTTAGTTAGGTTGAATTATTTCTAAGTTCTAGGCGACTGATGACCTCAGAAGTTAAGTCGCATAGTGCTCAGAGCCATTTTAGCATAATATGACTTTCATATCACTAGACAGAACTCACGATTTGCCATCTTTAGCAAACTGATGCATTTGCTGTCACTGGTGTTTATATTATGCACTGAGTTAAACAACATTGTTTTCATATCAGGTGGATGCGATGGCTTCACCTTACCGACGTGGAAAAAGAAAATGGTTTGGATATGTACGTTTGACAACATTCATTACTAACATCAATGCTGATACTTGCCACATACACTGAGATGGAGCAGAAATGCTGTGCTATAGCTTGCGATATTTTCACTGTTCGAGAGCTCTTGCTTGACTGGGAAAGCTTTTTTTCAGCTGCTGTTAATATACAACATTCACAGAAATGTATTCAATTTTAAAATACGAAAAAATAAATTTTTATCGTCATTATAAAAGAAGCAAGTACGGAGCTCCATAGTCAGCTCGTCGCTATCACTCGCATAAATACTGTCTGAAAAAGAGGATGGGGTTATGATACTAGGCACAAAATGTGATAAGAAGGTCATTAATTTAATTGCTGGCAACAAATATATAGTAAAAGTTCTGAACAGAGGAGAGTCATGCAGTACTTTGAAGTTGTTAATTAAGTTGCTGCTAAGGGAAAATTATGACTGCAGGATGTTGGTGTTTTGAGGATATCTACTAAGTCCAGTCATTATTAATATTCTGAGAAATGATACCCAAATGCATTATGATGCCGCAGATGGAAGGCTATTACACATTACACATTACAAATTCAAGTGACTTAAACCTAAAGACTTGTGCAAGGCACTTTTTGAAATGGAAGAGTACTATAATTTGAATGCAACTGCCTAATATTGGCTTTTTAACCAACTGATGTCTGTTTCACAGAATATTACGCACAGATTTGACAAGTTATCACTAGTGTTTTAGTGTAATGAGTTTGTGATATGCATTTTCAGTGGGGTGGAGAATGTAAGCCTGGTGGACATCCTTCTATTAAATGGTACTGTGAAGGCTGTAAAAGGGAACAAATGAAATAAAAGATTTGTAGATGGTTTTTCTTTAATATAAAACTGCAGTCGTTATCGCTTGGCTGGTTGGGGATACTACAGTAGCGGGTTTACTCTACCCTTAGCGTACATACCTTACTGACTGAGCTACAGTGGCTGGATGTTTTTATGTACTATGGAGTGTCTACATGAAATGAAAGACAGTATATAGAATAATTTATACGAGTCAGTGGTAGTGGCAGCCACAGAAGGTTTTGGAGCAAAGGGAATCTGTCAGTGCATATCCATTTGTTTATCCACAAAGCCACTGGGAAAGGTGTGGTGGCCGTTGGATTCAGTCATCACTCCAGTAAGGGTGGCAGTGCTGAATCATCTGCAGGCAGGGCCAGACGTGTACAGTGCTGTTGTAGTTTTTGAGTCGTCCACAAAAGATAGCCTCCACATTTTTTGCTTGCTTTGAATCAACTCAGCAATTCCTAACCGAGTGTGGGGAACTGTGTACAGTATAATTTAGTGAGTGTGTAAACATACACTGATGGAAAAAGTCGGAACATCAAAAACGAAATAATGTAGAGTAATGAAATTTTGGGAATACATTTGTCTAGGTAACATATGTAAGTGATTAACACTGTAAAATCACAGATTAATATAAGTACGAGATAAGCCATTGAAAATGTGAAATGCTGGTACATCAGCAATCGATGTAACCGCCAGAATGTTGAACGCGAGCATGCATTGTGGTGTTCAGGCGCCAGATGTCAGTTTGTAGGTTGGTGTTCTATGCCTGTTGTACTTGGTTGGCGGATGCAGGAATGGTTAATGGTGTTTGGGAATGACACTGGATTTGTCGTCCAATGATGTGCCATATGTGCTCGACTGGAGACAGATCCGATGATCGAGCAGGTCTTGACAATACGTCGAAACTCTGAAGAGCATGTTGGGTTACAACAGCAGTATATGGGCGAGCGTTGTCGCGTTGGAAAACACTCCCTGGAACACTGTTCATGAATGACAGCCTAGCCGCGTGGGATTAGCCAAGCGGTCTCAGGCACTGCAGTCATGGACTGTGCGGCTGGTCCCGGCGGAGGTTCGAGTCCTCCCTCGAGCATGGGTGTGTGTGTTTGTCCTTAGGATACTCTAGGTTAAGTAGTGTGTAAACTTAGGGACTGATGACCTTAGCAGTTAAGTCACATAAGATTTCACACACATTTGAACATTTGAATGACAGCATAACAGGTCGAATCAGCAGGGTTAAGTAAAAACTGGCCGTCAGGCTCCATGGGATAACCTCGAGAGTGCTCCTGCTCTTATACAAAATTGCACCCCGAACCATAATACCAGGTGTACATACAGTATGTTCAATACACAGACAAGTTCGTTGCAGGCCCTCAACTGGTCTCCTAAGCAACACATGGCCAACACAGGCACTGAGGCATAACCAGCTTTCATCAGAAAACACAACCGACCTCCGCCTTGCACTCCAGTGAGTTCTCGCTTGACACTACTGAAGTCGCAAATGGCTGTGGTTTGGTGTCAGTGGAATGCACACTAGAGGGCGTCTGGCTGTGAACTCTCCTTGAAGTAACGGATTTGTAACAGTTCGTTGTGTCACTGTGGTGCCAACTTCTGCTCAGATTGCCGCTTCAGATGCAGTACAATGCGCCAGAGCCATGTACTGAGTATGATGGTCTTCCCCACTGGTAGTGCCGCACGGCTGTCCGAAGCCCGGTCTTCTTGCGACCGTAAATTCTCGTTATCGCTGCTGCCAGAAATCGTGTACACTGGCTACATTCCTGCTAAATATTTCTGCAGTATCGCAGAAGGAACATCCAACTTCATGTAGCCCTACTACACAACCTTGTTCAAACTCAGTGAGGTGTTGATAACGGCGTCTTTGTCACTTTAAAGGCATTCTTGACTAACGTCAACTGACCATATCTAGTCTCAAAGGTACCTAACGCTCGTGACAGTTACATTGAATTCAAAGCAAACCTGATATGCATCCTCATAGTACCTCTACTAGCGCCACTCTTACACGACTAGCGCGAAACTGCAATAGACATCATTATTCAGATGTAGAAAACATCTACCAACTTTGTTTATGTTGCATAGCTCCTCCTTGGTGTTGCGAGGTTTTTTTGCGATCAGTGTGTAATTTTATAGCATCAGACTCCTCTTAGGCAGTCTGATAGTTTAGTTTTAACTCACTAATAATGTGGCGCTAAGTTCTTACGGTGAAAAAGTACCAAAACTGTATTAGTTGCACTATGCTAATGTTTAATATAAAATTATTAGGATCTGAGTGGAGTTTGTTTGAGTAATGCACGATGGAGATCTTTTAAAATATTTATGTGTCTTCATGAAAAGTGGGTATTCGTGGAACACTGAAAGAAAATCAAGAAAATTGTAAGATTGCCACAAAACGTTAAATATCACTTGAAATTGCTGCTGCTGCTGATGCTTCATGGCGAATGACAGATGTACAAAGCACATGACTACTATACCCCAAACAGTGGTGGAGAGTTTTGGTCGTCGAAATTAAATACCACCAATATGTCAGCCAATAAGAATACAGGACGGGAGGCAGCCATTTTAGATCATAAATTATAGTGATTAGGATTAGACTTACATAAACATAAGCGGAAGACATTTTGGTTTGCGAATTACAGTAGTTAAAATGAGATTTACTTTATCATAAGGTAGATCATGAATTAAATTCAGCTAAAAGTATTAGGTCATAAAACAGAAAATAAATTAACATTACTAAGAGTGCAGATGAGGAGTTCGTTTAAACTGAGGTCACAAATTATACCGGTTTATTAATAAGGCCAACAGATAAGGAGAACAGTTGGCCATTGTCTTGGAACGCCATTAGCCTCTCTACTGTCACAGCTTTACCTACTGAAAGACTCTATGTATGAGGGCAAGGTGAAAATTTCTCAGTCTATATTTTTATGTGAGACTTGCACTTATTTTTCAATTAAGACTTCTTCATAATCGATGCACTCAGTACAATAGCTCAATCCTTGAACTACAGTGTTCTAGATAAACAAAATAAATATCAGCACCTGTCATAGCCATGAGGGGCTCAGCATTCGTTTACTGGGTGCGGGTCTGATGACGCGGTGGTTTCTCAGCTCGGACTGGTAAACACTTCCAGTCCTCTGTCGCTGTAAGCTCTGGGCATGTTTCAGAGACAACGGTACAGCGCGGCTGTGGAACGTTGTGAGTTACAGGGAATGAGTATCTTGCATGACCGTCCGGATCGCGAGGATGGAGTAAACCTCTATAAAAAAAAAACCCTCAATCTCAAGGTGTGCTATGCGCTGATGAGATGCATGGCAGTTAAGGTGGAACAATTGTTAGTGAGCAACTTCTGGGGAACCTGCTGCACCTCAGATGTATAAGGCCTGAGCCTCCTCATTTGGTAGGCTCCCCTTAGAGGTAGAAAGATAGGATGAAAAATTCAACCCTTATGACAAATGGCTCCTATCCTCCAGCACAACGTTAATGGGTTCAAGACACAGGTGGAGGCTCGTATCACAAGAACATCCAATGTGCATCAGTATGCAGGAAACTCATTTTAATATGTCTGATGTACCTGTCCTACAGGACTATACAGTCTCTCGTAAGGATGATGTAACTGGACAAAGGGCCAAGGGAGGTATTGCTGTGTTTGTGAATAATGCACACCACTCCTTTACTCTTCACCTGGCCACTGACCTGCACGGAGTTCCAGCTGAAATTCACACTTGTAGGAGGATTACAGTTTGCTCGCTGTATTTACCTCCCTCTGATGCAGTAGACTCTGAGGCTCGCACAAGTCTTTTGGAAGAACTCCCCTGCCCATTTCTCCTCTTGGGAGAATACGATGCTCATTATGTCTTGTGGGGTCCCGACTTCTATTTGCCCTCAGAGTTGGGTTTTGGAGGGCCTCATGACATCCCAAGAGCTGTATATCATAAACATTGTTACTCACACTAATTTCTGCGCTGCTACTGGGCCATTCTCAGTCTTTGATCTTTCTCTCCGCTCTCCAGCCCTTGCAGACTCTGTACAGTGAGAAGTCATTGATGAACTACATTTACAGTGACCAATTCCCATTCCACATTAACCTATTCGATGGAGAATAGCTTCAATAGAACCCGCCAAAATTGATGGTCACCAGGACCAACTAGACGCTGTTCAGCCAGCTGGCTGTGTATGAACATCGCAACAGTTTCCAGGAATGTCTGGACCTCACTACATGAGTGATCCGCCACTTACTTATCCTTTCCAAAGTCCTCAGCCCATCTTAGGTGGTGATATGTGGCTTGGTGAACAGATGAGTGCCATTCAGCAATCCAGGACAGGTGTGTGGCTCTTCGACGATTTAAATGCCGTCCTACAGCAGAAAACCCCATAACCTTTAGAGACGCGAGAACCAACCTTCGACGCGTAGTTAACGAAAGGAAGAAAAGGCCATTGCAAGCTTTTCTGGACTCTATAAACCGTCCCACTTGTTCTATAAAAGTATGGAAGGCCATCCGGAGGATTTATGGTAAACACAGGCGTTTACCAATAGCAGCAGTACTGAAACATCAGTATCTCCAAACAACAACTGGAAATATCACTCAGGCGCTGGCAGACCATTTTCCACAACCTACTGCCAATGCAAGCCAGAATATGGGGTTTCGTCACTACTGTGCGACTGTAGAGAGGGGTAAGCTGGATTTCAGAGCAAACAGTTCTGAGTCCTATAACTTCTCATTCTCCACGTGGAAGCTCCGATAAGCACTGTCCAACACTCGTGACACTGCGCCCGGTCAGGGCAAAAACTGGTACTGCATGCTTATACATTTGCCACATGCGTCTAACGAAATCCTCCTCGAATGTGTTATCTTATAGGGCAGATAGGCAACTTTCCCAACTTTCACAGGAAGACAATTCTGATACATCTCATCAAACCAGGAAAAGACCGCACATCTCCTTGTACTTACAGGAGTATCATTTTAACAAGTTGAGTAGGAAAATCACTAGAGTTAATAGTTAACCGTTTTATGGTCCGGTTGATAGAAACCAGGCGACTCCTTAGTCCCTCTCAGTGTGGATTCCGGATCTTTCGGTCCACTGATGAGAACCTGCCTCTGCTATAGTGAGATATTCAGCAGCCTTTCACTGTATTGGCATCTTATTTGATATCATAAAAGCATATGATACTACTTGAAGACATAGTATTCTCGCACAACTTCATCAATTGGGCTTTTGTGACCACCTCCTCAACATCATACACTCCTGGAAATTGAAATAAGAACACCGTGAATTCATTGTCCCAGGAAGGGGAAACTTTATTGACACATTCCTGGGGTCAGATACATCACATGATCACACTGACAGAACCACAGGCACATAGACACAGGCAACAGAGCATGCACAATGTCGGCACTAGTACAGTGTATATCCACCTTTCGCAGCAATGCAGGCTGCTATTCTCCCATGGAGACGATCGTAGAGATGCTGGATGTAGTCCTGTGGAACGGCTTGCCATGCCATTTCCACCTGGCGCCTCAGTTGGACCAGCGTTCGTGCTGGACGTGCAGACCGCGTGAGACGACGCTTCATCCAGTCCCAAACATGCTCAAAGGGGGACAGATCCGGAGATCTTGCTGGCCAGGGTAGTTGACTTACACCTTCTAGAGCACGTTGGGTGGCACGGGATACATGCGGACGTGCATTGTTCTGTTGGAACAGCAAGTTCCCTTGCCGGTCTAGGAATGGTAGAACGATGGGTTCGATGACGGTTTGGATGTACCGTGCACTATTCAGTGTCCCCTCGACGATCACCAGTGGTGTACGGCCAGTGTAGGAGATCGCTCCCCACACCATGATGCCGGGTGTTGGCCCTGTGTGCCTCGGTCGTATGCAGTCCTGATTGTGGCGCTCACCTGCACGGCGCCAAACACGAATACGACCATCATTGGCACCAAGGCAGAAGCGACTCTCATCGCTGAAGACGACACGTCTCCATTCGTCCCTCCATTCACGCCTGTCGCGACACCACTGGAGGCGGGCTGCACGATGTTGGGGCGTGAGCGGAAGACGGCCTAACGGTGTGCGGGACCGTAGCCCAGCTTCATGGAGACGGTTGCGAATGGTCCTCGCCGATACCCCAGGAACAACAGTGTCCCTAATTTGCTGGGAAGTGGCTGTGCGGTCCCCTACGGCACTGCGTAGGATCCTACGGTCTTGGCGTGCATCCGTGCGTCGCTGCGGTCCGGTCCCAGGTCGACGGGCACGTGCACCTTCCGCCGACCACTGGCGACAACATCGATGTACTGTGGAGACCTCATGCCCCACGTGTTGAGCAATTCGGCGGTACGTCCACCCGGCCTGCCGCATGCCCACTATACGCCCTCGCTCAAAGTCCGTCAACTGCACATACGGTTCACGTCCACACTGTCGCGGCATGCTACCAGTGTTAAAGACTGCGATGGGGCTCCGTATGCCACGGCAAACTGGCTGACACTGACGGCGGCGGTGCACAAATGCTGCGCAGCTAGCGCCATTCGACGGCCAACACCGCGGTTCCTGGTGTGTCCGCTGTGCCGTGCGTGTGATCATTGCTTGTACAGCCCTCTCGCAGTGTCCGGAGCAAGTATGGTGGGTCTGACACACAGGTGTCAATGTGTTCTTTTTTCCATTTCCAGGAGTGTATTATCTTTCCTGTCTCAGCGGTTTTTTAGGACCCGAGTTGGTAACACGTTGTCAGATCGATTTGAGGAGAAGACTACTTTATGTTAAGTTAATTGAGTGTTTTAAGTGTTACCCAATTTGCCATAGCCATAAACTGTATCATGTCTATGGTAAGGAATCCTGTGCAGTCCTCCATATTTGTGAACGATTTTGCTGTTTTCTGTTTCTCCTTCAGTGTTGCAACAGCGAATCGTCAGTCGCAACTTACACTGCGTAGATTAGAGGAGTGGCCCGCAAAGATTTGAATTCAGTTTTACGCAGATAAGTTTGTATGTGTTCATTTTAATAGTTCTCGTCGTATTTTTGACGTAAATGTCTTGCATATGAGGGACATCATCCTACATTTTTTTTAGAAACTCAGTGAAATTTCTGGGCCTCATTGTGCACTATAAATTGTCGTGATAGCCACGCCTCAGAGATCTAAACGTCATATCACTCAAGGCACTAAACAACACAAAGTGCTTAGCCACACGTCTTGGGGAGTGGACAGGGCGTGTCTGTTCTAGTTTTATAGAGCTCTCGTGCGTTCACGGCTGGACTATGGGTGCCTGGTGTGTGGATCGGCAAGGCATTCTTATTCGCAGTTCATTGATGCTGTCCATTATGAGGGAATTCTGCTGGCCATAGCTGTTTATAGAACCAGTCCCACACCCAGTGTCTGTGCTGAGGCTATGGAACCACCGCTTACCATCTGGCAGCAGCTCCTCAAGCCGCGTGAGGTATGTAAGTTCTTTGCATGTCCGACTTCACCCGCACGCCATGCTGTTGCTCGTTCGCCTCTGGAACACCTTTCCTCCAGCCGCCCATGAGCCACAGTGTCATTTGGAATCCACATGCAGCGCTAGAGTCACTCGGTGTGGATCAAGTACGACCCCAAATCCAGGGATTTAACCGTCTGTTGCTCTGCTTACTGGAGAAGCCAAGAGTAAATTTAGATTTGGTGCAGTACAGGAGACATGGCACCCTTACTCCTGTTTTCCATAGCATATTTTATGACATTTTATCTGAGCACCACAACTATGTAACTAAAAAATGGTTCAAATGGCTCTGAGAACTATGGGACTTAACATCTGAGGTCATCAGTCCCCTAGAACTTAGAACTACTTGAACCTAACTAACCTAAGGACATCACACACATCCATGCCCGAGGCAGGATTCGAACCTGCGACCGTAGCAGTCGCGCGGTTCCGGACTGAAGCGCCTAAAACCGCTCGGCCACCATGGCCGGCAGCTATGTAGCTGTCTTTGCGGATGTGTCGAAACCGAGTGACTCTTCTGGTTGCTCAGTTGTTTTCCCGGATCGTGTCCTCAGGGTCGACTGCCCCGAGATTTTACTGTGTTCGATGCCGAATTATTTGCGACATTGTGGGCAGTGGAGCAGATGAGACGTTCTTACAGTGTCTTCCTGCTGGGTACCAGGGCATATGGGACTTTTGGGGAACAAAAGGGCGGATCCAGCAGTCAAGGAGGCCTGTTGTGACCCTCAGGTACTTCGGTGCGTCGTCCCCCTGCACTGCATGCTATAACCTCGCTGTTGAGGTCTTGCGTCGGTGGCAGGATGAGTGACTGGAAGTGGCAAACAATAAGCTCCGTCTAATAAAGCCCTAAACTCGGCCGTGGCGCATCTCGTTCCAGCCACGCCGACGGGACGAGGTCCTCCTTACCCGACTTCGCATAGGCCACAGCACTATGACACATGGCTTCTTGCTTCAGCAAGAGAACCCCCCAATGTGAGGAGCTTGTGACGTACAGATAACTGTACACCACATATTATTGGATTGTGTTTTATTTTCCGATCAGTGGGTCGCGACGGATTTGTGAACTGTCCAACATTTTTCCCAATATTTTAGGGCGATGGTGTTAATGTGACTGGCTCACCCATATTTATCTAAGTGGTCAGCCAAGGACATTGGCCTGTGCCTTTCCTTTAGCTCCATTGTCGTTTTACTTGTTTTTAATCTCATGTATAGCTACTTTTACTCTATCTCCGTTGTTTTAGAGAATGTGCCGGCCGCGGTGGTCTAGCGGTTCTAGGCGCTCAGTCCGGAACCGAGCGACTGTTACGGTCGCAGGTTCGAATCCTGCCTCGGGCATGGATGTGTGATGTCCTTAGGTTAGTTAGGTTTAAGTAGTTCTAAGTTCTAGGGGACTGATGATCACAGATGTTAAGTCCCATAGTGCTCAGAGCCATTTGAACCATTTAGAGAATGTAAGACAGAGCGATTCTGTTCTTGATTCGAGTGCATGAGTGTGGAACATTTTCGAGGTTTTAGTCACATTCGTTCATTTTAATGAGTGTAAGGGCGCTGATGAGCTTATAAGATCCATCATGATTATGATCATCATCATCATCACAAGTGACATAACCTTTTCATTGGACTCAATATTTTTTTGAGCTACAAACTGATGATGGAACAGAGTGAAGTCAGTGACTCACAAATCTGGTGATTAGGATGAATGTTTCAATTCGTGCTTCAAATTATTCAATTTTTCTGTTACCAAGCACTATCTTGGGCAGGTGCATTATCCTGAATGAAGATATTTGTTCTTTTACAATCCCGACCTCTACTCGTGAATTTTCTTTCCCTTTCAGTTCAGAAGAGTTGTGCAGCGATCGCCATTTATTCTTTTTGCACTTTACGAGACTTTCAGTGAGAAGAATACACAGTATATCCTATGAACTGCTAGTCATAACCTCTCCACTAGCTAAGTCGGCTGTTTCTTTGTGGGGTTTCTTACCTCAGTCGCCGGCCGAAGTGGCCGTGCGGTTAAAGGCGCTGCAGTCTGGAACCGCAAGACCGCTACGATCGCAGGTTCGAATCCTGCCTCGGGCATGGATGTTTGTGATGTCCTTAGGTTAGTTAGGTTTAACTAGTTCTAAGTTCTAGGGGACGAATGACCTCAGAAGTTGAGTCCCATAGTACTCAGAGCCATTTGAACCATTTTACCTCAGTCGGTATAAACGGAACCCTTATAGGATCGATTTGTTGTCAGCCTGTCTGTCCAGCCGTCAGTACCCTTTTTCTCAGGAACGGGTAGAGTTATCAATTGAAATTATGTCACATATTAAGGTCCACAATGCGAAAAATTTGAGCTCCTAATTCAATGCGATATAAATGTCACATATTTTGATACTCGGAAACTCATTCATGAAAAGCTATAGATGGACCTTTTATGTACATGCTGATCCCGGTTATCTAGCGAAAAATCAAGTGTCTGAAAGGTCAGGGGAATATCGAATATCGGTCGGACCACGGATCTGTCAGTCTTCGTTTTAAGCTATCCTTCATCTCTCAATGACGTGAAGAGTTGCCAGAAACAACACGTGGTTCAAATTCCACGCTGAACTTTCCCAGTTGAATAACTGAGTTAGGTTAGGGACACTCACGTCGCCCAAGTGGTGGCCAATAGAAAGACTTACATCAGGCCATTAAGCCACACAAAATTATTATTATTATTATTATTATCTATATACATAATTAATTTTGTACATAACTCTCAGAGCGCGAATCCTAACCGCACTTGTCCGGCTTTTACGTAGGGCCACCTGTTTCCGTCCATTTCATTGATAACTGGTTCGCTCTGGACGTGAGATTCTGCACCTTCGTCTCATTCAAGACTACTAATCACCGTGCAATATAAACTGCATTTTTAAAGCAGTTCTTTGAAATGCGTTTATTCCTCTGCGTTTGACAGTCATTCTCCCGTCAAACACTAAGCTTTCTCTAAGTATTTGTGCATGTAACATGCGTCACGTTCTGTCTCCTGATACGTGCTATGTATCAGCTATTTATTAATACTTCATTCGCCAATCGTCCAATGCGATATTGTGTAGTTTACAATTTTCCATCTATGATTAAAGTTTCAGAATAACTTTCTTGTGGATCACCTCCAACACAAATACTGCCAAGTTTATATTGAACCAGCAATTTCATAGCTTCTGAAAACGAAGGAACAAATTTCTTACACATGTTCATCACTTTGGCTGAATTTCCGTTGCAGATAAGCCGACAAAAAGAGTATTTTACGACACAGTATAAAAATTTAAGCGTTTGAAGGAATTATAAAAAACAATACGTTTAGAAACTGTATAAAACTGTCCCTTGTCATTTCTGTTCTTGTTTTGTCATCTGCTTCACATCTACTGTTTCTACTCCTTTTGCACACCAGATACGTAAAAGTATCGTTTCTCTCCATTTTCTCTCCATTTTTCTTCATTTCTCTATTTTGCAACATTGCCTTCATCTTTTTCACACGTATCTAAATATCATGGTAGTCTCTGCTGTTCTTCAGTTTCAGGAAACTGCTACTGATCGTTGTCTCGCCTTCAGTTAATAAAATCTCAACATTATCAAGTCGCATGTATTTGATTTTTGTTTCATTTATTTCTCCTACTCCCTTTTGGTGAACGCATTTCTTTTCTAATTCTTCCAGAAAGATCCCTTATCAATTAGCTACACTATAGCAGGTCACCAACTGGAAGCAGCTAATTCCATAAACTGTCTGGGAGTAGGCATTAGAAGTGATTTAAAATGGAATTATCATATAAAGTTGATCGTCGGTAAAGCAGATGCCAGACTGAGATTCATTGGAAGAATCCTAAGGAAATGCAACCTGAAAACAAAGGACGTAGGTTACAGGACACTTGTTCGCCCACTGCTTGAATATTGCTCACCTGTGTTGGATCCGTACCAGGTGGGGTTGATAGAAGGGATAGAGAAGATCCAACGGAGAGCAGCGCGGTTCGTTACAGGATCATTTAGTAATCGCGAAAGCGTTACGGAGATGACAGATAAACTCCAGTGGAAGACTCTGCAGGAGAGACGCTCAGTAGCTCGGTACCGCCTTTTGTTGAAGTCTCGAGAACATACCTTCACCGAGGAGTCAAGCAGTAAATTGCTCCCTCCTACGTATATCTCGCGAAGAGACCATGAGGATAAAATCAGAGAGATTAGAGCTCACACAGAGGCATACCGACAATCCTTCTTTCCACGAACAATACGAGACTGGAATAGATGGGAGAACCGATAGAGGTACTCAAGGTACCCTCCGCCACACACCGTCAGGTGGCTTGCGGAGTGTGGATGTAGATGTAGATGTAGATGATAGACAACATCCCGTCAGTTTTTGTTGTTGTTGTTGTGGTCTTCAGTCCTGAGACTGGTTTGATGCAGCTCTCCATGCTACTCTATGCTGTGCAAGCTTCTTCATCTCCCAGTACGTACTGCAGCCTACATCCTTCTGAATATGCTTAGTGTATTCATCTCTTGGTCTCCCTCTACGATTTTTACCCTCCACGCTGCCCTCCAATACTTAACTGGTGATCCCTTCATACCACAGAACATGTCCTACGAACCGATCCTTTCTTCTAGTCAAGTTGTGCCACAAACTCCTCTTTTCCGCGATCCTATTCAGTACCTCCTCATTAGTTATGTGATCTACCCATCTAATCTTCAGCATTCTTCTGTAGCACCACATTTCGAAAGCTTCTATTCTCTTCTTGTCCAAACTAGTTATCGTCCATGTTTCACTTCCATACACTCCATACAAATACTTTCAGAAACGACTTCCTGACACTTAAATCTATACTCGATGTTAACGAATTTCTCTTCTTCAGAAACGCTTTCCTTGCCATTGCCAGTCTACATTTTATATACTCTCTACTTCGACCATCATCAGTTATTTTGCTCCCCAAATACCAAACTCCTTTACTGCTGTGTCTCATTTCCTAATCTAATTCCCTCAGCATCACCCGACTTAATTCGACTACATTCCATTATCCTCGTTTTGCTTTTGTTGATGTTCATCTTATATCCTCCTTTCAAGACACTGTCCATTCCGTTCAACTGCTCTTCCAAGTCCTTTGCTGTCTCTGACAGAATTACAATGTCATCGGCGTACCTTAAAGTTTTTATTTCCTCTCCATGGATTTTAATATCTACTCCGAATTTTTCTTTTGTTTCCTTTACTGCATGCTCAATATACAGATTGAACAACATCGGGAGAGGCTACAACCCTGTCTCACTCCCTTCCCAACCACTGCTTTCCTTTCAGGTCCCTCGACTCTTATAACTGCCATCTGGTTTCTGTACAAATTGTAAATAGCCTGCCAACTTCAGAAATTGAAAGAGAGTATTCCAGTCAACGTTGTCAAAAGCTTTCTCTAAGCCTACAAATGCTACAAACGTAGGTTTGCCTTTTCTTAATCTAGCTTCTAAAATAAGTGCGGACTTTTATTGCCTGATAACTCTTCTCCGATTCTTACTTTACGAAGTCTTGTTACATATAATGAGTTTAGTGATGTTGTTTCCTTCCAGGCGATATCCGTCTTTAGCAAGACCACCACAAGCACTGTCCATAAAATAAGGGACAAATGCGCAGGTAAACAGGCCATTTTCGGCTTCGTTAGGAGGGTTATTGCCGCGAGTTGTAAAAGGTTGTGAGCGCGTCGCAGCAACAGTCGGCAGAAGCACGTGCTGCGGCGGCGGGAAAGTTTTGTGTCTGGAAGGTAAGAGCGCCCTCCCTGGCCCTCGTCGCAGGAGAAGCGTTCTAATTCTGTCCTGGCGTGCGGTGGTCCGGCCGCCGCCTCTGCCGAAATCCCAGTCGCAGCGAAGGTAGTGGCGCGCTAGCAGCGCCGGCCTTGACGCACGCGAGGCGACCATGCGCGTCCGTAGCACACGGCCAACTCGCGACTCTCCGCCCCCGCCGTCGCCCCCGCGCCGCGCGTCTGCCGTTTGACACCGGCGATTCTATTGCCAGGGCACGCTTTCTTAGGTCACACTGCCGAAGGGTCGCGCTTCGCTGGACGCTGAGGAATTTGAGACATGTGACACTGTGCCTTTCCTTGCGAAACTGTCACACGAACGACACAGTTATTCGTCTGGCAGAAAAAACAAGTTATTAAACGTGTGTGTGGTGGACTGTTCTCGTGTTTACATGCACAACGCTTAACTTTCGCACAGCGAGGGAGGTTGTAAACTGGCATTTTATTTATTCCTCATCAGAGGTGTCTGACAGCTTGTTCCATCATCAGATTACGCTCCTAGGAAGATCAGTGTTGTACTGCTTCTTTCAGAAAAATAACTTTCTACCGCAGGTTTGTTAATCTGTCTGGATGAGCAGTTTCTTCCTCAGACAACAAGCAAACACGCGAGATCCCATTAAGGAAATATACGCCCTCGGTAAGTACTTATTTACAAATTTATTGAATCATTGAGCCTGAACTAGCCCCTTGAAACAGATGATCTTTTCCTACGTATCTAAACGCAGAGACTTCAAGTTAACTACTTAATTTTTCATACATTGCAAAAAGATACAAGCAATTACTGTTAGTACATTAACAGTGTCCGACTGTTTCAACGTCTTCACAAATAAGGTGTCACTTAATCTTTAAAACAAACGATGTATTGTAGTAACTACACACTTTCTTGTTCGTGTAATGATCAGCGCACATGATTCGAAGTCTCCGCGATGTATGCAGGGCGCTTGGTGAGCTTACGTACAGTCCATGTTAATATATTGGAGTAGCCCATACAGTGAAGTAGAGTAGGAATTCGAACCAGAAACACTACCGTTGTACCACCCTAATAACGCGTAGGCCCTACTATATTTCTCAACACATTTCGTAATCGGTACGAATGCAGTTGCATTGAAGGACGTTCGAAAGCCACGTCACCGCTTTTAAAAGTGCGTGTGGACGAAAATAAGGCAGCGATTGTGTTGACAGAAGACCAACTTCCTCGTTCAACAACCTACGAAGCTTAGTAGCGCAGCTATAATTTACGCGGAACACGTTTTTCTAGAAAATGGAAGCCGCGTGTGCCGCAGCCAGATGGTATAATTCTTGCTGGCGGCCTTCCTACGGGCGCTGCGAGTAATCTTCGCAGAATGGCGTCATCCATGGGGAAGGGGGTGTGGCCACGACGCCGTTCGGTTGCGCAAGCGGCTGTCACGCCCTCTGCTCGCTGGGACATAAACGTAGCTGTTGGCTGATTTTCATATACGTACGTTACAACGAAATAATAGCTGTATGTATACAAAACATGTTGCGCTGGAAATCGAGTATGGCGAATGGAATGAAATACAGAGAAATGAAATGTGTTGTTTCAGAAGGGGATTTTCTTCAGTTTTCTGGGCATATAATGAATGATTTCCTAGTAAACTGTCCCGATCCACACACAGAATAATGAGACATGAGACGAAAGAACAAACGTCATCATTCTGCATTAGACAGGAACAGACTCAGTCTGATGATACATTATATTTTGCTACACTCCATATTATAATATACGTCGTTATACCTGTGAGTTCTAGAATGAATATTTGGTTAATAACCTGACTTGTAATCGTTTTTTCCCAACAGTCACTTGAAATTCTTCTTTTCTAAGGTGATGATCCTCCAACCTTCGATGTAAATTACGTAGGGATTAACCATTGGTAGAATTGCGATTTTAAATACTGTAAAGATCATGTTTCAATGTTTGGCGTCGCGTTATTCGGGCGTTACGTTATTCGTTCCGTCTGAACCTCACACAAATCTAAAATAAATTATTTTTGGTTTTATGAAGCTCCCACTAACATTAAATTCTGGGTTTTTGGACGTTCGTCGTTGAAATCAGTTCTAAAATATCTGTGTTGTTTCGACGATATTTTCGACGCTGTATGCACTACCCTTGACATCGTAATTTGTGGTAACAAAATATAAGCGTCTGTGTTTCAGGAAGAGTAGCGTAAGTCTTACCTAATTAACGTTTATTACTAATTTTTATCCCAAGAACGACTACCATCGTCAGGTGTTCATGGAAATCGCACTAAATTTAATGGGTAATAATTAATTACACTGAGTGGATAACAGCAAATAACCGAATTTTTTGTATAAGAAGTTAATTTCAAATTACTAACAATGGCATGGAATGAGACCATTTTTGCTGACTTCTTGTTTTTAGGAATCATCCTAGCAGTCATTTCTAATCATCTGGAAAAACTGTCTGCGTTACTGCCTTTACTAGCAAGGGGATATAATAGTGTGACAAGTTTTGTTCTGAATAATTGTTATTAGTCTCAGTGTGGAGGCTGAACAACTTAACATGGACAGCCCAAGTATTTCGTTTCAGAATTCTTTTTAAGTCGTAGACATAGTGACATTTTATGTCGTATTTTGCAATACCATTCATATGCTGACAAAAAAACATACAGATTCTTGTTAATAATCAGCCACCGTTGTCATAAGCGTGGAGACAACGCATCGTTTCCGGCATCGGGCCTAGTCTTGTACCACAAAGATTGTGTTTTAAGAGGAGAAGAGACAGCGTTTGTCGAAAATCTTGGCACTTCTATTTAAATAATTAGCTTGCGGTTATTGCGAACATTTCACTGTAAACCATGACGACCATTATATCGCTGAACTCCTCTTCCAACAGATTTACAATGCCATTAAAAAAAGTATATTGCTCAATTTAAAAGAAAACACAGTTGGTTCAGTAATTCTGTACGTAGATATGATATGAATGTTACCCATACAACGGATTACTTACCCCTTACATACTGTCATTGGCTAAATGATTTCTAGAACCGTTTGTTATTTATTCGAGGTGTTCAGGTTACATAGTTCACCTCATATAAGGCAGTTTGATTAACAATTCTAATCACACGGAGTCGACATACCGCGTCATCAGTAATAGCTTCAGTACTGTTGGTAATACTGTGGTTATTGAAACAGGAACACGTACATAACCACCTTCATTTCCTATATTTTCCATTCGGGCTCATTATGGAATCATCACTTTCTTCCTGCACGTCATTAATCCCTTCATCACTGCACGGTTATTAAAATCAGTTACCTCAAAAGCTGTACATTTCCTGACAGCTGAGATAACCTTAGATTCTGGATGTGGATGTTGGAAGAAGCTGCGAATCCAGCCAGTTCCACTTAATACTTACTTGATCACAGTAGACCTCTTGAACGTCTCTTCGAAGTAGGGATCATGAAATACGCAACTGAACAACGATGTTTTAGGAAATAATCTGTGGTACCTTTGAAGGAACCATTCCATTATTCTCCTGAAATGATTTAGGAAACCACCAAAATTCCAAAACCCGATAACAGTGTAGACATTTGAACCCACTTCTCCAGAACAGGGATGATGGCAGTTCTGCGAACCCATGCAATAGAGCTAAGATGGAATATGATATATGGAATGGATTGGCGTGGCGTCATACTTAGAGCCCTCCGATCCAGCATAAAGGTGAATTTCTTACGTTCCTTACCAACGTTTAAAATGACATTACCTGAACGGAATGTAAGGCTGTGCACGAAAGCGTCCTGGTTAAAGTATCTGAATGGACCATCGAGATAGAACAACAGCTTACTGACAGTCACGCAGTGTTCGTTGCTCAAGATTTCCAGGTGGAAATCTCATCTTTCAGTTCAGCTTCGTTCAGAGGTACGTTTTTACATGCACCGTACTGTTTAAAAATACCACAGAAATAGCATACACTTAATTTACCACATACCTACCACTGTACGTAGTCGTCCTATGTCAACGCAGTTGTTACTAGCCCCCATAATTGCTGTTTTACTTTCCTGGTGAACCGGAATCCTGAATGAGGCCGAGTTCGTAAATTTATAACTGTGAAGCATCAATTTTGTTTAGGAGTAATAATGCACTCCATCCGTGATGACAAAAAATTGAGGTTCACTTTTCGACACCTTCGCCATATACTTTAACCAGTTTACGGTAGATGGCACACTATCTAAGCTTTAAGTCTGCAGTAAATGAATGCCGCATCTGATTTCATAACCGACGGTACTGCAATCGAGGTGCTCACTGTCTCAGCTTGTTACACACACGAAGTGTACAGGTCCTTGCGGTAAACGATGCCTGCATTAAACAGTAACTTATGCATAATACAAATTCTTTCTTGAATTTTATCCATAATGGATGCAATTAACTCAGTAACTGTTCCTTCACAGGGTGTGAAATAATAACAGCTACCACTCACAGAAGAAGTTGATTTTATTTAACGCCCCACCGGTTTCGAGCTTGTGCTCATCTTCACTTGATTTTGTATTCAGTTACCTATTTCAGTGTTTGAGTTTACTGTTTAAATGAAAAGCAAATCATGTGATCGTGAATAATTAGATCCAGCTCAAGCTATTGGAAGTTGCTAAGCGACATTTGTTGAAAAGCACTACAGTACTTCGATGCTGTACAATACATATCGCTAAGCAACTTCCACTTGTTTCAGTTGCTTTTATTATGTCACCATCACATTATTTGTATCTTTATATTTAAACAGTGGTCTCCAACAGTGAGTACTGAAATATGTAAGTGAGTGTAAAACCACTTGAAGAAGGGCACAATCCCGAAACCGGTCGTGCATTAAATGGAGACACCTTTCGTGCCTAGTAGCGGTTATTATTCTATACCTTGCAGATCCTTTTTTGTCCTTCGAGAGATCTTCATAATTGTGTGATTTTACAAAATTCTTTATTTATCGATTATGTAGCTGATCTGTCACTGTGTATGATAGTTATATGGAAGAAAGGTGTTCGATCGTTACTGCCGTCAAAGATATTTTCCTGCTGCAGTGGTTGAAATGGAGTCGACTCAGCTTCGTAACATTAACTTATTAGTTAGTTGTAGGAAGGGTAGCAGCCCCTTTTTCACAACCGTGGATTTTTAACCAGGAGACGGTGTGATGAGTATACAACCTTAGGCGCAGATGGGTTGACCTACAGGGTCCAAATATATATTTATTATTTCCCGATACGAGGGATCTTACAGCGATTTGATAATGGTCGTATGAAAAACTAGTCTAGTTAAAATCGTAATTAATAGTAGCCGACAGTTGTTTTTTATGAAGGTATTCACCATCGTAAATAATCGAGCACTTTATCGTCTAGTTCCCATAGTTACCGCATATGATAATGGAGACGGACGTTTTATTTCACCTATTCCGGAAACCAGAAAATAATAAACGCATTATTGTTCGTATAAAACTAAAAAAAATGAAATATAGGAACTTCGCTTGAGTTTGACGTTGGTTGATAGCCTGTCTCTTACCCGCAGAAGCGAATCAGAAATAGTGGATACATATTTAAATATTTTATCTTTGCAACGTTTCTGACAACAGACAATGCTGTTGTTGGAGCTGTTGAAGAAGCAGCAAATTTGTTGAGTAGATCTTTTCAAAGTTCAAGAGGCACAACTAATCGCAAGAAATAAAAAGAAAGTCGAGGAACTACACTCCAAAAATAAAGTGCTAAACAAATGCGCTTAAACTGCTTACACAAATGTATGATGTATGAGGTAATGCATGACAGTGTGCAGTACATATTGGCTATATTGATAGGCTTCTACATAGATAAATGAGGATGGAAAACAGCCGAGGCGGAATTAAAATCATTGCCTGTCTGAATAGTGTCGGAAATTCCCGTTACAGACTTCTAGGACTTGTAGAGGGGAGTTAGTACATCGTATTTTGAATAGGAACCCATGTCCGGAACCGTCATCCAACGAGACTACAGAGCGTCAAAGTTATGGGCGCGGGCGTCTGTAAATGTACGTATACACGGGGTGACTCCGTGATGATGTTACAGACTTTCTAGAATGATGGAGAATGATAAATGTATTAATTTGAAGTAAGGATCCCTGTACCAGAAACAAACGAGTCGAAAGTTATAAACGAAAACCGTTCTGATACCTCTGACAGTTGAATACATATACCGGTTCTTGTGTTGCGAAGAATGTAGGGCTGGTAACTTTCAGAGGTGGTAGTGTGGACAAAAACGAGAAAAAGTGTCCAATAAACGTGGGCTCTAAATTGCATACCTGAGGAGCTATGACCATTCGTTCATCTTCGCTAATGTGAAATACATCTCCTCTGCTGTGCAAGTGTTCATAGATGTTAAGGTACGCACTTTGGAGCCCACGTTTATTGGACATTTTTTCTCGTTTTTGTTCACACTACCACCACTGAAATTTACCAATCCTACACTCTTCGCAACACAAGAACCGGTGCATGTATTCAACTGTCAGAGGTATCAGACGGTTTTCTTTTATAGCTTTCGACCCGTTCGTTTCCGGTACAGGGATCCTTACTTCAAATTGATACATTTATCGTTCTCCATCATACTAGAAAGTCTGTAACATCATCACGGAATTACCCCGTGTATACGTACATTTACAGACGCCCGCGCCTATAACTTTGACGCTCTGTAGTCTCGTTGGATGACGTTTCCGGACATGAGTTCCTATTCAAAATACAAAGTACTCACTGCCCTCTACAAGTCCTAGAAGTCTGAAACGGAAATTTCCGACCACCCTGTATGTGTTTGAATTCCTAAAACTGTGCATAGTGAGCAGAATACTACATTAGCGTATGAAATCCACAACTCATGTTAAATTGCGATGATGACATTGGGGTTCGTTGCTGTGATGTTGCGTACGTACAGTCACAGGAAACCACCACTCAAGCAAACACTTGGAGGCAAATTTATGGAAGTGAATGTTCAGTCAATATGACCCCGTTTCTAAGGACGTAAGCGCGAAGTTAACGAACAGCCAACAGTAGTTCACTCCGCGCGTAGCGATAAACCAAGCAATTCTTGTGTCCCGGGAATAGAACTTGAAATTCTGTTTCCGGTTGACAGTGGTCGACGTGCGTTTTCTGCGCCCACATATGAGCCGCTGAATACAAACACCACATTATGCCTGATCCAGCGACTGTAAATGCGTGCAACTCTCACCACTGACGCTATTGCTGGTATTAAACCACATCTGAGAGACATACGGTTTAGTTTCTGAGTGGTAACGTCTGTACCGTGCGATGTTGAAGCAATTATAGCTTAATTTTTATTTCTAACAGGGTACAGCAAACTTTTTCGTTAATGAAACAACCTTATTATGCTCTGGAAAATGAAAATTCTGTATTTTAATGCAGGAATTACGTATACGTTCGTTATATTACGTAAGACACATAGATTTGGAAAAACTAAGCTTTGATCCTGCATAACTTGAAACTGGATACATTCAGGGATGGAAAATTTATATCTTTTTTGAACTGCCTGTTTATTTACTTTCTCTGAGCTACAAAAAAATTCTCAGTTACGGTAAAATCATTCGTTATGTTGTAAAAAAAGCCAGGTGCACCGCATCGATCGATTACGCGTCAAAAACCCCACAATGTGTATATTTCTCACTTTAATTATTTGTCTCTCTCTTCCTTTCTCTTATTATTATTCGCGTTTTTGAGATTGTCACATGATGGGCGTTCCCCCACCCAGATCATAGTATTATTGCTTTCTGTTGCTGAAGCACTATTTACCCTTCGATGATGGTATGTGTCGCGTCTTCCATTTCTGCGAATGATGTAAATTTTGTTCTTTATATTTTAATGTTTTAAATGTCTATGTGTCACGTTTATGAGACCAAAATTAAGAACCGCCTATTGTCACCCAGTACACGGATTCGTTATGAATTTGCGTCAACTACGAACCCGGAAGCTAGCGAACTATAAATTTACCTACACGAGCTGGTCGTAGTAAATGTAACTTAAATATGGTTACTGCAAGATTGCTCCAGAAACAGACTTATTTGATAAGGCTCCATTCGAAGTAAGTTTAGACTTCGCGTCTATGTATATAGACCAATATATCTACTGGAACACAAATCATATGAATCAGTCTAGAGCTTTGTGTGGGATATGTACGATCAATCCATCTCTCAAATTTATCCAAGCCCATAAATATCGTAAGTGTTTGTTATCACAAACAAAATGATATCATGGAGATGGATATCAACGTCATAGGAGAGGTGGTGTAATGGGCACGCACTCGATCTTTTTTTCCTTATTGGCACAATTTCTTTTTCATCTACTTCAGACTTGCTAAGTACATTCTATGACATGTCTTTCATCTATGTATCATATAATTTTTGGGGTATTTTGCATGACACAAAAAGTAATTGTTTTATGGGACCTTAAACGTTCTGCGAAAAAAACTGTGGTTGTAATATGAGCCTCATGCTACAAACTTATAAACTTACGAGAAAGACACTTTTATTAAATCAGATACTGTTATAAAACATAACGTAGAAATCTTCTTGAAGATCGCCCCATATTTTGCTGACTTCCATAGACCCATTCTTTGCTTGATAGTGTCTTTAAAACTCTTATCTTTTTTCGTTTATCCCTTGTCATCTTTTTTGTTTCCTCCTACGCGTCAACTCTTTACGAGACTTCTGAAACAGAAAACTGAACAGAAAATATGTAGCGATTATAATTTGTGCCCATTTATGTCATTTATATTGGGGGTTCACACTGCCAGTGCCTAGAGGGTTCATAATACCAACACCGCCATGTCTGTAAACAAAAATGTAACTTCGTCTAATATTAATATAAAGTACAACATTAATACTGGAATACAACGCTTGATGTAGGTGAAACATTAGAAAAATATCATAACGAGAATTTACGTAGGAACAGCTTTAGTAGTACTGGGAAAAACCGCCACTACTCAAAATTTTTGTGCGTTGTGAAAACAAGACAAGCAAGATAATCTAAATGGTGACCTAACTGTTAAAACTTGCTACTGCGTCAGGGCGTTCAATTGGCGTTACTACGAACTGGTGGTTGGAATGATAAACTCACCACCAGAATGCGCGGCTTTGTTTACTGGATATTGCGGGGGCCCAAGTTGCTAGAAGGCGCCCTCAGTACCATCCATACCCCTGCTATAATATGATTCCTAGGTTTTCTGCAACCCTAAGCAGACACAGTTATTTGCACTCTAATTCTTTCTTTACGTATTTTAACTTATTGAGTTACAGTGTTAGAATATCACGGTTCGAGAGGTTGTACGATATGCTTCTGATTTGGAAGTTACAATTCAAAATAACGTTACAATTACGCCCTTAATTGCAAACAATTCTTTTCGGAATAAAACATTTGTATGTGTCACAAATAATGACAGAGTATGCAGTTTTGTCCAATAAAAAAATGAAACGATCGTGTGGCATTCTTGGTCGAAAGGCATCATGCGAGGAAGTTCGGTCGCCGAGTTGCAAGTCTTATTTTAGTCGACCCCACATTGGGCGACTTGCGTGACTACGAGCGGAGAAAAATCCACAAGCCTACTGGGAATCGAACCCGGACCCGATGCATAGTAGGGCAACACGTTACCACTCATCTGAGCAGGCGGACATTGTCCAATGAATCACATAGCTGGAGACCGTGGCTGTTATCTGAAACAAAGTGTTGGTGGTACACGGCACAGGTGGGCAACTGGCTGTCAAAAACACGTGTTTTGAGGCATAATTTACTGGCGTGGCCTGTCGGGAAAGGAATGCCGCTCATAACGGAACGCTACCTTATAAAAATTAACATCGCAGACGATATAGGTTCGACTAGTCTAGGAGGGATGCTATCGTGTCACGTTACGAGGTGGCTCGCGGGTCATCGAACGTTGCCCGTGCCTGGTGTATAGCAACCACCCACAAACTTGTTTTAAGTCACTTACTTCAAAAAATACCGTTGCCGGTTTCGAATTTGTACAGTTCATTAGACGGCTTTCAAATTTTCATCAGAACATATGATACACTGATTTGCCCTACGATAAACAATAATTGACATTTACAGACGTGTAATAAAGATGTTTGCCCTACAGTCTTGCGTTATAAGGCAACTTATCTGATATTTTTTCCCACAGCTTTCTTCCAACGAATCATATTCGCAATGTTGTTTGTATTTTCCCAACCACATACGTCGTTTGGCGTTATTAAAAACTTTCTTTTGGTCGCAAAACGAACTTTCATTGCGCACATGTTTCGGCTTACAACATCTGAAAACAAATTCGCAGTTTACAAGGTACTAGAGTGTAAAAAGTGCCGCGATTCAGTGATACAGAGATATGGCTTTTTGGGAAAGGAAACGTAAATTACTGTTGTTTTAAATTGAAGAACTATTTTGCATTAAATGTATGACATTAAATATAGTAGATAAATAGGATTTTGTAAACTGCAGAGGTAAAAATTTATTTTACACCACCTCAGAGAATAAATGCAGATAAGAAAGTATGTGAAATCCTTATGTGCTATTTGGACAGTGGTGATAATAATACATTAAAATTTGTCCATATTAATTTAGTGCCATCAATATTATTCACTATTGTAGATACATACAAGTACAATATTATAAGAGATGTCACTTGGTCTGCAGGTATGTATAGAAACATTATTTATACTGGAACGTGTCAAGTACTCCCTGGAAGTTTCTCAGGAAAGGAGTATTAGTCAACTTAGATTGCTCATTAAGCATATTATCGAAGAAATGATTTTAAGTGTGTGTGTATTTCTGTTTCTTCCAGCAGATTATTAGCGGCTCCTTTCTTTTCTTCGTATAACGTTGTATCGCAGTTCTTTGACACTCTTGTACCTTGTAAACTCGACATTTGTTTTCGCAAGTTGTGAGTCAAAACATGTGGTAGGCATTGGAAATTCGTTTTGTGCACAAACGGAAGTATTTAATAATGGAAAACAACATATTTGATGATGAAAATACAAACAACATTGCGAATATGATTCGATGGTAGAAAACTGTGAAAACAAATGTTGCAGACGGACTTTTCACGTAAGTTGCATTCTGACACAAGTTTTAGCACAACCATCTTTATTATACGCTTGTAACCGTGAATTATTGTTTATCCTAGGGCAACGTCGTCTAATGATGAATTGCATAAAGTCGAAACTGGTAACGGCATTTTTTGAACAAATTATCATAAAATCAATTTGTGGCTGGCTGGTGTACACCATCAACATTTTATTAATGACTGGGTAGCCCTAATAACCCTTAGTTGAGGATGAATTGCACTTACTGTTTCACGGCTACATCATAAACCACATCCTTCTTCTACACTGCGTCTTCTATAGTTATAAATGTGTTCTATCTCGGAAACCATTCAGAATGGCGCATATGTCCATATCAAGTTTATTGTTTCAAATGAGCGTCCCTGTCGTATCCTTGAATATTGACCAGGACAACTTGTATGCTTCACAAGTCACTATACATTGCACGACGCAGGCTACGTGATACAAGTGTTATCGGTTTTCTGTCCTATTACATTATCGTAAGATGCGATTGAAAAATAAATGTCTGAATCTCTCTGTAAACCCTCTTATCTTAGTCTCATGAGCCCTGCGCGAGACATAATTTGGTGGCAGCATACTGGGTGCACAGTCTTCTTCGAATGTTGGTTCTCCAAATTTACCCAACAAGTTTTCGCGAGAACTGCATTGCTTTTATTCCAAAGATTCCCATTTAAATTCCCCGAGCACTTTTTTGCAGTTTCATATGGGCTGCGCCGACCTACTATGATTCCAGCATCCCGTCTCTGAATTCATTCCATGGGTTTTGTCATGCCTATTTGATACTGACTTCAAATACTATAAAAATGCTGTAGAATTGGATGTAATAGCTTCTTGTATGGGATTTCTTTTACCGGTACATTGCTTTTTCCTGGATCACTTCCAACAAATCTAAGTCTGCCATTCGCCTACCCTAGTACTGATTTTACGTGATCGTCACATTTCATATCGCTTCTGAGTTTTATAATCAAATACATGTACGATGCAACGTGCTCAACTTGTTCACCGCTCTTCTTGCAATCAGATACTACCGAGCTCTTTCCCTTTGCAACAGCGATAGCAGCCTTTCATTGCAAAAAGTGAAAAGTTTGAGTCTTTCTGTGTTTCCTTAGTACCGTCCAACGACTATTCTTCTCTGTGGGCAATTCAGTTCGGCGGCGAACAATCTTAATGTGCGTTGATCCTACCTGATAGCTAGTTTGTGTAATTTCAAACATTAGACGCTATATTGGGCACAGCTGATATTACTTTCTTTGTTGATTACCGTTCACCGTCCTGTACAAGTCACTGGATTCTTTTAGTCAATTATTCATCGACCCAATTATATATTTGCGAAAATATTCCATAGAGACTTATCTTGCTGAGTTGTATCACTTTTTCGAATACCTTTCGCAGATCTGAGAAGACGAAATCTTCCTGTTCATT
Source organism: Schistocerca piceifrons (assembly GCF_021461385.2). Classification (NCBI taxonomy): domain Eukaryota; kingdom Metazoa; phylum Arthropoda; class Insecta; order Orthoptera; family Acrididae; genus Schistocerca; species Schistocerca piceifrons. Next base: position 836,080,616 of record NC_060149.1, read on the forward strand.
TGCATCTATAGTGTGCAAGATGTCATGTATGACGACAGTAAGATGTGTTTCACACAACTGATATTCCTGAATTTGAGAAGCTTGCTTCCTCTTCGCTGAGAACAATCTAACAGAACTGGATCAATCTGGAAACAATGTCGACCGAAACTAATAATATCCCGCACACAGGTGTAGAATAAACCTTCGCATACGCTATTCTTAAACGAAACGGGTCAAACTTTACATGTAGTTTGATTAAAAGAAGCCTCTACCTCATACTTAATATAAAATATTTCACAGTTCTTATTACAGGCTTCCAGGGTTTGTAGAGAGGCCTTAGTGAATAAAATCTTGATACGGAACCCATGTTCGGATATGTACCGTTTGGATATAAAATAAATATGAAGATAGGATCACTTTCAATTCTCCCGATTCACGGTACGCACACAAAATGAGGAGAGGGTCCCGTCGTCAATCCCTGTTGTAATTATATCACATAAAAATTACTTTTCGTCCGACTATAATATTGGTGACTTCACAAATAGTAGAGTTGACTTTGGTGCTCCATGGATGCGTCTCACTTTTGACCCTGATCGGGACGTCCTTCATCTCGTAGAAGAGATCCCGATTATATGTGGTCCAAAAATTGGCCGTGCCATCAAAGCGCCCCACGAGAGCACCTGGCGTGCTCTGCACGACCAGCAGTTCCAACCTTACCACCGACAGAACTTGTATGCACTGACTCAAGCAGATTTTCAGCTACGTGTCCATTTCTGTAAGTGGTTTCTTCACCACAGCGTCCGGCGGGGTCAGGGATTTTCTCTGCCTCGTGATGACTGGATGTTGTGTGATGCCCTTAGGTTAGTTAGGTTTAAGTAGTTCTAAGTTCTACGGGACTGATGATCATAGATGTTAAGTCCCATAGTGCTCAGAGCCATTTGAACCATTTGAAGCACAGCGTCGCCCGAATCTCCATGCTGCATTCTTTTCACAGATTAAGTTCTTTCCAACAGGATGACTAATTTGAACTATCGGAAAAAACATATTTGGAATGACGAATATACTGATGTCACATACTTACGTTGATTTCATCAACGGTTCGTTATGAATGCATTGGCTGGTACAATTGATGGTCGTCTCATAGACCAGTACGTTCTTCCGTACTGCCTAACAGGTCTCAGTCACATGACTTTCCTGCAAGAGCTACTCATTGAGCTAATGAAAGATCTGCCACTGTCACTCTGTCACGAAATGTGGTTCCAACATGATGGTGAATCCGCTCATTTTACACGTGTCGTCCCCGGACTTTACAACAAAACAGACGGTGAAAGGTGGGTAGGTCGAGGTGGTCCATCTCCTTGGCCACCATGGTCGCAAGATTTAACTCATCTAGACATTTTCTTCTGGTAGTACACGAAAAGTCTTGCGTATGAGACTCTTGCACGGTGGGAAGAACTCTTTGCACTAGTTCTGGCGGCAGCAGACATTATTCAGCACACACCAGTGCCGGTGTACCTTGCGTATGAAAGCATGCGTAGCAGAGATACCTTATGCAAGTAAAGTTCGATCTCCACTTGGAGCCTCCAGTACATCACACAGTTCAGTGCTCATTCGTTCCGCTGTGTACGTACCGTGAAGAGGCGGATTTCCAAGTGATCCGATCTTCATAGTTATTGCACATCCAAACGGTATGTACATTTCAGAAAACAGATCTCCTATCAAAGTGATTCAGATGAGCTATACATTGAAGGAAAGAAAATCAAGAAGATAAACACTTTCTGTTATTTGGGATCCATTTTAGAAATGGGGGGGGGGGGGGGAAATCAGAGTCAGAAATCAATAAAGGAATTAGTAGCGGACGGAAGGTCAAATTTTTCAAATTGCTCTGAGCACTATGGGACTTAACTTCTGAGGTCATCAGTCCCCTAGAACTTAGACCTAATTAAACCTAACTAACGTAAGGACATCACAGACATCCATGCCCGAGGCAGGATTCGAACCTGCGACCGTAGCGGTCGCGTGGTTCCAGACTGTAGCCCCTAGAACCGCTCGGCCACTCCGGCCGGCACGGAAGGTCATTGGAATACTTAACTCAGTCTTATGTAGCATGAATGTAATGAGCATAACTAAAAAATTAATATACAAATCTACATTAGAGAGCGTGGTTCTGTATGGAACGGAGACCTGGAGCACATTAAAAAATTACAAGCGCTAGAGATGGACTTCTGGAGAAGATCGGCAAGACTCTCCAGGAAAGAGAAGATAAGGAATACTGAAATGATAAGGAGAATGGAAATAGAAGAAAGAATATATGACGTAATAGATAGGAAGAAATTACAGCGGTACGGCCATGTAAGGCGAATGGAGGAAGCCAGAATACCAAAATTGATACTAGAGTGGGAACCGGAGGGGAGAAGAAGAAGACGACGACTTATGACCACCTGGCTCCAAAATGTACATCATAGACTAAGGAGAATGGGCGCAGAGGAAGAGAACACACACGATCGAAACACCTGGAGGAATATTTTGAAAATATAGTTTAAGAACGTTTATTCTTTGTATAGTAATTTCAGAGTAAATTATTATGTTGGATATACGCCTCTGTAATGAGGAAAAGCTCAAAAAAAAAAATAATAAAAACCTATCTACTGAGTCCACTATTAGAAACCCTGGACGTCTGTAATTGGAACTGTGGACGCACTGTAACAGTTCTAGAATTCAGCTGTAGGGTAGCTCACCAGTTACCTAGTTAAAACGAAATTATTTGTATGGAATGACTCTCTTAATATGAGAAATATGAGAGACATCCCGCAAAGCCACAAAAGTGTGTAACAGAGCTCACGAATTCCTATTTCACTGTGTATCACGCAATGGAAACCCGAGGAAGCGGAAAAAAGTGCATCTGCCATGGGGTTATTGGTGCATTCGCCTCCGCCTGTAAGCTACATCCGCCGTTGTTATCCAGGAAGACTCCCGCCTGCTTTGTTTATGACATTCCTCGTATTTAAATTAAATATTTAGAACTGTGTGTGGCGCTGGGGAGGGGTGGACTGTTTACTGCGCGGCGCGTGTGCCAGCGCGACTACCTGCCGCTGGCCCGGCCCACCGTTTACTCTTCTCACTCAAAAAACCTACTCCGCCGCCAACACCTTTTACGGCCGCTGCTGTTTCACACTTTCTTCTTTAATGTGGGCTATGCGTTAGCAAACACGCCTGCGACGCTCCAATAACTGTGATAACGAAGTAAACAAGTCTGGAGTGGCTCCTTTACAGAAAAGATACAAAAAAAAAGTCGGAAGCATGTTGCTACCCTGAGCATTTTGATAGAATCCCGAAGCGGATTACGCATCACTTGATTACGTTCGAAGGAAGAGTTTTGCGAAGTAATGCTCGAGATGAAACAGCTAGAAAAGAGCGGAATTACGATTACAAGGAAAGGAGGTCATTAAGTAACTTTCCATAAATACCCAAGTTGCAGATTGTAAGCAAAATTGGAATGCTGCTACCTTTGATAAGCGAACAGCGTCCACCGAGACTGAATTGGTACGTAGAAGCTTTTTCCTCCTCGTTATTTCTATTCTGTGAGCTCCTATGATGCTACATGCTAAACCATTAGCACCACTAGTGCAAAGTGTCGTGTGGTAGTGGCTAGCGCACTGGAGACGCATTCGGAAAGCGTTTCAGCTACACCTTTGACCATCTTCATTTTCCCGCACTCATAATAAACAGTTCAAAGCGAATTCTGGGATGATTCCTTTGCAAGGCCGCAATTGGTGTAGGATCCTACTCAAGAAACATCGAATTCTGAAGTTAACAACCCAATGTGTCCTGAGTAATCTGTCATAACGGTTCGAAGTAGCGCAGCAAGGGACAAGTCATACAAAGCAACTGAGCGTTTATTTATTACTGTTAGGTTAATTCTCGTAACTACACTACTGGCCATTAAAATTGCTAGACCGTGAAGATGACGTACTACAGACGTGAAATTTAACCGACAGCAAGAAGATGCTGTGATATGCAAATGATTAGCTTTTCAGAGCATTTACACAAGGCCTGGCGCTGGTGGCGACACCTACAACGTGCTGACATGAGGAAAGTTTCCAACCGATTTCTCGTACACAAACAGCAGTTGACCGCCGTTGCCTGGTGAAACGTTGTTGTGATGCCTCGTGTAAGGAGGACAAATGCGTACCATCACGTTTCCGACTTTGATAAAGGTCGGATTGTTGCCTATCGCGATTGTGGTTTATCGTATCGCGACATTGCTGCTCGCGTTGGTCGAGATCCAATGACTGTTAGCAGAATATGGAATCGGTGGGTTCAGGTGGGTAACACGGAACGACGTGCTGGATCCCAACGGCCTCGTATCACCAGCAGTCGAGATGGCGGGCATCTTATCCGCATGGCTGTAACGGATCGTGCAGCCACTTCTCGATCCCTGATTCAACAGATAGGGACGTTTGCAAGACAGCAACCATCTGCACGAACAGTTCGACGACGTTTGCAGCAGCATGGACTATCAGCTCGGAGACTATGGCTGCGGTTGCCATTGACGCTGCATCACAGACAGGAGCGCCTGCGATGGTGTACTCAACGACGAACCTGGGTGCACGAATGGCAAAACGTCATGTTTTTCGGATGAATCCAGGTTCTGTTTACAGCATCATGATGGTCGCATCCGTGTTTGGCGATATCGCGGTGAACGCACATTGGAAGCGTGTATTCGTCATCGCCATACTGGCGTATCACCCGGCGTGATGGTATGGGGTGTCATTGGTTACACGTCTCGGTCACCTAGTGTTCGCATTGACAGCACTTTGTACAGTGGACGTTACATTTCAGATGTGTTACGACCCGTGGCACTACCCTTCATTCGAACCCTGCGAAACCCTACATTTCAGCAGGACAATGCACGACCGCATGTTGCAGGTCCTGTACGGTCCGTTCTGGATACAGAAAATGTCCGACTGCTCCCTGGCCAGCACATTCTCCTGATCTCTCACCAATTGAAAACGTCTGGTCAATGGTGGCCGAGCAACTGGCTCATCACAATACGCCCGTCACTGCTCTTGATGAACTGTGGTATCGTGTTGAAGCTGCATGGGCAGCTGTACATGTACACGCCATCCAAGCTCTGTTTGACTCAATGCCCAGGCGTATCAAGGCCGTTATGACGGCCAGAGGTAGTTGGGTACTGATTTTTCAGGATCTATGCACCCAAATTTCGTGAAAATGTTATAACATGTCAGTTGTAGTATAATATATTTGTCCAATGAATACCCGTTTATCATCTGCATTTCTTCTTGGTGTAGCAATTTTAATGGCCAGTAGTGTATATGGTCGACTTACATTAATGTGGGCACCGCGTATGTACGACGTCAATGTGCAATAGCCACTAACAGACGGCAGGTGGCAGAACTAGCAGGGAAGGGTATATAAAGCGTGTCGGGGGGACACAGAAAACAGTGTAGTCGTTGTCGTAATGAGGAAACCGAGCGATTTATCTGACGTCGAAAAGGGCATGATAATTGACTTTCGAGCCAAGGGTGGAAGCATTTCCGAAACGGCTATGTTTGTAACGAGTTCGTGTGCCGTCGTGGTTAAAGTATAGCGTACATCGCAAAATGAAGCTATTCAAAACTGGCGCCAAGGAAGCTGTGTTGCACTATGGAACATAGATGATAGAGATGAATGACGGCTGTGGACCTGTGTACGGACGAATAGACGAGCAACCGTTCAGTAACTGACAGCCGAGATAAACACGGTGTTACCAACAGCGTCTCCTCAAAGACTGTTCAGGGAAAGTTCTGCGCGTGTGTCTCCGCATGAGACGTACCCATGCTGACTTCTGTTCATCGGCGACGAAGACTGGAATTTGCACACCAGTACGGCAACTGGACGTTTATGAGTGGCGCCAGATGGCCTTCTCAGATGAATCACGTTTCATGCTCGAGCGGAGAGATGGCCGTTGGCGTGTACGGCGTGAAACGTCTGAAAGCTAAGGCGTCCAGGCCGGAAGAGAGAGCGTTATGGCGTGGGGAATACTTTCGCGTGATTCTTTGGGATATCTCGTCATTCTGGAACTCACAATGGATCAGCACAATACGCATGTATCCTTGGGTCTACCGTACTCCCGTGGCCACCAAACTACTCCAATCTAAAGCCAGTCGAAAGTTGTGGGACAACTTCGATCGGGCTGATCGTGCCGTGGATCCTCATACTACAAACCTAGCGCGACTGCCGCGGCACTGGAATTGGCATGGTTCCACAGCCCTGTCGTTACTTCCCAGAACCTCACTGACTCTCTTCCTGCACGTCTCGCAAGGGTCTGCGCTGGAAAATCTGGTTATTCAGATTTTTGATGGGTGGTCACATTAATGTGATTGAACAGTGTATATTATCTGCCGAGATACGTAAACAGCTACAGAGTTATGTAACATCTTTCGAGAGCTCTTGAAAGCAGGCAAATAGTGATGTAACAATCATTAAGTGAAACTTTCTGGCAGATTAAACCTGTGTGCCGGGCCGAGACTCGACCTCGGGACCTTTGCCTTTCGCGGGCAAATGCTCTACCAACTGAGCTACCCAAGCACGACTCACGCCCTGTCCTCACAGCTTTACTTCTGCCAGTACCTCGTCTCCTATCTTCCAATAGGAGACGAGGTACTGGCAGAAGTAAAGCTGTGAGGACGGGGCGTGAGTCGTGCTTGGGTAGCTCAGTTGGTAGAGCACTTGCCCGCGAAAGGCAAAGGTCCCGAGTTCGAGTCTAGGTCCGGCACACAGTTTTAATCTGCCAGGAAGTTTCATATCAGCACACACTCCGCTGCAGAGTGAAAATCTCATTCTGGAATCATTAAGTGTTTTGCTAACATTTTCCCCAAAAATATCGGGGCAAAAATTTAAAAGACGGAACAAACAATTATATCTGTGTTCCGTTGTGCAATGTTCACTTTTCATCAGGATCGAGAGCCTGCTATGCTGTACAACTTTACATGTAGAAAATTACTCTCTTCTTTTTGATATACTCCTCTACGCAGGAGATGTCGAATTCGTATACGCAGGTGAAATGTTCTGTTAAAAATTTAAAAAAGTAGTATTATCTGTCAAATAACGTATTCACCCCTACTCGTATAATCATTTCCGATAAGCGTTAATCCTGTATCTTGACTGATTAATGAAGTACTTGGAGTGTGGAACATTCTCACTGTTGCAGTATTCTCTAGTAATAAAAGAGACATGGTGTCTTAATTAATACACAAAGAGCAACAATTTACATTCCTACCTTTATTTTCAGTCATCTTCTAGAAGAAAATAAGCATCATGATGAAGATTCTCTTGTACAGTGATTAAAACATTTCTTTCGGTTCAGTGTCACTCTATGATACCCTAATAGAAACCTGTCTCCCTTCAGTAAAGTGTGTTTAAGAAATTTTCGTTTCCCGTGAAGCACGGATGTCAGGCATCTTAATTTCTACTAATAAGCACATACCGGAGGAATGTAAATTTGTATTCTATTCTGAAATGCTTAATAGTTTCCTGTATATCATTCTATATTTTCTGGTAGTATATTTTTAGAAATTAGTTCCATCGAGTGGAGCGGTTCCCCAGCATTAATATAGTGCTAGTTTGAGACCTTCAGTCTGGCGACGGAATGTGTTTGGTGGCTCAGATGAAAATATTGGGATCCGCGAGATTGAATCTTGATCTGGAATGTTCAGCCAACTGAAGTCAATGTTAGTGCGTAAGACTACATTCATATTAACTGATTCTTCCTTGTTTCTTGCTAGAACAAGATTTTAATAAATGAAAAGCACTAATTGCTTATAGCCTACAACATTATTTTATTGAGTTAACCGGTTTAAGGGTTACAAGTTCATCATCAGACTTCGACTCTGGTGATGGCTTTCTAAGCCGAAAACAGGCTGATTCAATGAATGAATATTATTCTTGACAAATCAAGTTTGCCAAGATCGCTAGTAATTCCTTTTATTGCTATTATCTGTTTCGACAGAACCATGCGGGCATCATCGAATCTTGTAACATTACTAGATGTATATGTTTTTTACAACACTAAAAATCACAAAGAAACGTTGCATCAAATTGTAATGAAAAGTGACAGGAAACATCAGCACGTCATGAATAAAATACCACACGACTGAAATATACAACATGTTTCACTGATGTCCCAGCATACACTAACCACTCGTCACCACAATGGCGACTTCATGATGGTGTTTCCTGCCACTGTTTATAACAATTTGATGCAACATAGCCGCGCAGGATTAGCCGAGCGGCCTAAGGCGCTGCAATCATGGACTGTGCGGCTGGTTCTGGCGGAGGTTCGAGTCCTCCTTAGGGCATGGGTGTGTGTGTTTGTCCTTAGGATAACTTAGGTTAAGTAGTGTGTAAGCTTAGGGACTGATGACCTTAGCAATGAAGTGCCATAAGATTTCACACACATTTGAACATTTTTTTTGATGCAACATAATTATGTGACTTTCATTGTTGTAAAAACATGTACATCTAATAATGTTACAAAATCCGATGATGACAGCTTAGTCATATTGGAAACAGTAATCGTAATAAAAAGAATTACTAGTTATCTTGAGAAACTTGACTTTTCAAGAATATTGTAACCTGCAGATCGCCCCCAATAATTGACACAATGTCAAACATACACAGTAGAACATAAACAATAAAGTGCTTTTCGTTCATCAAGAATATTTTCGGTTTAGACAGTAAAGTTCGTGACAATAAAGACAACGTAGTTTAACTGTGCTCCTACACAAACACATTTCATTGCACAGCTGTCAATACCTTCATCAACATCTACTCTGTAAATCATACATAAGAGGGGATGTAACGGAAAATGTAAACATTTAAAACATTATTACAGCCATATTTATTAATGTACAAATCCAAAATTTTGCATGTGTAGAGCAAAAGAGTTGTGTTTAACGGAAAAATATAATAAAATATGTGGGATTCATATTTAGCCAGTAATTTGAATTTTTAATTTTTTATTGCCGTTTTTATAAAAAGGCATAGCTGAAATTCTAATCATGCAATTAATCTGAAAATTTCATTGTAGTGTCCTGAGAAGACTATAAGACCACTAAACTACAGTTATTAATTTATGGTACAAACTGTATCATTAAGAGACTTTTTAATTTTGCACATCCAAAATTAACTTTTTTTTCTAAATACAATCATCTAAAAATCAGATTGTAATTGCAGGACCTCGTATTTTTTAGTTCCAGGGAGACAGCAACACGTTGCGAACAATTCCTGAAAATTTCGTAGCACTAGCGCATATGCTTTTTGAGAAAAGGCTTCTAATAACGTAAAAAATGTAAAACAGAGACAATGAGGTTCAAAGATTTTATTGTCATAGTTCTACATGTAATAAGTTTACCTCCATACTGATACTCCTCACCCTCCAGATTTCTCTTCTCTCCTCTTCGAATCCGCCTGGCCTGTAGTTGCAGGTAAAACACTGATTTGTTAGCTTCCTTGACCCTGCTCTCGTCGATGTTGTAAAATGCTTTCGTTGTAAACACGCCAGGATGTGTACCAACTCTCTTCAGCACTTCAATTCTGCCTTTATTTCCTATATTGTAACATAAAACTGCATTATCCACCTATTTTGAGTACTTCAAGTCCACAGAATGTCCTTTTTGAGCATCTAATCCAAATTAAATTATTAAGGCTGTCATTTGCATTTTGTGTCTTTCCGTGAAGACTCTTCCTCAATAAATCAGGGTTTGCAAGAAACCTGAAAGTGGGTTTAATTGCATTCATAACAGGGTCTGGTAATGAGTGTTTATGTGAATACGTCTGATTTCTGCTGTTGAACTCACGCCAATCCTCTTTCGGACACATATTGTGCATTGGTGTTCGGTCAGTGCATAGTTTGTGGATGAAAACTGCCCACACCGCACGCCTCATTGCCTCTAAATTACGTGTGTTTTTCGTGATAGCTCTCCCATAAAATAACTGAAGAGAATCAATTTCATTCAGAGTAAGCCTGTCTCTTCCTCCTAGTGGTTTTCCATCCTCAAGTACTTCACCTTTCCTCTCTTTCAGCAAGCGACAAAGCCTACCAAGCAAGCCTCTTTTGGATGTGACCAACACATTCCAACTTTTCAATTATTGTAATGTACGGACATCTGTTATAGCTTTGCACCAAGAGAAGTCCCCATCACCAAGGTATTTAGTATATCTAACACCATACTGGTCCTCAGATCTGGAGAACATCCTCACAACTGCAGCAGCCTCCATGTCCCCACTTGAGCCACTATAATTTTTAGAGTATGCTACTGCTTGCTTTTCTTGCCACAGTTTCTCACTGTCTTCATTTTAGGACATTCTCCTTGTTGCACACTGGTGGCAATATTTAGACATAATTTCTGCATCTATAACTTTACCTGAGTCAATACCAATAACAGGTGCAGCTTCATACAGAGATATGTGACCGCTTTTCATCCAGGTCCCATCTACAGACACATACAGGTCAGTAACATTTGTAGGAGATTCACTGCCGTGAATATCTACCCCAGGATCAATTTCTTTTTGGTTAATTTCCACCAATTTGTCCACTAGTTTCTTCATAGAAATTTTGACAGTATCGCATGCAACATCAGTCATGTCTTAATTTATTTTTTCAAATCTGGCACAAGGTGGAGACATGTTCAGAAAACCACACAATAAATTACCTCCTTCCCTGCCCTGTCCAAGGAATCTCAGAGCATACGCTAACCTAAAACTGCTTTCATAGGTGCCAGTGTACGTTTTTTGGAAGAGGAAAATGAAAATTCACAGCCACACGAATTACAGATTAATTTAAAAACACAAGCTATTCACACACTTCTTTCTTCAATAACAATCATGCATTCCGTGTTTTCACAGCTGACACATGAAGATGAAACCCTTATAGCCTGGTGATGAACCCCTAAATCAATAAGTCTGAATCCAGTGGAATCTATATCATCATCATTCACGCACCTGTACAATTCTCCTGTCCCAATTTTCGATGCTGAAGCTGAGAGCTTATGTTCTTCATTTCGAGCTGCTTTCTCTTTCTTGTAGATAAACCGATTTCAATGAAACCTCCGTTTCCTAAACACAGTTTTCCCACCACCCACTATGCATAAATCTTGACTTCCAAGTAAAAGTTTGCGATTCAACCTTTCACCTACTTATATGTGTTAGTATTGTCAAAAGGTAAATAAAACACACGCAAGAAAGTTTTCAGCCAGAGATACAGATGTCAGCAAAAGATATCGAAAGAAAGTAGCCTTCAAACTGACAAAAATTCCGCTGAAGCAAGCAGTTTCCCAAATGTCGCAAAAGTTGGGTGTGGCCGCCAGTGCTGAGTTAATCAGTTTCACAATTTAAAGGCATTTCTGAAGCTGCTATCACGATAAAATTCACACACAACATAGATGAAACTGTGTAGATCAAGAAAAAAACATTTTTGAAAAATCGATTTTTTGGACCAAAATCCATTAAATCCCCCTTAAGGGCCTGGAGGAGGATTCATGGAACCATCTTCACAATAGTTCTCTATTATTTCCCTCTCGAACAGCGCGCAGAAAAATGACCTATATCTAGCCGTGTGAGCTCTGATATCCCTTATTTTATTATGATGATCATTTCTCCCTGTGTAGATCGCGTCAACAAGATATTTTTGCATTCGGAGGAGGAAGTTTGTGATTGACATTTCGTGAGAAGACCCCGCCCCAACGAGAAACGCCTTTGTTTTACTGATGCGCACGATAAATCCTGTGTCATGTCCATAACATTCTCTCCCGCATTTCTCGATAATACAAACGTGCTGCTCTTATTTGAACTTTCTCGATATAGTCCGTTGATCCTATCTATTAAGGGTCCCACAATGCGCAGCACTACTCCAAAAAGAGGAAGGACAAGCGTAATGTAGACAGACTCTTTAGTAGAACTGTTACATCTCCTTAGTGTTCTCCCAATAAATCGCAGTCTCTTGTTCGCCTTCCCCAAAACATTTTCTATGCGTTCTTTCCAGTTAAAGTTGTTTGTATTTACAATTCCTAGCTATTTAGTTGGTTCAAATGGCTCTGAGCACTATGGGACTTAAGTTCTGAGGTCATCAGTCACCTAGAACTTAGAACTACTGAAACCTAACTAACCTCAGGACATCACACACATCCATGCCCGAGGCAGGATTCGAACCTGCGACCGTAGCGGTCGCGCGGTTCCAGACTGTAGCCCCTAGAACCGCTCGGCCACTCCGGCTGGCATTTAGTTGGTGTACGACCTTTATATTTGATTGATTTATCGTGTAACCGAATTTTAACGGATTCATTTTAGCACTCATGTGGATGACTTCGCATTTTCCATTATTTAGGGTCAGTTGCCAATTTTCGCAATATACACGTATATTTTCATATCGCTTTGCAGTTTGTTTTGATATTCTGATGACTTTACTAGATGATAAAAGACAGCATCATCTGAAAACAACCTAAGACGGCTGTTCAGATTGTCTCCTAAATCGTTTACATAGGTAAGGAAGAGCAGGGAACATATAACAATACCTTCGGGAACTTGCTACGAACTTTGACTTCTCTGAAGGGAGATCACGAATCGAGTCGCATAGCTGAGATGACATTCCAAAAGCAGGCAACTTGGTAACAACTATCGGTTTCTGGTAAGAACATGTGGTGATCGACGTTATTTCATAAAGCTACTGTTGCCGACGAGGACCAGGGATGCTGCCGAAGTCTAGGAAAACATGCTTTTTGAACAACATCGAATGTATAGTGCATACGCATTGTAATTCTAAGACACAGAAGCTCGAGCATAATGCTCCGCAAAACGCTCGCCGATTGTGTCTGGGTCACTATATACAGCTCCATGTATGGAAATCCCAGGTATACCTGCAGGGATCTGATGTTTGTAAAAGCGTCTGATCTTAATCCAAACCTGGGAACGAGAGGTTCGTGTTCCACTGGTGGAGACGTACCGTTCTCAGCACTCCTGCTTCCGGCCTTTAATTAGTTGACGGACCTGGGCACAGAGCCGTTTGAAGACATCGAGGTGCTGCATTGATGGGTACCACTTATAACGTTCGAAGATCCCCCACCATCTCTAAACGGCCGCAGCGACTTCCAGTAACCACTAAAGCGGGGGCAGCCTGAGGATGGTCGATTCAGCTGCAGAAACAATGGTTGTAGTAACATTCTTGATCACCACATCAGTGTTACCAAGCAATGGATATCCGACGGTGGTAGCAGAGCTGAAAACATCCCATTCCGCCTTGGTAAGAGCCCATCCAAGTCGTCGTGAGGTCTCCAGTGGATAGACGGTAGAAGGCCAGGACTGCAAACCGAGAGATCAGTGATCGAGTATGAGCCATGTGCGACACTGAAATGAGTGGGGACACCTGTTCAAATGGCTCCGAGCACTATGGAACTTAACTTCTGAGGTCATCAGTCCCCTAGAACTTAGAACTCGTTAAACCTAACTAACCTAAGGACATCACACACATCCACGCCCGAGGCAGGATTCGAACCTGCTACCGTAGCGGTCTCGCGGTTCCAGACTGCAGCGCCGAGAACCGCACGGCCACTTCGACCGGCTGGGGACACCTGTATTTAGGAAGAAAACGTCGAGTTGATTTAGTAGATTCTCCACATCTTCACCACAGCTAGTAATCTTGGTTACACCCCACAAAGGGTTATGGGTGTTGAAATCACCTAAATGTATAAAAGGTGGGGGGTATTGTGAAATTATTGCAGCCAATACCTATAGTGGCACTTCACCATCTGGAGGAGAGTAAATGTTGCAGATGGTAATTTGCGGCATTTTCCTAACCCTGACAGCCACAGCTGCTAAAGGTGTTTGAAGGGGCACAGGTTCGCTATATGCAGATGTAAGGACACATGCATCTACATTCCACCTGACATCCTGTTACAGTCACTACGATTACTTAATACCCCCGCTAGCCGTCAAAGGCGGGGATCCGCATTTCTGCAAACCAGGTTTCCTGAAGGGCAATGCAGAAAGCATGTGTAATGCTTAAGAGTTGTCGTAGCTCAGCTAGGTGTAGGAAAAAACCGCGACAATTACTTGCCGCCACCGTTTGAGTGCTTTTATCCAGTACCATTACTTCTGAGGCAGTGGCGACATATAGGTCCTCGGGGGACGCTAGAATCTCCACATCGTCCTCAGACGCGGAACTCGTAGGGACTGGTGGTATGGGGCCTCTGAATTCTCTTTGTTTCTTAACTGTTTTCGTCTTCATCTGTTTGCCCTCTTGCTGCTCTTTAAGGGCTTGCCGCAAGGGTTTCTCTGAAGTAGGATGAGGTACAGATGAAGCAAATGAAGCCCTTCGACCAGTAGTGCAGGGCTCATTTGGCAACTGGCTGGTATCCACTTTTGCACTGGTGGAGACTTTGGTACTCCTGCCGGACATAAGAGGCCTCGGAAGAGGGAGCCAGAGGAAGCTGTTGCTTCTCTGGCTGGAGGTTGGGGACCAATGTCCCTAGCGTTTGGCAGGGCTCTGCTACCAAAATAGTTGCTTTGTAAGCAATGGAAGAAGAGGTGCGCCAAACCACCAAAAAGGGCAGGGCATGTCGTGAGGCGGCCCTGAGGGCCCACTGCAGGAGGCATAGGCAAGGGTACTACCGTCACCAGTGAGGGCGACGTCGTTGTAGTGCAGCATAGGAGGAAATTAATCGAATGGGTTTCAACCGGTATACTTATTTTTATCTTCTTGTTATGTCAGCCTGTCCAGGGTGGTGTTCTCTATACTTGACACAGGTTCGGATGCAGTGGACGCCTGCAATCCCTACATGTAGTGCTGAAAATGCACCGAACCGACCTGTGCGTGAGTTTCCGGCACTTAAGGCACTGCATAGCGGTAAGGAAGTATGGTTTTACGTCACATCGTTATACCATCACCTTCACCTTTTCATATAACATATTGTCCTGAAAGGCCAAGATGAAGGTACTGGTAGGAACCCTACTATCTTTAGGTCCCATATAGATGTACTAGACGAAGTAAACACCCCGTCATTCTGAATTGGCACAGAGCTCGTCGTCGGACTGCAATAGGAGCTGTCAATGAAAAATAATCCCCTGGACTATGTTTAGGCTTTTATGGGGAGTGATCGAAATGGGAATATTATCCAGCTTGTCACAGGCGAGCAGCGACTGTGACGGGGCTGGGGATGCTGTCTGGATCAGGACTGAATCCGTTTCTCATTTTGGACAGCGCCACCACTTCCCCAACCTCATCCTCCAGGTTATCAACAGAAAAGTGAGGATTTGTAGCCAGAAAGGAGTTCCCATCTGTTCTGCTGCAAACTAAGTGCCAAGGCGAATATGGCTCTCTGCTTTCTGTAGCTCTACATTCCTCCAGTGGTGTAGCTAGGGAGTGGAATGACGTGGGATCATACTCCTCGGCGTTGAACTCTAACCTTTCATTCTTAGAGGCTACTGGGGCCACTTAGCCACCAGCAAAAGATGACTTGGTCCACTTGATTGTGGGTCATCTGTCCTGATGATACCCACTTCGATCAGGGGCTCTCCTTATGGGCGCCACGAAGCCACAGCAAGCACCACCTGGCACGATCGCCATTGCCGGGAGTCCTGATGCCCCAAGAAGATGGGCGTCTACGCCTTGGCATACGTGGGAGTCTGCAGCTTAGGCATCAGCAGTGCGATCCATGTGTCGTCAGGAGGCTACAACCAATATTGTATATTATGATCTCTCCACGACAGACTGAATACTGTGCCAGATATTGGTGTGAAATGATCCATCATTATCATGGGTGCAGAAGAGGACAGTGGGCAATTGATGTAAATTATGCACCACATAAGCTGTCTTCCCACAAATATGGATTACGGTTGGAGCTGCAGACCCATGACAATATTAGATGCAGATGGTCTCAGCTCATGATGGATACATGATGCGCCACATAAGACATCCTTCCCCAAATGGCCCGCTTTCCTGAAAAATTTTGAAAATATATATATAAAACCCTAGAGGGGACCTTAACACTGTAATTCGAAAATTAGGAGAATCCTTTCAATCGCCTCTTACGTCCGGCAGGAATACCTCGGGCTAATTCGAACCACCAAACCTATAGGAGAGTGGAATAATGGGACGTCTCCCCAGGTCCGCGCCATAAGCACCGACGATGGGCATCCAGGCTAATGAAGAACCGTGATTCATGGCTGAAAAAATGGGCCGAAGTTCGTCAGCAGTCCATCCTTCCTGATCACTGTACCACTCCAAATGCAGGTGTATGCGTTGTGGTGCTAAAGGCAACCTACGCATGGCAAGGTATCTTCTTAGTCTGGCTGCTGCTAGTGTCGAGCCACAGTCAGATTCAAATACCCCACAAATCAGGACATTGCGCGATTCGACCAGACGGACTAATGGAGACATACAAATCAGTCTCATTCAGACTGTCATGTTCACGTATCGTTGTCTCACATCAGTATGCAGCATCTCTGTGTCCTTCACAGTCAGCACTCAAGCAGCTGACGCTGTTCACGCCCCTTATATATAGCATCCCGGAGGAATGGCCAATATTCAAGGTTATAACAGGAACAACCGTTCGAACCAAACATGTCTAGTAAACATGGATTCTGAAATGGATACTTTAAGAGCTAGAAACACTTGTTCATCTTCGATTTCGTGAAACAAATCTCTTCTGCTGCCAGCTCTTTGCTTTCTGTATTTTGAGAAGTGATAATATAGGCAAACACAAGGAAAAAAGTCCAGTAAACATTAAGAACTATTAGCAACTGTTCACCTTCGCTACTGTGACAAACACCTCTTATACTAAACAAATGCTCATAGCTCTTAAGGTATTCCTTTTTGAGCCCATGTGTACCAAACTTTTACGCTTCGAATGATCGTTCCTGTCATATCCCTGAATATTGATCACTCTTCCTAGCACACCCTGTGTACCTTACCAGGCCTGGTAAAAACACTCGACATGTGCAGCACTACTGCACTCTGGAGGGCGTTCTACTTGTCACAGAGAATTGCAGCTTTACTCATTTATGCATCCACCAATAGTGTGTACGTCTACAAAGTTACACTGACTTCCTGCTATGTCTTCTCAGTGCTTCACTCCTTTTGCCAATCTGAGTACGCCCGAACTTTCTTCATAGTACATCTTTTCAACGCAGCCTGTAGATAACGCACTATGGCTTATACCTCTTTAAGTGTTCTTATTCTTGTGGTTTTCATTCAGAAGAATGGTATAATGCAGCTCTCCACGTTATTCCATCACGCGCCAGCCTCTTCATCACCGAATAACAACTGAAAACTACATCCATTTTAACCTGCTGACTGTATTCAAGCCTTCACGGGCCCAGCATTCGTTTGTTGGGTACGAACTTGTCGACCCCAGCGTTCCTGAGCTGGGAACTGGTACACTGCAGACAACTACCTCCAGAGAAGACTTCTTAATATTTAAATCTTTGTTACATGATAGTCTTTTCTTGCTTTAGCCAGTCTGTATTTCATACCCTATTTACTTCGGTTAGTAAGAAACTTCCTGGCAGATTAAAACTGTGTGCCGTACCGAGACTCGAACTTCCGACAGTACCTCATCTCCTACCTTCTGTGAGGACGGGGCGTGAGTCGTGCTTGGGTAGCTCAGACGATAGAGCACTTTCCCGCGAAAGGCAAAGGTCCCGAGTTCGAGTCTCGGTCTGGCACACAGTTTTAATCTGCCAGGAAGTTTCATATCAGCGCACACTCCACTGCAGAGTGAAAATCTCATTCTGGAAACTTCGGTTGGTTATTAAACTAATCTACATCTTGTAGTGTATCATTTTCGTATCTAATTTCTTCAAGATGGCTTGATCAAATTCGATTATATTTGTTTAGCCTCGTTTTTCTTATGTTCATCTACATCTTATAACTTTTTTCCAATATGTTATTCATTCCATTCAACAGCTCTTTTAAGTCACATTCTGACTCTGAATCATTGTAATTCTGTCAAAGTTCCTGTGGCTTCTGCCTCAACTCCAATTCCGCCAATACATTAATCCTTGTACAACGGCAGTGCATCTTCTGTACAGGTTGTAAATAATCTTCCATTCCCTGACCTCCAGTGTTTCATCCCCAATACCTTTAGAATTTCTAAGTTCAGTACCTGTGCAAGCATTTATGATTTTTGCATATGGTAGCGTCAGTGGTGGTCGACCCAAGGTTCTACAGCTCCATCACAAAACGCATTTCTAATCGAAAATCGACCAAGTCAGCCTGCTTTGCTGCTTTTTGTCGTCAGGTCAAAGTCCTCCGCCTCTCACTCTGTTCTGGGGCAACTGGATGACTTTTCTCCAATGTCGCCGGCCGCGGTGGTCTCGCGGTTCTAGGCGCGCAGTCCGGAACCGTGCGACTGCTACGGTCGCAGGTTCGAATCCTGCCTCGGGTATGGATGTGTGTGATGTCCTTAGGTTAGTTAGGTTTAAGTAGTTCTAAGTTCTAGGGGACTGCTGACCACAGCTGTTAAGTCCCATAGTGCTCAGAGCCATTATTCTCCAATGTCAAGGGTCAATGTTCCCCGACCATTCCGTTCCCAGCCCCTCCCTCTCCTCTTTCCACCCATCCTCCAAACCCATCTCTAGGTCAATTGAGTGAGTCATGTCAGTTGTGTTTGGTTCACAGAGGTAAGAAGCAGAGATTTCTATGCTTTTGGCTATCTAGTGTTCGCTACTTTTCGACCTCTTTCAGTTGCCCACTTTTTAGCAGTGAATGAGGAACTTTTTTATAGATGTAAGTATCTTTTGCTCGCATCATGCAACATTATCAGCACTGATGGTAACTATATTTAATGTTTTAACAACTGCCACCGTTTCTGTGATAGGATGGATGTAATTGCAACTTTTTATTTAAAAGAACACTAAATCGTGGAGTGCTCACGCACACCAGCACGCACTGAAGGGTCAACACTAGACCGCGCTGCCTCCCAGTGCAGCACTGTACTCCGTTGTTACCAGTATGACCGGACCTCACGTACTCCTGAGCACAAGACTTGCAGACGACCCACGCCGTCGCTAGTTGCTGCCGCCACGTTCGTACCCTGCTGTTTTCGCTGCTACAAGACACCGTTGTCACGAGATTACGTGACCGCGACATGAGACGGGGCACGCCTCCCACTATGTCTTGATAGCACACTGGCCAGACAGTACGACTCCCTGGCAAGTTGCCCATGGAGGGAGCATTTTTTGTCGTTTCCTATCCTACTGACTGCCAGTGTACAACACTCGTTCGAGCGTAGTGCATACGCGAATTTACTACACTGTTAACGATATGCAATTTATGTATAGCATGCGCTATATGGCCAAAACTATCTAGACATCTACTAATGATACTACTGCTGTTTTAGTAACAGTCGTCAAATCCACTTTCTCAGGTGTTTCGACAGATATTTAAAATTTCAGTTTTGCAATTCATAACTGCAGTTTGGAAATGGAATTGAAGTGTAGGGGAACGATGTGGGAGACCCGCACCGCCGTACTAGGCAAGGTCCTAAAGGAGGTGGTGTGCCATTGCCTTCCTCCGACCGTAATGGGGATGAATGATGATGTTGAAGGCGACACAACAACACCCAGTCATCTCGGGGCATGTAAAAATCCCTGAACCCGCCGGTAATCGAACCCGGGACCCTGTTCTTGGGAAGGGAGAACGCTACTGCGAGACTACGAGCTGCGGACATAAGTGCAGTTAGCACAAACAAATACTGCTCATTGCGTCTTTAATGCGGCGCCCAGTGCGGAAGGAAAGCAATTGTTAGTTTCACATTAAAAACACAACGATTTTAATGCGAAATTTTTCATGGTGATTCCGTAGAGCGGACCATAATTGTTCCATAAAGTTTCGGCCGTGCAGCCGCATAAATTAAGCTTCTTCTTCTAATATTTCGGCTGAATACCGTCCAGCCATCTTCAGAGTGAGCCGAGGTGACTAACGCTCCAGCATTTGGTCCGTCCTTTTAAACCCGAGGACCGAACCACTGCGGACCGTAACTATTCTACTTCTATATTCGTTTAATGAGACATTTGAAACGAGAATAGCCAGTGCTGCAGCACATCAAAGCACAATACACTGCTAATCCATCCATGTCAGCTTCACAATTCGATCCTCCTCATTCAGCATCTCCTGAACAGTCGTGAAGTGCGCTTGATGATATAGTTACACAGATGTCGCCGCTGCTGGTGTGCTGTGCGGAGGTTTAGTGCTGTACATCTAGAAGATTATACTTTTAATGGCGAGAATGTAGGGGAACGCTCATTAACAGTTCTCCAGAGTGCTGAACGAGTAAACCTCGCTGCTGTAACTTTAATCATGAATTGTTTGGTTTCCTCTTACTGTCACACTTTATCCTTCTCATGTAGGAGAAATGATATTTTTACCAGGACATCATCTTTCGCAGAGACAGCTCATACAGTTACTTGACTCTGCGAACTGGCCTTCCAACGTCCACTTGCAACTAGTTTATAACGTCGACAGCGAAATATATACATAGATCATCGTAGATAGGAGACACGACCTGTTTTAGGAGAGTAGTGAGTCAGGAAACCATACATAAACCGAACTCTATTACATATGTTACTTCTTGAAGCATAATTAATGTGTTGTATGTCCAAATGGAAAACTGGGAAAAGAAGAGGTCGAAGTTAAAAATAGATAACTCAAGTACATAGCGAAGACAACTGCCTCAAAGGAGAACATAAACTGTGACTGGAAAGAGAAGAATCCACTTCAACTGTGCATTCAAGGCCCATATAATAATTTAAATACGCTGACTCAGCATCTGTCAGCACTTATTTCCCAGCATCACATTACAGATCAGACAGTTGTTCATGTTGTGTTGCACTGACACCAGAATCAGCACTTTCTTATCTCTGAGGCCATTCTGGGAATCGTGACCTCAACACACTATTGCTTTGCGGGCTCATACAATAAAGTATCTGAATGGCTGAAAATTTTGTCACTTGTGTATGCATTACTGACTTTCAAAAATTCGTTTATGGACTTGCTGACCTGTCACACTAGTCAATATCATTTTCAACTCTAAATGAGATTTAGCCGGCCGCGGTGGCTGAGCGGTTCTAGGCGCTTCAGTCCGGATCCGCGCGACTGCTGTGGTCGTAGGTTCGAATCCTGCTTCGGGCATGGATGTGTGTGATCCCCTTAGGTTAGTTAGGTTTAAGTAGTTCTAAGTTCTAGGGGACTGATGACCTCAGATGTTAAGTTCCATAGTGATCAGAGCCATTTTTCTAAATGCGTTTTACCTTAAGTACTGTCCTACAAACCCTGAAAATGTGAAATAAAAGCAAGTCCTGCTTTACACCCAAGTTATTCCTGCCATCAGCAGATGGCTGTACTGTAGAAAACGAGCATGCATGTCACCAGCAGATGGCTTAACTGTTTAACGTAAGCAATATTTGGTCATTATAAGACGATTTCTTTGATGTTATAACTGTCACCAATAGATGGCTGCACTTTAGAAACGTTGATAGTTAGGTCTTTGAATGATGTGTAGTAGTTCTCACTCTCACCAACAGACGGTTTGACTGTTAAGAATCGCAACAGAGTCGTCAATAAATTAACTTCCACATCTAACATGTTGAAAAAAATCTAAAATATCTGTACAATACGTAGGCATCGCAGAAAGTGCAACGTTTACACGAACTATCCAGGACCTACTCGAAGTTAATACATGAAAAAGAGCATAAGACTCAAATCAATTAATGTGATATCACAATGTTGTAAAAATCCATCTGCATTGTAAAACAAACTGCAAATTAAACTCCACATATATGTTATATCCCAAATTAATGCTCAGAATTCTAAATTATTTATGTCAGTGCTAGATATACACATCTCGTGACGGTTATCGTTTGAGAAAGTAGACCTAATAATTTGATGTCGTAAAACTAACCTCACCAGCCCTGTAGCTCCAGAACAGTACATGTTATCTAAAATAGTACGCTAAGCAGGCAAATAGAGAGGCTGAATGTAAGTACTTGGCGTACTCTCGATTTTAGTCACAACACACCCTCAAATTAAGTGTTTCCACTTTAAAATTGTTCTCAAGTACCATTTTGGGAAGGACAGAGATAGTGCATCATGTTATTCACTAGGAAATATACAAACGATAATGTTGGTCCAAATTATTGCCTTTATTACTGAGATTTGACACAGGGAGCAGCCATGTATCGAGATATTAACCCACAGAGAGCAGCTATACATGAAGATATTAATGTACGAGGGTTGGAACTTTGATAGTCGCAACTATTTATTTACAGCTGGTACAAAATAGATACGTGTTTCAAAGTTTTACTGACCTTCAGAGTAGTTACCAGCATTGTGTATAACCCGTTGCCAGCGATGTGGAAGTCGTAAAATACTCTTATCAGTGCCAGTTGTGTTGACAGTTCGAGCGGCGCGGTCTATCGTCCGTCGAATTTGTAGCAGTACTGAAGCGAATGCCGTGAAGTGTTTCCTTCAGTTTAGAAATCGAATTGAACCCACGAGGGCTTAAGTCAGGGGGGGGGGGGGGGTGCAGTAGGTGGTATAGCACTTACCAACCACATCAGTCAAATAAATCAGTAACAGTAGTTCATTTTTGGAACACAACCTACGACCACCTTAGAGACAGAAGTGATGACACTTTCTGCAGGACTTGACAATCATTTTGTAGGACAATGCTCAAGCACGTACAGTGGAAGCTGTTACTGATTTGTTTAACTAATGGGGCTGCTAAGTGCTCAATTACTGCACTCCCCTGACTTAAGCCCTCGTGAGTTGAACTCGATTTGTAAACTGGAGGAAACAGTTCACGGCATTCGCTTCAGAACTGCTACAAATTCGTCAGGCAATAGACCGCGCCGCTCAAACTGTGAACACAACTGGTACTGCTAAGAGTATCCTACGATTTCCACATCACTGGCACGGGTTATACACAATGCTGGTGACTACTTTGAAGGTCAGCAAAACTTCGAAACACGTACCCGTTTTGTGCCAGCTGTAAATAAATAGTTGCCACTATTGAAGTTCCAACCCTCGTATATGCATGTCAATAAAACTACGTACTGCATGGGTATTATGGCATGAACATATTTTACACACAGATGCCTGCATCTTCATCTGCAACTTTAGAAACTGCAAACTATTTACTACTAGGCTGATCACGTGCTCATTAAGGTGAAATTTCCTAGGTGATTGTGCCTACGTTTGAGAAATTGAATGCCTTGTTTCTGTGTCTGCATTACCCTTGGTACAGCGAGTTGTGTGGGATGCCTGAGGTCTAAACTGTAGGTATAGCTAAGTCCTCACCACAGACTCCCCAGTCAAGACCAGTGCTAGTGCAAGGTCAGGCTCAGGACAACTGTCTCAAGAGCAACCCTCACAGAACAAAAGTCAAGATCGGAATCCTCTCCAGACTGGAGTCTGAATCAGAAGACCAATTATATTCACTCCTCACTTCCCTTCAGACCTCGATGAACTCCAAAAAACCACTCCCACAACCACGCCTACAAGAGTTCCGTGACAATTACAAGGCTCCACGAGTTCCATGTCTCACCTCTAACTCATCCGCTCCACTTATTGGCAAGTCCTAGTCAAAGTTAACAATGTTCTTCTCTTTTCAGAAGAAGCAACCAATCCCTGACTTTTACATTCCTGTGCAGAGAGGAGACGTTGTGCTCCTGACATGTTTTTCCCACAACTACTTTAGGCAAGGTGTTTTGAGTTTCCATATAACTCTAAAGTGAACAACACATTTATCATTGAGGTCTTTATCTGGACAGCCCGAACGTTACCGCGTGTCTGACCAGAGAGCCCGGCTAAACTATGACAAGTGCTTTTGTATCCCAATATAGATCATTTCAGAGCTGTTATAAATGTTGTGTTCTTTCTAAAATTGTTTTGAAGGCCTGAGGCTTCCCAAAAAACTCTGTGGTGGCTCCCACAATAGCGTCCAGTCCATGGAGAACATGAGAATTCGCGAATTTTTATGGTCACCATCCCTGTTGACAAAGGGCATTTACAACACTATCGTTACACGTTAGCCGGGTGATCTATATTCCTTTCGCACTTCCAGCCCCTGTTATAGTAAGAGGAACTGAAAAGGTAGGCTGCTTTCTCGCCTCTTCGACCGAACGTATTTTCTGTACACTGGTGCGAGAAATTCTTGGACGTGACATATTGTCTCTGGTAAGCGCTACAAGATGTTCCTTTCCCTAATAGCTACATGTGGCTTTCAAGTCTCAAACGTCTACTGCAGGAATTAGGGTTAAATGACCAAACTGCCTGTTTGTTCTCAACTCCAGGAAAATACTATTCAGAGGAGAGCCACCATAAAGACGCCGCATGAATTAACAACATACATGCTGCCACCAATGTCTGCTCATGCTTATAACTTCCTCCCATCTCACTAAAACGATATCTTGGGTGTAAAATGAACCATAAATTGTACCCTTAATATGGAGAATAGTGAGATTGTGACTCGTCCTCTCCTAACAGCGATCTTGGTATCAGCACCGAACAGGTTGCCAATCAGCATGAGGTAATCCAGATGACAATGTTGAACATTCTCTATGACAACAGCCACTATCTGTATCACAGAAAAATCGTGCAGGCATTATTACCTCCGGACTTGCCTCCGTGGCAATTATTTTACCACAAGTTCATCACAAATTCCACCATGATACTGGGATTTCTGTCACCCATGCTATTCACAGATAAGGCTACATTTACGAAGGTGATAGCGCCAGTCTCCTCGACATTCACGTGTGGGCTATGGAGAACACCCATGGTATAGTGCCAGTGAACTATCAATGCCAGCTCAGCCTCAGTCTGTGGGCAGAGGTTATGGGCGACCACTTCATAGGACCAGTTATCCTTTCACAACACCTCATAGGTGAGAATTATCTGTACTTCCTATGGGTGACTCTCCTTCCCCTGCTGGAAGACATGTATTTGTTGATATGAAACGTTATGTGGCGAATGCTCGATGGTGCTCCAGCTCGTTGCCCTCTTGACCACCTGACTTGTGTGTTCTCATGTGTATTTTCTGTTATGTACACCTAAAGTAGGTGTCCAGCAGAAAGGTAGCAGGATGAGAAACCCTCTACCACAAACATACCTAGCTAAATGGAAGTGGCCTTCACACGGCAATGTCTCTAAAACAGAATTACAGGTGGCAACATTTGAGTGCAACAACATTAATTTTTTTTAAACAGTATGGATCACAAAATCTATAGTCAGCTTTTGCTCTGTGAGTAGGCGTGGCACTAATGAGCCTAATCTAACCTAACACAGTAGATGATTTCTAACTAATTAAATGAAGTTCAGAACCTGACTCTCAAAACGTAAGCACTTTGACTATCATTTAAAAACGAGTGAGGACTGGAAAGTAATGCCTCCGAATTTTTTATGCAAAAACTCTTAAACTGCGTACTGTAACTGAGTTTAGAATTTGATGAGTTCGTCGGCACAAAGAACACCTTCTCCTTTATCATGACAATGACAGGGTACACACGAGCATTACGACATCCGTAACAGTCTGTCGCTTTGGATTCACTGCCGTTGATCATCCTCCATATAGTCCCGACTTGGTCCCATCCCATTTTGATCTGTTTTGAGAACTTAAAAAACACCTTCCAGGGCTTCACTTTGATAGTCATGAAGCGGTGTAGGCAGAGGTGAGATCGTGGCTCCGCCAACAAAGTCAGACATTCTGCAGTGATGGTCTCTCGTTGGCAGAAACGTGTTCGTCGCCGGGGTGACTATGTTGAGATATATAAATAGGCAGATATGAAGAATAATTATATAGACTGTTAATAACGTTTATTTCATTTAAAAAGCTTTAAAAGTTTTCACATAAAAAATTAGAAAGCATTACTTTTCAGCACTCCCTGGTAATGTTCTACACTCTGCGTAAACTGCCCGTCGACTGGACTGGTCGGCAGTGCAGATAACTTGTAGACAATTGTAAAGAACTGCGGCCTTTACTGCTGTTAAATGCTGGGCAATAATTGGTTGATGACTGTCCGAGAACTAAGTGATAACTGGAACTATGTGATAACCAGATGTGCACTAATTCACGCTCCGTCTGCCTGCCCCTATCTCCTCCGCAACCATTAAAACAGCTCATATTGTCGCAGTAGAGGCTCAAGAGTACATGTGTATCGATTCACAATGATTCAAGCAAACCAGCCTGGCTCTCTGCTAGCCTGGGACCCCTTCAGCATGCTGCACCTGTCAATTCAACATCACTTGCCAGGTATATGTATGCGTAGGAATTTTCACTGCAGTTCATTTACCACAACTGTGGGAGCAGGAAAATGAACAAACCACACCTAAAGGATAATGAGGAGAAATTCAGAATTGGGGAATTTACGCGGGTCACGAAATAGAGTTCAAATGGTTCAAATGGCTCTGAGCACTATGGGACTTAACATCTGAGGTCATCAGTCCCCTAGAACTTATAACTACTTAAATCTAAGTAACCTAAGGACATCACACACATCCATGCCCGAGGGAGGATTCGAACCTGCGACCGTAGCGGTCACGCAGTTCCATACTGAAGCGCCTAGAACCGCTTGGCCACACCGGCCGACCGAAATAGAGTGCAAGTCCAACAGGGGAAAAGTTGTCGTGTGTTTATGAATCAGCTTCAAATAAATCGGTAGGTGTCTCGGAATGCAAATTGTGTAAAAAGTTACTAAATACTCATTTGGGAACCTCGAGTGTGTTACGACACGTTTGTATGTTTGATCAGCAGTTTCCTCACTCCACAAATATTTTGAAAGAGGACAGAATTAGTGGCTGACAAGTGTGTGGAAATGTGTACTAAGGACCTGACGCCATTTAGCAGTATATAGGCTTCCTAAATTTAGGGCAAACATTGATTGAAATTGGAAAAAAGAAATATGGCTCAGTTGATTGTAAAATCCACAAATGGTTCAAATGGCTCTGAGCACTATGCGACTTAACTCCTGAGGTCATCAGTTGCCTAGAACGTAGAACGAATTAAACCTAACTAACCTAAGGACATCACACACATCCATGTCCGAGGCAGGATTCGAACCTGCGACCGTAGCGGTCGCTCTGCTCCAGACTGTAGTGCCTAGAACCGCACGGCCACTCTGGCCGGCTAAAAACCAAATTCTGGTGGTATGCAACGTAGTGTAAAGAAAGCTTAGAATGAATGAAAAGCCTCTTCAGGAAGGGCTGCGCGACGCTTGGTTGCGGACATTCCTGTCAGGAAGGTCGCAGTTCGTAGTAATAGACGGAAAATCATCGAGTAAAAGTGAAGTGATATCAGGTATTCCCCAGGGAAGCGTCTTGGGACCTCTGCTGTTCCTGATCTATGTAAATGACCTGGGTGACAATATGAGCAGTTCTCTTAGGTTGTTCGCAGATGATGCTGTAATTTACCGTCTAGTAAGGTCATCCGAAGATCAGTATCAGTTGCAAAGCGATTTAGAAAAAATTGCTGTATGGTGTGGCAGGTGGCAGTTGACGCTAAATAACGAAAAGTGTGAGGTGATCCACATGAGTTCCAAAAGAAATCCGTTGGAATTCGATTACTCGATAAATAGTACAATTCTCAAGGCTGTCAATTCAACTAAGTACCTGGGTGTTAAAATTACGAAGAACTTCAGATGGAAAGACCACATAGATAATATTGTGGGGAAGGCGAGCCAAAGGTTGCATTTCATTGGCAGGACACTTAGAAGATGCAACAAGTCCACTAAAGAGACAGGTTACACTACACTCGTTCGTCCTCTGTTAGAATATTGCTGCGCGGTGTGGGATCCTTACCAGGTGGGATTGACGGAGGGCATCGAAAGGGTGCAAAAAAGGGCAGCTCTTTTTGTATTATCACGTAATAGGGGAGAGAGTGTGGCAGATATGATATGCGAGTTGGTATGGAAGTCATTAAAGCAAAGACTTTTTCGTCGCGGCGAGATCTATTTACGAAATTTCAGTCACCAACCTTCTCTTCCGAATGCGAAAATATTTTGTTGATCCCAACCTACATAGGTACATAAGAGAAATCAGAGCTCGAACAGAAAGGCTTAGGTGTTCGTTTTTCCCGCGCGCCGTTCGGGAGTGGAATGGTAGAGAGATAGTATGATTGTGGTTCGATGAACTCTCTGCCAAGCACTTAAATGTGAATTGCAGAGTAGTCATGTAGATGTAGACGTAGCACAGTCGTTGCACTGGCGCTCTGTCAAATGTGTAGGCAGCGTTTTATGATGTCTTACTCACAGTACGCTACTTACTATTAGGTGGTTTGCCGACAGTTGTGTGGTTCGAGTCGTGTTCTAGGGTACGTTAGTTTTCGTTGTGTTTGTGTGCCGCCTAATTATACGCTACTGCCAACTCTGGGTATGTATCATGGTGTTTTACCTTCTTCTGAACGCGGATTTACTTATGTGTTTACCGTTATTGCGCTGTTCGTACGTGCAAATGGTGTACTACATCTACATTTTCTCTCTTCCACCACTTGTTAGCAATGGAAGCGTACTACTCGGCAAGTGAATGGCCGATATGATATTCTGCTATGGTTTAGCAAGTGGACGCAGCCTGCGAGCCTCTGGAAAATTACTACAGTGCTGAGTGCTCTCTGATAAGCTGTTCGGTAGGCTTCTCCAGCGTCTGAGGGCACAGGAGTCCTTGCACCTCGGAAGATACAGTGGATGGCCCCGCACAGTTGGCACTCCTGACATGGAGGAGCGTGGAAGTAAATCTTGGGACCAGTGTGCGACGATTAGCAGCAGCAGAAGGCGTGTCTCACTCTCTAATCTACGGGGTACATCGTGAACAGTTGACGGACCCATATCATCTACAGCGAGTTCAGGCCCTAAAGCCACAAGATCATCATGGCAGGCGGCGGTTCTACCAATGGCTGTTGCATAAGTGTGCCATATTTTATTTACCGATGAGACAGGGTTCACAAGCGAGGGTGTTGTGACTTTCCATAACCAGCATGCACTGACAGTTGTAAATCCTCAAGCATTTCAGGAAAGAGGGCATCGACACTGATTCTCAGTCAACGCATGGGTAGGCGTACTTCGCGATGGATTAATAGGGAAATACGTGCTACCACAAAGGTTAACTGGGGCACATTGTCGGGACTTTCACATTAACGTATTGCCTACGCTGCTGGAGGCTGTGTCATTGCTGCAAGGTATATAAATGTGGTTCTTGCATGATGGCGCACCAGCGCACTTTCTTCACAATGTGCGCAAACAAATGACGCAGACATTTCGGGGTCACTGGATTGTTAGAGACGGGGGGAGGGGGGGAGGGGGATTCACCTTGCCCTGCTCGTTCACCAGTCCTGAATCCCATATATTCTTGGTTATGGGGACACATGTAGGAACTGCACTGAACCACGCCAACCAAAGATGTGCTGACACTACAGGGTGACGCCTTCAATGCGTGCCTGCAGGTACAACGGCAACCGCGTATACTTCAAAGGGTGCCTCATTGCTTACGCCAGAGGGCAGTGGGGTGTATTGTTATGAATGGACGCCACGTTCAACACCTCCTGTAAACTCGTGTTTATCGTAAAAAATATGCATTTCCTGAGCCATGTTTATTGGACTTATTTTTCTTGTTTCGGTGAGTACTACAACCTCTCAGTGTATTCGGCACTGTTTCTTGAACATCCTGTATGTTTCTTTGGGCCTCGTCTTGAGATGCTCGGATATTTTCGTCAAATTCCTGCTACGTAGCGAAGCAAAGCTGGTAGACGGACTGGCAAGTAACGCTCCTGTAGCGTGCTTGGATTGGGTTTAACTTGGCTTGGATGGGAGTAAAGCAGCCCGCACGTTCTGCAGACAACGTGCGCAGCTTTCCTGCCTGGCTAACAGACAAGCATGGGCAAAAGCGGAATGTGTACATCCTAGTGATCATTGGAGCTTGAACTGGCCGAGTGTGGGCGTGCAGTCGCTAGGCCCTAAACCGTGTTCTCAGTACACATTCTGTGAACTGTTAGGCGGCTATGTGAAATAGTTCCGGGTTTCATCGCTCTCTGTCGTGGCAAACGTAACTGTTGGCGGATGAATGGCCTATTTGAAAGTCTTTTGGTGGAACCACATAGTAGTATCTTGTACGTGCGCCATCCAGGAGGCAGCTACCACACTAAGTGTGGCAGCATGCTGAGACTGGTCCTCAATCGTTGAACGCTACACTGTCAAAGATCTTTTACGTCCGCCTTCAGGTGGGAATAACGCCCTTGCAATGTATTTCCGGCCAAACGTCCATATGACCTTTATTCCTCATCATCCTCTATGGAAACGTTTCCTGCAGTTCGTCCACATTTAGAAAAATCACTCTGATATTATGAAGACGTCATGGACCATCTCGATTTTAATCTATGAGACCGAAAAAAAGTTGAAGCACGGAGCCTCTGGCACACTGCATTTGGTTGAAGCATTGTGTTAACAGCAAAATCTCTATCAGCTAATATATATTCTACTTAAAGCAAGCTGTCGACAAATCTCCATTCGAAGAAGAGAGGCATAATGATATTTGGATGTCATTTTTGGTGATGAATATAATATTTTAGCACGTATTACGGGTGTCAGAGACCTGCAAAAATTATGCAGTAAAATGTAACACACTATTACAAACGAAAAACTATTACCTTCGCGGCAACAGTATGGGGCTAGAAACACGTGAACAAAATGCATTCAGTTTCCGTCTCACCCAGAGAGGAACATTGCTCGGACTGACAGATGCGCTTGCTACAGCGGCTGTCGGGTCAGTCCTGGTCTTGTTAGCCATTTACGCCATCAACATAAAAGTACGCTATCTAAGAGCTTGCCATTAGTTGCCCAGAGGCAGTCTAGCAAAGGTGCATTTTATAACCAGAACGTCTCTGAGAATTAACAACTAAAGGAATGGATATTTCCTGAGTGACAATGTAAATGGCACGTGAGAAGCACGTCTCCATGGGTCCACTTGTTTCTCCCAAATGTTGTTGTTGTGGTCTTCAGTCCAGAGACTGGTCTGATGCAGCTCTCCATGCTACTCTATCATGTGGAAGCTTCTTCATCTCCCAGTACTTACTGCAACCTACATCGTTCTGAATCTGTTTATTGTATTCATCTCTTGGTCTCCCTCTACGATTTTTATCCTCCACGGTGCCCTCCAATACTAAATGGGTGATCCCCTGATGCCTCAGAATATGTCTTACCAACCTATCCCTTCTTCTAGTCAAGGTGTGCCACAAATTTCTCTTCTCCCCAATTCTATTCAATACTTCCTCATTAGTTATGTGATCTACCCATATAATCTTCAGCATTCTTCTGTAGCACCAAATTTCGAGAGCTTCTATCCTCTTCTTGTCTAAACTATTTATCGTACATGTTTCACTTCCATGCGTTGCTACACCCCATACAAATACTTTCAGAAATGACTTCCTCACACTTAAATATATTCTCGATGTTAACAAATTTCTCTTCTTCAGAAACGCTTTCCTTGCCATTGCCAGTCTACATTTTATATCCTCTCTACTTCGACCATCATCAGTTATTTTGGTCCCCAAATAGTAGAACTCATTTACTACTTTAAGCGTCTCATCTCCTAATCTAATTCCCGCAGCATCACCCGATGTAATTCGACTACAGTCCATTATCCTCGAATTGCTTTTGTTGAAGTTCATCTTATACCCTCTTTTCAAGACACTGTCCATTCCGTTCAGCTGCTGTTCCAGGTCCTTTGCTGTCTCTGACAGAATTACAGTGCCATCCTCGAACCTCAAAGTTTTTATTTCTCCTTCGTGGATTTTAATTCCTACTCCAAATTTTTCTTTCGTTTCCTTTACTGCTTGCTCAATATACAGATTGAATAACATCGGGGATAGGCTACAACCCTCTCTCACATCCTTACCAACCACTGATTCCCTTTCATGCCCCTCGACTCTTATAACTGCCATCTGGTTTCTGTACAAATTGTAAATAGGTTTTCGCTCCCTGTATTTTACCCCTACCATCTTATCCCAAGTAGATATGCGAAATGGGACTAGTAAACACGTCTAAACCTATGTGATTTGAATGTGAAAAAATATTCTCTATTTAGACGAGTGTGAACATATAGTATATGCTACGGTAAGTAATGAGTAAGTGTGGTAGACGTATGTCCAAAACTAATTTAGATGGGTATACAGATTCAAGGAGTCTCCTGGAAGAAATTGGAATTAATAGTAGTCAAAACAGTTCATTAAGAATGACAGACCATCAAGTTTCAGCGACCACTACAGAAGGGTAACGTTTCTAGCGTTTACGAGAAGAAGACGTGACTTTCAAATGACAGCCAGTAGCTAAGAACCTACGGATGAGCAGAGACCAGGAACTAGTCTTCTGATGAGTCCGGTGAGGATATAATGTTCGATGCTGGCACCGCGCCACTGTGAGACTTACGAGGCATTCAGAGGCTGTAAGGCTACCGACGTCACCTCCGTGATGACACGGTGGCCATCTCACATTCAGGGAATCACAAACATTCTGTAGCTGGAAGATCCAGAATGGACTGCGTAATTTACACCCATAAATCCGTCTCACATTAGAAACAGAAACAGACACACACTACATTTTATGTATGTCACGTTACAAAAAATTAACGATACGCGTGACATCACAGCATTCAGGAAACTAACAACCACGAGCACCAGTATTCTCAGTCTACCGGACCACTCTTTCGGACACAAGCGAGCAAACTTCACATTCGCGCTCCACAGATTAAACAGAACACAGCACTACACTCAGCAACTAAACAATTTAAACAAATACCGGAGGAAAATGTTTATGATACTCGTATGATAGAGTAACTTTTATCTGTAAATATGGTAAATACACAAACAGCAAGTGAAAATGATGAATACAACATTCAAGTATTTACAAATCTTTATTCAGACGAGCACATAAACCTAGCCATGGATAAGACAAGACGTCAGACTCAGAGGTTTGGAAGAGTTCTGAGGAAGTGTAAATCAAACATGAAAGACTTTGGTTATAAAAACCCGTTTTCGACTTTTTACTAAGTATTGTTTGTCGGTGTGTGGTCCATACCAAGTTAAGTTGATCGAAAAATATGAAAGATTTAAACAAGAGTTGCATGGGTTTGTTCAGTCAGCTTGAGAGTGACAGGAAATGTCAACGAACTGCAGTTGCAGGCACTACAAGAGAAACGTTTTGCGTTGCAGAGAGCCTTCTGCACAAAATTTCGGGAGCCTACCTTCCGAAAAAAATGTTCAAATGTGTGTGAAATCTTATGGGACTTAACTGCTAAGGTCATCAGTCCCCAAGCTTACACACTACTTAACCTAAATTATCCGAAGGACAAACACACACACACCCATGCCCGAGGGAGGACTCGAACCTCCGCCGGGACCAGCAGCACAGTCCATGACTTCAGCGCCTCAGACCGCTCGGCTAATCCCGCGCAGCCGTCCTTCCGAAATGAGTCGAGAGACCTAGTACTCCCTCCGACGCAAAGAGTGTGATGCTGAAGTCAGAGTAATTCAGGGTCGCATGAGGTGTAGCGGCAGATTTTCTTGCCGCGTACATTTATCGACTGGAATAAGAAGGGGCCCAGTTGTAGCTGCACATTATTTACAGTTCACCATACACCGCACTGTGGGTTCTGGAATGAATGTGCAGATATGAATGAAACGTATGATTGACTATCACTTTGTGGCCATACATGGTGTCTCAGGAGGAACGGTCATTATTCAGGATATGACAGGAACGATAGTTTGAAGCAAAAAAGTCTGGTAAACATAGTCTTTAAAACACACCCTTTAAAAGCTGAGAGCACTGCTTCATCTTCGATACTGTGAAATAAATATCTTCTAAAGCTGCCTCTTCGCTTTATATTTAGAGTGGGGGTAGTATTAAATTAAAATGCCCAGTAAACATGAGCTCTAAACTGCATACCTTGAATACTATGAGCACTTGTTCATTTTAGCTACTGTGAAACACATCACTTCTATTGAACAAGCACTCATAGCTCTTAAGATATGCATTTCAGAGTCCATATATACAAGACCATGTTTTCTTGTTTTGGCCTTACTACCTCCTCCCAAAATATGGAAACCACAGAGTGTACAGTAAAAGAGATTAGTTTCACAATACAGAATGTGAGGTACTCATAGTTCTTAAGGGACGCATTTTAGAACCCATGTTTACTACATACTTTTTCTTGTTTTGGTTCTTGCTACCTCCTCCCAAAAAATGGAAAACGAAGAGATTGCAGCAGAAGAGACTCCACACTATCGAAGGTGAAAATGTGCTCATAGCTCTTAAAGTGTGCATTTTAGAACCCATGTTTACTACACTATTTCGAATGATCGTTCCTATCATATTCCTTAATCTTGATTTCCTGCATAATAATCCAACGAGATACTACCTACGCCTTTAGTTTTCAGTAAAGGGAATTTTTTTTCGGCCTCTTCTGTTTCTTTTTCATGGCGTATTAGTTCTCAAGTCATCGTTTAATCCAATGTACCTCTGCTCTCACTAGGCACCTTTTATTTACTGCATCACACGTGGTCATCGGTCACAAATCTGTTTTATGCTGTTGCGTTGTTGATAATTCTTCCGGGTTATATGGCCGTGGTCCATGGTATTCTTATATTCCTAACGTTTCGTCCAATACTACGTTGGACATCCTCAGAGGTATGGCTGGACCTGCTGAGTCCTGCCGACTGACGAGTCGGGCGTCGGAGAGCGGCCTAAATACCGAGGAAAGTGGGCGTGGTCTAGCTTGCACATAGTAGCAGAGAGAAAACTAGTCAAAGACAAAATGTAACTATCGATAATAGTCATAGATAAAAATCACTTATCGATTCTGTAACGCCACTGTCCATATCTCGCTTAATTCAAGGCCTCTTCTTTTCTGTTGAAATTATCGTCATGTTTATAAATTTCAATAACCTCCCTATACAGTCGTGGATAATAGTTCGTGGTAGCACTTAAAACTGTAGTTTCAGAAACCTTAACTACATGGCCACCTGACTGAAGTGCATGTTCCGCAACGGCCGATTTATCTATTTTTCCCAGTCTGCGAAGACTTTTATGCTCCTTTACCCTCGTATTCACACTTCTTTTCGTAGTACCAATATAGACCTTACCACAAGTACACGGAATTTTATACACACCGCTAGATGATAATGGTGGCCTTCTATCTTTAACAGAACGAAGTACTTGTCCAATTTTTCTGGTAGGTTTGAATACCGGTTTCACTTTATGTTTCAGCAAAATTTTGCCGATTCGATCTGTAACCTTACTAATGAAAGGTAAAGACACCGTATTCTTCCATTGTTGTGTACCATCCTTGTCCTTTGGCCTGCTGTAATTAGGTCTTAAAACTCTATTAATTTCTTTTTTTGAGTACCCATTCTTTTCGAGGTCTGTTTCAGATGATTCAGTTCCGTATCCAGATGTTCCGGAGTACAAATCCGTGTTGCCCTGTCCACTAAACTTTTGATTACACCTCTTCTTCGTTGTGGGTGACGATTGAAGTTCTTATGTAATAGAAAACAAGAGGCCTTGGAATTAAGCGAGATATGGACAATGGCGTTACAGAATCGATAAGTGATTTTTATCTATGACTGACTGTTATCGATAGTTACATTTTATTTTTGACTAGTTTTCTCTCTGCTACTATGTGCAAGCTAGACCACGCCCACTTTCCTCGGTATTTAGGCCGCTCTCCGACGCCCGACTCGTCAGTCGGCAGGACTCAGCAGGACCAGCCATACCTCTGAGGATGTCCAACGTAGTATTGGACGAAACGTTGGGAATAGAAGAATTCCATGGAACACGTCCATATAACCCGGAAGAATTATCAACAACAGAACCATCCGGTCGTGAAAGCCTTCATTGTATGATTATGCTGTTGCGGTTAGTTGAAGTGACTGTGTCGTCACACTTTTACTTAATATAAGACTCCTAGAAGCAGAATAATCCAAATGATAGATACAAAAGGCTGATCTTTATCCCATGCGTATGTTTTGCACGTGCCTGGTGTCTAACGAGACAACTGATGAGCGAAAAAATAAGTGAATTTGTTTTTAAGGCTTAACTAGAAGTAATCGTCCAGATCTCAGATTATAGAGGCCATGGGTGGGTGGCCTGTACAGTGGCAGGGCTGAGTTGAAGCGGTGTGTCGGCGTCAGGAGGTTTACCGATAGTGGCTATTGAGAGCATCATTAACCGTCACAAATGTTATTAAAAAACAAACCACAGCATTTGTAGCGTCGTTTCGTGATGTAAACGCTCCCTTGATGTGTGCTGACAGAGGCGAGTGTGGCGGTGCTGTTGGACCAGGTGGCCAGCGGCACTCTGGCTGCTGGGCGGGAATGCTGACGCGCGACCTCCGCGGCAGCACGTGCACCGTCCTCAGTGCAGAGCAGAGCGCGCAGGCAAACGTGGAAGCCTGCAGAGATGTTCGCCCCTGCGGGTGGAGACATACAGCTTCAATTTGTCTGCAAAAGTGCGGACGTGGAACGTTTGCACTGACCAGGCACGAACACCTGCCCACCAGCACAGAACGCTGGCTGCAGCTGAAACTAGCCGGGAAATGGTCTAGCAGCTGCAAGGCGCTAAGTCCATGGGAGTCGACTTAGAACTAGCAGTAGGCTCGTTGTTGGTGGAGGACATATCTTGTGGTGGCTGCTTACACAACCACATTACCTGGCCGAGTCATTCCCTCGTAGCTGTTGCTCCCACCACAAAAAGGCAGTAGCAGAAGACGTAGCAACAGACATTGACAGTTCCAGAGTCATTCAACAATAGCCTATGGTCCATAGAGCGTAAATATCCAGATCACAGAGTGCTCATTGGAGGAGACTTTAACCTACCGAGTGTAGACTGGGACTTCTATGGATTCACTGCAGGCGGCACAGACAGCCAGCCTTGCGAAATGCTTTTGACCATATTTTCCGGAAACTGTCTTGAGCAGCTTGTAAGACAACTTACATGCAATGGAAATACCTTAGACCTTGTAGCAACAAGCAGCTCGGATCTTATCGATGTCATCAGTTTAGAGATGGGGATTAGAGACCATGGTGTCATCATAGCGACTACCGTTACGGAAGTTAATAAATCAGTCAAGAAGGCTAGGAGAGTTCCCAGAATGAGATTTTCACTCTGTAGCGGAGTGTGCGCTATTATGAAACTTCCTGGCACATTAAAACTGTGTGCCGGACCGAGACTCGAACTCGGGACCTTTGTCTTTCGCGGGCAAGTGCTCTACCAACTGAGCTACCCAAGCACGACTCACGCCCCCTCCTCACAGCTGTACCTCTGCCAGTACCTCGTCTCCTACCTTCCAAACTTTACGGAAGTTCTCCTGCGAACCTTGCGGCACACAGTTTTAATCTGCCAGGAAGTTTCATAATAGCGCACACTCCGCTACAGAGTGAAAATCTCATTCTGGAAACAGGCTGTGGCTAAGCCATGTCTCCGCAATTTCCTTTCTTTCAGGAGTGCTAGTTCTGCAAGGTTCGCAGGAGAACTTCTGTGAAGTCTGGAAGGTAGGAGACGAGGTACTGGCAGAAGTAAAGCTGTGAGGACGGGGCGTGAGTCGTGCTTGGGTAGCTCAGTTCGTAGAGCACTTGCCCGCGAAAGGCAAAGGTCCCGAGTTCGAGTCTCGGTGCGGCACACAGTTTTAATCTACCAGTAAGTTTCAGGCTAGGAGAGTGTTCCTGCTAGAAAGAGCAGGTGAGTAGTTGTTAGCACCTCTCGTAGAGAATGAATTGCAAGCATTTGGTTGCAGTATGGTGGACGTAGAGAAATTATGGGCAAAGATTTAACAGATTGTAAATTGTGCTCTGGACAAGAATGTGCCTAGTAATTGGAATAAGGATGGAAAAGACCTACCGTGGTTTAGCAACGAAATCCGGAAGATGCTAAGGAAGCAAAGGATTTTGCACTCTAGGCTCAGAAGAGGAAGCGCTAATGGCGCCAGGCAAAGGTTAACAGAGATTCTTGCTTCTGTGAAAAGATCTATGCGCGAAGCATACAACAAGAACCACCGTCATACCTTAGCCAAAGATCTGGGCGAGAATCGAAGAAAATTCTGGTCCTGTGTAAAATCGATAAGCGGATCTAAGGCTTCCATCAAGTCACTAGTTGACCAGTCAGACAGGCCAGTAGAAAATAGCAGACCGAAAGCCTAAGTTTTAAATTTCGCGTTTAACAAATCGCTCACGCAGGAGAATCGTACAAACATTCGTCGTTTGACCATCGCACACAGTCTGGTATGGACAATCGTAATGAGCATCCCTGGAGTAGGGAAACAAGTGAAAGAGATGAAAAAAAGTAATTCTCCAGGTCTGGATGGAATCCGAATTTGGTTTTACAAATATTACTCTACAGCATTCGCCGCTTACTTAGCTTGCATTAATCGCGAATCTCTCTCTCGCAGTGCAAAGCCCCACGCGACTGGTAAAAACGGCAGGTTACTCCTATATAATAGAAAGGGTAAAAGGACTGACCCACAAAATTACGGACCAGCATCCTTAACACAATTTTCTGCAGAATTCTAGGACATATTTTGAGCTCCAATATGATAACTTTTCTAGAGACAGATAAGCTAATGTATAAGTTAAAGCACGGTTTTAGAAAACATCGCTCTTACGAAAATCGCTTGCCTGTTCTAATATAATATGCTGCGAACTATGGATGAAGGGTAAAAGTCAGATTTCGTATTTCTAGATTTACGAAAAGTATTTCACAAGGTATCCTATTGCAGACTGTTAAGAAAGGTACAAGCATATGGAAAAAGTTCCCAGGTATGTGAGTGGTTCGAAGACTTCTTAAATAATAGAGCCCATTACGTTATATCCTCAGGACTGTCCCAGGGAAGTGTGAGAAGAACGCTATTATTTTCTGTATACATAAATGATATGGCGGACAGCGTCAGCAGCAATCTGTGGCTGTTTGCTGATGATTCTGCGCTGTGGAGTTCAGGAAGGTGTTGTCGTTAAGTGACTGTAGGAGGATACACGATGATTTAGACAAAATTTCTGGCTAGTGTGCAAGGAACAGGGTCTTCTGCAGAATGATGGGCCACGAGGGAGCGAGGTAACTACTGCTTCGTGTTCAGTATCTAAGTGGCCACCGACTTCCGGATCAGAAGCAAAGAAGGAGTCCTGACCATCTAGCAACTGTGAAAGTAGATCGGCGTTGGCGTGGTGAGTCGTAGCACGGTACTGAATTTCGTAGGAATAACCGCCGAGAAACAGAGCCCATTTCTGAAGTCGGCGAGCCGATTTTGTGGGGATGTTGGCATCGGCGCGAAATAGTGGCAGCAATGGTTTGTGGTTGGTCTGTAGGGTAAAATGGCGACCACCTGCATAGACATTGAATTTATTTAAAGCAAAGACAACGGCCCGAGTTTCTTTTCTATTTGTTGAAAGTGGCAGTAGGCCGATGTCAATGTCTTTGAGACGACGGCGACTGGTCATTACACCCCATTGACTACATGCGAGAGGACGGCTCCTAAACCATAATCGGATGCGTCTCTTGCGATGACCAAAGAAAGTGACGGATCATAAGCCATCAGACAGGTGGGCTGAAGCAATGCCCAGTTAAGGACCTGGAAAACGCGGTCGCAAGTAGTGTCCCAATTGCATGCCACGTTCTTGCAATAGAGCAGCTATAGTTGCAGCATGAGGAATGAACTTACGATAGTGATTCAGTTGGCACAAAACTGACTGAAGCCACTTGAAATTCGTCAGTAGCGGTGAATCCTGCATAGCCTGGACATATTGCGACGCCAGCCGGATATCTGAGGCGCTAAGGATATATCCCAGATTGTCCGCTCGAGGAACGAAAAACTGGCACTTCTCCAACTTACAATGAAGATTTGCAGCATGTAGGATGGAGAGAAGAGCGTATAGGTTATCAGCTAGGTCTTGTGTGGACTGTCTCGTAAGGATGATATCATCTAGCTAGTTGGCTGTTGGGCTGTGCCCTGCACTTCCTGCGTAAGGCGCCCCAAATATCG
Organism: Schistocerca piceifrons; assembly: GCF_021461385.2. NCBI lineage: Eukaryota > Metazoa > Arthropoda > Insecta > Orthoptera > Acrididae > Schistocerca > Schistocerca piceifrons. The sequence continues at coordinate 836,120,646 of NC_060149.1, forward strand.
CTGGTGCTCCTGCAATCCCAAAGGGAAGGCGGCTGTAACGGAAGAGAGCGAAAGGTGTGTTGATTAACAGCAATTTGTGCTACGCCTGATCCATCGGAAGCTGTAGATATGCGTCCTTGAGGTCAATTTCATCGAAGATCTCTCTCCCACTCAGTGAAATTAGAATATCGCCCATTTCGAAGATGGGGGGAAAGCATCCACATTGGACTGTGTTTCAGTCGTGTTCTTAAAATCGCCACATATATGGATGGAGTCATTCGGTTAGTCGACCAGCATTTTGGGTGTTGCCCACTGACCATTGGAAACAATGCCAAGATTCCAGCACCTTGCAAACGTTGCAGCTCCACCTGTAGCGCCAGCGTACTGACGAAAAGGAGGTGCCCTTTGCAGGTCGTGGTCCCACATTGGAAAAGGGCCGTGAACTGTCCTTTGACCGCCACTGTGTCATTGCTGTAACTTCTAAGGCACTAGGAGAACGGTGCAGTGTAGGAGAGCCTAACCACCAGCATATGTTCCACACGATGACCGAGGCGGTAGAACCGGTATCCACCTGAAAGTCGACAGGGTGATCACTGACGAACACCTGGAAGAATATTTGTCGATCCCAGACAAGAAGAATTGCGCAGATATGATGCACCTCTGGGCCGCCTGTCTGATTCCTCTGTCGGAAAAGTGTCCTCATGAGCCGAACCCCCGTGCAGCTTGGTGGAGGCCCAGCAGACTTCCGCTTTGTGATGCGTCTTGCCGCAGTAGGCAAATTTGGCACGAAAAAATTGACACTGATGCGAGGATGCGTGATGAAACAGTTAACGCAGGACGACAACTGTTCGAGGCTGCGGGCAGGGAATGTCTGTTTACCAATAGATGGAGAGTCGGCAGGGAGTGGGGGTTGCTGGGGTAGCAGGCGGCGGGTAGGGCAGGCCGCATACACAGAAGAAGGATCTTGTATGGAAGCTGACACATGGCTAGGTTGCTCGAACAATCTGAAGACAAGTGTCCAATGTGGAATCCTTCCGTTTCAGTAGGTCCATCCGAAGCCCCTCATCAAGTGTTTGTACCAGGAGCACTTCCCAAATGAGTGATGTGGCATAAGACTGTTTACAGGCTTCATTGGAACACCGATATTGGGATTCCCAAGAAAGACTTTGGAGTGTTGTGTTCCATTCCCAGTAGGACTGACCCTGTTGCTTATGGCAGTGTCAATAGCAGAGTTTCGTAGCACGTGTCGACAGTCGTTTATTTGTTTGGGTAGTGAGCAGATGCGAGCTGAGTTGGTGGTACTTTGCTCTCAGCTCTGGGCCGTGTTGGCCTTCGTTACGCAGCTTAAGGCTGCAGTGAATGGGCACCACTTTTGTGGACTGGCCGTGGGGAACCCACGAGTCCGCCGATAGGTCCACATTGGTGGCCAGCCCACGTTGAGGTTGAGGTTGAGTTTGCCCTCTCAGCCACGATCAAGTGGGAGGTCCCTAGGGCGTGTCAGGCTCTGAAAGACATCCTTGAGGATCTGACGAAGTGGGTCCATGTGCTGTCTGTGGCTGACAGTGTCCCTCAGCAAGATGCAGTCATTTTTCCTGTTTGAGAAGAAATCTCTCAGCATGCAAGACACGAGCAGTCACAGAGAGTGGGGTTATTGGTAGCTGGGAGCTCCTATGCTAGGCGCGTTTGTGGTCCCTTAGGGACATGGCTACCAAGGAGGGGAAGAAAGCCAATGTTCACTCCGTGTGCGTGCTGGGTGGAGTCATTCCAGACGTGGAATGCGTTTTCCGTGTTCCATGAAGAGCAGAGGGTGGAGCCAACTGTAGATGGTTGCTTACGTTGGTACCATTGACATGTTTCGCTTTGTATCGGAAGAGATTGTCTCTGGATTCGAGCGGCTAACTGAACTGGTAAAGGCTGCCAGAGACCGGACCTCTGGTACTAATCGGATTGGGTGGTCTGAATCAGAGGCTCACACGGTTCTGTGATCGTGTAGGGTGCAGATTCCTCGACTTGAGCCATACGTTGGTGGGGTTTCGGGAGCAGCTAAATAGGTCAGGAGTCCATTACACATATGAGGTGGCTACATGGGTGGCGGGGGCAGTATAGCGTGGACTGGGCAGTTTTTAGGTAAGGGGCCTCAGGAAAGGTAGGTCTTTCACAACAGGAACTTATGTCTAGGAACCATCAGTATAACACTTGTAAATTGTCGTAACTATGTCGGGAAAGTACCAGAGCGCTAATAGAAAGCACTGATGCTCAAATCGTTATAGGCACTGAAAGCTGGCTAAAGCTGGAGATAAGTTCAGTCGAAATTTTTGCGAAGGACCTAACGGTGTTCAGAAAGGATAAGCTAAGTACAGTTGGCTGTGGCATGTTTGTTGCTGTTAGTAGTTTATTGTATCGAAATTGAAGTAGATAGCTCCTTTGAATTGGTATAGGTAGAGGTCATTCTTGGTAACCGGAATAAAAAAAGAATTGGATCCTTTTACCTATTTCCCAACACAGGTGATACAGTTACTGAAAGGTTCAAATAAAACGTGAATCTAATTTCAGACACGAACCTCACTCATACAGTTATAGTTGGTGGCGACTAAAATTTAGTCTCGATACGTTGGCGAAAATACATGTTTAAATCCGGATGTATGCATAAAACATCATCCGAAATTGTGCTAAATGCATTCTCTGATAATTATTTCGAGTAATCAGTTCATGAGCCCGTTCGAGTAGTAAACGATTGTGAAACACACTTCACCGCTTAGCAACAAATAATCCTAAGCCAATAAAGAGCATCAAAACTGATACAATGATTAGTGAACACAGGGTTGTCGTAGTGAGACTGAATACCCTAACTCCCAAATGAACGTAAAATACATCTATTCAAAACAGCAGATAAAAATTCGCTCTACGCCATCCTGAGAGGATCTCCATTCCTTTCAAATTAACGGTGTAGGTGTAGACCAGGTGTAGCTTGAAGTCCAATAAATAATACCGACAGCAGTTAAGAGATTTATATCAAATAAATTAACAAACGACGCAGCTGAACCCCCATGGTACACTAAACAGGTTAGAACACTGTTCCAGAAACAAGGAAAAAGCATGCTAAATTTAATTGAACGCAAAACTCTCAAGATCAGGCGATCTTTTACAGAAGATCGAAATTTTGCGTGGACTTCAGTGTGAGATGCTTATAACGGTTTCGACAACGAAACTTTGTCTCAAACCTGTCAGGAAATCCAAAGGGAAATCTGGTTGTACCGGTATGCTAGCGGCAAGATGCAATCAATGCCTTCTCTGCTAGAAGCTAAAGCAGAGCTACGAAACACAGCCTTCCGAAACTCCTTCACCAAAGAAGACGAAGTAAATATTCCAGAATTCGAATCAAGAACAACTGCCAACGTGAGTAAATTAGAAACAGATATCCTCGGAGTAGTGAAGCGACTTAAATCGCTTAATAAAAGCAAGTCTTCCGATCCAGACTGTATACCAATTAGGTTCGTTTCAGAATATGCTCATTCAATAGCTCCATACTAAACAATTATATATAACCGTTGGCTCGAAGAAAGATCCGTACCAAAATATTGGAAAGTAGCACCTATCAGACCAATATTTAAGAAAGGCAGTAGAAGTAATCCACTAAATTACAGGTCCATGTCGTTAACGTCGATATACAGCAGAATTTTAGAACATATATTCTGGTCGACCATTGTGAATTACCTAGAAGAGAACGGTCCATTGACACACAGTCAACACGGATTTAGACAATATAGTTTTTGGGAAACACAACTAGCTCTTTACTCACACGAAATGTTGAATGCTATCGGAAAAGCATTTCAAACTGATTCCGTATTTCTGGAGTTCCAGATGGCTTTTGACACCATACCTCACAAGCGGCTTATAATCAAATTGCCTGCGCAGTTATGTTCTCAGTTTTGTGACTAAATTCGTGATTTCCTGTTAGAGAGGTCACGGTTCGTAGTTGAGGACGAAAAGTCACCGAGTAAAACAGAAGTGATATCTAGTGTTCACAAGATAATGTTACAGGCCCTCTGTTGTTCCCTATCTATATAAACGATTTAGGAGACAATCTGAGCAGCTGTTTTAGGTTGTTTGCAGATGATGCTGTCGTTTATCGTCTCGTAAAGTCATCAGAAGGTCAAAACAAATTGCAAAATGATATGTATGGTGTAAAATTGGCAATTGAGCCTAAATAATGAAAAGCGTGTGCTCATCCATGTGAGTGCTGAAATGAATCTGTTAAACTTCTGTTACACAATAAATCGATCAAATCTAACGGCCACAAATTCAACTAAATACATAGGAATTACGATTACGAAAACTTAAATTGGAAAGAAGGCATAGAAAATATTGAGGGGAAGTCGAACCACAGACTGCGGTTCACTGACAGAACACTTAGAAGATGCGACAGATCTACTAAAGAGACTCCGTCCTCTTTTGGAGTATTGCTGCTTGGTGTGGGATCCTTACCAGTTATGGTTAACTGAGTACATCGAGAAACTTCTTTTGTATTATGGAGAAATGATACAGGAATGAGGGGGGACGTCATTAAAACAAAGGCGTTTCTCGTTGCGGCGAGATCTTGTCAGTAAATTTAAATCAACAACTTTCTCCTCCGAATGCGAAAATATTTTGTTGACGCCGACCTACATAGGGAGAAACAATCATCACAATAAAGTAAGGGAAATCAGAGCTCGCATGGAAAGATATAGGTGTTCATTTTTTCCGCGTGTTATTCGAGAGCAGAATAACAGAATTACTGTATAGATGGTTCGATGAACCCTATGCCAGGCACTTACGTGTGCATTGCAGAGTAGCCATATAGATGCAGATGTAGACGTAGATGTTTACACCTTCTCAATTTCTTCTTGTATTCGTTGCCCACTGTGATGATAAACGTTAATTTTGTGAAAAAATTTAAAATTTAATTTTTTTGTGTTGTTGGGATTCCAAGGGCTAAGGAGGCCAAACAGCTACTGACATCATTCTCCTGTTCAGCCTCCTGGACAGAAGCAGTGTACCCAATGTGTCTGCATACACAGTACATTTGTGTAAAAGTGTAAGAAAGTGTCGTAAATGTCTGCGTAGCTTGTATCTGAGGCGGAACATGGAAACCAGCTCGGAATTCACCTAGCTAGATGTGGGAAGGGGTCGCGTTAACACGCCGGGCCGCTCATGATCTGATAAAGAAAATGAAGACTAATTACAAATTGCGAAAAAATTATTTGAAGCGTCAGTTAGGTTGTGGTATTCTGATCAACTTATAAGTTTTATTTTGTCTTTCAGAATGAGTAACAACGTAATTCGGTCCCTGAAAATACAAACTAAATACTTATAAATTCGTGGAAAAAGTCATAAAGGGTGTGTGATGTTTGAGAGTATCGCATTTTTCGATACTAGTCTCGTTATAGCTGCAGCCGAAGGGAAGGTTGCAGCGCGCTAATACGTCGGCGGTATTCTTAGCCTTGTTGTTGTGACTACTTCCTACGACCGCTTACGGCAAACCAGCCACACCCAGGCACAGGACTCTCCTCCCTACAGAGTTTTGCACCTAAGTGTAGTGACCGCCCATCTAGAATGGCCTTGTGTAAATAGATCTCGCGCAACATCTGAAACAACGTCTTCAGCTAAAGCAATAGTCAATTAACCACTACACGCGACTGTATTTGTGTTATGTAGCCTTATAATACTGGCTAACTGTTGTAGAGCCGATTCACTAGTCCACTGCTATGTAGTCGATTTCAGATAGCTGACTTTAGACTAAAAGAAGACTCAACATTCGAGAAGCAGCTATATGTTTCTTTTTTACAGATTTCTTCACAACAGAGTAATAGTTTAAGCAATTCGCGGCTTCTAACTTTACAGCTCACAGCACAAATACTCGTCTGCTTTTACGGGGTTTCCGACACGACATGGACGTTCGTATTATATCACAAACGATTGAAAAGTTACAAACTCTATGAGTGGTAATGCGTAAAAAGGCGAACATTATTGTTTATAATTAACATACTTGTCTACATTTCCTTGGAAAATATCATAGTTGCAGCAGTGAATATTTTAAGAGCTTTGGAGAAGTACAGCGAACTGACGCTTGTTAATGTCTGCACCGTAAATCTGAAACATGATCATCTAAAACTCGGAGAAACCTCACCTCAATTCTCAAACATTAAGAGAACGGTGAAGGACTCCGCCGAGACGGCAGCTTTCTTCTTCACATTAATCTTACATTGCTCTTTTACTGAAGAAATTCCTTGGAAAGGTAAACAGGTGTTGTATCATTGCACTTCTTTTTTGAAGAGTTCTCTAATTCCGTTACAGTTACCATAGGTCTTTATAAGCCTAGGTAAAAAAAATAAGTTTACAGTTTTAAATATATAGCAAAATCTTCGCTCTTTTGCGAATTACAGCTCGTCGTAGGAATTAACCATGACTCGTATTGCGCGTGAAGTATTCTGGTGCCCTGAGAGGCTTATTCATAGAGTAACCTCACATTTGAAAATATTTTATGACTGAGTCTCGGCCATTTCTGTTATGATTCTTATGATAACACATTTTCTACACTAAAGCTTCAGTTGCACATATCTCACAGTTACGATTATACAGGCTGTTCCTGTGGCCGGCATTGTGGCCATAAATTCTGGTAAACAACCCGTAAAATTTCGCTGCACCACTTACCACCTTGACTCGTAGAATTTCTCCGTCTTACACTATTTTTCTGCTGATGCGGTATAATATCTTGCCGTTTTCTGACAGTTTTCTTACCTTCTACTTCCCAACACATATACTGAGGTGATAAAAGTCATGGGATATCACATAATATCGTGTCGGACTTCCTTTTGCCCTTCGTAGAGGAGAAACTCGACTTGGCGTGGACTCAACAAATCGTTGGAAATCCACAGCAGAAATATGGAACCATGCTGCCTCTATAGCCGTCCACAGTTGAGAAAATGCTGCTGATGCATGATTTTGTGCACGAACTGACATATTGATTATGTGCTATATACACTCCTGGAAATGGAAAAAAGAACACATTGACACCGGTGTGTCAGACCCACCATACTTGCTCCGGACACTGCGACAGGGCTGTACAAGCAACGATCACACGCACGGCACAGCGGACACACCAGGAACCGCGGTGTTGGCCGTCGAATGGCGCTAGCTGCGCAGCATTTGTGCACCGCCGCCGTCAGTGTCAGCCAGTTTGCCGTGGCATACGGGGCTCCATCGCAGTCTTTAACACTGGTAGCATGCCGCGACAGCGTGGACGTGAACCGTATGTGCAGTTGACGGACTTTGAGCGAGGGCGTATAGTGGGCATGCGGGAGGCCGGGTGGACGTACCGCCGAATTGCTCAACACGTGGGGCGTGAGGTCTCCACAGTACATCGATGTTGTCGCCAGTGGTCGGCGGAAGGCGCACGTGCCCGTCGACCTGGGACCGGACCGCCGCGACGCACGGATGCACGCCAAGACCGTAGGATCCTACGCAGTGCCGTAGGGGACCGCACCGCCACTTCCCAGCAAATTAGGGACACTGTTGCTCCTGGGGTATCGGCGAGGACCATTCGCAACCGTCTCCATGAAGCTGGGCTACGGTCCCGCACACCGTTAGGCCATCTTCCGCTCACGCCCCAACATCGTGCAGCCCGCCTCCAGTGGTGTCGCGACAGGCGTGAATGGAGGGACGAATGGAGACGTGTCGTCTTCAGCGATGAGAGTCGCTTCTGCCTTGGTGCCAGTGATGGTCGTATGCGTGTTTGGCGCCGTGCAGGTGAGCGCCACAATCAGGACTGCATACGACCGAGGCACACAGGGCCAACACCCGGCATCATGGTGTGGGGAGCGATCTCCTACACTGGCCGTACACCACTGGTGATCGTCGAGGGGACACTGAATAGTGCACGGTACATCCAAACCGTCATCGAACCCATCGTTCTACCATTCCTAGACCGGCAAGGGAACTTGCTGTTCCAACAGGACAATGCACGTCCACATGTATCCCGTGCCACCCAACGTGCTCTAGAAGGTGTAAGTCAACTACCCTGGCCAGCAAGATCTCCGGATCTGTCCCCCATTGAGCATGTTTGGGACTGGATGAAGCGGCGTCTCACGCGGTCTGCACGTCCAGCACGAACGCTGGTCCAACTGAGGCGCCAGGTGGAAATGGCATGGCAAGCCGTTCCACAGGACTACATCCAGCATCTCTACGATCGTCTCCATGGGAGAATAGCAGCCTGCATTGCTGCGAAAGGTGGATATACACTGTACTAGTGCCGACATTGTGCATGCTCTGTTGCCTGTGTCTATGTGTCTGTGGTTCTGTCAGTGTGATCATGTGATGTATCTGACCCCAGGAATGTGTCAATAAAGTTTCCCCTTCCTGGGACAATGAATTCACGGTGTTCTTATTTCAATTTCCAGGAGTGTATGTTCGATGGGATTCATGTCTGGCAATCTAAATGGCCAAATCGTACGCTCGAATTGTCCAAAATGCTCTTCAAAGCAATTGTGGTGGCCCAGTGACATGGTGCACTACCATCCATAAAAAATCCATCGTTGTTTGAGAACATGGAGTCCATGAATGGCTGCAAATGGTCTTCAAGTAGTCGAACATAATTGGTTCAGTTGGACCAGAGAGTAGTGGAACAAACTATTTTCTAGGTCATGTTGTTAGTGTGGGCTGCCTACATCTGGGGCAAGCATACTTTCAGGGACAAAAATATTGTTCTCTTTTGATAGACAGTTCCCTAACCTGTTGTTCTGCTAAGTGGATAATAACTCCCTGGAGATAATCTGTACTTCTGAGAAACCCTCGACCTCTCCCCCTCTACCTCCTCCTCCCTGTCCCCCTCCTCCTCCCCCAGACCTCTGGGAACACCCTCTCTGATACAAGCACACTTTTGATATCAGATTAACTGACTAATTAATTATATCAGTCCGTTAATTAATCCTCCCACTTCCAGGAAACCCCTAGCCCTCCCCCTCCTACCCCCCTAAATTGGTTTGAAAGAGACCCAGTTGATTTGCAGTTTCGTGGGGAATTGAGTGTAGTGCAAGGACTATTGTTTAAACAATTTCTAGTAGATGAGGCAATGTGTGAAGTATTGTTTATTTAAATAATTTATTGGATACAAGGCAGTGTATGGAATATAGTTTATTTATTTAGTTAAAGAATTTGTCAGGAAATTGACAGCACCCTTACCCTTACTGATGATATGATGGGTTTTCCACCTCCCCCTCCTCCACTGGACTCTGCATCACTTTTCGAATTTCATGCACTTTGGAATGGGGTTCCTGGGCCACTTTTCTTTGTCACCCACCCCTCTGGAAACCTCCAACCCTTTCTGATCCCCCTCAGCAGTTCAAGTACACATCCACAGATGAAACCACTAGTGGGAGTACTAGCTCATGGGAGCCATCTGCTTCACACAAACAAACACATCCATACAGAAAAACAGAGCAAATGCACTGCAACTGTAGAAAGCATAGTCAGTGGTGACAGGATACATTTGAGTATGGTGCTATACTATACTGCCCGATCCTGAAAAGTATTTAATTTGAGCGAAGTGTGGAAGACTGTACTTTATGTACAAGCAATTTTAGAATATGTGGCAGGAAGTGATGTCATGATCGCATGGACAGAAGTGACATATAATCGATAAAATTACTAAAATTGACAGAATACTTATAAATTCAGGGAAAATACGCCAAAATGCTGAGAAATTGAGGGGGAATGAGGGAGTACTTGCATGTCTTCTGCTTCGTGCAGAAAAACTCTTTTACATGGGAATGTGTATGTGACAGCAAGAGGAATGTGAGTAAAAGTTGACATGGAAGCAGGGAAACAGTCAATTTTCTTTGACACTTACAAGATGGCTGGAAAAGACTGCTTAATGTGGATGACCATGAAATGTAAAGCAATAAATTTATATATGTCAGATCATGAGCCCAAGTGTGACCCCAAAGGTATCATCAACCACCTAATATATGTTTATGAAATGTCCTTAGCTAAAGAATATTGTATTACTGGCTGGGGGACTGCAGTATACATCTACAGCATGGATCATGTGTTTGACCATGTGCAAGACTGTTTGGGTGTTTTAAACACTAACAAACAATATCTACAATGTGATTCTTTGTACTGTATTGTATTCTACTGTATGTCTGTTGAGGTAATAGTGATATATGCAGGTTGACTGATGCCTTTCATGCTTTCCTGGAAATGGTAACTATGTGCCTATAAACTGAGATGGGTCTGCATTAAAGGATGATAGAAAGTATATGCAGTGATCAGTTGAGACGGGTTGTAACGAGGTATGATTCAATGGTAGGCTGATGATGCATTCCAGAGAGAGGGAGATGTTGCTGCAGGTCGTTTATCACGCATTTAACCATTTTTTCCATTTTTGTTTCCGGGTGCACAAACTGTGTGGTATAACTTGTGATCAACATGTAAACAATTGCGCGTTCTGTGTGACTTAGAGTGCTATCTACCTAGAATAGTTAACAGCAAACATCTCCATATCACAGTCAGCAGAGGTACTCCAGTGCATGTGTGATGATTCGTGTCTATCAATGGAGAACCTATTTTGACACCCTCCTCTAGACAAACGAAGATGCATGCAAAGTACTCCATTTCTCCACCACATTTTGGACATAAATCGGTTCTTCAGTTTCATAAACGCAGTGATTATAAGTTAATGATAGGTGTTTGTGAGGTACTGCAAATCCCATGTATGCAGTTGCTAGACAGCTGTCCTGTTGATGGGGTTAGTGCAGCATGGCGTGTAACTTCACATGTCAAACACTGTTGCTATGCATTGGTCTGTTTCATTGTAAGAGACATTTTTCGTTGCTGGCGATAACTTTATTAGACTGATGCGAGCATACTGTAATTTCTGACCAGCAATTAGGTGTGAACAATGGGCGCTATACACATCCAGAAAGCCGTACTGTGCATGTATCACAAAAATCTATGTTTTTAGTTGGTCTAGACAGAAGCAGTTTTATAATCTTAAAGTTTGTCATCATAGTGAAGAAGATAGAAAATTTGCAGAGTGGATGCATACCAGATGCTGGACATATATGCCTTGCATTAGAGTACATATTAAGAGCATTGCACTCCATATGACTAATATTGCAGAAAACACATGGCTTTAATATTCTGGGATTAATTGCCATTAATGTAAATCTATCGTATATATCATATTCTCAACAAATACCATAACCTCTTCACTTGGTCTTGGATATACTGCATCTATTTTTTGCAAATCTTGTGGTAAAAATGTTAATCAATTAGTTATTAACCGTGATTTCGTATCATTACCTAATCTACAACCATTTGTGATAAAAATATATAAACTCAATTTACCAATAATAAGTGATCAAACTTCTTAATTTCACATAGTGAAAGAACTGGCACTCATTCTGGAATAAATGGCTGTGTTGTTGGTATTGAGAAATACTGTGTCGATATATTTTTGCTGTGCAAGCTTTGAATAGTGTCGATACCATCTTGAGATAATGTTAAATTTGAACCATTATAGTAAGGATACATTATTTATTGCTCCATAAGCATCTGAATATTGCAAACCTTTTGCTTGACCATTTTAATGAACTAAAGCTTAAAAATATTTGTTTCGTAGCTTGATGTATTCCATCAGTCTCTTTTTCCACCTTATTTCTACTGGATCACTGTTCGTGTTTGGAAAAAAAAGCGTGATCTAACATATTACCTTTTCCATTTAGTTCTTTTGAACGCTGAAATACATGTATTTCTTTTGTATATATTCGTCTTTTACTTGCAATCAAAATATCAGGAATATTGCTATCACAAACTAATGGAATATCAACGTACAATGAAGAGCCAAAGAAACTGTTATAGGCATGTGTAAACAGGCAAAATATGGCACTGTGGTTGGCAATGCCTATATAAGACAATAAGTGTCTGGCACAATTGTTAGATCAGTTACTGCTGCTACAATGGCAGGTTATCAACATTTAAGTGAGTTTGAATGTGGTGTTACAGTCAGCGCACAAGCGATGGAACACAGCATCTCCGAGGTAGCAATGAAGTGGGAATTTTCCGATATGACCATTTCAGAAGGGTACCAAGAATATCAGGTTTCTAGTAAAACATCAAAAATCCAACATCACTGCAGCCGGTAAAAGCTCCTCAAAGAACTGGACCGGTGACGACTGAAGACAATCTTTCAATGTGACACTGAATGTCAGAATGAGACTGTTCAAGCAGGTAGTAGCTCTGTGATGGTGTGGAGCATGTGTAGTTATATGGGACTCCTGATACATCTAGATACGACTCTGACAGGTGACATTTATGTAAGCATCCTGTCTGATCCTCTGCATCCATTCATGTCTATTTGAAGACGGACTTGAGCAGTTCCGGCAGGACAATGCGACATTCTACACGTCCAGAATTGCTACAGTGTGACACCAGGAACACTCTACTGAGCTTAAACACTTCCGCTGGCCACCAAACTACCCAGACATGAACATTACTGAGCGTATCTGGGATGCCTTGTAATGTGATTTTCAGAAGAGATATCCAGCCCCTCATACTCTTACGAATTTATGGACACCCTGCCGAATTCATGGTGTAAGTTTCCTCCAGGATTACTTCAGACATTAGTTGAGTCTTTGCAACATATTGTTGTTGCCCTTCTGCATGCTTGCAGAGGCTGTACACGATATTAAGCTGTAGGCAGGTGTACCAGGTCTTTTTTCTCTTCAGTGTATTTTTGCCATAAACTAAATGCTACCTCTGTTACTTCTAATACTTTTTATCTGCTCCTTTATAGTGCCATCTGATATTCTTTTGCCGGCCGCGGTGGTCTCGCGGTTCTAGGCGCGCAGTCCGGAACCGCGCGACTGCTACGGTCGCAGGTTCGAATCCTGCCTCGGGCATGGATGTGTGTGATGTCCTTAGGTTAGTTATGTTTAAGTAGTTCTAAGTTCTAGGGGACTGATGACCACAGCTGTAAAGTCCCATAGTGCTCAGAGCCATTTTTTTGATATTCTTTTATTCCGTTTATACATACTGGTTCTATACATAACAAATCTATTTTTACGCCACATCTAGGCCTATTCATAAAATTTAAGGTCTCTTTACTCAATGCACTATTTATCTCATGAATATGTGTTAACTGAAATAACATTAATTTTTCTCAAGGTACATCATCACTCACTTGAGTTGCTTCATCTGCTGATGGAGTATTCAAATAACTGACATCATTCAAATATTCTTTTGTTTTACTCTTCTCATATGCCATTAATTCTACTGTTTTCAAGTTTACATACAATTGGAAGCAAGCATTTGTGATAACCGATCAACAGAACAAATCTTGATTTCTGGCGAAGGATGTTGTTTTAATTTTAGAATATAAGAAACCTCTAAATGCTATACAGGAACATGTAGATGATAACTGATCAACAGAATAAACCTTGATTTATGGCGAAGGATGTCATCGAAATTTTAGAATGTAAGAAACCTTTAAAAGCTATACAGAAAAAGGTAGCTGATGAAGATGAGGTATATTTTGCTGATCTTAAAGGGGTGCCTGATTCAGAGACTCCTCAAAATTCAGAAGCTTACACAGTATTTATTACTGAATCTGATTTATATTCTTTAAAATATAAATCACAAAAGAGGGAAGCTAAATTACATAAAAAATCGGTTACTTGTGAAGTTTTGCCTTCAGTTCGAAGACATAGTGAATATAAAATAAGTAATGACGTAAAGCAACTCTATGAGGTCTAAGAGATTGTACAGAAAAAAGGATGAAACTCAAGTAAATCATTTAAAAATATGATCAAAATTAAGGATAATTAAATACAAAAATCAGATGAAAGGTTTCATTTGGCAATGGAATTTGTCAAAAAATAATCAATTGTATTGTGATGGAAAGAATAGAAATGCTTGTTGGTCTATGTACTTCGCAAAGCTTAGTAAGACTTATTCACTCAAAAAAGCCAAATATTCACATTAACCTAGATGACATCTTAAATACAGTTATTATTCAAAGTAATGTTAAACTGTATATAGATAATAAATGATAGTATTGCAAGTGTCCTTGCATTTAACGGCTAAACTATATTTGCTAATGAAAAGACCATTGCTAACGATATTCCTAAAACTACTCCATTTGAAATCAATATAAATTTTTATCTATAGAATATTTTTGAAGCATACTGTTCACTTCCATCGAGAAACTGATATTATTGCTTCATTCAAGCCTAAAGCCGAGTTTGGTGAACCACTAATTCGTGAATCACATATCTTGTATATATTTTAGTATTTTACAATATTCAGGATTTACAAATAACTATAAATGATGAAAATGTAAATTTAATTGACATCAGTGCTGTTCATGCGACAGTTGTTTTAGAAATGGCTTATTAAAATTTATCCTTATTAATTGAACAAGACTGAAAGCTATCAGTTTTACTCATTTCCTGTGAATGAGAAATGTAAATAAACCCTAAACATTCCTATGAAGGATACTGAAACTATATCCATATTGGTGATGGTTGGGTTCAACCTAATCATACCTAAAATTCGTTATTTCCCTGCTAATTTACTCATTTATTCTCTTGGGACTGAGGTGAATGAGGTGAGTGGTTCGAAAGAAAATAGCGTTCTTTTGTAGGTTCTGTGTTATTTTTTCTATGGATAAAACGACTTAAATCACGAAATTCTAAAGGAATCTGAGGGGTGTTGTCATTTATGGAGTTTTTTTTCTTGGAATGAAATGAGCTATAACCTACAAAAAGGTTCTACTTTTCCATTTGTCATCAAATATCCTTTCTACGGAGCAAACTGCAAACAAAGAGTGCGGACGGATGTGGTGAAAAGGTGTTGATGTCAGAAAATGCTGCCGTGTCTATATTGCACACTATGTGTATAAAGTATACCTGCGTTTTTACAAAAGAAAACTGTCGTTTTCTTAAAGGCTGTAATTTTTGCTATAAACAAACGTAGAGTTAAAATGGTCTACCCAAAATGAAGGTATAATATCTAATACTTTGCTGTTTATATTATAAATTCAAACTCTAGACTTAATAATAAAAAGTAAATATTTTTGTGGCAGGTGTGACGGCAGTAGTTCCTCACTCGATTGGAATAAGCGATATGATTTCATGGATTTGTAAATTCTATTCGTGTGTTATTTACACGAAATATTATCTTGTGTTTCAGCCATGAAACTGCACCGGCGCGTTGTTTGTTTTAAGTAACATACTATCGAAGTGTCATGTCGCTTCGACTATTAAAAAGGAAGAGTCCTTTCACTTGTGTGTATTTCTGTAGATAGCTAGTTACTAAATACAAACGACGATATATCAACAATGTAATAGCAGTCACGCATGATTTCGGAGAGAGAGTCATTTCTCTTGTTCCACTTGCCTCGCTAAGCATTTTAGTGCGATTTGAGTTGAAGACCTGCAGCTACAGTCTTCAGTCTCTGAATATGTTTTATTTGTTTACCACTTTACCGAACACGAATATCTGGTAAGAAAAGTAAGAGGCAGCAATCTATATGCCGATTGCACCTGTGTTATTTTGTGGGAAATAGTAACGACCTATGAAAATTCAGGCGACCACTTATAGCAAAATGGGCACTATCACAGCGTGAAGAAAAAGCTGTTCACTGCCAGTATTAGATCGCACTTGGAGATAATCCGTACTTTTCTCCACAACAGCAACTTAGAAGCTTACGATTTTAATAACTCTTTAACATGTTACGAAAAATTACAAACATCTCTTCAAAGAGCTATCTACACTGAGCACCATAAACTTGTAAGGTGTTTGTAAAGACCATTATTTGTTAAATGGCTTCTGTAAGACTGATAGTGGCTCTACACACTGCAGAAACTTTCTGTGTCCTTTTTATGACGATATGCTTTAATACAATGGCATGTCGGCTCCCTTTATCCTTAACGTAGAATTTCACGTAATCGGAGACCATCGCAAATAATAACATAGGAAATGGGTAATGGCAGATGTCGAACGTCTTCCCGACACGAAATCCATTTAGGGCGGGTTTTCTGATCTGTCGGTCCTCTCGTGACCGTTACTAATGAGCCATGCTCGCAGTGGCCTCCAGTGATCAAAGAAAACCATCAGAGGCACAAATCACAGGGGACGAAATGAAAGTCGAGCCTAAGCTTACAGAGAAACACTTTTACGCATTTTGATGTCAGTGACTAATATTAATTTTAATTGAAAATTATAATTTTATGCAACAGACACTCGTGCGTAAACTATAATGGCAGAGGAATGGTACTCTTAGGTACAAATTCTGACAATAACTACAACTTTGCGGCGTATGTTTTTCCTTATGACTATAAAACATAGGCTTAATTCTATGACGATTTCTCGTAGATCCATCATAGAAATATTTAACATGGTGGTTTAATGGAAATAAATATACTTTCAGCAGTGACCTAACGTTGGACTATTTCGCGCCGCGACACTGCTTCACATTAAGAAGAATTTTATTACAGTGAATGTTAATACACCATATTTCTTACTGGAAGATATGAGTACTTTAGTGAGCCTTTGGTAGAATGTCTACTGTAGAATTTTTCAGACGGCTACATCATTATTTGTGAACCTGTTCTTCACAAGTGTTATAAACACCTTAAAAAGGGTCTAGGAGATGTAATAAGTCTAGCCTTACGCAAGTGGTCAGTGGAACTAGAAGTGTAGATTCTTTACAAATCGTTCAAATGGCTCTGAGCCCTATGGGACTTAACTTCTGAGGTCATCAGTCCCCTAGAACTTAGAACTACCTAAACCTAACTATTCTAAGGATATCACACACATCCATGCCCGAGGCAGGATTCGAACCTGTGACCGTAGCGGTCGCACGGTTCCAGACTGTAGCGCCTAGAACCGCTCGGACACCTCGGCCGGCGATTCCTTACAGCTATCACTTCATATCGAGCTACGACTGTTATGAAAAACTATTTTCGGACACGGGTTCCTATTCAATATATTATGTACTCACTCCCCTCAACAAGTCCTAGAAGTTTGTAATGCGAATTTCCTAACACAGTGTGGAACTATGAAGAGGCTTTACAAAATCGTGTTGTAGACACGCCAAGCAGCTGCACCCACCTTACTGAAACTGTCTGGGATCATGTTTATTAATTTGGACACTCTACCTATACATTTGTACATTATACATATTTTTTGTGCGACTGTTTTGTAATGTCAAAGGGGTTTTCATAAACAAATGGAAATGAATTTTTTTTCGAGACTTCACTACAAACAGTTATTTTTCCTTTTCGATCCTACTAGAAAACCTGCAAAATTAATACCTTGGTAATGCCAGTAATGCCACGTTTGTTAGCTAGTACCTTACAGTACGATTCTGTGCTGCTGTTGACTCCACCATAAATTCGGTATCTATTGTTTCTCCAGAGCACTTTATAGCGTGTAGCAATGTTCAGTAGAACATTTTGAGCGCTTAGTAGACAGCCGTTATAATAAACACAAGAACTGTACCTGAGTTACGTGTTTGCTTAAATTTCGTCTAACAGTACAGGTGTTAAACAATAATAGGGGAATTGTGAGTCCACCTTAATGCAAAACACCTTGCTTGTCAGCGTTATGCATTTGGGGTTGCGGTCCAGTACGCACTAAAACTGTATTCTACAACACTACCACAATCCCAAGTGTATAACGCTGACATACGTAAGTTCACCTTTTTAGTATTTGTTTACTAACGGCCGCCCACACAGTTGCAGATGCAGAGGGGAACGAATCCTGTGTGCTCTCTGTATGCATACCGGAAGGAGTCATTCCAGATGTGGAAAGGCTGCTTCTGGTTTCCATGAAGAGTACAGGGTGCAGCCAACTGCAGGTGGTGGCTTATGTCTGTACCAACAATGTGTGTCACTTTGGATCGATAGAGATTCTCTCTGATTTTGGGTGACTAGCTGAAATGATAAATACTTTCTTGCGAGCTGGAGGGGGACCTCACCATCTGTAACATAATCGACAGAACTGACTGTGGTCCTTTGGTAGAGAGTGTCTCATACGGTTCTGCCACCGTGTAGGCTGCTGACTCCTCGACTTGTGTCATAGTGTGGGTTTCCAGGTTCCGCTTAACATATCAGGGGTCCCCCACACACAAGAATCGGCTACACGGATAGTGGGGTCTGTGTGGGGGGATTAGGTCGTTTTTTAGGTTAGAGGATCTCTGGAAACTATAGAAAGGGCGTCATTCTAAAACAGTACTGGACAAACACAGGAATATGCACCTTGAAACAGTCAGTATTGTAGTCGTAAACTGTCGTAGCTGTTTTGGGAGGGAACCAGAGCTCCAAGTGCTAATAGAAAGCACTCAATCTCAAATTGCTGTAGTTACAGAAAGATGGAAAAGTCAGAAATGCAAGTCAGCCGAAATTTTTACAAAAGACCAAACCGTGTTCAGAAATGATGGATTACATACAGTTGGTGGTGGAGAGTTTACTGTTTTCAGATGAAGTTTACCTTGCAGGGAAATTAAAATAGATAGGTGCTGTAAATAAGTATGGGTAGAGGTTGTACTTGATAACTGACATAAATTAATTACTGGTTTGTTTTACCGTCCCCCGACTCAGATGAAACAGTTACATCGCGGTTCAAAGAAAATTTGACTCTCATTTCATATAGGTACCCGACCGACAATGCACGTTTTATGTCGGTGGTAGGCAGGAAACGTCGTCCGGAATTGTTCCGAACGCTTTCTCAGAAAATTATTATGAGCAGTTGGTTCAGGAGTCCACTCGAAGTGTAAATGGTTGCAAAAATATACTTAACCTCTTTGAAACAAAAAATCCTAAGCATATTAGGAGCATCATCACGGATACAGAGAATAGTGACAACAAGGTTGTTAAAGCGAGATTAAATACGGCAACATTAAAGCCCACTAAAAATAAACGCAAAATAGACCTATTTAAAAAAGAAGATAGATTTCGCAAAACATCTTCCTAAGGGACAGTCTCCACTCCTTTCCGTCTGACTATGGAAGTGTGGATCAGATGTGGTTTATACAAAGAAGTAGTATCGACGGCAGTTGAGAGATATATACCAGATAAATTAATAAGAAAGAGGGTGCTGATCCCCCATGGTACACAAAACAGGTCATAGCACTGTTGCAGAAGCAACGAAAATAGTATGCAAGCTTTCAAAGAATGGAAAAATTTCATTCTTGTGAAACTCCAATAGCTCTTTATTCTCATGAAGTTATGAGTGCTATCGGCAGGGAATGTCAAATTGATTTCATATTCTTAGATTTCCAGAAGGCTTTTGACGCCGTTCCTGAAATTGCTCGCCTCTGGAGTTTTGTCTCAGTTGTGTAATTTGATTAGTGATTTACTTTCAGAAAGATCACTCTTCGTAGGAATTGACAGAAAGTCACCGAGTAAAACAGAAGTAATATCTGTCGTTGCCCAAGGAAGAGTTATAGGTCCTCGGCTGTTTCTGATCTACATAAACTATTTAGGAGACAGTATGAGCAGCCCTATTAGATTGTTTGCTGTGATGCTGCCATTTACTTTCTTATAAAGTGATCATATGATCGAAAGACATTGTAAAACGATTTAGACATGGTATCTCTATGGTGCGAAAAGTGGCCGTTGACTCTAAATAACTAAAAGTGTGAAGTCATCCACACAAGTAGTAAATTCAACTAAATACTTAGGGTTACAGTACGAATACCTTAAATTTGAATGATCACAGAGATAATTTTGTAGGGAAAGCACACCAAAGACTGCTATTTATTGGCAGAATATTTAGAAAATGCGCCGGCCGTGGTGGTCTCGCGGTTCTAGGCGCGCAGTCCGGAACCGTGCGACTGCTACGGTCGCAGGTTCGAATCCTGCCTCAGGCATGGATGTGTGTGATGTCCTTAGGTTAGTTAGGTTTAAGTAGGTCTAAGTTCTAGGGGACTGATGACCACAACAGTTGAGTCCCATAGTGCTCAGAGCCATTTGAACCATTTTTTAGAAAACAGGTCTGCTAAAGAGACTGGTTTCACTATGCTTGTGCGACCTCTTCTGGAGTATTGCAGTGTAGTATGTGACTCGTATCAGATAGGATTGAAGGAGGACATCGAAAAAGTTAAAGGAAGAGCAGCTCATTTTGTACTATCGCTTAATAGGGCGGGACAGTGCCACGGACATGATATGCGAACTGGAGTGCCAGTCATTAAAGCAAAGGCGATTTTCGTTGCGGTAGGAGATTTCAGTCAACAACATTGACCTCAGAGTGTGGGGATATTTTGTCGGTGCTCACTTATATAGTGCAGAATGACCATTATCATATTCTCTGTTATGCCAGTCCCGCCTGGATATCTGTCCCCACCAAATTCTATAAGTCCCTCCAGATCCTTGAGCGTCATGCACTCCGCCTCGCCTTCCATATACGTGTCCCGTCCCCCACGCTGATCCTCTATGACCTCATTCCTTTCCCCCATCTACTCCTATTCCTCGAAAATATCCGCATGCTCTACACCTCCCGCCGCCTTGATCCCCCTCACCCCCTGGTTGTTCCTCTCATCTCCCATCCCCACCCCCTGCCACGTCTTCACTGTTGTGTCCCCCCTACCCTCCATCTCTACACCCATCATCTCCTTACCCAAGGTGGCTTCCATCAACTGCCCCTCCCAGATGCTGCCCTCTCTCCCTCCATTTATCCCTCCTATCAACTCTGATCCTCACCCCCCCTCCTTTCCTCCGTCCTTTTTCTGGGCTCCCTCTCCCCCCTTCCATCCTCATTTTTCCCCATCTACCCTCTCTCTGCCCCCTTCTCTCCCCCGAGTCCTTTTGGATTTCCCTCCTCTGCCTTTTCCCATTCCCTCTCACGCGTGCCCTGCCCCTCCCCCCCCTCCCTTATGAGTCCTCTCCCACCTTTAGTTCCCTCCCCCTTTCGTTTTTCCTCTCCTCCCTCCTTGTTCTCCCCCTCATCTGTCCAGGTCCCCCCTCCCCATCTGTCGTTGGCTATGGTGTGTCATCTTTGTGCCGACATTTTAGTGCAGTGTTTACAGTGAGTGTTGAGTGTTGTGTGTCTTTTCCAAAGTGTTGCGAACGGACATCATACTGTCACTGGGTGTGATTTTTATATCTCTTGCGAACAGAAACCAGACTGTCGCCATGTTTTTTAATTGTCTGTCTACATTATTACCTGTCTGTTTCGTGTGTACTTTATTAGCATTGCCAACCCTTTGCTTTATGTTTTAACTTTCCACAATTTTCCGCTGTTTTACAATTTAAGTCACCGTTTACCGCCTGCTTTTATTGTTTCTTATCTTCTTCCTACGTTTTACAATGTCTGTAGGCTGCAGAGCAGCGTACTAAGCTGTGGCCAGCCCGCCCTCTTCGGGGGGAATCGAAATTCAATAAAGGAAAAAAAAAACATCATCATATAATAAAGAGACATCAATGCTCGCACGGAAATATTTAAGTGTTCGAGAGTAGAGAAAGAGCTTAAAGGTGGTTCGATGAACTCTCTACCACACACTTAATTGTGAATTGCAGAGTAATCATGTTGCTGTAGAGTAGATACGTGGGTGTTTTGAAGAGCATGAGGATGAGTTTACTTTATTCTACTGGTCACCAAACTCCCCGGATTTATGTACAATCGAGAGTCTGTGGGACCACCTCGATAGGGCTGTTCGCGTCATGGATCCTCAACACAGCTGGTCACGTCACTGGAGACGGCATGGCTCCTCATCGCTGCCGATACCTACCAGAACTTCACTCACTCTCTTCCTACACGTCACACAGCGGTATGCGATAGGAGGTCACATTAATATCGATGGGCAGTATAGTTCCATTCAGAATTGTGACAGGTCTTTTTAATATGGATGGGCAGTACAGTTTCAGTAGTCAAAATCAAGGTCGGCGTCATAATTCAGCGTCTACATATAATAAATAGTACTTGAAACATCAGGAAATCCGCCATATTGCCCCACTATAGTTTAGCGAAAACCGCACCTCGATACATTTCTGAACTGTAGATATATTTGTTATGGTTCACTCTGTATAACGTTTCTATCAAAAATCTCGAAAAATTCCCGATTGATTTACTATAGATTTTCAGACGATATTGTAAAAAGCATTTCGTACACACATAGCTAATATATATTTTATATATGTAACATGTCGTCAAGGGAGACGAAAATTTAATAGTCATGGGTGACTGGAATTCGACAGTAGGAAAAGGGAGAGAAGGAAACATAGTAGGTGAATATGGATTGGGGCTAAGAAATGAAAGAGGAAGCCGCCTGGTAGAATTTTGCGCAGAGCGTAACTTAATCATAGCTAATACTTGGTTTAAGAATCATGAAAGAAGGTTGTATACATGGAAGAACCCTGGAGTTACTAAAAGGTATCAGATAGATTATATAATGGTAAGACGGAGATTTAGGAACCAGGTTTTAAATTGTGAGACATTTCCAGGGGCAGAAGTGGACTCTGACCACAATCTAAACTGAAAGAACCAGAGGTTGTACAGAGTTTCAGGGAGAGCATCAGGGAACAATTGACAGGAATGGGGGAAAGAAATACAGTAGAAGAAGAATGGGTAGCTCTGAGGGATGAAATAGTGAAGGCAGCAGAGGATCAAATAGGTAAAAAGACGAGGGCTAGCAGAAACCCTTGGGTAACAGAAGAAATATTGAATTTAATTGATGAAAGGAGAAAATATAAAAATTCAGTAAATGAAGCAGGCAAAAAGGAATACAAACGTCTCAAAAATGAGATCGACAGGAAGTGCAAAATGGCTAAGCAGGGATGGCTACAGGGCAAATGTAAGTTTGTAGAGGCTTATCTCACTAGAGGTAAGATAAATACTGCCTACAGGAAAATTAAAGAGACCTTTGGGGAAAAGAGAACCACTTGCATGAATATCAAGAGTTCAGATGGAAACCCAGTTCTAAGCAAAGAAGGGAAAGCAGAAAGGTGGAAGGAGTATATAAAGGGTTTATACAAGGGCGATGTACTTGAGGACAATATTATGGAAATGGAAGAGGATGTAGATGAAGATGATATGATATTGCGTGAAGAGTTTGACAGAGCACTGAAAGACCTGAGTCGAAACAAGGCCCCCGAAGTAGACAACATTCCACTAGAACTACTGACAGCCTTGGGAGAGCCAGTCCTGACAAAACTCTACCATCTGGTGAGTAAGATGTATGAGACAGGCGAAATTCCCTCAGACTTCAAGAAGAATATAATAATTCCAATCCCAAAGAAAGCAGGTGTTGACAGATGTGAAAATTACCGAACTATCAGTTTAATAAGTCACAGCTGCAAAATACTAACGCGAATTCTTTACAGACGAATGGAAAAACTGATAGAAGCCGACCTCGGGGAAGATCAGTTTGTTTTCCGTAGAAATGTTGGAACACGTGAGGCAATACTGACCATACGACATATTTTACAAGAAAGATTAAGGAAAGGCAAACCTACGTTTCCAGCATTTGTAGACTTACAGAATGCTTTTGACAATGTTGATTGGAATACTCTATTTCAAATTCCGAAGGTGGCAGGGCTAAATACAGGGAGCGAAAGGGTATTCACAATTTGTACAGAAAGGAGATGGCAGTTATAAGAGTCGAGGGGCATGAAAGGGAAGCGGTGGTTGGGAAGGGAGTGAGACAGGGTTGTAGCCTATCCTCGATGTTATTCAATCTGTATATTGAGCAAGCAATAAAGGAAACAAAAGAAAAGTTTGGAGTAGGCATTAAAATCCGTGGAGAAGAAATAAAAACTTTGAGGTTTGCCGATGACATTGTAATTCTGTCAGAGACAGCAAAGGACATGGAAGAGCAGTTGAACGTAATAGACAGTGTCTTGAAAGGAGGGTATAAGATGAAATCAACAAAAGCAAAACGAGGATAATGGAATGTAGTCGAATTAAATCGGGTGATGCTGAGGGAATTAGATTAGGAAATGAGCCACTTAAAGTAGTAAATGAGTTTTGCTATTTGGGGAGCAAAATAACTGATGATGGTCGAAGTAGATAGGATATAAAAAGTAGACTAGCAATGTCAAGGAAAGCGTTTCTGAAGAAGAAAAATTTGTTAACATCGAGTATAGATTTAAATGTCAGGACGTCGTTTCTGAAAGTATTAGTATGGAGTGTAGCCATGTATGGAAGTGAAACGTGGACGATAAATAGTTTAGACAAGTAGAGAATAGAAGCTTTCGAAATGTGGTGCTACAGAAGAATGCTGAAGATTAGATGGGTAGATCACATAACTAATGAGGCGGTATTGAATAGAATTGGGGAGAAGAGGAGCTTGTGGCACAACTTGACTAGAAGAAGGGATCGGTTGGCACGACATGTTCTGAGACATCGAGGGATCACCAATTTAGTATTGTAGGGCAGCGTGGAGGGTAAAAATCGTAGAGGGAGACCAAGAGATGAATACACTAAGCAGATTCAGAAGTATATAGGCTGCAGTAGGTACTGGGAGATGAAGGAGCTTGCACAGGATAGAGTAGCACGGAGAGCTGCATCAAACCAGTCTCAGGACTGAAGACAACAACATCATGTAAATGTATATGTAATACACTACTGTCCATTAAAATTGCTACACCTTGAAGATGACGTGCTACAGGCGCGAAATTTAATCAAGAGGAAGAAGATGCTTTGATATGCAAATGATTAGCTTTTCAGAGCATTCACACAAGGATGGCGCCGGTGGCGACACCTACAACTTGCTGACATGAGGAAAGTTTTCAACCGATTTCTCATACACAAACAGCAGTTGACCGGCGTTGCTTGGTGTAACGTTGTTGTGATGCCTCGTGTAAGGAGGAGAAATGCGTAACATCACGTTTCCGACTTTGATAAAGGTCGGATTGTAGCCTATCGCGATTGTGGTTTATCGTATCGCGACATTGTTGCTCGCGTTGGTCGAGATCCAATGACTGTTAGCAGAATATGGAATCGGTGGGTTCAGGAGGGTAATACTGAACGCAGTGCTGGATCCCGACGGCCTCGCATCACTAGCAGTCGAGATGACAAGCATCATATCCGCATGGCTGTAACGGATCGTGCAGCCACGTCTCGATCCCTGAGTCAACAGATTGGGACGTTTGCAAAACAACAACCATCTGCACGAACAGTTCGACTACGTTTGCAGAAGCATGGACTATCAGCTCGGAGACCGTGGTTGTGGTTACCCTTGACGCTGCATCACAGACAGGAGCGCCTGCGATGATGAACTCAACGACTAACCTGGATGCACGAATGGCAAAACGTCATTTTTTCGGATGAATCCAGGCTCTGTTTACAGCATCATGATGGTCGCATCCGTGTTTGGCGAGATCGCGATGAACGCACATTGGAAGCGTGTATTCGTTTTCGCCATACTGGCGTATCACGCGGCGTGATGGTATGGGTGCCATTGGTTACACATCTCAGTCACCTCTTGTTCGCATTGACGACACTTTGAACAGTGGACGTTACGTTTCAGATGTCTTATGTGTTGTGGGTTGGCAGGGGAGCCAACACCGGTTTACTAGAGGAAGTTCGAAAGGCACGCGTTTTAGCCCACGCAGGCTGGCGTGAGGTCTGGAACAGGACAAGGAAATTAGACTTCAGCAAAAACGGACGTAGCTGGTGGAATACTTAACTTTAATCTATAAATAGTGAACATCGCTCTTGACTGTACATGACTCAGTATCAATAGTAACTGGTAATGGCGCCTTGCTAGGTCGTAGCAAATGACGTAGCTGAAGGCTATGCCAACTATCGTCTCGGCAAATGAGAGCGTATTTTGTCAGTGAACAATCGCTAGCCAAGTCGGTTGTGCAACTGGGGCGAGTGCTAGGAAGTCTCTCTAGACCTGCCGTGTGGCGGCGCTCGGTCTGCAATCACTGATAGTGGCGACACGCGGGTCCGACATATACTAACGGACCGCGGCTGATTTAAAGGCTACCACCTAGCAAGTGTGGTGTCTGGCGGTGACACCACATTATGACCCGTGGTTCTACCCTTCATTCGATACCTGCAAAACCCTGCATTTCAGCACGATAATGCACGGCCGCATGTTGCAGGTGATGTACGGGCCTTTCTGGATACAGAAAATGTTCGACTGCTGCCCTGGCCAGCACATTCTCCAGATCTCTCACCAATTGGATACGTCTGGTCAATGGTGGCCGAGCATCTGACTCGTCACAATACGCCAGTCACTACTCTTGATGAATTGTGGTATCGTGTTGAAGCTGCATGGGCAGCTGTACCTATACACGCCATCCAAGCTCTGTTTGACTCAATGCCCATGCGTATCAAGGCCGTTATTACAGCCAGAGGTTGTTGTTCTGGGTACTGATTTCTCAGGATCTATGCACCCAAATTGCGTGAAAATGTAATCACATGTCAGTTCTGGTATAATATATTTGTCCAATGAATACCCGTTTATCATCTGCATTTTTTCTTCGTGTAGCAATTTTAATGGCCAGTAGTGTATATTTTGAAGCAGCTGTCACATAAAATCAGGGCGATATGGAGATCGTTACAGAGATAATACGCAGAAAATCTCGTGAAAAGCATGCCAAAAAGGTGGCAAGCCATAACAGATAATGGCGGCGATTGAAGTAACTATTAGATAATGTGCAATTAGAAATAACATGTTTTTTGTGTAAACATATATTTATAATAGTGTCTTTTATTTCATACAGATAATGGCGTACACTTTTTTTTGGAGCTGACAGTATAAATAACATTTATTCAGTGGTTTATGGAGGAAAGCTCAAAATGAGCAATAAATTATTACCAGCGGCTAATGGTCGTAGATAAGCTACGTGTAGGTGATCATAGTGCATGACCGAGATCCCCACGAATAGCACTTAACTTCCAATAATCTTCCACAGACTCTTTAAACACAGACAGCAGATCTGGAAGACCCCAAACACCGTTATAAAGACGTGGCATTCCACTCCATGTAGTGTATTGCCGCTTTAAGTAATCACGTTCTGCGCTTTTACGTTATATGTGCACTGTGACTTGTTTTCGTACTTCATCATACGCGATACTAACTCTCCGAGCTAGCCTCATGTTTGCAGTTATTTCTTATTTAGAGGAACCATTGTCTTTAAATACGGCTATCAAGCGTTTTTTTGCCGATTAAATGTAACGTAACTCTGCTGTACGAAAGTGGGCAGTTACGTAATATATTCACAAGAGTGAAGACTAATCCAGTGCATGTTTTTCATACGAGAATGGTGAAAAGTTCGCGCTCTGGCAATGGGAAACTGTTTTCTCAGCTCAAACATGCCCCAGGTTTTCGACGTAGTCTCGTTTCAGGTTAACACATTTTCCAACGTTCTTCCATTCAACGCATCTTATCATTGAAGATATGTCAAATATCCATCTGTGACTGCCATACGCTCCCCACTGAACTCCACACATTTGCCAAGAACGAATTTCTATAGATGTAGAGTACAGCTGAATAGGTGGAGGGTCCTAGAAGTACGTTTTAAGTCCTGGTCTCCTATTACGAATTTGTGCATCCACTTGATCCAGGCGGTTTTCGAAGCATTCCCTTGCGATTGTTTCACCCTTTGCAAATCAGTCGATTAGCAGAGCCTCTTGAAGCGCAGGAATCCTGGGCGTAACCTTTCCAGCAGACGATATCGACTTGACCCTTATCAGTATACGCCGCCGGCTTCCACACACTATTTTGACTGCAGGCTCGTTTCTGGAGTGACGTGTTACATCCACAGCTTCAATACGGTACACCAAAGCAGTTTTATTCTTTTTAAAACGGTGAAATCACTAAATTTCCTCTACTTCACGTCTATGGTGACAAATTTTTGTGTCATCAGACTACCGCTTTCGGTCTACAATGACCACCTTCAGATATGCAGCAAAATATGGGAAAAACACAGATGGCGGCCGGTGTGGCCGTGCGGTTCTAGGCGCTTCAGTCTGGATCCGCGTGACCGCTACGGTCGCAGGTTCGAATCCGGCCTCGGGCATGGATGTGTGTGATGTCCTTAGGTTAGCTAGGTTTAAGTTGTTCTAAGTCTAGGGGACTGATGACCACAGATGTTAAGTCCCATAGTGCTCAGAGTCATTTGAACCATTTTTGAAAAACACTGATGCAACTAGCAGATTGTCTACAGCCTAAAACAATAAAACAGACCGTGATGAAAAGTATTCAAAATGCTTGAAATGGCTCTAAGCACTATGGGACTTAACATCAGAGATCATCAACAGCTGATTTTAAGAGGGTAAGGTGGCAACGAACTGATTTGTTTTTGACAAAGTCGGCCCATCATTAGCGGGAATGACTAGGAAATGTCGAAGATACCTCCCATGAAGACTGCTCTGTTGTTTGGCGCTATGCTCTGTCCAATTACAGCTATGTTATTGATTTCTTATTAACAGCATTTGGTATTTGAGTGACTGCGCGTGAATTTTCTTGTTGAGATAGGATATGGATTGGCTATGAGCACTATGGGACTTAACATCTTAGGTCATCAGTCCCCTAGACTTAGAACTACTTGAACCTAACTAACTTAAGGACATCACACACATTCATGCCCGAGGCAGGATTCGAACCTGCGTCCGTAGCAGCAGCGCGGTTCCGGACAGAAGTGCCTAGAACTGCTCGCCCACAGCGGGCGGCTGAAAAGTATTATTGACATACACGTGCATTTGTACGCTTTAACCCATCCTAATATACTGTAGCCATAATGGCATAGTCAAAAGCTAAACACAAAATCAGCGCCAGCATCGTCAAATACACTCCTGGAAATGGAAAAAAGAACACATTGACACCGGTGTGTCAGACCCACCATACTTGCTCCGGACACTGCGAGAGGGCTGTAAAAGCAATGATCACACGCACGGCACAGCGGACACACCAGGAACCGCGGTGTTGGCCGTCGAATGGCGCTAGCTGCGCAGCATTTGTGCACCGCCGCCGTCAGTGTCAGCCAGTTTGCCGTGGCATACGGAGCTCCATCGCAGTCTTTAACACTGGTAGCATGCCGCGACAGTGTGGACGTGAACCGTATGTGCAGTTGACGGACTTTGAGCGAGGGCGTATAGTGGGCATGCGGGAGGCCGGGTGGACGTACCGCCGAATTGCTCAACACGTGGGGCGTGAGGTCTCCACAGTACATCGATGTTGTCGCCAGTGGTCGGCGGAAGGTGCACGTGCCCGTCGACCTGGGACCGGACCGCAGCGACGCACGGATGCACGCCAAGACCGTAGGATCCTACGCAGTGCCGTAGGGGACCGCACCGCCACTTCCCAGCAAATTAGGGACACTGTTGCTCCTGGGGTATCGGCGAGGACCATTCGCAACCGTCTCCATGAAGCTGGGCTACGGTCCCGCACACCGTTAGGCCGTCTTCCGCTCACGCCCCAACATCGTGCAGCCCGCCTCCAGTGGTGTCGCGACAGGCGTGAATGGAGGGATGAATGGAGACGTGTCGTCTTCAGCGATGAGAGTCGCTGCTGCCTTGGTGCCAATGATGGTCGTATGCGTGTTTGGCGCCGTGGAGGTGAGCGCCACAATCAGGACTGCATACGACCGAGGCACACAGGGCCAACACCCGGCATCACGGTGTGGGGAGCGATCTCCTACACTGGCCGTACACCACTGGTGATCGTCGAGGGGACACTGAATAGTGCACGGTACATCCAAACCGTCATCGAACCCATCGTTCTATCAT
Source organism: Schistocerca piceifrons (assembly GCF_021461385.2). Lineage (NCBI taxonomy): Eukaryota > Metazoa > Arthropoda > Insecta > Orthoptera > Acrididae > Schistocerca > Schistocerca piceifrons. The sequence continues at coordinate 836,150,346 of NC_060149.1, forward strand.
TCCTAGACCGGCAAGGGAACTTGCTGTTCCAACAGGACAATGCACGTCCGCATGTATCCCGTGCCACCCAACGTGCTCTAGAAGGTGTAAGTCAACTACCCTGGCCAGCAAGATCTCCGGATCTGTCCTCCATTGAGCATGTTTGGGACTGGATGAAGCGTCGTCTCACGCGGACTGCACGTCCAGCACGAACGCTGGTCCAACTGAGGTGCCAGGTGGAAATGGCATGGCAAGCCGTTCCACAGGACTACATCCAGCATCTCTACGATCGTCTCCATGGGAGAATAGCAGCCTGCATTGCTGCGAAAGGTGGATATACCCTGTACTAGTGCCGACATTGTGCATGCTCTGTTGCCTGTGTCTATGTGCCTGTGGTTCTGTCAGTGTGATCATGTGATGTATCTGACCACAGGAATGTGTCAATAAAGTTTCCCCTTCCTGGGACAATGAATTCACGGTGTTCTTATTTCAATTTCCAGGAGTGTATATGTAATAAATGGTACACACAAGAGTTATCTTGTCAGCAGCCGGCCGCTGTGACCGAGCGGTTCTAGGCGCTTCAGTCCGGAGCCGCGCCGAGTTATCTTGTCAGCAGTCGGCCGTTGTGGTCGAGCGGTTTTGCTGCTGCGGTCGCAGGTTCGAATCCTGCCTCGGGCATGGATGTGTGTGATGTCCTTAGGTTAGTTAGGTTCAAGTAGTTCTTAGTCTAGGGGACTGATGACCTCAGATGTTAAGTCCCATAGTGCTTGGAGACTTTTATCTTGTCAGCAGCACTACTGTTCAAAACAATACTGCCGTACAGCATCCACAAAATACTTGTGTTGCAAGATCTCCAGATGTCGCTACTGTAGGTGTGCACATATTATTCAGTGATACCTCTACGATGTAAAATGAAGGGGGATGCAATTAGTAACGTCTGTAACGGGCTTTTGAGGTGTAAAAGGTATTACAGTAATAAAAAGCAATGATATAAAACACGACCAAAGTTAGAGTGTTAAAAAGGAAGAAATTATAAGACAGAAATTGTCATGCGCTCAAGTGGCGATATTTTTGATACTGACATAAATAATAAACAGCTCTCCGAGAACACAGAATAGTACAAAAATTGCAAACAAGCAGCTACAGAAGCCCAGTGACTGAAAGCAGACTGCTTCTAATAATTAGCACTCTCTGGACGGCGCTAAGGTGAAAGTGGTTACAGGAACGTCACCGCCAGAAGGCCGCTTGTACAGTGCGACACGCCGTTGCAAGAAAAGAATGATAAAACCCTGTACCAGTGCATGAGCAAGATTAGAGAAGGAACAAGAAACAGTAGAGTTATGCGCACAACGTAAGAAACGGAGTATGAGTATATCTGTAAGGCACTCGACAACAGGTGAAATTATCAGCAAGATATACAGGGTGTTACAAAAAGGTACGGCCAAACTTTCAGGAAATATTCCTCACACACAAATAAAGAAAAGGTGTCATGTGGACATGAGTCCGGAAACGCTTAATTTCCATGTTAGAGTTAATTTTAGTTTCGTCAGTATGTACTGTACTTCTTCGATTCACCGCCAGTTGGCCCAATTGAAGGAAGGTAAAGTTGACTTCAGTGCTTGTGTTGACATGCGACTCATTGCTCTACACTACTAGCATCAAGCACATCAGTACGTAGCATCAACAGGTTAGTGTTCATCACGAACGTGGTTTTGTAGTCAGTGCAATGTTTACAAATGCGGAGATGGCAGATGCCCATTTGATGTATGGTTTAGCACGGGGCAATAGCCGTGGCGCGGTACGTTTGTATCGAGACAGATTTCCAGAACGAAGGTGTCCCGACAGGAAGACGTTCGAAGCAATTGATCGGCGTCTTAGGGAGCACGGAACATTGCAGCCTGTGACTCGCGACTGGGGAAGACCTAGAACGACGAGGACACCTGCAATGGACGAGGCAATTCTTCGTGAAGTTGACGATAACCCTAATGTCAGCGTCAGAGAAGTTGCTGCTGTACAAGGTAACGTTGACCACGTCACTGTATGGAGAGTGCTACGGGAGAACCAGGGCTGCACCAGCGCATCAGGGATTCCATGCGACGGAGGGTGGATGCATGTATCCTCGCTAACGGTGGACGTTTTGAACATTTCCTGTAACAAAGTGTTTGAAGTCACGCTGGTACGTTCTGTTGCTGTGTGTTTCCATTCCATGATTAATGTGATTTGAAGAGAAGTAATAAAATGAGCTCTAACATGGAAAGTAAGCGTTTCCGGACACATGTCCACATAACATATTTTCTTTCTTTGTGTGTGAGGAATGTTTCCTGAAAGTTTGGCCGTATCTTTTTGTAACACCCTGTATAAAACAGAGGCGTTCAGAGATTAAAATAGAACATTGCCAAACAAAGCACAGTAGACATTGGGCATGAAAAAGCTCTGCTAATGAACCACTTTTGTTGGTCTTTTTTTCATAAATTTCAAGCTCTTCTAACAAATTAAGACCACGGCCTTTTTCCATCCTGTGTAGAATGCGCATACTATTCTCAATGTTCCATATAGAATGATCACTTTCAGGTAAATGCTGTCCCAAAGCAGCCTAGAAATTTGCTTTCGCATTTGGTTACAGCCAGCATTCAAGAAATGCGACACTTTAGTTGGACCTTTTCATACTAACTCTTCTACATACACATTAAAACTCTATGAACTACATGCTAGAAAGCACATCCCGTATAGGCTTCTTTCCGTTCCACTCACGTACGGAAAATGATTGCGTAAGTGCGTCTGTGTACGCTGCAGGAGCGATGCGTAGGAGGCTGTAGGATATTCCAGAATACGTCACTTAACACTGGTTCTTGAAACTTGGTAAACACCCTTTCGCGAGATAGCTGGCGTCTGCCTCAACGCGTTTGATATTTCAGGTTTTTCAATATTTCCGAAACGTCAAGCAAACCTGAGGCCATTTGTACAACCTTTCCTCACGTACGCTCAATATCCCTTGCTAGACCTATGTGATAGGGGTCCCACTCCCTTGAGCAGTATTCTAGGATGGGTCGTGCGAGTCTTTTGCAATCAGTCTTCTATATAGGTTGATTACATTTTTCCAGTATCGTAGCCTGGACAGCAAACTACCACCTGCTTTTCCTACGACTAAGCCTGCATGACCATTTTAGCTCAAAGCCCTGTAGATCGTTACAGCCTGGTAATTTATATGAGTCTGAAATTTTTTCAAAATGTGACTGAAAATTTGTGTACCTCCTTGAGATACCTCCTCGTTATAGATATATGCATCATCTGTGGAGAATCTGACGTTACTGTTAATAATGTCTACCAGATTATTAACGTATTACGTGCACTGTAAGGTTCCGAAGGCACCTCCCTGTGGCACACCTGACATCTGTCCGGGATAACACGCAGCGTTATCCCTACCAAGGAATCCTCAATCTTCTCTCTAGTTTGATACTCCCAAATGACCGTAGCTTGTCATACTGAGTTAAATGTTTTTCAGAAGTCGAGAAATACTGCAACTACTTGGTCACGTTGGTCTATATCTGCCGGATATCATGTGAGAAAAGCTCCAGTCGTATTTCACATGACTCATGTTTCCGACATTCGTAGTTGCTGCCATGGAGGAAGTCATTATTTTCAAGATAAATCACTACGTTAGAGCTCAGACTATGTTCTAAGATTCTACAATAGATGATTGACAAAGATATTGCGTGGTAGTTTTGTAGATAATTTCTGTTACCCTTCTTGTTGACTGGTGTGACATGATTTCTTCGAACTACTGCGCACAGTTTTTTGTTCAAAAGTCCTAAGACATAGTGTGGGTAAAAGACGGACTAAATCAAAGGCATATTTTGCATAGTAGATAACAGGGTTTCCACAGGGCTCTAGAGCTTTGTTCAGTATTAGAAATTTTAGCCGTTTCTGAACCTCACTGACATTCTACATATACATCCACATTTATACTCCGCAAGCCACCCAACGGTGTGTGGCGGAGGGCACTTTACGTGCCACTGTCATTACCTCCCTTTCCTGCTCCAGTCGCGTATGGTTCGCGGGAAGAACGACTGCCGGAAAGCCTGCGTGCGCGCTCGAATCTCTCTAATTTTACATTCGTGATCTCCTCGGGAGGTGTAAGTAGGAGGAAGCAATGCATTCGAGACCTCATCCAGACACGCACCCTTTCGAAACCTAGACAGCAAGCTACACCGCGATGCAGAACGCCTGTCTTGCAGAGTCTACCACTTGAGTTTGCTTAACATCTCCGTAACGCTATCACGCTTACCAAATAACCCTGTGACGAAACGCGCCGCTCTTCTTTGGATCTTCTCTATCTCCTCTGTCAACCCGACCTGGTACGGATCCCACACTGATGAGTAATACTCAAGTATAGGTCAAACGAGTGTTTTGTAAGCCACATTAACTCGTACTTTACTCGTACATGGAATGGTTAGAGAGCTAGATACGACCAGTACCATCGTGTAAAAGATATTATAGTCGGTCTTTTTAATACGATTGTGCCGTGAGTTGGTTAATAAACCTTAGATCGTCGGTCGTCGAATACCATAGTATGTACTCTCTTAATAGTTTCAACCAAGTTTCCATCCTGTGCACGTCCTTCAGGCGGATCATCTCCGAGATTGGTGGAGGCACGTCTGAGTTGGTTTTCTCGGGGTTTGTGGAGGCAGAGCGCGCGCCGCGTGTTGTCCATTGTGGGGCGCGGCGACGGCAGAACCGCGGGGAAGCAAAAAGCGGCGAGGGCGTGGGTGCTGCCGGCTCCACATAAATCGCCGGCTGGCGGTCTGGCGAGCCGCCGCGGCACGTGCCGCTCTGCGCCACTGCCGCATCTAGCACGCAGCGCCACTCTCACACATCTGCAAACCAAAACTTTACTCCTCCAAGCTGCTGCTACTTTTGCTCCTTTGCATCACTGACGATGAACTTCGAACGTCAGACCCCAACGAGCTTTCCTCCCCTTCGAGAGAAGCGCGACCCGAAACCGTGTCTGGCCAGTCTAATGTACAGCGCTGTCTATTAAGACAGCATCACAAGTAAGGATGGAAAATAACGGAACCTCACGTTTGTAGTTTATTTTGGGGGTATGTAGGGTGCGAAATTTAGTATCTAGGGCTGCCACGTCTTGTGGTAAAAATGGCTGTAACCTAGGTGGGTATGCAGTCCAACTGAGATTCGATGACAGCCACAGGCACAACAAGCCACGTTATTTATTTTAGCTTTGCACCAGAGTTCATCAATCGTAATGCCTGGCGACTGGCGTACCAGTCAATCCAGGAACCTAATGTATCGAAATATATCACGAAAGCACAGCCATCGAGTGGTTCTAGTGAACTTGTTGAAAGAAAACCTGAGAGGTAGAACGCAGCTAGCAGACTTAACACGTCAGAAGTGTAACGCTTATTGCCCACGTTAAGGAGTATGTGATGGTTTTGCTTAGTAGTGGCATTGCATACCGTTGTTAGTCAGGGCTGGACCTACACTGCTGGCCATTAAAATTGCTACACCACGATGATGACGTGCTACAGACGCGAAATTTAACCGACAAGAAGAAGATGCTGTGATTTGCAAATTATTAGCTTTTCAGAACATTCACACAAGGTTGGGGCCGGTGGCGACGCCTACAACGTGCTGACATGAGGAACGTTTCCAACCGATTTCTCATACACAAACAGCAGTTGACCGGCGTTGCCTGGTGAAACGTTGTTGTGATGCCTCGTGTAAGGAGGAGAAATGCGTACCATCACGTTTCCGACTTTGATAAAGGTCGGATTGTAGCCTATAGCGATTGCGGTTTATCGTATCGCGACATTACTGCTCGCATTGGTCGAAATCCAATGCTGTTAGTAGAATATCGAATCGGTGTGTTCAGGAGGGTAATACGGAACGTCGTGCTGGATCCCAACGGCCTCGTATCACTAGCAGTCGAGATGAAAGGCATCTTATCCGCATGGCTGTAATAGATCGTGCAGCCACTTCTCGATCCCTGAATTAACAGATGGGGACGTTTGCAAGACAACAACCATCTGCACGAACAGTTCGTCGACGTTTGCAGCAGCATGGACTATCAGCTCGGAGACCATGGCAGCGGTTACCCTTGATGCTGCATCACAGACAGGAGCGCCTGCGATGGTTTACTCAACGACGAACCTGGGTGCACGAATGGCAAAAGTCATTTTTTTTCGGATGAATACAGGTTCTGTTTACAGCATCACGATGGTCGCATCCGTGTTTGGCGACATCGCGGTGAACGCACATTGGAAGCGTGACTTCGTCATTGGCATACTGGCGTATCACCCGGCGTGATGGTATGGGGAGCCATTGGTTACACGTCTCGGTCACCTCTTGTTCGCATTGACGGCACTTTGGACAGTGGACGTTATATTTCAGATGTGTTACGACCCGTGGCTTTACCCTTCATTCGATCCCTGCGAAACCCTACACTTCAGCAGGATAATGCACGACCGCATGTTGCGGATCCTGTGCGGGCCTTTCTGGATACAGAAAATGTTCGATTGCTGCCCTGGCCAGCACATTCTCCAGATCTGTCACCAATTGAAAACGTCTGGTCAATGGTGGTCGAGCAACTGGCTCGCCGCAATACGCCAGTCACTACTCTTGATGAATTGTGGTATCGTGTTGAAGCTGCACGGGCAGTTGTACCTGTACACGCCATCCAAGCTCTGTTTGACTCAATGCTCAGGCGTACCAAGGCCGTTGTTACGGCTAGAGGTGGTCGTTCTGGGTACTGATTTCTCAGGATCTATGCACCCAAATTGCGTGAAAATGTAATCACATGTCAGTTCTAGTATAATATATTTGTCCAATGAATACCCATTTATCATCTGCATTACTTCTTGGTGTAACAATTTTAATGGCCAATAGTGTATATTACACTGACGAATGCTATATGCCAGAGCTCTTTCTCCTCGGAATCCCGACTCACGCATATGTCCATATGTGATGCTGTACGCAGAACCGGGGCAAGACGGCGTTGTGCCACTCCTGCGTCCAGCGGTACTGAGCGCTGCACCGTACCCGGCCTCTTCGTGCCACCCCGTCGTGGGAGGTGGTAACAGTGGTTGCCATGCTGTGGTCCAGATGTCGTCGCACCGCCGTTGCGGGTACTTGTCTTGCTCTAATCGAGCCCATTCCCTCACTCAAACCACTCGACTTGGCTGTATGATAATGCACTGCGGAGCAAACAATGTGTCTGTCTTCTTAGGCGCCAGTCACATAAAGCAACTGGCAACTTGTGGCGATCCTAGATGTAACTTTAATGGCTAACTACAGCAATATAGCTGTATACGGGAAGAGATAGATTTGAAACCTACTCCCACCATCCTAATTTTGGTTTACGTTCTTCCCATAATTCACTTAAACAAATGTCGGAACTTCATTCTATCTTAGTTAGAAACAGCTTGAAGTTATCTCACTGCTGGTGGGACTTGGAACTCGTGCAGGCGAGGTGCGACGAGACACATAGCTGTGTGTACATCAGTAGTCTCAGCAGCAGCGTATCAGTCCAGGTAAGAAGGTTGGGCAAGTGTAGTAAACAATGACAGAATAACGAGTTTAAAGAAGGCTTCGCATATTGCAACAACATTTTAACATCCCACACCTGCTATCTGAACTTAGAACTATTAAACGCCGGCAAAAATTCTATGCAATAACGTACTTGGAGTCCAGAAACAAACGTGTGTCTAATAGAAGAGGCGTGCCTGACGACGAGAATTACATTAATAGTGCCGAATTTTCGGCAAAACCTCACATTCTCGTGGGTGTGAGGACAAAGAGCGTGTATAAACCTCTTGATAATAGCCTCCAACAAAAATGATTAGAACAATAATCGAGAAAGTCTGTTGAAAAATTAAAACGTTATTCCGAGACACATACGAAAATACATCTTTCACTTCCTTTACTAACATTTTTTTTTTCAGTTTAGTTGCTAGTGAGCAGCTGGTTAGTAAGCAGGAGATCCCGCCCTCGAATCCCCGTGCTGTACACATTTTCGTTTGTCGCCGCTGATTCCGCTTAACGTCCCGCTGCAGATGACAGCAGTGATCCCATTCAATGTACATATAACGTTGTTTTGACAACTTGCCATGATAAAGAAATTCCTCCCAAACGTACTCCGCGTGTGTAGCCTTGCGAGTTTCATTTTTAGATGCAGGCGAAGAATCTCATAAAACGGCTACAAGACAGCGCGTACATTTACTAACACAATAAACATAGGTAGCTTCTAGAGATGACTGCCTAAAAATTCAATCCATCGTAAAACATCAGTCGAATGTTCAAATGTGTGGGAATTCCTAAGGGACCAAACTGCTGAGGTCATCAGTCCCTAGACTTACACACTACTTAAACTAACTTAAGCTAAGAACAACACACACACCCATGCCAGAGGGAGGACTCGAACCTCCGGCGAGAGGAGTATCGCAATCCGTGACATGGAGCCTCAAACCAAACGGCCACTCCGCGCGGCATCAGTCGACTGTACGAATATTCGGTGATACGGTTCGATACGTGTGTTATACTGCTAAAATATACTGCAGAATGCTGGAATATTTGCAACCTTACAAGCTACATATGGACGCCTATAATTTTCAAACTCGATCTTGTCGAGAACGGTTGAGAGTTGCTTCTCCCTGTTTACATAATTACGTTGGAGTCCTAGTCGTGCCCTAAACACCTGTCAATATGGGTCAAATCGGTGAGGAGAAGTTCGTACTGACCCCCTCATAAGTAGCGTTGCCAGAGAGAAGTCCGAAACATTTATGTGACAATAATAAAAGTATTGTAATTGCGTATTTTTACAAGATGGAATTACATATTATAAGATACTACTCAGAATGGTCGCACGCGGCTTAGTTCTGGTTAGCGTGAACTACTTCCGTTGTAAGCCTGTCTGGGTGTGGACGGGTTGGGCCGCAGACTCTCGTCCACTGAAGACTGGGTGGAATCCAAGACCGCCGCGGACGAGCTTGTGAGTTAGTCTTGTCTGCTGATCTGTCGGACACATTAAGCCAGTCGGCTGCTCAGGCACTTCTAACGCGTCTAAAGCTGTCAGTGGAGCACTCTCAGTGCGTTTGCTCGTACCGTTTTTCATATGAATCGTGCTTGGCTGCCACTGTTACATATGGGAACAGCGGAGTATTTCTGCCCGCTCAAAAACAACTCTGTTATCTCTCTTCGTGCGTGTTCTTCGTCGCTCATATAAAGTGTGGCTCACGCAGCTATTAGCATTTAACGCAGTCCGTATGGTTTCCAAAAATAGTCTTTTAAAGAAAATCTGTATGCAGGACAGACAACTCAGTATTCTTAATTTATTGGAGGCTATCCATCAAAACGCGTGATTTGTACGCTACAATATACGTGTTACGACATGGTGAGTAATGTTGTTGAGCCCTTGTTAAAGCGTGAGAGTCATGCCGCAGAGGAAATGTTAAATTGATGCTAGATATATCTTTCCGTGTGTCACAAGAATTTCGGATCACTATTCAGATAACTGATGTTTGTGTTAAAAGGTGCTGTGCGTAACTGGAGTAAAATTTATCGCTTTTTAACTGCCCAGTGTTTCGCGTTTCACTTCTTCTCCTCTCTCTGGCAGGTTGATATTTATGAGTCGAATTAAATTACCTATCTGTGTCTCGTGGTCCTCTAAATCTGTTCGTTCTTGACGTCAATATATTAGGTTCGCAGCCTGTGTAACTAATTTAGACACAAAGCCCAGCTGTTGGTATGCCACATAGGTCTCTTGGGGAGACCCATATCTTCCCTCAAATGTTCTTTGCGGGCTCACCGCACGTTAGCCAGCAGCTTTTCGTTTGGTAGACTGGTTGTGTATCCTGTTATTTTGGTAGTACTCGTAAAGTTACATTGTAGGGGGCGCCTCGATGGAAGCTCTCCAACATTTTCCGGGATTTTCTTTTCGGATAATGAAAGCCACGTTAGCATATTTCTCTCAGCTAGCTTGGCAGATAAACACTTTACACGTACCACTGGCTGAAAAAGAAGGGGCATCTTACTCTTCAGAGCTGGCCTAGCTCTGTAGTTTTCTTTCACGAGATTCTATTGCCCGGAGTTCATTGTGGTCAATCCGTACAGTAACTGTTGAAAACATTTATAGCTTGCTGAGTGACTGTTCTTACGATACCTCTGCCGTAGACAACAAATGGACTTGCAGTTCAAGAATTTAACTTCTCTCTAGCCACAATAAATGTGAATTATTCTACAGTTTGTTGTACAGTTCCCTCCTTACACACCACGACCCTGTCTACGAATTAATAGCAATTACACTTTTCAATTGTCTTTACATCCACTAACTCACCGATGTAACTAAGGCCGCAAAAACATGAGAGTGAGGAGGCATTTTTCATATGCAGCAGGTACCCGGTTCGAATCACAGTGGTTGCAGAGAAGTACATCACCAGAAGCCGGTCGAAAAGAGGATGGGAGATTGGGACGCACATTTCCCCATGCCAGTCTGGCCTATGAACAAGTGTGTTTCCGGCCGGTGTGGTCGAGCGGTTCTAGGCGCTTCTGTCTGGAGCCGCGCGACCGCTACGGTCGCAGGTTCGAATCCTGCCTCGCGCATGGATGTGTGTGATTTCCTTAGTTTAGTTAGTTTTAAGTAGTTATAAGTTCTATGGGACTGATGACCTCAGCTGTTAAGTCCCATAGTGTTCAGAGCCATTTGAACCATTTTGAACAAGTGTGTTGCGGTCTTCACTCCGAAGATTGGTTTGATGTAGTTCTCCATGCTAGTTTATCCTGCGCATGCCTATTCTTCTCTGTAAACTCCTGCAACCTACATCCACTTGAACCTGCTTGCTCAAGCTTCAATCTCCCTCCACAATTTTAGCCTCCTCCCGCCCCCTCCTCTCTCTCTCTCTCTCTCTCTCTCTCTGACACACAAAGACTTCCCTCCAGTACAAAATAGACGATTCATTGATGCCTCGGGTTGTATCCTTGTGTTACGCGACTTGTGGCCCAAATTTCTTGGCTCCCCAATTCGTTTCATTGCCTGTTCATTAGCTATCCGATCTACTCACCTATTATTCAGCATTCTCCTGTAGCGCCACTTTTCAAATGTTTTTGTCCTCTTCCCGACTCATCTGTTTATTGTTATTGTTTCAATTACAAACAATACTACACTTCAGAAAATACTTTCATATTCTTAACACTGAAATTTATATTCGAAGGTAGAAGATTTATCTGTTTCAGAAACGTTTTTCGTGCTGTCCTAGTCTGCGTTATATTCTGTCCAGTTCTTCAGTCATTAGTTATTTTGCTACCATAATAACACAACTTACCCGCTATTTTTTAGTGTCCCATTTCATAATATTCCATAATTCCCCCAGCATTGCCAGATTTGATTTGACTACATTCCATTACCCTTGCTTTACTTTCCTTTTTGTGCATCCTGTAACCTTTTTCCAAGATCTATCCATACTGATTTTCCGACCCACCAGGTTAGCTAAGGACGCTAACGCGCTGCTTCCTGGACTCAGGTAGGCGCACTTGCCCGGAATCGAATCCGTCCGGCGGATTAACGACGAGGGTCAGTGTGCCAGACGGCATAGATGTGGATTTTAGGCGGTTTTCCACATCGCACTAGGTGAATACCGGGCTGGTCCCCACGTCCCGCCTCAGTTACACGACTCGCAGATATTTGAAAAGGTTTGCACTATTTCATGGCTTGTAGTAGACGAAGACAGCTGGGGTACACTCTTTCCATCCCGGGTGGTACAGGGTGGCTACAGGAAGGACATCCGGCCACCCTCTAACACTAACATCACCAAATCCGTAGTAACAAGGGCGACCCCATGTTGAAGTGGGGCAATGGCCCAAAGAAAATGATGATGATCCATACTGATTTTCCATGTCCTTTGACGATTCTGGAGGAATTAAAATGTCATCCACAACATTTTTAAGTTTTTAATTCTTTCCTCTTAATTTTAATTGCCTTTGCAAATTTATCTTTGTTTCTTTTCACGCCTTGCTTAATATGTACATTCAGTAAGGTCGAGGATAGGCTATAAGTCAGTCGTATTCCCTTCTCACCTGCTGTTTCTTTTCATGTCCATCAGCTCTAACAGTAACTGTGTTCCCACATTTTTCTAGAATGTAAAGCGATTATCACTGTGGTTTGGTTCTACTAGTCATCATTCTGTAAATAATTCTATTCAATATTTTGATACCATGTCTCATGAAACTGATGCTTCAGTAATATTCAGACTTCGAAGTCTGAAGGATTGCTCCTCTCTTTGAGTGCTCTGTTAGTTGTTTGACCGAAGTATATCTCCCATCCCATCTTCATCTACTTCCTCTTCCCCCTCCATTATACTGTCTCAAAGTTCGTATCCTTTGTATAGCCCTTCTATATATTCTTTCCACTTTTAGACCTTTTTTGTTTGCTTTGTACAGCTATACCATCTGATATCTTGATATTCAAACAGCTGCTTCTTTTCCCAAAGGTCTCTTTAATTATGCTATAGTCAGTATCGATGTGTCCCATAGTTATGCGTCTTTCTACAGCTATCCATTTCTTCTCTAGTCATTCCTGCTTCGCCATTTTGAACTTTCGGTCAGTCGAATTTTTTAGACGTCTGTATTATCTTTCGTGCCAACGGCCTTGTCGCAGTGGTAACACTGGTTCCCGTCAGATCGCCAAAGTTAAGCGCTGTTAGGCTGGGCTAGCACTTGGATGGGTCACCGTCTGGGTCTGCCGACTGCTGTTGGCAAGCAGAGTGCACTCAGCCCTTGTGAGGTCAATTGAGAAGCCACTTAATTGATAGTAGCGGAACCGGTCGCGAAAACAGACAACGGTCGTGAGAGCGGTGTGCTGACCACATGCACCTTGGTACCCGAATCCGGTGACGCCTACGGGTTCAGGATGACACGGCGGGAGGTCGGTACCTTTGGGCCTTCGACGCCTGTTTTTGACGGTGTTTATTTTTGTATTATCTTTCGTGGAATTCATTTTCAGATGTTTCTTTATCTCCTCCTTTTGTCACTTAAATTCAGTATTTCTTGCTATCCAAATATTTGTACTGGACTTTGCCTTTCTGCCTACTTCATCCTCTGCGCCTTCGCTATTTAATCTCTCAACGCTAGTCATTCATTTCCCGTGTTTCAGTCAGTTGGTACCTAAAACTGTCTCTGAAAGTCTCAAAATCCCGTAGTTCATTCAACTTATCCAGTTTCCCTTTTATACACTACTGGCCATTAAAATTGCTACATCAAGAAGAAATGCAGATGGTAAAAGGGTATTCATTGGACAAATATATTATACTAGAGCTGACATGTGATTACATTTTCACGCAATTTAGGTGCATAGATCCTGAGAAACCAGTACCCACAACAACCACGTCTGGCCGTAATAACAGCGTTGATACGCCTGGGCATTGAGTCAAACAGAGCTTGGATGGCGTGTACAGGTACAGCTGCCCATACAGCTTCAACACGATACCACAGTTCATCAAGAGTTGTGACTGGCGTATTGCGACGAGCCAGTTGCTCGGGAACCATCGACCAGAAGTTTTCAGTTCGTGAGAGATCGGGAGAATGTGCTGGCCAGGGCAGCAGTCGAACATTTTCTGTATCCAGAAAGGCCCGTACAGGCCCTGTAACACGCGGTCGTGCATTATCCTGCTGAAATGTAGGGTTTCGCAGAGATCGAATGAAGGGTGGAGCCACGATTCGTAGCACATCTGAAATGTAACGTCCACTCTTCAAAGTGTCGTCAATGCGAACAAGAGGTGACCGAGACGTGTAACCAGTGGCACCCCATACCATCACGCCGGGTGATACGCCAGTATGGCGATGACGAATACACGCTTCCAATGTGCGTTCACCGCGATATCGCCAAACACGGATGCGACCATCATGATGCTGAAAACAGAACCTGGAATCATCCGAAAAAATTACGTTTTGCTGTTCGTGCACCCAGGTTCGACGTTGAGTACACCATCGCAGGCGGTCCTGTCTGTGATGCAGCGTCAAGGGTAACTGCAGCCATGGTCTCCGAGCTGATAGTTCATTCTGCTGCAAACGTCGTCGAACTGTTCGTGCAAATGGTTGTTGTCTTGCAAACGTCCTCATCTGTTGACTCAGGGATCGAGACGTGGCTGCACGATCCGTTACAGCCGTGCGGATAAGATGCCTGTCATCTCGACTGCTAGTGATACGAGGCCGTTGGGATCCAGCACGGCATTCCGTATTGCCCTCCTGAACCCACCTATTCCATATTCTGCTAACAGTCATTGGATCTCGACCAACGCGAGCAGCAATGTCGCGATACGATAAACCGCAATCGCGATAGGCTACAACCCGACCTTTATGAAAGTCCGATACGTGATGGTACGCATTTCTCCTCCTTACACGAGGCATCACAACAACGTTTCACCAGGCAACGCCGGTCAACTGCTGTTTGTGTATGAGAAATCGGTCGGAAACTTTCCTCATGTCAGCACGTTGTAGGTGTCGCCACCGGCGCCAACCTTTTGTGAATGCTCTGAAAAACTAATCATTTGCATATCACAGCAACTTCTTTCTGTCGGTTAAATTTCGCACCTGTAGCACGTCATCTTCGTGGTGTAGTTATTTTAATGGCCAGTAGTGTAGTTATCCCACCTTCCTGCAATTTCTGTAGTTTTAATCTGCTATTTATAATCGATAAACTGTGATCAGAGTCGATAGTTGAGTCTGGGAATGTTCTGCAGTTTAAAATCTCGTTTTTCAAATCTCTACCTTACCATTGTCTAATATATCTGAAACCTTCCCGTGTCTACAGATCTCCTCCACATACGCACACTTCTTACGTGATTCTTAAATCGAGCTTTAGTAATGAGTAGCAAAATTCTACCAGGCGACTTCCTGTTCCGCTCTCTTGCTAGAGTATGCGTTCTCCTACCATTTTTCCTGCAACTGGATTCCAGTCGTTCTTTGCAATAAATTATCACACCCTAAACGACCTAAATATTTTTTTGTCTCATTAAACTTCAGTGTCTTCATCATCTGTAGAGGTAGTAATCATATAAATTTCCACAATATCGTGAGTGTTTGCTTTAGCCACGATAATGCACCATTATTTTGGGATAAGTCCCAAACCTCTCTGCTATGCGTTGTGTAGCAAGGTCGTGTAAGACCGTTGATGGTATTCCGGCAGTCGGTTGGAGATGTGAAGATCACTTGCCATTTGGTGCTTTTCGAGAGGAATGTTCTATCTTTTAGCACAACTGAATGTCACTCCTTCACTTTCGCACTTAATATAATCACCAACAACAACATCAGCATCGCTGTTCCGCACCAGTACTCATCACTGTCATCCACATTCAAATGATACACTCATGACACATAGAGGTTAGGATAGAATTTGGACTTTGCCCAGCACAACAATACGGACATACAACAAAGTGGTTTACAACGTTCAAACATATAATAATGAAACTGATTTGTAATCATTTTGTTCTTTAATTTCCATTAACTTCAGGAGCACACATGAAGGATGTAAAAACAAAACTTACGAAACGAAACTAAAATTTAGAGTAACTTAAGTCTAGGTATCTAAGAAGAACTATTGTGGAAAATGTAGAATCTCTGAAAGAATTTATATGTACCATTTTTAACTTACTAAAATGTGCCGTTTTCCTGTAGGTCTTCGATTAATATCACCATCTGTTCGTCTCTGAACGAAGCTCCACTCTGTTTCTTCATTTTTCTTCATTTCAAGCGAAAACACCATGGACAGCACTTCGGCAAAGCGAGTTTGAGGACAAATGACCCATACTTCTTATGTAAATACCGGACCACTTGGCCTAGCGTCGTTGTGTACACAATGTAATTTATGACCTTGATGTAAACAAACTGATCACTTGAGCTGTTAGTAATGTTTATTTAGACCAAATTAATGGTTGAATCATTGTAGATTAATGATATAAATGTAAAAAAATCTCCCACTTGGCCGTGACCTAATATATAAACAAAATGCTTACGCGATATTTTAATCTAATGTAAGCAAACCGCTCACTTGTCTCTTAGCTATGTTTATGCAAGTCTAATTTATGAACGAATGCATTTAACCTGATGTTAATCACACTACCTTACGATCAAAAGTGGGTACCTGCCCTCCCCCAATTGGGTGACGTATAAATGTCAGGACTGGCTGAAATACCTTCATTAATCAACACACACTGAAGCTATGTTTCAGAAATCTGTAAAAGCTACAGTGCTCTAAACTGACTTGACTGCGACAAATGACAAGGTTTGAAGAAGGAGGTCTTCTTTATAAACTTTTCAATGTGGTAGAAAGTGGCTGATAGCACCTTTATTAAAGATTATGCTCTAAAACAGGCATTTCCCATTGATAATAGAAAAGAGAAAGTGTAAAGTGAGAGATCTAACTAATGGACTGCCTCAAGGCTCAGCAGTCGCCCCAGTCCTCTTTAACCTATATATTATGGGTATACCAAATACATTTACAGTATTTATGTATACTGACGACTTTGCTCAGTCGCCCACAGCAGTTTCGTAGAGGCATATACTTTAATAATAACAATGGACAAACATTATCTTTTGAAACCAGCTAGAAAAATCACAGTAAAACTCGATACCAGGAGAAATGTAATCCGTAAATTGTGTAGTACCGCTTGGGGAGCGATTCCACTCACCCTCAAAAAGTCAGCTCTTAGTCTTGTGAACCCAGTTTCCTAATACTGTGCTCCAGTCATGTTAAACAGACACTGCCTGAAGAAGACGAGATTAATTAGTGGGTGTCTAAATAGCACTCCCCTACCTTTTGAACCATTTTGTTCCTTCTCACACTAACAGACATGAAAGAATAGTAAACGAAAACAGCAAATTTTTAGCCAATCCCCTCCTTCCATTGCACAGTCACCTAGATGATGCTACTCTGCATATTTTAAAGTCTAGATCCCTCCCACTACCATTAGCGGAGGTGCTTTTGAGGGACATTACAAATGTAATGATATGGGGAAAAAACATTATGAAGCCCTGAAACCATATCAAGCTAGTTCACTACTACCAGGAATGTAACAGCCTAGTCATGCACAGAAAACCCTCAATAGAATATGAATGTCACATGGCACCTGTCATGACTCATTCTACAAATGACCCATAACAGAATCATCGATTTGCGATTGTGGAGAACCTTATTAGACTGTTCACCGCATCGCCACAGAATGTCGCTTACAGCATATCCAGGAGCCTCAAACTCTGTACTGGATTGTCTCCACTTTAAAACATAAATTTATATGTACATTGTTTGTATCTTCTGTTTTATGTCTGTGACTACATTGTGAAGTTTTCTCTCTCTGTTTTACACATGCTATTTCCATACTTTATACCAAATAAACATAAGCCGTAATTTGAATACATAAATATATTTTATGAACCAAAACAACGTCTGGCACTTTGAAACTACAGTTCATCTGACACTTGCAATATGTAGTGGAGTATTGTGCCCAGTGGCATTTTCTACGATATTTTACCACCTAACATTGATATTTATAGTTTTGTGACCATTTGTTACAATTTTGCCGATTTTCTCTTAGTACTGCAAAGAAACACATCTTCCATCGCTATTTACAGTTTTGGGGCAAAATGTTATACTTATGTCGATTTTCTCGCAGGAATCCACAAATACCCATTTTTCAAGAAGACGTATGTAAACGTTTGACAGCTACTACCGCTATGCTTTATTTGAGGCAAATACAGTAATATCTCAGCAATTAGCACAATGCAACAAATGCATTCTTCCTACTTTTTTACTCTAAGGAACTTATCCCTGCGTTATTAGTCTGTCAAAATCAAAGACGTCACTATCAGATCGGCAGAGAGGAAAATTATAGTTCATAATACCGGGAATGTTTCTACACACGCTAAATCACACGGTAAACAAACGTCCACGCTTGGGTAGTAAGAGGAGAGCTATGTCTTTTATTTAAAACAGGCTGAAATATGGAGGTTATCTTGTGTGGTCCACCACAGCACTTCACCAGGCTGGAGGACACTCTGATTCCACATGACGCAGAATTTCCTCCGCTACTAGAGAGATGGTGGCTGCCACAGAGCTCAAGGATGGCTGCGTGCTCATCCCACCATTCCTTCTGTCTCAGTGGATAAACAAGTGTTAGAGCATGAAGAGATACCTTTTGTTCCAGAACCCACACCGGCTGCCTCTGTTGCTGACCAGTATGCAATAATTCTCTAAACTACCTTTCATTTCAAGTACACTGTTCATAGTATGTAAATAGGTACAATCAATATAATTCAGTCAGTAAAGTACTTTGTACTAAAAATAGAGTAGCCTCAATACTTTAGAACCCTCAACTCGCTAAACTGTACTGACTGCACAATTTCATGTGAAAGAAAAAAATATACAAACCATTTATTTTATTTGTTCCCTTTCACAGCCTTCATAGTGCAGTTTAATAGTAGGAGGTACATCAAGCTGACAATTTCCCCCCATCCTACTAAAAGTGCTTATCGCAGTAGTCATACTTAGAACCAAACACATCGCTCTGAAACACTGGTTGGTGTTAAATTGTCAAATCTGTGCATAGTCTTACACAAAACAGGCATCAGTTGTTTAGGAAACATGTAATAGACAACTGGGTTCAAATTACAACAGTCTTATATATTTTACATAAATTTCAAGAGCGACATTACACACATTTTTAAATTTTAGCCACTTAAATATGTAATTTGCATCAACACCTTCCTTTTCGTCAGTTCCATAGCCTTCCAGTTGCAGCATGGTGACGTACTCAGCTGTAAGATCACTTTCCATTAACAGCGACTTAATGGACAAAATTTGGAAACCAAATGATGATTCAGTGCCCAGAACCTGCAGGTTGCACGTTTTGCCAGCACTTACATTAACGGCTAATACTATGACTCTTTTCTTATCACACTTAGCATCTAGTTTTATAACCTTGTTTATTTTTCAGACAGTATCATGTGAGTAATACTTATGAAAGGATTGTTGAGCTCTCTGCATGCTTCTTTATAACTGTAAGGATAGATGATGTATATCTTTGTGTTTTGAAGTTGTATAAGCTGTTGTGAATGTAATATGTACTGGCGATTGAAAAATCTCTGTTCCTGTCAAGTAAGAACTCTCAAAGATTGCGGCACAGCAACTCCCTTTCACCTCAACACATGCGGCAAATATGTACTAAAAGTGATGTTAGTAGTGGGAGATTGTAGTTATATATGAATGTCTAAAGCATTTCCCTTTATTCGTGCAGGTTTGGGAAAGCCATCACAGCCACCTGGCATGAAAATTATGCTGTTTTACTCAGCCTACAGTCTAAACAGCAGTGATAGCTAATGTGTCTGTAACAGGATGGTGTGGGATCGTGAGTTCTACCAAGTGGTGGCTTTTCATATGTGATACTTCGATGCCAGTTGCTGCCATGTTCCACAGAAATACTGAAGCTCCCACAGTTATATTAGATAATCATACGATCGTCATAGGGGACCTCCCTCAAACGCTTCAACTTTTTAACGAAAGAGAGTACACTCGTTTACAGGAGCAAACATTTAAAAATTTAATATATGTCGGTTCCATAACCCAGCGTGATCGCGTTAAGCTGGCAAACATATGTGTACAGATTCTACAAGAAAATAAAGACCAGTTTAACGGCGTTGGTTGGCAAATATCTTCATCTGTCAGAAGAAATCATCGCTCAACTCTGTGATACATGCTGTGCTTCAGTACGTGGAAATATCTATAAACAAGCCGTGCATGATTTAGGTACTAAGCTATATTTTTATTGAAACAAGCTCATATATCCAGTTATGTGTAGGAATCTATACAGAGTGTCTCAGGAGGAATATTTAGTATTGAGGGTTATGACAAGAACAATCATTCGAAGCAATAAGTCTCGTAAACATGGACTATAAAATGCATACCTTAAGAGCTATGAGACGTGTTCACGTTGGCAAAGAAAAACAAGTGCTCGTAGGTCTTAAGGTATGCTCTTTAGAGCCCATATTTACTGGATTTTCTTTTTCTTTTTTTGGTCGATACCATCACATCTCAAAATATGGCAAGCAAAGAGATTGCACTAGAACAGATTTGTTTCACAATATCGAAGATGAAGAAGTGCTCATAGCTCTTAACGTATGTGCTTTAGAACCGATTTTTACTGGACATTTTTCTTAGAATTATCTTTCCTCTCATATCCCACAATATTGATCCTTCCTTCTGGGGCTCCCTACATACAGGGAGAGTCAGGAGGAAAGGTACATGCTTTGAGGGTTTATAGCATTAGTAATCATGAACAGAAAACTTCATATGGATGTATGCCCTATTTCGAATGTTTTCTGGGACACAACACGTTTAATGTAGATTGTTATTTATTTTTGTTTTAATGAAAGATTGTCATTTTTTACCAACTTACCACAGTAGTGTAGAGGTTGGTTGGTTGTCTTGTGGGAGGGGACCAAACAGCGAGGTTACTGGACCCATCGGATTAGGGAAGGATGAGGAAGGAAATGGCCGTGCCCTTTCAAAGGAACCATCCCGGCATTTGCCTGAAACGATTCAGGGAAATCACGGAAAACCTAAATCAGGATGGCCGGATGCGGGTTTGAACCGTCGTCCTCCCGAATGCGAGTCCAGTGTACTAACCATTGCGGCACCTCACTCGGTAGTGTAGAGGAAGTTGAGACGAACAATTTGACCCAGGACACTTGCAGTCTATCACATCGGGGAATTATCTCAAACTGGCCTACAAAAACTATCTAAGCTACGGTGAACACACGTCACACGAGAATATCAGTATTCGCGCACTCTCTTCACGCAAATCATTTCTCCTATAGAAAAAATAAATATGACCCTTTTTGTAGTAAATTTAATGTAGCTTAATTTTGCACTGCCTCACAGTGTCGCATGAGGGTGTGGTTTCCGAGCTATTCAAGAAAAAGTTACAGGAGTTATATTAAATGAAATGTGTTCCACTCAGAAACTATTTGAAATATGGCATATCTCCATATCAGGTTTTTTTGTTGCGAGTCAGTAATACTGTCACCCCTAAAAGCAAATGCAAATTTAGAAAATAATTTGTGGCGTGAATATAAAAACTCGTTCCACATCATTACGGTCTATCGTGCAAATGATCCGTGAAACATGAAACTAACTAGCTAACAGGACTATCCACGTAGACCTCATTGACGGTTCAAAGCTTCTGGCTGCTGTCAGTATCTCTGTGCCTGTTTGCAGACTTCACTGGAGCTCTGCTGTGGACCTTACAGGATAGCATCCTTCAATAAAGGGCCACGTTACAGCTTAAGAGCCAAGTTACTCTCCAGCACAATTTGAGTCCCAGCGCAGTTCACTGTTTTAATCTGTAGTTTACCTAGCGCTAAAATAAGTTCAAATGGCTCTTTGTTGTGGAAGTATGTGACTACAATGATAGTACTTTTTATGACTTAGAGAAATACAACGTTGTTATTGACAGACGAAATAAGCATTTAAAATCATTGTTCAAATGGCTCTGAGCACTATGGGACTTAACTTCTGAGGTCATCAGTCCGCTAGCACTTAGAACTACTTAAACCTAACTAACCGAAGGACATCACACACATCCATGCCCGAGGCAGGATTCGAACCTGCGACCGTAGCGGTCGCACGGTTCCAGACTGGAGCGCCTACAACCGCTCAGCCACCCCGGCCGGGGCTAAAATAAGTGAATCAGTTCACGTCTACAAACATTTCAGCTTGAGAACTGTGATTATATCTATAAACTTAAATTACGCTATGAATAAAATGCTCTCTCATTTTATCCAAATTTATCGATACTTAGGACCAAAATAAATAGAGCGGCAGTTAACAAACTTTGTAAAAGGCAGTATGGAATTCTAATGCGACCAGCTGGTGACGACAATGAATTGAAATGATCTGCTTCCGTTCGAAATGTAAGACTGTATTATGGGGCCAGCACTACTCCGAATAGTTAAATCACCGCAAGCATCCCAGAACTAACGCAAAATAAACGAAACATTTGAGCAGAGCAGAGAAGCTGGTAAACGATATTAAAATTCTGTATCTAGTTTGAAGTGAAAACTAAAGGGCATCAGCGCAGCCGGGACTTTAATCACGATGGAGCAAGTGCCTTGACATTGCTTGCGGTTTTAAGACCGTTTCCGACGGATCGCGTGGTTTTTCCGCCGCTTCCTCCAAATATTTGGAGTGGGCGACGGAAGTGAGGGCAGGGGCAAGGCACAGGCGCAGCGCCAGTTGTGAATGGCGGCAGCGCAGCGAAGCACGCTTTTGTTTTGGCACGCCGGCCTTCGTTAGCTGAAGCCGTGTTCCCACGTGGCCCACAGCTGCAAGCATGGCGCAAGTTTTTCTCGGGTGACGGTAAGGCCCCCAGCTGCGACCAAACATTCTGTCCGGGCATTTCTACCGACAATGTTCGTGCACCCACATATGTTGCATAACTCTGTGACTAGACCAAGTTCCAAACAGGCGAGGGCGCCGATGTCTGCTGGCCTTCACCAGATTACGTTGGACGATCTACTGTGTGAGGTATCCTCATTTAAACATTTATTTGCAGAAATCCCCCTATAGAGTCACAGTGTTAATAATTAGTGTACTGCGTCTAACATTAAATGTAATTCCTTTTTCACCGGAATACCGACAGAAAATTCACAAATACACGACTATAATTCAAAGGGAAATAAGTCTCGCATTAGGAATTTCGAAAGAGCTAAAACTGTCTATAAATGCACATTTTGTCATCCTTATTATGAATTTTTCAGTCTGTGGTGACTCTGAGAACGTACTTCTGATAATCCGATCTGTCGTGTCTCCCTCCCCCTCCCTTCTCTCCCTACTGTTTTCTACACTACCCCCCCACCCTTCACTCTTTAACACAGTGCATACGCGAGACCATCACAACCCGCGGAGGGAACAAACGATGACTTAACTTTAAATTAAGCGAACGAAATTATGCAAATTTTGATAATGTTTTTCATAGAAAACCGAAATTAGACTGGCCGCAACCGAATTTGTTGGTGGCTGTTACTGCCCCTCCCCAGTCCAATGCACTTCATAAGAAATGCAACTCATTGCTCAATAAGAGCGATGTTGTGGCACGTCGCTGGACTTGGGAAATATTGTGACGTAGTATCTGAGGTGATGTGTACTAATGCGTTGGAGGGAGGACGATTTTTCGTTTGGGCTTTATGTGAAGAACCTTAGAAAATTGTTGTACGTCTGCGAATGAGATCAACCGGACGGTTCATTCAGTACAAGACTGTTGCCCAGATGTTCAGTTGATTTAGATACGATTCTTTGGCAGAAATGATTCTACCAGAGAGGATTTTACAGAACCTATGTTTAAGTCAGATCTGGAACAACTTTACTGCCTCTACCATACACTTCACTAATTAAGATAATACCACAGAAATTAAGATGCCTGCGCAACAATACAGGCGATAATTGTTCTCTCGTTCCATTCGCTAAAGCAAGTGACTAAGAACAGTAAAATGTTTCCTCCACAATTCCCGTCAATTTCATTTTACGTAAGACATAGCTTAACATCCAGAGAATTTTATTTGAACTAACGCCGATCGCGGAAGCTTGTGCACTTATAAACAGTAACAATAGTTCACACGAACAAAGTTTTCCCTACAGGCAATTGATACAGGCACAGTGCAGCACATAATGATTACATTTCTGCATATGCACTATGAGTTTCTTCATTCATTCGTCAAAGCTTTGTGTGTGAGATGCTGTGGGTCGCAAAAGATGTGACCCTGTATGTGGTAAGGACTCAAAACACTTATTATCGCTCACAATGCCATTCTTAGTTTGTTTGTGTGAAATCGTATGGCACTTAACTGCTAAGGTCATCAGTCCCTAAGCTTACACACTACTTAATCTAAATTATCCTAAGGATGAAATGGTAGTTAAATAGACACCCTACCTGCAAGCAGGCGTTGATACACTTCATTGGGGACATGTTGAAAATGTGTGCACCGACCGAGACTCGAACCCGGGAACTCCGGCTTACATGACAGACGCTCTATCCATCTGAGCCGCCGCGGGCACAGAGGATATTGCGTCTGCAGGGACTTATCCCTTGCACGCTCCCCGTGAGATCCACATTCCCAACATGTCCACAACACTACATTCGTAGTGCGCCTAATGGATGTTGGGAATGTGGATCTCACGGGGAGTGTGCAAGGGATAAGACCCTGCAGACGCACTATCCTCTGTGCCCGCGGTGGCTCAGATGGATAGAGCGTCTGCCATGTAAGCAGGAGATCCCGGGTTCGAGTCCCGGTCGATGCACACATTTTCAACATGTCCCCAATGAAGTGTATCAACGCCTGCTTGCAGCTAGGGTGTCTATTTAATTATCATTTCATTTCTAGCAAAGCTGCATGGTCATCCACGGTAACTGTTCTTTCGGGAACAGATACTACCGTCATATATATAGTTATCCTAAGGACAAACACACACACTCATGCCCGAGGGAGGGCTCGAATCTCCGCCGGGACCAGCCGCACAGTCCACGACTGCAGCGCCTTAGACAGCTCGGCTAATCTCAGAGTTTTGCACACTCCAGAAGTAAGCAAAAACTGTTTCTTATTACACCTTTCTATGTATGATAATTTCTTTTATTTTGTGCTTGAAATCCTTTTTGGAATATAAAAGATAAAATAGGGCTCCGATTATTATATCTAAAAACGAGTTCTTGAGATATTTCCTGTAGCCTCTGCGAAAATTAATACCACTGTTTCCGGCTTAAGAGCAATTCTACATTATCAGACGCAATAATATGAGTTGTCCTGCTGCTCTCAGGCTGTTTTGCTACTTGTAATAACTAGACATTCGTACTTCATACTGAATATACTGATTAATTTGCCCAACGAGCAGTTGAGCATTGTTGTTGTGATAGTGTTTGACTGCTCATCAAAAGTAAATAGTAGACCTTTATTCACATTTAAGTCACGGGCGCATTTCGCATAGTAACGCTTCGAATAGTTGGAAATACTTCGAGTAGACGTTATAGTCAAATGATTTCACTGTTCCCGTGTGGTTAATTTTATCTACCTTTAAAATACAGCGTGACTGTAGCCACTGAACCAGCTGTTGGGTAATTTCTTACAAATTCGTGACAATTATCAGTACAGACCCATGTCTCCACAGCTATTTCGAACAAAAGACAACATTGTGAAATAGTATATAAAAATTTCAGACTGTATAATACAGTATCTTTTCGATCACAACCCCCAAAATCCTTGCATTTCGTATATAACTAGAGTAATCTCATTTTCAAGAGAACGATAAATTATAATTTAGTTTTAGGTCTTATTGATAAACAAGGGAAAATATATTAAATTTATCTGATTTTCTACGTTTTTTATTTATTTCATCATTTCTACAGAGTCTGCGGGTGTTGGACTAAAGTCACACACAGTTTTTCTGTATAATCTTCCGTTTCTTTTCGTACTATATGTCACAGAAGAGAAAGAGAATGAAAGTATTTCAATATTTTCAAGTAACATCAGACTTCTGTGGCGACTTTACGATAGAGTGAACAGCATCTAAGACAGTAACCAGACCTACTTCGTGATCAACTTTGAAAATGAGTTATCTTATCTCTTTTTACCTCTCTTCCTTTACTAGCTTCAGCTGCTTTGCTATAATCTGACTAGCATTATTTCCTTTAGAGTTGTCCATTTCAAAACCCACTGATCTGAGAAGCAGGGATAGAAAATTACTGTACTATTATGTAAATAATTTGACAGATTACATTTGAATATTTCTGTTCTTTTTTAAACTATGTTTTCCATTTGGACAGTTACATTGTCAAAGAAACAATATAACCGACTCCGTCCACAAATAAAATTGGAGCAAAACCTAACTTTTGAGGTTTCGTGGCTGCTCATTGTAGTGTTTGGCCTTGGAACTGGATGTTCTAATTTAAAAAAAAATTTAGTACGTTTAGCCTTTACTGGTTCGTAGACCTTTACCTATTTCGAAGTTGGTAGCTGCATACTACGGACATATCTGACTCTTGGTCATACCGCCCACGAATTTTAATCCGGTAGTTAAATTAATTTTTGGATTTGGTTTCGCTGTGAGTAGTAATCAGTTTTTCCTCACAATAGGGTTATCTTTAGGCCTACAATATTCGACTTTGAGACAGTTCCTTGGCTGAGAAACAGATTGATGTACAGTACAGGAATGTACACAGGGAAATAAATCAATTTCGTAGGTATTGATCTTTATTCGAGACCAGCTCAGCTGAAAGGAAAACACAACGCCCTCAGTTGTTAAATGTAAATGATCAGAGACGAGTTGTATAAAAACAAATAGATATAAACTGTATTCCCCGTAGATAATGGATAAATGTTGCCGGAACAGAAAACAGCAATGCATTGAAAACGGCTGGGATTCTAACGCATTACATCACGTTGTGACTAGAGGGTTTTGACAACGTTTTTTAGAAATTGTTACGTGATGACAGTTTTCACACATAATATTATGAGTATTTGTCCACCTTTTTTTAAGTTTTTTACATATACCACTTTGTATCTTCAGCTAAAATCGAGCTCACGATGAAGACGTAATGGTCCCACTCATAAACACAAATGCAACAGTTATTTTTAGAACGTTATTCCTGAACTGCAGTAACGAAATAAAAAATAAGATTTATGGCTGTTCATCGCTCCAAGCAGCTACGTGTGCGCTAATGGTTCTCCCGTTGCGGCAGGTCGGCGTCGACCTACATTATGCAGTGGTGAAGCTTCAGTCGGGATTCTGCCTGATTTCCGTATTGCGTTACTGAAGATGACATCAACAGATTAAAAAATTCGGTGTCCATCTTGCGGCAGCCACAAGACAAGTGATAGACAGCTGATGTTTCCCGCAATGTAACTTACACTAGAAAGGTCGTTATGGAACGTACCAGACAGTCAGTAACACGGTTTCTATTTTAGGCTTCATTATGCTTTTGTAAACCTGGAGCTCATTTACTTTAACAAAAGTTCGGAAGTATTTTTAGAAAACAGAAATTTCAGTTAAAATTTAGCATTTTTCATAATAATATATGTTAAAATACTGTTAAAAATCCCAATTTTTCATAAGAATTTTTCATTACAAATAGTGTAAAGTTAATGCTTAATGGCGCTTGGGAAGGAATAATACATACGTGAAAAACTGTATTAGATGAAATATGAAGAAAGAAAGGAAAAATGAAGTGATCTATGGTCAAGACACCGCTTAGCGGTTGTTCGGCTGGAAGTTGTTACGTAATAGATATCACAAAAAGGAAACAGAACGAAAGTATTTCATTGTTTTCAAGTAGTATCAGTCCTTTGTTACAGTTGCGCAAAACAGTGAAAAGCATCCAAGACAACCATCCAAATCTTTCTACTTGACGTCACTTCGGAGTTGCGCTTCGAAAAAGATGAGTTGTCACGATTAGGGCAACACAGTCGTCTAACTCCCGCGTGAAGAAAATCTCCGATCTGGCAGGGAATCGAACACGGGACCTCACGATCTAGAGGCAGCGACGCTAACAAGTAGACGACGAGGTGTAGGGAAAGTGGGTTTAACGTGCTGTTGAGGAGGAGATCATTTGAAATGGAACACAAGCTCGAACTGGGGAAGGAAATGGTCAGCGCCCTTTCAAAGCAACCATCCCTTCATTCCCCCTATGTAATACTATCAAATAACGGAAAACCTAAATGTAGGTGGCCAGGTGGAGATTTGGACCATCTTTCTCCCGAATGAGAGTTCACTGTATCACGTCGCCCGGTGATTAATATGATACGATTCGAATGGTGTGATTAATTTCTAGGATACCACGTATTCATGCTAGAGTTCACAACGAAACTGTCTAAGAACCTGAGTATGTCATCAACTGAAAGTAATTTATATTCATAATCAATATGCATATCTACGTCTATCATATATGTAAGCTATAGCCCCAGCTACGATTCTCTTTGTGTATGTTATGGCTAATTTCAGTAACTACTGTATTGATATTATACGGTTTTCACTAATAAATATACTGATACAAGATGAATGTTTGTATAAATAATTCATTGTTTATAGTAATGACTAGTATCTAACATACATTGGCAGTAAAAAAAAAAAATTGCAACACCAAGAAGGACTGCACCACTTAAAAGAAAATTGGTATGCGTGAGTCTATACCGGCAAGAGGATGTATATTCAGACGCATGAGACTGGTGCTAATAGTGCCACAATGAGGTTGCAAAAATCAAATGGCTCTGAGCACTATGAGACTTAACTTCTGAGGTCATCAGTCCCCTAGAACTTAGAACTACTAAAACCTAATTAATCTAAGGACATCACACTCACCCATGCCCGAGGCAGGATTCGAACCTGCGACCGTAGCGGTCGCGTGGTTTCAGACTGTAGCGCCTAGAACCGCTCGGCCACTCCGGCCGGCTAAGAGGTTGCAGATCAAGTTCATTGTAAATACACGCTATGATGGTCTTGAGCGTAAGATATCTTTGAGACTGGACGTGGTGAGCTGCTGTTGGTCAAGAATGCTTTTAAGACGACAAAGACGCCATTATCAACACATCACTGAGTTTGAACTGTGTAGTTTAACAGAGCTACGAGGAGTTGGATGTTCCTTCTGAGATACTGCATAAAGACTTGGCAGGAAGGTAGCTACTGTACCACTGTACATGATTGCTGGCAGCGGTGGTCACGAGAACGTACGGACGCAAGAAGACCAGGCTCTGGACACTCACATGGCGCTACGGTGAAAGAAGACCATAGTGTTCGGCGTATGGCTCTGGCGCATCGTACTGCTAGACACACTGTACGTACGCCTAGAGTTACGTTCTGGGGTACAATTTCGTATGACAACAGGAACGCTCTCGTGGTTATCCCACGCGTCCTGACTACAAAATTGTACGTCAGTCTTGTGATTCGACCTGTTGGGCTGCCATTCATGAATAGCATTCCGGAGGGCGTTTTCTGACAGGATGATGTTCGCCCGCATACTGCTGTTGTAACACAACTTTCTCTACAGTGTGTCGACATATTGCCTTGGCCTACTCGATCGTCCGATCTGTCTCCGGCTGAATACACTGGACCTACACCTGTGGGGCATCATCGGATGACAACTCCAGCGTAATCCGCAAACAGCATTAACCGTCCCTGAATTGCCGGCCAACTGCAAAAGGTAGGGAACTCCTTCCCACAAACTGACAACCGGCACCCGTATGACACACTGCATGCAAGTTCGCATGCTTGCATTCAACATACAGGTGTTTACATCGGTTATTAACATACCAGTATTTCATATTTGCAATTGCTTACCTCGCGCTTACATTAACCTGTGATCCTGCAATGTAGATAGTTTCAGATGTGATACCAAGGCAAATGTATTCCCAAAATACCATTACTCTTCATTAATTATTTTTTTTAATGTTGCGATTTGTGTATGTACTGTTAATACTGTTATATGTTCATATTTAATATGAGTTTAGAGTGACATCTCGTGGTAACGACGCACGGTACGAGCTGGTCAGCTAGGGAGGAGATGGGAAAGCAGTAAAGGAACAGCTGCCATAATTCCAGAGAGCAACTAAGCTTGAACAGAATCTAGGTTGGGCCTGGTGGTTTAACGGTAAAGCGCGTTCCTGGAACCTGAAAAGTTGCGGTAGGACCACAGTTTTTACAATCTGCTTTTTAACCTAGCATTCACCGCTCAGTGAGGTGGAGATTCGCCAGAAATGTCGCGTGTTTTGGGCTCAACGTTAAACTGTATGTCCAGTTCCTGCAAGAACGCCGCCCTGCCTCTTGATGCACAACAGAATCACAAGAGCAGTTTATTGTTTGTCTGTGGAAAAAGAAAGCCTACAACGGCTTGCTTATTTCGCATTCAGCTTTACTCGACAGAGCATCAGTAGTATACACTCGGAAGAACACAGCCATGTTACATTGTAGGTATGTACATTTAGGCGTGTCCTTAATCCCAAACACGTCACTCGATAACAGAAAATAGTTTTTCTGCCATAGAAGAGAGGGAAAGAAGCGTGAAATTTCGAGGTTAAAAAATGAGCTATCCAGGACTGGGATCTTCGCAATGTCTGTGGGTACAACACAGTACCACCTGCAGTCACAGTTCTACGACTTCTGCGTTCTAGTTGGCACACTGCAGAATGATGTGAAAAACTGAAGAGAAGTGTTTAATGCTGTGTACAGTTATGGTAGGGACCCGACATAAAGGCAGAGCAATAAGTCTAAAATAGAATCACTAGTGCCAACACAAGAATGCAACAACAACTATTTACTAAAGGAATATACATCAAAAATTAGATACTCATACTCTGTGAGGTGGTGTGGCACGATAAACCTAATCTAACCCAACAAATGTTCAAATGTGTGTGAAATCTTATGGGACTTAACAAAAATGGCTCAAATGGCTCTGAGCACTATGGGACTTAACATCTGTGGTCATCAGTCCCCTAGAACTTAGAACTACTTAAACCTAACTACATCACACACATCCATGCCCGAGGCAGGATTCGAACCTGCGACCGTAGTAGTCGCGCGGTTCCGGACTGAAGCGCCTTAACCGCTAGACCACCGCGGCCGGCATGGGACTTAACAGCTAAGGTCATCAGTCCCTAAGCTTACACACTACTTAACCTGAATTATCCGAAGGACAAACACAGACACCCATCCCCGAGGGAGGACTCGAACCTCCGCCGTGACCAGCCGCACAGTCCATGACTGCAGCGCAACAGACCGATCGGCTAATCCCGCGCGGCTCTACCCCAACACAGTAGACGATTTCTAACTAATGTCATCGAGGTTAAGAGAGCTTAAGTTCAAATTCTCAAGTAGTAAACACTTTGACTGTCACTTAAATAATGTTTGACCCTCGGCGTAAATTGTCCGAAGACTCGAACTATTGAACTGCGATGGTAACTGCTGAACGACGACTGCTATAAATGGAACTGTAACTGGCCGAGTGTGTGCATGTAGTCGCTAAAATCGTGTACTCGCCATGTGAATGCCATCCTGTCGTCTATTTGGCCGATTTGTAAAACTGTTCCGAGTTTCGGCGCCCTCTGTGGAGGCGGACGTAACGACCGACGGATGAAAGGCCTATTTGAAAGCCTTATAGTGGAAGTACAAAGTAGTTTCTAGTACATGCGCCGCCTAGGAGGCGACTGACCAATTTAAGCATGGAGCCACGCTGAGACTCTCTGTAGTGTGGCGCCCTGTGAAGATCACCTTGTGTACCGCGTCAGGCGTATACACAGCAGTTAGTTTGGCACAGCCCTTTGCTCCTAAAAGGTGATTTGAGGGTGGTTTTGGGAATTTCCCACATCCATCTAGTCGTTTATTGGCCCTGGCCGAACTTTACCTAACTACCCCAAAAATGTATCTTTCAAATAACATTTTCTTTATCTTTCGTTATGCCAGTCGACATTAAAAACACAAATCAAGAAAATAGTGTAATAAACCCGTTGTCGAATAGATATGAATTTTTAAAAGCACAGTGTTATAATGAAATCAAAGTTGAATAAGACTTTTTGAAAAGTTTATTTCCTCTTTCTTCCATTCGAGGGTTGTTAATGTGGCATTTTTGTAGCTGTCCAGTAGCTTTTCCACAATCAATCCTTTTTTTTCCTATTCCAGATTTTTAATTTTCAATTTAAATCTAACACTATCGGAGTCTATATACATCATTTTTGTGAAAATCTTTAGCTTTATTTCATTACTCGTTGGATACCGCGAATATAATCATATGAACATGTAATTTCAGATCCTCGAATAAAAAGGGTCGCATCCATGTTCATACTAATAACATAAGAAGATGTACTGTTGAAATGTGCGTACCGTTTACGTAGCAAAGTAATCTACATAAAAAATACTACGCAGATAACTATAAATCTTTAGAGATACAATAAATTTTGTGTTGTTCTAGTCAGTTTTAATTCTTATGGCACGATACGTTTTCAAACTTACCGAATCATTTCCATAAAAACTATAAACTTTTGAACATTTCCCTTCTTGGAAAAATTTCTGTGAACGCTCATAATGTTTAGATATATGTTCTACACACGTACTGTACATGGTTCACTACAGATAAGAGTGATTTTGCAATAGTGTCATCCTTACCGATCAGGCGAGACATTAAGTTCCCGAAGGCAGAGACTAAAAGCATGCCGAGGGTAGACAGCCAGCAATTACTAGAACTTATTAAGCTATTATCAGTTTTCCTATACGACCTTCTTGGTGTACTGACGCTATATTAAAACGTTATGACAGTCATAAGTCTATAACGTACAGAAAACATGACAACAATAAAGAATATGGTACAAACTAACGAAACTGCGATGAGAGTACAACAACAATCAAACTTTCATTTCTACCCTACTTTTAATTTCAGTGCAGGAGTTGTAGTACTGATCGTACGAACTAAACTTAAAAATAACGAGTCGTTTTACTACTATTGCTTTTAGAGGCATTATAACGTTTAACTGTACGGATAACTGAGCAAGACTCGAAATACACTCCTGGAAATGGAAAAAAGAACACATTGACACCGGTGTGTCAGACCCGCCATACTTGCTCCGGACACTGCGAGAGGGCTGTACAAGCAATGATCACACGCACGGCACAGCGGACACACCAGGAATCGCGGTGTTGGCCGTCGAATGGCGCTAGCTCCGCAGCATTTGTGCACCGCCGCCGTCAGTGTCAGCCAGTTTGCCGTGGCATACGGAGCTCCATCGCAGTCTTTAACACTGGTAGCATGCCGCGACAGCGTGGACGTGAACCGCATGTGCAGTTGACGGACTTTGAGCGAGGGCGTATAGTGGGCATGCGGGAGGCCGGGTGGACGTACCGCCGAATTGCTCAACACGTGGGGCGTGAGGTCACAGTACATCGATGTTGTCGCCAGTGGTCGGCGGAAGGTGCACGTGCCCGTCGACCTGGGACCGGACCGCAGCGACGCACGGATGCACGCCAAGACCGTAGGATCCTACGCAGTGCCGTAGGGGACCGCACCGCCACTTCCCAGCAAATTAGGGACACTGTTGCTCCTGGGGTATCGGCGAGGACCATTCGCAACCGTCTCCATGAAGCTGGGCTACGGTCCCGCACACCGTTAGGCCGTCTTCCGCTCACGCCCCAACATCGTGCAGCCCGCCTCCAGTGGTGTCGCGACAGACGTGAATGGAGGGACGAATGGAGACGTGTCGTCTTCAGCGATGAGAATCGCTTCTGCCTTGGTGCCAATGATGGTCGTATTCGTGTTTGGCGCCGTGCAGGTGAGCGCCACAATCAGGACTGCATACGACCGAGGCACACAGGGCCAACACCCGGCATCATGGTGTGGGGAGCGATCTCCTACACTGGCCGTACACCACTGGTGATCGTCGAGGGGACACTGAATAGTGCACGGTACATCCAAACCGTCATCGAACCCATCGTTCTACCATTCCTAGACCGGCAAGGGAACTTGCTGTTCCAACAGGACAATGCACGTCCGCATGTATCCCGTGCCACCCAACGTGCTCTAGAAGGTGTAAGTCAACTACCCTGGCCAGCAAGATCTCCGGATCTGTCCCCCATTAGCATGTTTGGGACTGGATGAAGCGTCGTCTCACGCGGTCTGCACGTCCAGCACGAACGCTGGTCCAACTGAGGCGCCAGGTGGAAATGGCATGGCAAGCCGTTCCACAGGACTACATCCAGCATCTCTACGATCGTCTCCATGGGAGAATAGCAGCCTGCATTGCTGCGAAAGGTGGATATACACTGTACTAGTGCCGACATTGTGCATGCTCTGTTGCCTGTGTCTATGTGCCTGTGGTTCTGTCAGTGTGATCATGTGATGTATCTGACCCCAGGAATGTGTCAATAAAGTTTCCCCTTCCTGGGACAATGAATTCACGGTGTTCTTATTTCAATTTCCAGGAGTGTATATTGAAAATGAGTCTCGATATTTCGTATCTTTTTCGTGTTTGGTGTTATATTTATCAGGGTGGTTCTTAAGAAACATGAGTTGGGTTCACTGAGTTCCGGTTTCGGTTTCCTATTCAGGGATATACCACACTCCTCTCCAAAATGCATATTGAAAACAGTTTCCTGTATGAAGTACACTATACGAAGAAAAATCTATACTATGCGAATCAGTATCATGGGTATGACCATTTGCTAACATTTATTCTCGCTCTATTCACGGACAAAAATGGTTCAAACGCCTCTTAACACTATGGGACTTAACATCTGAGGTCGTCATTCCCCTAGACTTAGAACTACTTAAACCTAACTAACCTAAGGAAATCACACACATGCATGCCCGAGGCAGGATTCGAACCTGCGACCGTAGCAGCAGCGCGGTTCCAGACTGAAGCGCCTAGAACCACTCGACCACAGCGGCCGACTATTCACGGACAGAGCATGGAAAGGGTTGTTCCTTGTGGGAGTAGTTGTTGGTGTAATTTCTTTTTCCTTTGAGTGTCTGTCAGTTAATATTTTTACAGCACTTCTGTTACACCTTCCAGTAGGTCAGACATGCGCGCCACTCACTATTCCTGCTGCACGTTTCGTATACGCTCTGTATACCTTGCTAGGGCGACACGATATGGATTCCATATTCTTGAGCAGTATTCCATTATGGGTGGCACATGACTCTTTTAGACAAACTACAATTTCCCAGAATCTTACGAATGCATCGAAACCAACCGTCTGCCGCACCTTTACCATGCTGTCACTCCGCTTCATTGTCCGCAGCTAGTGGTCTAGTGGCTAGCGTTGCTGTTTCTGGATCACGGGGTCCCGGATTCGATTCCCGGCCTGGTTGGGGATTTTTCTCTGCCCGGGGACTGGGTGTTTGTTTTGTCCTCATCATATCATTATTATCATCATCATTCGTGAGAGTGGCTAGATTGGCCTGTTTAAAAATTGGAACTTTGTGCGGGCCATGATGGCCGTGTATTTGAGCGCCGCACAAACCAAACATCATCAACATCACCACCCCACTTCATATATCTCGAATTTGTTAAACCCTGGTGTTTGTATGATATGACTGCTACCAGTTGTATCTCAGAAACCGTATAGTCTGACTACATTTTCGACGAAGGGCAAAGTTTTACATTTCTCAGCATTTAGAGCCAATTACCAGTCTTTCCACTAAACTGGTATGTCGTCAAAATCTAGCTGGATACTACTACACTTTTATTTCATAAAACATCCCTGTAGATAACCACATATCTCAAATAAATAATCGCCCTGAATAGACTAAAACAGTCTCCAATGTTAAACATCAGATCAGAATCGAGGTACTTAGACACATAGCACTTGCTCCGATAGAACGGGGATATAGAAGGATGTTGGCGGCGGCCTTTTAGAAGAAACCATCAGGCATTCGCCTTAATCAACTTAACGAAACCACGGAACCGATTGTACCGAGCGAAGTGTCGTAGTGGTTAGCAAACTGGACTCGCATTCGGAAGGACGACGCTCCACACTCACGTCTGTGCATCCACATTTAGCTTTTCCGCTGGTGCCGGGGTGGTTCCTGTGAAGAGGGCACGGCCAATTTCCTTCCCATCCTTGGGACAATCCGAGCTTGTGCTCCGTCGGTAATGACCTCGACTTTAAATCCAATCTCCCTTCCATTTCTTCGAAACCTTTCCTAGACTGAGAACTGCTGAAAGTGCACGACACGTGTTCGAAAATGCTATCCGACTAGCTGGTAACACACATAGTTTAGTTCGACCCAGATGGAAGCTATACATTCTTACACACAGTCATGCATACCATTACTTTTAATGCACAGTGAGCCAGAATTTCATCTTCACATGACAGCTGCGAAGTAGACAGTGGAACTTTATTAATCTATGTAGTCCAAACAGACACTATGATGCAATTAACAGGTGATATATTAGCATACAAGTAGCACCAATGTTAGTAATAAAACGAAAGGAAGGCCATATTGTAAAAAATTACTTTAAGATGGTTAAAGCGGAAGACGATATCACCTCATTTTCTGTTTTCTCTGAGGGAGGTGGTGGGCTGTAGGAAAGCATAACCTTATTATTGTCTTACTCCGCGACTCTTACCCGTACTTAATACGACAAAAGGAAAGTATATGGCTGTGGGAGAGTGAAATTTATAGAACGTGTTGCATAGCTGTAGTCTAGTGTTCCTGCGTCTTTATCGTTGGAGGAACACCAAACTATAATTTAGTATCCGTTTCAAAATTAAAAATTAATAAGGCATAGTTCTGTGTCTGCTTCAACAAACGCTTCCTTTACAAGCAAACACGCAAAGGCTACATGTATTTAAAATATTTTGCAACAATGCAGAACGTTGGGAGGATTAAAATATTAGGTTAGTTCAACATATGTTAGAAAGCAAGATAATTCAACAGCGTTTTTATAAAAAATGACACACAAAAAATCAAGAAACCATCGCCTATCTAACTAGTTGTGTAAAAGTTTTTATTGTTATAACACATTTTACAACCTCCACGGCATCATTCCTGTGGTAGGGAAATAGTATGACTGGATATATTGAACCAGTAACCACTGGTCTTCAGTTTTGCATGAGTATATGAATCACGCCAATTTAGTCTCCAGTTCTTTGCAAGTGACGCTCGATTCTCAAGTTACTGTTTTATGACTATTTTCTAACAGAGTTCAGTTTAGACTTGCGGAGAAGGACGTGCTTCACTTCAAGTTAATTTTTCCTCCGGCATAGATAGTAAATTTATTGGTAGAGAAAGTAATGATTGAGCAAGTTTTTTGGCGCACTACAAATCAGATGATAGTGCAAGCAAAGTTCCTTTGCTGTTTTAGCGAAGATAGTTGACATTTAGAGGATATGTTAGCGAAGGGGATGGTACCTAGTTCACTACATCTGACCACTACATCAAACCACCGAGCGAGGTGGCGCAGTGGTTAGCACACTGGACTCGCATCCGGGAGGACGACGGTTCAATCCCGTCTCAGGCCATCCTGGTTTAGGTTTTACGTGATTTCCCTAAATCGTTTCAGGCAAATGCTGGGATGGTTCCTTTGAAAGGGCACGGCCGATTTCCTTCCCAATCCTTCCCTAACCCGACCTTGCGCTCCGTCTCTAATGACCTCGTTGTCGACGGGACGTTAAACACTAACTACCACCACCACCATCAAACCAACATTGTCGACGTTTCTTTGCTATTCGATTCGTATTGAGCGAGGGAAAAATTACTTTCTAGGTGCATCTGCACGCGCCCTACTCTCTCTTAAGCCTCTGCAAGGTACGTGATGTCTAGCATAATGGTAGCTGAACCTACTTGGAACACAACGCAGCTTTACCGAACAGGGTTCCTCGAGAACTACATCGTCTTTGTTCCAAGCATTCCCACTGGAATTCCCCGAGCATTTCTTATGGGCTACACCGACCAGTTACAACTCTAGCAGTGCGTCTTCGAATTCGTTGTGTGTCTGATGTTTGGCCTACTTGACAAGAAACCCAAACATTGGAACATTCTCTAAAATTGGTTGCACTGCCGTCTTGTATGTGATACCCTTCATAGATGCAACGCATTTACCCAGAATCCTTCCAACGAATCTTTCTTCCATTCACCATCCTTAATAATTATTTAATCTGTTCATCCCATTTCATATGACTCTCTGATATTACCCTTAAATACTTGTACTATGTGAAGTGCTGTAGCAATCTTGAAATCAGGGTCTATCGGATTCTTTTTCTCTTTTATACATGTGATCCTACAGTCAAAGAGAGTTGCCTTTCCTTTGGCCATGTCTTTCTTTAAATCCTTACGTCACCGTCCATAACAGCAATAGAGGCCCCACTACACTTCCTTGGTACACATGCGATGTTACTTACGTTTCTATGGAACGTATACCGTTCAATATAACATACTGCGTTCTATTAACCATTGACGAATATGGCCAGTTCCCCATGGCCAAATGGTCAATTTCTTCCGCTTGTTTCTCTTTTCATTTCTCAGTCAGTGATACTACTCCCTTCTGCCATGTTTTAATAATATCGCATTTTATCAGGCCTGTCTTCCACTTCCGTCCCTTCCGTCACGTGCATTCCTGCCAGCGCTCATAGTTTAAATCT
The DNA here is from genome assembly GCF_021461385.2 of Schistocerca piceifrons. NCBI lineage: Eukaryota > Metazoa > Arthropoda > Insecta > Orthoptera > Acrididae > Schistocerca > Schistocerca piceifrons. The sequence goes on from NC_060149.1 coordinate 836,188,480, forward strand.
ACTTGCGTGTAATTTTTCGTTATTATTGTATTTCTCACGAATGAATGTTAACTGTGTACTTTTTATGGACCATAGTAATTTCTAAATCCCGGTTTTTAATTCAGATGTAACTTACAACATAAGTTACTTGTCGTAATGAATTTAATATAAAATACGTGTAATGCCTCGTTAGATGTCACAGAGGGGATGGTGGCCCTAATCCTGTCAGGTTGAAGAGACAAATATTCATCGACCCGATCGTGTATTTACGAAGCTATACAACAGTGTTATGCATCTGTGAGAGTACACTATTGAAGCTAGAAACTAATGTTGCACAGTTCGGTGCAAAATAAAAGAAGAAAATTGTAATGTGGGTGTTACACTCTTGTACTGGCGGAAGTAAAGCTGTGAGGACGGGGCGTGGTTCGTGCTTGGGTAGCTCAGTTGGTACAGCACTTGCCCGCGAAAGGCAAATGTCCCGAGTTCGATTCTCGATCCGGTACACAGTTTTAATCTTCCAGGAAGTTTCATATCAGCGCACACTCCGCTACAGAGTGAAAATCTCATAAAATCTCATTCTGGAAACATGCCCCAGGCTGTGGCTAAGCCATGTCTCCGCAATATCCTTTCTTCTAGGAGTGCTAGTGCTGCAAGGTTCGCAGGAGAGCTTCTCTGGAGTTTGGAAAGAAGGAGACGAGGCACTGGCGGAAGTACAGCAGTGGGGACGGCGCGTGAGTCGTGTTTGGGTCGCTCAGTTGGTAGAGCACTTTCCCGCGAAAGGCAAAGGTCCGTAATTCGAGTCTCGGTCCGGCACACAGTTTTAATCTGTCAGGAAGTTTCATATCAGCGCACACTCCGCTGCAGAGTGAAAATCTCATTCTGTTATTATAATATAACAATACTTGTTTCACTTACATAACTGTTGCCCCTCTAGTACGGGGTCCACTTTTTCAGGATTTGGTAAATTTTATTTTAGTATTTAACTTTATGGCCGGATTCTTTTCCTGGCGCCGGAAAGCTTTTGACACCGTTCCTCACAAGCGACTTCTAATCAAGCTGCGGGCCCCTGGGGTATCGTCTCAATTGTGCGACTAGATGCGTGATTTCCTGTCGGAAAGGTCTTAGTTCGTAGTAATAGACGGCAGGCAAATCATCGAGTAAAACTGAAGTGATATCAGGTGTTCCTCAGGGAAGCGTCCTGGGGCCACTGCTGTTCCTGATCTATCTAAATGACCTGGGTGACAATCTGAGCAGTTCTCTTAGGTTGTTCGCAGCTGATGCTGTAATTTACCGTCTAGTAAGATCATCCGAAGACCAGTATCAGTTGCAAAGCGATTTAGAAAGGATTGCTGTATAGTGTGGCAGGTGGCAGTTGACGCTAAATAACGAAAAGTGTGAGGTGATCCACATGAGTTCCAAAAGAAATCCGTTGGAATTCGATTACTCGATAAATAGTACAATTCTCAAGGCTGTCAATTCAACTAAGTACCTGGGTGTTAAAATTACGAACAACTTCAGTTGGAAAGACCACATAGATAATATTGTGAGGAAGGCGAGCCAAAGGTTGCGTTTCATTGGCAGGACACTTGGAAGATGCAACAAGTCCACTAAAGAGACAGCTTACACGACACTCGTTCGTCCTCTGTCAGAATATTGCTGCGCGGTGTGGGATCCTTACCAGGTGGGATTGACGGAGGACATCGAAAGGGTGCAAAAAAGGGCAGCTCGTTTTGCATTATCGTGTAATAGGGGAGAGAGTGTGGCAGATATGATACGCGAGTTGGGATGGAAGTCATTAAAGCAAAGAGGTTTTTCGTCGCGGCGAGATCTATTTACGAAATTTCAGTCACCAACCTTCTCTTCCGAATGCGAAAATATTTTGTTGAGCCCAACATACATAGGTAGGAATGATCATCAAAATAAAATAAGAGAAATCAGAGCTCGAACAGAAAGGTTTAGGTGCTTGTTTTTCCCGCGCACTGTTCGGGAGTGGAATGGTAGAGAGATAGTATGATCGTGGTTCGATGAACCCTCTGCCAAGCACTTAAATGTGAATTGCAAAGTAATCATGTAGATGTAGATGTAGATGTAGATCATGAAGATAACGTAAGATAGTGAAGTCGTGTGCGCCTTCTGACTGCGAATCGTGTAAACTTCGATCTGTGTGTCTGTATTTTTAACTGTTTGTGTATCGTGTTCTGCGCGGCGCAGTTTTGGCACCAAGACAGTATTTATCTAAACGAAAGCGGGATAGTCTGAAAAGCCACATACAGGCTCACTGGTGTATAAGAACAAGAGTCGTTAATCCGCCTCAAGGATTCGTCCGTGAGTCTTACTCACCCAAGTAGCTGCGCGTTACTCTATACGAGAAGGTCAACTGTAACAGTACAGATGACTTCCAATAATGTGAGTAAGTACCGGGTGACCAAAAGTCAGTATAAATTTGAAAACTGAATAAATCACGGAATAATGTAGATAGAGAGGTACAAATTGACACACATGCTTGGAATGACATGGGGTTTTATTAGAACAAAAAAAATACGAAATTTCAAAAAACGTCCGACAGATGGCGCTTCATCTGATCAGAGTAGTAATAGTTAGCATAACAAAGTAAGACAAACCAAAGATGATGTTATTTACAGGAAATGCTCAATATGTCCACCATCATTCCTCAACAATAGCTGTGGTCGAGGAATAATGTTGTGAACAGCACTGTAAAGCATGTCCGGAGTTATGGTGAGGCATTGGCGTCGGATGTTGTCTTTCAGCATCCCTAGAGATCACGATACACTTGCGACTTCAGGTAACCCCAAAGCCAATAATCGCACGGCTGAGGTCTGGGGACCTGGGAGGCCAAGCATGACGAAAGTGGCGGCTGAGCACACGATCATCACCAAACGACGCGCGCAAGAGATCTTCCACGCGTCTAGCAATGTTGGGTGGACCGCCATCCTGCATAAACATCGTACGTTCAAGCAGGTGTTTATCAGCCAGGCTGGGGATGATGTGATTCTGTAACATATCGGCGTACCTCTCACCCGTCACGGTAGCAGTTAAAAAACAAGAATCACGCATTTCCTCGAAGAAAAAAGGCCCGATAACGGTAGATGTGGTAAATCCAACCCATACCGTGACTTTCTCGTCGTGCAATGGGGTTCCATGACAGTTCTAGGATTTTCGGTAGCCCAAATTCTGCAGTTTTGGGCGTTGACAGACCCTCGGGGCGTGAAATGAGCTCCGTCGGTCCACAACACGTACTCAACCAATCGTCATCTTCCGCCATCTTTTGAAACGCCCACACCGTAAATGCCCTCCGCTTCACTAAATCGCCAGGTAACAGTTCACGATGCCGATGGATTTAGTACGGATAGCATCGGATGGTACGCCAAAGTGCTAAGCAAACAGCAGTGTATGGAATGCCAGTGCGACGTGCGACTGCACTTTCCCGTGCATAGACGAACCCGCTACAGTCTCCATTTCTTCCTGAACTGTGTCAGCAGCATTACGCCTTGTGCTCGGTCGGCCACTACGGGGTCTAAACAACCCGTGGCTTCGAACGTCGAAATCATTCTCGCCAAAGCTGCATTTGTCAACGGATCTTTACCCGTTCGAATCCCCTTCCTATGGCGATAGGATCATAACGCAGAACTAGCAGATTCTACATTCTGATAATACAGCTTCACTAAAAGCGCTTTTTCAGGTAACGTCAACATGCTGCGACTGCTGGCGCATCTGATTCTCTCTCTCATCACAGCTCCTTTTATACACGATTGTCATGAGCAATCACTGACGTTTTGCTGTACAGAGCAATCTGTCGGACATTTTGTGAACTTTGTTTTTTCTTGTTCTAATAAAACCTCATGTCATTCCATGCATGTGTTTCAACTTCTACCTCTCTATCTACATTATTCCGTGGATTATTAAGTTTTCAAATTTATACTAACTTTTTGATTACCCGGTACATACCATGCACTGTATAGTGACTTGTGGGCTATACATGTTGATGTTCCGCCAAAACTTTCCTCGCGTATTTACCAACACGGCAAAAAACTAATAAAAATTATTCGCATCACAGCTCCGTCGCAGCCTGGGACGCCGGAGCGCGGGAAGGCGGCTACAGCTGTGAGGTGTCGGTGCAAGGTGGCAGATAGCAGCGCAAACGCGGAAGCAATTGGCCTGTCTGCTATTTTTAGGAGCGACGGAAGGTGGCACCGCGTCGTCGGCGGCAGCTGCGGCCGAGCGCCCCCCGGGAGGCGGGTCCTTGCCCCAGCGCCAGCGTACACGCCCCCACGCTGCGCCGGCACGTGCTCTGCCACCGCTTCCCGCCACGCCACGCCACACAACATGCGCCAGACCGCGCTCCTCGCTTTTTTCCCTCTTTTATCGACAGCTTTCCCGTTCTGTTGACACCGCTCCCAGCGTGGCATATCAGGCGCGACCACAGCTGCCGAGTTACGTAGTCAACTGAACCGTCTTTAGTGGCGTCAGTGCTCACAAAGCGAGTGTAACACCCACATTACAAGTTTCTTCTTTTATTTTCTACATCTACATCTACATTTATACACTGCAAGCCACCCAACGGTGTGTGGCGGAGGGCACTTTACGTGCTACTGTCATTACCTCCCTTTCCTGTTCCAGTCGCGTATGGTTCGCGGGAAGAACGACTGTCTGAAAGCTTCCGTGCGCGCTCGAATCTCTCTAATTTTACATTCGTGATCTCCTCGGGAGGTATAAGTAGGGGGAAGCAATATATTCCATACCTCATCCAGAAACGCACCCTCTCGAAACCTGGCGAGCAAGCTACACCGCGATGCAGAGCGCCTCTCTTGCAGAGTCTGCCACTTGAGTTTGATAAACATCTCCGTAACGCTATCACGGTTACCAAATAACCCTGTGACGAAACGCGCCGCTCTTCTTTGGATCTTCTCTATCTCCTCCGTCAACCCGATCTGGTACGGATCCCACACTGATGAGCAATACTCAAGTATAGGTCGAACGAGTGTTTTGTAAGCCACCTCCTTTGTTGATGGACTACATTTTCTAAAGATTCTCCCAATGAATCTCAACCTGGTACCCGTCTTACCAACAATTAATTTTATATGATCATTCCACTTCAAATCGTTCCGTACGCATACTCCCAGATATTTTACAGAAGTAACTGCTACAAGTGTTTGTTCCGCTATCATATAATCATACAATAAAGGATCCTTCTTTCTATGTATTCGCAATACATTACATTTGTCTATGTTAAGGGTCAGTTGCCACTCCCTGCACCAAGTGCCTATCCGCTGCAGATCTTCCTGCATTTCGCTACAATTTTCTAATGCTGCAACTTCTCTGTATACTACAGCATCATCCGCGAAAAGCAGCATCGAACTTCCGACACTATGTACTAGGTCATTTATATATATTGTGAAAAGCAATGGTCCCATAGCACTCCCCTGCGGCACGCCAGAGGTTACTTTAACGTCTGTAGACGTCTCTCCATTGATAACAACATGCTGTGATCTGTTTGCTAAAAACTCTTCAATCCAGCCACACAGCTGGTCTGATATTCCATAGGCTCTTACTTTGTTTATCAGGCGACAGAGCGGAACTGTATCGAACGCCTTCCGGAAGTCAAGGAAAATAGCATCTACCTGGGAGCCTCTATCTAATATTTTCTGGGTCTCATGAACAAATAAAGCGAGTTGGGTCTCACACGATCGCTGTTTCCAGAATCCATGTTGATTCCTACAGAGTAGATTCTGGATTTCCAAAAACGACATGATACGCGAGCAAAAAACCGAACTGTGCAACATTAGTTTCTTCCTTCAATTTGTGTACTCTTACAGATGCATAACAGTGTTGAAGCTTCGCAAATATACCATCGGATCGATGAACTGAACAGAGTTTATTGAATCTTGCGTTGAGTATACGACAAAATAAGCGCTTAACATTGTAAGTAGGCTGTTTAGGCTTTTATATTGGTAACACCACGTAACGCTCTGTATGAAAATCACTGGCTGTGCTGTGTGCAGTCTGTGGCTGGTTGGCATTGTTGTAATATTCGCTATTGTAGTGTTGGGCAGTTGGATTTGAACAGCGCGTAGCGTTGCGCAGTTGGAGGTGAGCCGCCAGCAGTGGTTGATGTGGGGAGAGAGATGGCGGAGTTTTGACAGCGGATGATCTGGACGTGTGTCCGCCAGAAAGAGTAAATTTGTAATACTGGATGTCATGAACTGATATATATATATATATATATATATATATATATATATATATATATATATATATATATATATATTATGACTTTTGAACACTATTAAAGGAAATACATTGTTTGTTCTCTATCAAAATCTTTCATTTGCTAACTATGGCTATCAGTAGTTAGTGCCTTCAGTAGTTAGAATCTTTTATTTAGCTGGCAGTATCGGCGCCCGCTGTATTGCAGTAGTTCGAGTAACAAAGATTTTTGTGGGCGCTCGCTGTATTGAAGTAGTTTGAGTAACGAAGATTTTTGTGAGGTAAGTGATTCATGAAAGGTATAGGTTATTGTTAGTCAAGGCCATTCTTTTGTAGGGATTTTTGAAAGTCAGATTGCGTTGCGCTAAAAATAGTGTCAGTTTAGTGTTGATCAGAATAAGTAAAGAGAGCAATGTCTGAGTGCGTTCAGTTTTGCTCAGCTGTTTGAAAATCAAATAACGTAGAGGTATATCAGCACAGTAATTCATTAATATTTCTAAGGGGACGTTTCTACACTATCCAACAGTCCTTAAGCACAGATTCGGCTAGCAAGTTCCACTCGCTATGGTGAGTAGAAGACTTCACCAATAGCGTAATGCTGGTAGGACCAAACAACATGATAACCAATATTGAAAGAACATTCCGGGATGCATAGACGTGTTTTTCTTATGAGTGGTAAAGCGTGTCTTAAGAGGAGAGAGACATAATACTCCAATAAGGGGGGAAATACTTAAAGTGTAGTGGAAATGCGCCAATTCGCAGAGTAACTGCTTTGGATTTTAGCTGTCATCCTGCATGTGTGAGTCTGTGATCGAAGTTGTTTCCATAGACGTATCACAGACCTGTGTAAAGTTTTGTCATCTGTACTGGAGAAAAGTCAAGTCAGTATGGGGGGGGGGGGGGGTTAATGGTTAATGTAGTTGTGGAGGAGCTGAGAACTGTGATGATGGATTTTGTAGCTTCGGAAACAGCTATATTGCAGCTTGGATGTATTTTGATGTGGTTTTGGAGCGTTACAATACAATGTCAAAATTCCAGATAATCAAACCAAGAAAACCTTATAAATTATGCTCTGTCTTCATTCAGTTTTAATTAGTCACCTATAAACTAAGTGGGGCTTCGCAACACCAACTCCAACAAAGACATTATAAGTGTTACACAGAAGCGTTATATTAAAAAAGGCAAAACATATTTTCTCCAATCCAGGACAGTGTTCTCAGCCATACCCTCGACTACAGATATTACTGAACTAGAGTTGGTTCTCGCAAAGAATGATTTTCCCTGAAGTATTAAGAAGAAGAACCAATGTGTTGAGAAGACTTAAACTGTTCCCTATTAAGGAACTACTCCTCTATGTAAAGTTAATGTACAGACAAGCTATCCTTAACATCGGTTAGCTGCAGTTCTTGAACATATTGTCACATCGAATAAAATTATTTTCTTTGGGACAGAAAAGCTTCTATCTGTAAATCAGCACGATTTTAGAAAGCATCGCCCGTGTGAAACTCAACTTGCTCTTTTCTCCCATGATAACCTGCTAACCATGAGCAGGCCTTCGTGGGCGAGCGGTTCTAGGCGCTTCAGTCCGCAACCGCGCTGCTGCTACGGTCGCCGGTTCGAATCCTGCCTCGTGCATGGATGTGTGTGCTGTCCTTAGGTTAGTTAGTTTTAAGTAGTTCTAAGTCTAGGGAACTGATGACCTCAGATGTTAAGTCCCATGGTGCTTAGAGCCATTTGAACCATTTTTGCTAACCATGGACTGAGGGAAGATAGAAGATTTCGTAGTCCTAGACTGCCGGAAAGCGTTAGACACAGCGCCACACTGCAGACTGTTAACCGAGGTCTGAGCATCGGAGCGTACGGAATGGGTACGCAGATATGCATGTAGCTCGATGACTTTTTAAGTAATAGGACCCAGTATTTTGTTCTGGACGGCAAGTGTTCATAAGAGACAAAAACATCGTCACAAGTGCGTCAGTGAAGTGTAATAACACAACTCTTGTTCACTATACTCGAACATATAAACGATCCGAGTTATATGGTAAGCAGAAATCTGCAAATGTTTCCTGATGATGCTCCAGTGTACCGAAAAGAGTCGTCTTTGAGTGATTGTGGGAGAATACAAGATAACCTTTGATGTAATTATTATTTGGTGCGATGGGTGGCAACTTTCTGTAACTTTCTGTAAATGTGGAATAATATAAGTTAATGAAGATGAGAAGGAGAAACAATAGAATAGAGTACTAGTATGCTGCATGAGACAGTCATGTCTGTTACATATCTGGGCTGTACCTTAGAAAGCGACATGAAAAGGAATGAGCATATAAGGGCGGTCTTAGGAAAGTGGAATGGTCGATTTTGGTTTACTGGGAGAAATGATGGAAATCTGTGGTAAGTTCCCGTGGGACCAAACTGCTGAGGTCATCGGTCCTCAGGCTTACACACTACTTAATCTAACTTAAATTAACTTACGCTAAGGACAACACACAAACCAATGCTTACTGGGAGAATTCTAGGAAAATGTAGTTCATCTACAGGGTGCTACAAAAAGATACGGCCAAACTTTCAGGAAACATTCCTCACACACAAAGAAAGAAAATATGTTATGTGGACATGTGTCCGGAAACGCTTACTTTCCATGTTAGAGCTCATTTTATTACTTCTCTTCAAATCACATTAATCATGGAATGGAAACACACAGCAACAGAACGTACCAGCTGACTTCAAACACTTTGTTACAGGAAATGTTCAAAATGTCCTCCGTTAGCGAGGATACATGCATCCACTCTCCGTTGCATGGAATCCCTGATGCGCTGATGCAGCCCTGGAGAATGGCGTATTGTATCACAGCCGTCCACAATACGAGCACGAAGAGTCTCTACATTTGGTACTGGGGTTGCGTAGACAAGAGCTTTCAAATGCCCCCATAAATGAAAGTCAAGAGGGTTAAGGTCAGGAGAGCGTGGAGGCCATGGAATTGGTCCTCCTCTACCAATCCATCGGTCACAGAATCTGTTGTTGAGAAGCGTACGAACACTTCGACTGAAATGTGCAGGAGCTCCATCGTGCATGAACTACATGTTGTGTCGTACTTGTAAAGGCACATGTTCTAGCAACACAGGTAGAGTATCCCGTATGAAATCATGACAACGTGCTCCATTGAGCGTAGGTGGAAGAACATGGGGCCCAATCAAGACATCACCAACAATGCCCGCTCAAACGTTCACAGAAAATCTGTGTTGATGACGTCATTGCACAATTGCGTGCGGATTCTCGTCAGCCCACACATGTTGATTGTGAAAATTTACAATTTGATCACGTTGGAATGAAGCCTCATCCGTAAAGAGAACATTTGCACTGACGCATTGTTGGATGAACCATTCGCAGAAGTGTACCCGTGGAGGCCAGTCAGCTGCTGATAGTGCCTGCACACGCTGTACTTGGTACGGAAACAACTGGTTATCCCGTAGCACTCTCCATACAGTGACGTGGTCAACGTTACCTTGTACAGCATCAACTTCTCTGACGCTGACATTAGGTTTATCGTCAACTGCACGAAGAATTGCCATGTCCATTGCAGGTGTCCTCGTCGTTCTAGGTCTTCCCCAGTCGCGAGTCATAGGCTGGAATGTTCTGTGCTCCCTAAGACGCCGATCAATTGCTTCGAACGTCTTCCTGTCAGGACACCTTCATTCTGGAAATCTGTCTCGATACAAACGTACCGCGTCACGGCTATTGCCCCGTGCTAATCCATACATCAAATGGGCATCTGCCAACTCCGCATTTGTAAACATTGCACTGACTGCAAAACCACGTTCGTGATTAACACTAACCTGCTGATGCTACGTACTGATGTGCTTGATGCTAGTATTGTAGAGCAGTGAGTCGCATGTCAACACAAGCACCGAAGTCAACATTACTTTCCTTCAATTGGGCCAACTGGCGGTGAATCGAGGAAGTACAGTACGTACTGACGAAACTAAGATGAGCTCTAACATGGAAATTAAGCGTTTCCGGACACGTGTCCACATAACATATTTTCTTTATTTGTGTGTGAGGAATGTTTCCTGAAAGTTTGGCCGTACCTTTTTGTAACACCCTGTATTAAGGAGACACCAAGGAGAACAGTTGTGTGACCTATTCTTTAGTACTGCCCGGGTATCTGAGGTCTCCATCAGGTCGTATTGAAGGAGGACATCTAAGCAATTCGGAAGTGCTCTGCTATATTTGTTACCGGTATATTGAAAAAAAAAAAACACTCGAATATTACGGGAATGCTTCGTGAACTCAAGTGGAGTTCTCTGGATGGGAGAAATCTTTCTTTTCTGGAAACGCTATTGAGGAAGTTTAGAGAACCGTAATTTGTGACAGACTGTGGAACGACTCTATTACCACCAATATACATCTCGCATAAGAATCACGAAGACAAGTTAAGACGAAAACGGAATTTGTACGGAAGCATAAAAAAAAGAGAGAGACACGGAGACTACGGCCAAATGAAAGGTGTTTACTTGACGTTATAAAACGGAGACTTGTAAAAGTCTAGAAAATTCCTTCACCTCCTCTCTTTCCTGGTGTTCTATAAAATTCGCGTTGGTTGTTTCCAAGCATTTGATAATCATCTTAGATTCTTAATTTCACCAGTGGAATAATTTTTTAACATCTCTGGTTGGACTTGCGCAGCGTCCTCATTTCCCATGATAAAACAAACACAGACTTGCCAAATATGTTCTTTTGTAACCACATTCCACATTAAAGTTTGGAACTGATCTACATTAGTATAAGGAGCGTTTCGAAAAGAAACGAGCTGGAGGCACAGTTACAGAAACCAGTACTTGTATGTGTAGTATCATTGCCACAGATACCACTACAACGCCGCGCCAACACAAGGTTGGCAGCCCGTCGTCTGCCGAGCACAGCGCACTCTAGCGGGCTGTGCAGCTCGACGGAACTGGAGTGTGCCTCGTTCACTTCTTAGCTAGATTTCAACCTAGGCAGACGCACTTTCATAATCGGCCCTCAGCCAGTTCTGTAATGTTCGCATTGATTCTCTGAGGAGGGCCCATCAGGCTTAGTCCCTGAGAATATGTTGTATTAGTTCATGGTATTCCATGTTACGAGATTGTCAGTTCATAGCCGTAGCTGCAGTCCTACAAACTACTGAAGATAAGTAATTTCATTGTCCTATGTGTTTCTTGAATAATAAGCCTTCTCTCTAACAGTGTGCCGTACCTCATATTATTGCAACCTGGACTCCTTCAGCTCCTATCAACTCGGTCTCCTACTTATTTGCATTTAGCAACGAGCTGAAAACACCCACGCGTTTTGTGCCTCTAAACAGTGAGACACAATAGTATGTTAGTAGTATTGACCCTGGCTGTTAAGACACTTGTCCCACTGTGACACTAGGCAGTGAATGGCTGCCTCATAAAGTTCTCAGGGCTGTTAACCAGTTCCGCACGTAAAGCTGGACGTCGTCGTCCACACGAGTGCAGGAAAGGTTATGCTGACGTTCTTCTTTGATCAAGATGGCCCCCTTCTGATTCATTTCCTGCAGCACGGGACAACAGTGAATGCCCAGCGTTACTCTTAAACATTGACCACCCTTGGCCAAGCGATCAAATCAAAACGACCAGGCAATCTGCTTCACGATAATGTACAGCCGCATACGGCCAACAGTCGCGGCATTCTGCAGAAATTCAAATGAGAGGTTCTCGGCCACCCTCCATACAGCCCAGGCTCTCTCTCTGTGATATCGCCATTTTTGGTCCCCTTAAAAAGGCTCTGAGGGGCAAAAGATTCACCTCGGACGACGACGTCCAGCTGTACGTGCGGAACTGGTAAACATTGCAGCCCCAGGAATTTTATGAGACAGCCATTCACCTCCTTGTGTCTCAACAGCCAGGGATGCAGGTACTGGTTTCTGTAATTATGCTTCCGGCTCTTTTATTTTTGAACGCCCGCTGTAAGTGATCTGAGCCGTGGATTAATGTGTGTGAGCGCTATCCTACGACACCCTAATTAACATATTTGCATCTTACGTATTATTTCCCACATTAACTTGACCACTGAGCACAATGAAAGCACCATCACACTGATTCAGCAACTTAGATTATTTATGATTATGTTCGTTAAATAAGGGTCGCCTAAAGAAGGGAAAAGCTGTAGGAAGTAGGGTTCATAAAAGGAAATCAGTTTCACTCTTATCAAACTGTCCCTCAAGTACAAAAATGGTGTCTTACTGCAACGTCACTCTTGAAAAAGCAAAAAAGTATGCTTATTATGTGGGAATTTTCTTCAAATCATTAAGAAGACTCAAAGAAGAACAAATTATGAGATCCTAATCTGGCGAGCTCGCATTTTCTATTAACAGGAGAAATAGTCCAATGAACTCTGCAACTGAGGTGCACAAAGAACCAGTTAAATTCAAGTTGCTCAGAATATGGATTTTGAAACATAAGACTAACACCTCATGCAATCAGCAAAAGCGACAATCCCACATTCAAGCTTTACTGTCTAACACTGCTACTTGTTATGTCCATTTAAGAGTCACTGTTACGTAGTTTGATGTAAATGAATAGCATTTCTACAGCTAGTCATCTAGTTATGTAAATACGTAGAGCAATGTTAAAAAACAGTTCTAAAATGGTTATTTAAATGATCAAAATATAATCTAAGACAAAAAAAGAAAGAAAAACCGACGCAGCCCGAAGGACTTAACTGAATGCCACGTAAATGGGTAGATGTGATGCATATGTACAGACAAACAAATGATTAAAAGTTCAGAAAAACTGGATGATCTATTCAAGAAAAAGACCTTCTCAAAACGTGCAATTCAATAACGCATCGGCTCATCTCTGGCTCTTATGCAAGCAGTTATTCGATTTGCAGTTGATTCGTAGAGTTATCCGTGGAGACCTGCCAGAATCAGCTTCAGTCACTTCCTGCTTGCTGTGTGTGCTTCAAAACGCTGCTAGTCTGCTTCAAAACGCTGCTATTCGTTAGACTAATAGGTGGTCGTAATAATATTACTCAACTGTTTTCATTTCGAATCACAGAATAACACTGTAGGTGATAAAAGTGATCAGTAATACCCAGCAGCTCTTACGATTCCGCAGCACGGTACTGGGCGTAACACGTAGAAACTGGTTCAGCTGCCCAGGTATAGGGGACGTTAACTGAGAGGACTATCTGACTTACGTCGAGTGCTGATTAACGGAGCGCGGTTAGTTGCCGCAGGTCTAGTGAAGTCAACGGTGGTGACTGACATTTTTGACGAGGGTGGGAAAGGATATCGGTTGCGTCATTTTCAAAGGAATCATCGCAGCGTCGGCTTGATCATTTTAGCGAAACCACGAAACCTTTAGTAGAATTAGAGCGTTGACACGTAAGCATAAGTGTTATCGTTATACGAAATTATTATTATTACCAGACCAAATGATGTGCGTGGCTCAATATAAGAAATATTCCATTCCTATAGACACACATTGAACACGTTACTTTCGATACGCTCTGAGATAAAATTGCAGCTGTACACAATACCTGCGAGAAATACAGCGGGCCTGATTTTATTAAACTGTGTGGTCCAAGCAGACACTAAGATTCATCAACAAATAACGTATTTGCATCACGTAACACCAATATTCAGCATTAACATTCCAAGATTGTCTTATGCTCGCAAAAAGTACGTTGAATCACCGTATCTCACCGAGAGTCTCATTAATACTTACATGAGTAATGGAAGACATTTGGCTAGGAGAGAGTATAGCATGTACTGACGGTACTTCGAAGATAATTATCTCATGTCTTGCTTAAACAAACACTTATGTGTAATTAAAAGCCACGCGGGATTAGCTGAGCGGTCTGAGACGCTGCAGTCATGTACTGCCCGGCTGATCCCGGCGGAGGTTCGTGTCCTCCCTCGGGCATGGGTGTGTGTGTTTGTCCTTAGGATGATTTAGGTTAAGTAGTGTGTAAGCTTAGGGACTGATGACCTTAGCAGTTAAGTTCCATAAGATTTCACATACATTTTCTTTTGTAATTAAAAAGTTTTACAACCAGGGCAGAACCTAAGGTAGATTAAAACAATAAGGTAGCTGAACACACGTTGGAAGCAAATAAATTCAACAGCATTAAAAAATGAAAAGCAAGTGACTCTCGGTTCTCGAATTTATTTTTTATAATTATTTTATAACATCGTTCAGTATCATCTCGTAGATAAGAATGTACTTTTCTTCTACTTAATTTTTTCTCTCGCAGCGATAGTAAATTTGTTGCTAGAGAAATTAATGTCGGGGTTAAATGCATTGCGATCGATTAACTAATTCTCTTACAGTTACAGTAAAATTACTTTACAGCCAGAGATTATTTTAGGCGTAAAGAATGATCACGATTCCACTAAATCTACATATAATCTCCGCAACTCACTGGAGACTCACTGAGAAATATATACGTGTTAGCTAGACAGAGACCATTATCACCCCATGTGACGACTCACATTTACTGCTGGTGGCAAGAAATTCTAAGCGAATACTGTAAGCGAACGGAAAAAAATCCTTAGTTAACTGTATAGGTAAGCCTTCGGGAATCTAAATCACGATGACAGGACGGCGTATCTCCAAAATGTCATTTTAGTGTCTTATTTACCGCTTTTCCTCGGCTTTAATATAGGCTGTATTCGCGATTCAAGAGAAACTGAGACCTTGAAGGAGTGTGATAAAGTGATGTATGTGGAAAGAGTCAATGGAAAACCGTGTTTACTTTTTAATTTCATCTCATTTTTGTTCACAACATTTTTATATAGCTGTATGTGGGAGAGATTTCGAAAATGTTTTCAGCGACACTGTACATTAATTGTATCCTTCCGTCAGAAAGTAATTTCGAAACACGATGGCTCTAGCCAGAATAACTAGTCATATAAAACACGAAGAGAATTACAACTGGATAATAGCTACTGCACTGGGACATGAGTGAGAAAACCGTTGAGGAAATTACACTGGTGTGTAAAACTTAAGGACGCAAGTACGTTTCGCATGATGCGTCATTGATAAGTACAAGTCATTGCACTGGAGCCTACTGCATGTGGTTTCCGAGTTTTTCAGAGTGTGAGAGATGGCGATAAGCTACACGTGCACGTCCTCTGTGCCTGCTGTGTTGCGTTCTCCGCCTGAGACGTACTAGTAACGTTAGACATAGTCAACAGTCATCATGCACTTACACCATTTATCATCTGTAGGAATGAATTTTACCTGTATTGGAAAGAAGATCTGATAAGGATGTAATTTTAATCCGCATATCCCATGAGCGTCGAAATACTGGAGTGTCAGAATGGTGGAGTTCGCGTAAGGCGTTCATGGCTCAGCATTTTCTGTTTCCGTCCATGTAGTTAGGTGTTTCCATCTTAATGCTTCATTAGTAGAGAGATGTTCGTAAAGACAACATCATTACATCACATACCTATGAGAGCTTGAATCTACAGTTAAAGGTTCTTGGCCGGCCGTTGTGGCCGAGCGGTTCTAGGCGCTTCAGTCTGGAACCGCGCGACCGCTACGGTCGCAGGTTCGAATCCTGCCTCGGGCATGGCTGTGTGTGATGTCCTTAGGTTAGTTAGGTTTAAGTACTCCTAAGTTCTAGGGGACTGATGACCTTAGCAGTTAAGTCCCATAGTGCTCAGAGCCATTTGAACCATTTTTAAAGGTTCTTGAATGTAGTCTACAACTGAAAGATGTGTTTGCTTAGCTGTTCGTGTTTTTAATGTAAGTAAGTTGCTAACATTTTGACTTTGCGATAACTGGTTGTTACGTTCTTCATATCAGGGTAGAAACTTATACGTATGCGTTCACACGCTAACTGAATACGTTCTACCTTCAGAAAAGGGCTACATTCTCGCTGAGCTTCATTTGTGGAGTGCAATCACGCACATCTACTTAACTATACAGGCATGTTTCCAATTAAATGTCTGTACTTGAGTGGTAAGTGTGAGCAGTGGTACAGGAGCTATCGACTTATTGTTGCAAACTTTGAGGCACTCCACAGATCTCACATTTATGGCACATACAATCCACTGTGTTCGTCGGGGTGATCATGAATATCCCCATAAGGGTACGGTTCGCTTTCGTGTTCCAAATCTGTCGTCCCTCATCTATTATACGATTATGTAACTCAGGAATACTGGAAGTTCTACACAAGTGTGGGTCATAGCCACAGCGTAACTGAAATTACATCTTGGTAATATTTAGTGACAATAACGAGGATCCGTAAGGATTAATAATTACTTTAACTAGCCGTTGTTACACAAATATGAAAAATGAAAGGCATTTTTACGTGTCTAGGCCGCACCTATAGCATGAAGAAAATAACTAAATAAACTTTCATACAATCGTGAGACCATTCACTGTAGGCTATGATATAAATAGGTTGTAATAACAGTAAAATGCGACGCTTTTCGAAGACGTTCCATCAGCATCGTTCGGGAGAAAGGGGAAAGGGTGGGGGGGGGGGGTAAGGAGGTGATCAGTTTAAGTTTCACATTAATTAATGTTAGTATGAGATCTTCTCATCTTCCACAATTCATTCTAGTCAGCTCGTGTGATTCATAATAATGGCACATAAGGGTGACCATTTTGTACGAGCGCACAAAACATTTGATATCGTTGTTTAAACATGCTTGATCATTGGTCCTGACATTTTTTGTGACACCACTGCTGCCACTGAACTATTCAATACAACTCAGATATGACTATTTCCATCAAATTTGCTATACTATTAATTCTTAAGTTATTTGACTTCGTTTACCATATTAAAAATGCAACCCAATTGCAAAATTAAACATAGACTTTTTTTATTACCTGAGCCCAGGCTAGTGTACACTACTAAAGTTCCAACTCTTAAAACAAGTGTGTGCAGATCGATATATGGTTTGACTCAGTCGAAAGTACTATGAGTGGTGGCATTGTAAATTGCTTACAAAACGAATTGTTTAACGTTAAGTCTTGCAAGAAAATAACGAAACTTCCCCACACTACTACGGAGCGTATTCGTGCTCAACGGTTTCTCGCCCTTGAACCGTATCCATACGCTGCGACAAGTCTTAGCTTGCTCGGTCCTCTAAGAGGCAGAGGTCGAGAATGTTTGCTTCACGCGTGTTCTTCCTCTCTCCTGGGAGGCAAAAACGGCGCAGGTCTTGACAGACATGCAGACATGCTTTGTACAGAGGAAGGAACCAATTCAGACAGTTGTGAAGCACAAGAGGCCCATTTCGAAGCTGACCACGACGAAATGGACCATATATCGTGGGAATACAAATTTGCAGAATCAATCTCATTCCTTTTGGCTAACATCTCATACACGACACATTCAGTATTCTCAAGCGATCTCTTCAGTTCTCTATAGTTGTCTTAGAATTTATTGCGTCTTGATAGCGAGGTCAGGTAAGCCGTAATGGTTACTAGAGTGTCAGGAAATCTCTGTTGACTAAGGCTCAATCTAGACTCAAGATTTGAGGCCAGTTACCTAAAAAGTCACGCGCCACTGTAGATTCAGTACCACTAAGTAATATTAGTGGGCTCGTATTCGACATTTCTAAATTTACATAGATATTCCAGAAGCCACCGTTCGGTGCGTGGCGGAGGGTACCCCATACCGCTACTAGTCATTGCCTTTCATGTTCCACTCACAAACAGAGCGAGTGAAAAACGAGTGTACATATTCCTCCGTATGAGACCTAATGTCTCGTATCTTATCTTCATGGTCCTCATGTGTAATGTATATTGGCGGCTGTAGATTCAGCTTGCAGTCTGCTTCAAATGCTGATTCTCCAAATTTTCTCAATAGTGGTCTTCGAAAAGAACGTCGCCTTTCCTCCAGGGATTCTCATTTGAGTGCCCGAAGTGTCTCCATAATACGTGTTGATCGAACCGGTAACAAATCTAGCAGCCCGTTTCTGAATGCCTTCGATGTCCTCCTTTAATCTGACCTGATACGAATCCCAAACACCCGAGCAGCACTCAAGAATAGGTAGCGGTCTCGTTTGCAGATGAACCACACTTTCCTCTCCCAATAAACCGAAATCGTCCATTCGCCTTCTCTACAAGAATCCTCATATTCTTCTTCCATTTCATTTCGCTTTGTGTCAACCATTAAGAACTAATGCTGTATCCGAACATAACATTTTCCAACACTTAGAGCTAGTTGCCATTCATCACAACTACTAGAAATTTTGTGTAAGTCATCTTGTATCTTTCTACCGTCACTCAACTTCGACACCTCACCGTGCATCACAGCATCCTCAGCAAACAACCGCAAATTGCTGCCCACCCCGTCCACCAAATCATTTTTGCATAAAGAGAACAACAGGGGTCCTATTACCCTTCCCTGGGGCACTGACGATACCCTTGTTTCTGATGAACTCTCGCCGTCGAGGACAACAGACTGGGTATGACATATGAAGTCTTCAAGCAACTGACATATCTGTGAACTTATTCCATGCGCTCGTACCTTCGTTAACAGCCTGCAATGGGGAACACTGTCAAATGTTTTCCAGAAATCTAGAAATATGGCATCTGTCTACTCCCCTTCATCCGTAGTTCACAGTATATCATGTGATAAAAGGGCAAGTTGATTTTCGCAAGAGCGATGCATCCTAAAACCATGCTGATTCGTGGACGTAAGCTTTTGACTATGTTCAAATGTGTGTGAAATCTTATGGGACCCAACTGCTAAGGTCATCAGTCCCTAAGCTTACACACTACTTAACCTAAAGTATCCTAAGGACAAACACACACACCCATGCCCAAGGGAGGACTCGAACCTCCGGCGGGACCAACCGCACAGTCCATGACTGCAGCGCCTAAGACCGCTCGGCTAATCCCGCGCGACAAGCTTTTCACTCCCAAGAAAATTTATTATATTCGAAGTGAGAATATGTTCAAGGATTCTGCAGCAAACCGAAGTTAGTAATATTGGTCGGTAATATTGTAGGTCCGTTCTTCTACCCGTCTTATATGCAGGAGTCACCTGCGCTTTTTTACAGTCACTTGGGACTTCGTGCTGAGCGAGATATTCGAGATAAATGCAGGTTAGGTAAGGGGTCAATGCTCTGTAAAACCGAACTGGGATTCCATCTGGTTCTGGTGAGTTACTGGCTTTCAATGCTTTCAAATCTTTCAGTTGTTTCTCTACGCCACGGATACTTATTACTATGTCGTCCATACGGCAGTCTGTCCGACCATCAAATGACGGTATGTTTGTACGATTCTCCTGCCTGAACAATTTCTTGAATGCGAAATTTGAGACTTCGGCTTCCGTTTTGCTAACTTCGTCTTTCGTTTTGCTATTTTTCACCATGTATTGTAACAACCGAGGAACTGCTTCTTTGCATGCTCTGCTATGATACAAATCATAAAAAGAAAATAGCATACCTGACAAAAGAAATGCAGTTTGTTGTAACTGCTATGAATCTCAGAATGTGTTGATAACTGGAAACTGAATTTTAATTCATTCAGAAAGCAACAGACATTTCGGTCTACCGCAGCGGTGGGAGGTGCTAGAGTCACAACACTGGTACCATAACGTTCCTACACTCAGTACGCATCCAGCGGTGGTAGCGTGTGGTCTGTGTCTCTGCTACTGTGTTTTCTGTGACGTTTTAAAATGCACGCTGCAATAGAAAATCCTACCACTTGTGAGGTGCGTTCTGTGATTAGGTAATTGCTGAAAAAAACTGCAAACCAATTGAAATTTTTCTTGACCCTTTTGATGTAAACGAAAAAGGAATGATGAGTGAAAGCTGAGCGAGGTAATGGTGCATTGGTTTCAAAAATGTCCGTATCATGTTCACGATGAGGACCGCTATGGTAGGCCTAGACTCGTGAGTGCGAAACTGGTGATGATCAACGACTAGTGGTGAAAATCGTCGTTTCACGATTATGGAACTTTCGCAACATTTTCCCCAAATTTTGACGGAGTTTATGCATGAAATTGTGGCAGAGAAGCTTGGTTACCACAAATTTTACGCTAGGTGGCTTCCCGAAATCCTGACGGGAGATCACAAAAAACGGAGACAGGTTGCAGCAATAACCTTCCTCGAAGATTACAAGAAAAATGGTAATAAATTCATCGATCGTATTGGAACTGGGGGCAAGATTTGGCTGAAGCACGTCATCTGTTAAACACAAAGGCAGTGGACGGTATGGGGACACACGAATTTCCCCCAAGAAACCAAGGAAGTGTATGTAAACGCTGTAAGCAAGAAAGATCATGGCTACTGTGTTTTGGGACTCTGGGGGCGTGATTATCGTTGATTTCCTTGAACGTGGTACTACAGTTGACTCTGAGAGGTATTGACAAACACTGACACAGTTAAGGCGGGCGATACATAACAAGTGTCGGGGTAAACTTAGGGCAAAAGTTTTGTTTTTTCACAACAACGCACGTTCACACATTGCCAATCGCACCCGCGAGCCCGTATAGGGTTTTGGATGGGAGGTGTTTGATCATCCACGAAATAGCCCTGATTTGGTGCCAAGCCACTACCACATTTTCCCAGCAAAGAAGAAATGGCTTTCTTCATAACGCTTTGGTACTGCCGCCAAACTGCATGCCTATGGAAGCCAGCGGTTGCAATAGCAGGCGACATGTTTCTACAGAGACTGTATTGAAAACTTGTGCCACGGTATAAATGCCTCAATTAGAATGGCGACTGTGTGCATCTGTAAAATGTGTATAATAAAATTTGTTTTTTCCGTGTAGTTAATTTTTTATTTCAAAACGTCTGTTAGTTTCTAGATAGCCCTCGTAGATTAAGCTGATATGGAATTACGTTGCATTCATGCATTTTAGACTAGTCGAACAGTCAGTCGCAAAGGCTGTGAAATATGGTGAATGCCATTTTGATCTGCGCATTAATTAAAAGGTTCATATGAGTATGGTAACAACAGATACAAAACATGATTAGGTGTGCAGGCTGGAGGTAATGGAAGTGTACATACATCATCATATTAATCATGCTAGTTTGGGCCCTTGCTAAGTAAATTTTAGATCTGACAGTTACCGTGTCGCCTATGTTCTTCTCCCCTTACCGGAATCCACATCTTGGTCTTTTAAACGATTCTAATCCTCACTTGCTCCTCTGTCAGAAGTCTGTAAGGGAAACTTTCTTTGGAATATCTCGTCCAGTAAGTATCCCTCAGCAATGAGCAGAACATAACGCCTTCCTGAAGTCCATATCACAAGTTCTAAGTTCCACAATAGACGATTCTTTCTCCCATCTCCACGATAATCCAGGCACGTTTACTCTGGGGTACATCTCATTTTGACTGGTCAGCTTCTTTACGTAGTCTGTCATTTCATATAAAAATTATCTTGGATCAAGTTGCTTCCTAAATCAACTCCGAAAACATGTTTATTGCCTTATCGTAAATGTTTCTTTTTAAATTAACTCCTTCTAATATCGTTCCTCGTCGTTTCTGGAATCCAAACTATGTCACTTCTTCCGTCTATTGTTGTTCAGAAGACCGTATTCCCCACGAACTAAAATTTTACAGAATCCGATGCACCAATTCATGTTGCTCAGCACTTACTATAACGGGCTGAACGAAACCCGTCTTTCCACATTACGTAAATGCTGGAGTTTTCTAGTGAAGCACCCCACATTATTTACGCGCTGTCTCTGTTTCCCTCCCCTCCCCCCTCCTCTCTCTCTTTCTCTTTCTCTCTCTCTACATTCTCTCTCTTTCCTGCGCGTTATGCAAACAGACACTCTGTCCGAACAGGCTTCGGAAGGCTCAACTGTGCCGACTGAACGCCGTGTGATACTCAACCGCTAGACGTCACTGAATCCGTACAGGGAGGGGCGTGTGTTCTGTGCAACACTCTACCGGCCAATGTAGTTTTCGTGAGCGGAGCCGCCACTTTTGAATGAAATAGCTCCTCATTAGGCGTCATTAGGGCTGAGTGCACCCCGCTTCCCAACAGCGCTCGGCAGACCTGGATGGCCACCTATACAAGTGTTACCCAAACCCAACAGCGTTTAACTTCGTGATCTGATTGGAACCTGTGTTACCACTGCTGCAAGGTTGTTGGCAACGTTAACAGAAACACGCAAGATAAAGAGTCACACTTCCATTCCTCGCGGGTGAATATTAGCGTCAATTACAAACTGAGAATGAATCTGTAGAATAAGACCATTATTAAGAGAAACGAAGTTTCCTCGGTTTTTGCTTTCAGCAGTGTATGTTTCGGTCTAGCTGAACCACCATCAGTTGCTTATTTTACTTGTATACTGTACTTTTATGTCATTAGCTTGTCTCGCTATCAGCGATAAGTCACGATTATTCACTAATTAACACAGTACATTATTATGTACAGATTGCAGGAGCATTGAAGATAGGAATCGAAATTCGATAAACTTCTTTGCATAATAGCTTTAGTACAAGTTTGACTGCGAGTTTATTGCTCTCTCAGTTGTCAATTCATCAGATCCTGAGTCACTTGGGCACTCGACGCATTTGTCATTTGTGTTGTACTGCTCACACACCCCTGCTCACTATCTGGTGCAACGTTCGATTAATCTGCCCTCTGAAGCAACCTACTCGCTAGTCTCCCACAGCAAAATCTTCCTATACCGTGGATTAAAACATAGCAACAAAACATACTGAACGCGAGCAGTGATGTGGCATAAACGCCACAATCTGCTACTTGAGCAGTAACTTGAGCGTGAGCTCAGCGGAACAAGACTAAGGGGAAATTGGCGGTGGTCTCTGTCACTGAACAGTATCAGTGTTTACACACAGTGAGTCAAGTAAACCTCGGAATCATGTGGGCAATCAGTTGCTCAACAGTTGCACCTCTATTCATCTATGTATCTCGGCAGCCGTTGTTTACCCATGTCATCTATAGCCCGTGGTGCACCACAGTTCCCTAGGCGTCGATTTTGAATTGCGCCATGTCACCATGTACGGTGTAGGTATATCCACAGCGGGACGCGAACATTTCACAAACTTAACCGTTTCGGAAATGCTTCAATCCTTGATCCGAAAGACAATGATCATGCTTTGGACATCCCCTTCCCTCCCGTCCCCTCGTAACGGTTTTTATAGCCTCTACTGCTAGTGGTGTCACGTAATGCACGTTGTCGTTGAACAAAGGCGGTGGTCTCATTAAAATGACTCGACCGTGTTTTAAAACGCTAACTGCTCGTTTCTGAATCCTTGTAAGCAACATTTTTGTTTCTGTCATCGTATTATTTCACTTGTGCCAGTTGTCACTGTTAATTACGACGAACCCCGTGTCTCTCCCTTCAGCCTTCCTGTGAACTGGTATCTACAAAAAGATTGAACTGCAATGTTTTAGTACTGACCAATATAGAGGATGAAATTTTGTAAGGCATTGGTGAAGTTGGATTCAAATGTCTCTCCAGATCGTATCCACAATTAGACCGCGGCCGGTTTTCCAGCCCGTCTCTTTCTTATTGAATTCTCAGTCGACTGGCTCCCACCTTGTGCTGCTGATATTATTCTTGGTTTGTAACGCACAAAAGCGTTAATATGCTACGGAGAATTTTATTGTAAGCCCAAAATTTTTCGTGGATTCTTCTTAAAAATATACTTTAAGAAGCAGAAGAAATGAAGACGGCGGACAAATGTCTGAAATATGTTTACCACGATGGAGTGCGCTCGCCACAAGCACGTTATCGTTTACTTCAACGATCAGCTGGAGTCCAGCAATCCAAATAGCTATATTTTATACGATGATGGGGCAACAGCTGTGCAAGAACCACGTTTGAGAAGGAGGCACAAAACAAATTCTCAGGGGCTTAAGAAAGTGGATCTATTTTACATAAGAATCGACGTAACACCAACGCCACAAAAACGAAGCTTTAAGTTTTCCCCAGTACGTTCTCTTCATTCCATAAACATTTCTACAACACCAAGTCAGTCAACAATGCTAGAAACAACGTTAACCAGCGTCATTTGGGGAACTATTACTTGGGCGAACTGCCTCTACAAAATGTTCTGATTCTTTTTCGTCTTATGCTTTGTTTGTTCGTAGTGACTTTTTTATACTGTTGAGAACAACGTCTGCAGCTAACAGTGAACTTAATACTGCAAGTTTACGGGTAACTTCTGAAGGAATTCGGTACTAAATTGCACAGCCTTTACTGTCGCCGCGGCATTGGGCGTACGGGTAACAGCGAATGTGCAAGTTCTCTCCTTTCCGTGACTAGCTGCCAGTCACTCTGTCACTCTAATCTAGGCGCAAAGGCGTTGTCGTCAACGAGACGTTAACGCGTATACTTCCTTCTTTCTGAACTGTCTGTACTACATACTTGCTTTAGGGCTCACTGCTTGGCACTCAGCGAATAAGGTTTGAGTAAACCATTCTGAATCCCACTGAAACTTAAAGGAACAAATGGCTCTGAGCACTATAGGACTCAACTTCTGAGGTCATCAGTCCCCTAGAACTCAGAACCTAGAACTCGGAACTAGTTAAACCTTACTAACCTAAGGACATCACACACATCCATGCCCGAGGCAGAATTCGAACCTGCGACCGTAGCGGTCGCGCGGTTCCGGATTGTAGCGCCTAGAACCGCTCGGCCACTCCGGCCGGCTTCAAGGAACAAGATATGTAGATAAATTCTACAAACTATTACGGAGTCGATTGTTAGAATATCGTAGAAAGATACAGAGGAAACTGGAACACATGGAAGACGTTGAACAGATTTCGAACTGGTGGCCCTAGATGCAGTGAAGAGCTGTAGCACTGGGGGTTCCTTGACATGCCAAGACCATGGCCCGTTTCTCTCTGTCAAACAGCAGAGCAAATATTTCTGTATTCACCCAGTTATATCTATTTCTCAGAGATGCCACTTTAATCCCTCTCTTGTGTTCTTCTTTGATTCCCTCTCCCACGTCCTTTCACGTGCATTGCTGCCGGGCCACCAGCTTAAATCAATCTGACACTACTCTAATTTGTCTTTGTTTCTCTACTTTTCACGAAATAATCCACTTTTGTCTAATGTAGTAACTACGTTCTGCACAGTTTACGTTTTAGTTATTTCTAAGTGTTATATCCCATATTAGATATATTTTCTGTAGCGTATGTGTCATTATGATCTTAATGTAAATATTGTTTTTTTTATTTTTATTTTATTTTTTTATAACGTAGCCTGTGGTCAATATGAACACGATGTAAACTACAGAAACAGTCTGAGAAACGTGTAAGGGTGTTGCAGGGTAAGTTGTGCTCAAAGTAATTTTTAAGAAAAATATTCGATACTTTGCTCCGTTTGCCAGTTAATTAGCATTGAGATTAGCCAGTCAGGCCGTTGAGCGCGCAAATTCAAAGGACCCGCCAGAGATGGTGTCGTATAATTTTCGTAAAACCGAAAAAGAGAGAGATACAAAAATTGAACATGGGACGATAGTAAGGGTTGAACCCGAGCCAAAGGCTGAGGAGTCTCGTACGCTATCATCAACCCTAACACAACCGTTGGCGCTAATGGTATCTGGTGGGTCATTTGAATCTGCGTGCGCAATGGCTAATTCAGAAACGGCGCAAGACACCGAATTTTTTTCTTGACAATTATTCCTCAGCACAACCTCAACCTACGCTGCAGCATCCTCACAAGCTTGTCAGACTGTTTCTGACTACCGTGCATAAGGAATGTTTAATCTTGCCAGGATATGAAAATCTATCAATAAGTAAGCTGTCTTGTCCTCAGTGCCCTGTGAAATGCTCCTGGGAAGGTCTCTTAACTGCACAGCCCCCTAGAGTGGACATAACCCGTTTCTGGTGTAAAGCAGTTGATTTATTTATGCATTTATTTCACCTGGCAAAATCCTTCCTTACGTCTAACCAGATATCCTCAATGTGTAACCATTATAGCTTGTATGGCTGGTTCAAATGGCTCTGAGCACTATGGGACTTAACATCTATGGTCATCAGTCCTCTAGAACTTAAAGCTACTTAAACCTAACTAACCTAAGGACATCACACAACACCCAGTCATCACGAGGCAGAGAAAATCCCTGACCCCGCCGGGAATCGAACCCGGGAACCCGGGCGCGGGATAGCTTGTATGGTAAATGAACAATATAATAATAATAATAACAATAGAAATGACTGACTGTATGTAAGATATTGAACATAAAGAATTACAAAAATACGAGTCTCATTAACACTAAGCAGTTTCCTCATTACATTCTTCCCCGATTATGAGTAGCCACCTCTAACAGAAACGTATAGCAACAGTATAACAGAAACGAGTAACAACAGTAGGGAAGGAATTAATGTGAAGAAGAAACTGACTGGTCAGAAGAAGAGTGAGAAATTATGGAGTGAAGTTAGCAGATAAGGTGGAAAGAAGAAAACAGATATAAGAAGGAGTTTACGGGATAGTTTGTCCTATACATAAATTTATTCGCAGTTGGGAGTACGAACAACCATCAACTGTATAAGGGAATGACGACAATGAAAATTTGTGCCGGACAGGGACTGGAAGACGGATTTCGCGTTTGCGCGAGCGGTCGCCTTCTGAAGTTTGGTTATCTGCGCACGGCTCACGGCCAGATCCAAACTTCCATATGTCGTTGCTCCTGCGTCACAATCGCTATTCGTACACACGTTATGCAATTCCCGTACAGGGGAGAACATTTTAATTGAAAGTCGCTGTCTGATATCGGCGGATTAATACGATACTGCACTGCCTGTGTTGCTAAGTAGTACGGTGCCATGTTTCTTCGGAGGTGTATGTAATTCCAAAGGAACGTTACATCGTTCTTCTTAACAACACAGCCACTGCCTCGCTCTTCTTAACAACACAGCCACTGCCTCGCTCTTCTTAACAACACGTCTGCTGCAATAACATATCGAATTTGTTCTACAGTCGTATGAATGAAATGGAGAGGGCTCTGGAGAAAGATTTATTGTGTGCAAATGTGTAGCCAAGATGCTGGACATTTCCGATATGGTATTGCGTTTGTGGAATATTAGTAGGTAGTTAACATGTGAGGAGAGCTGTTAATGCTTCCAGCTGAATAGTATTTGTTATCTTTTATCTTGTCTCGAATGTTACATTCATTTTAGACCTGTGTGATGCTTTTGACAGCTAGTAATGGTAATGGAATTGCGACGGGATCTAGGGAAGTGGTGGCGGGTGTCTAGCGCAGGTGGAGTATTCAGCTGATGTGCGCGACGCGGCGTCAGTAAATGTGAGACTGCGTGTCACAGGATGTGGCGGCAACGGCAAGCGGCGCTCGGCGGGAGGCGCCACATGTGACAGCGCGGGTCGTTCACCAACGCGGAAGGCCAAGTTCAAGGACGGCCTCCCATTCAGGCTGCGCCGCGCGACGGCCAGCCCTCCGCCGCTGCCGGGGCTGTCCTTCGAGACAGCCGCGCAGGTCACGTCCACCTTTTCCCTGTCCATATTTAACCGAGTCCGCCGGAGGAATCTGTCGACGACTATATTACCGCTGAAATACATTACGAGGAGTGCACTGTGTGTGTTCGGAATCTGAGGTATAACGTCTGAAACACACTGCAACAAATACAAAGTGCTATACCTGCACCGAAAGCTACCAAATGATGCCATTTGGATGCATGTTTTAAAACTACATTACTGATCATTAAAATTGCTACAGCACGAAGATGACGTGACACAGACTCGAAATTTAACCGACAGGAAACCTGCTGTGATATGCAAATGATTAGCTTTTCAGGGCATTCAAACAAGGTTGGCGCCGGTGGCGACACCTACAACGGGCTGACATGAGGAAAGTTTCCAACCGATCTCTCATACACAAACAGCAGTTGACCGGCGTTGCCTGGTGAAACGTTGCTCTGATACCTCGTGTAAGGATGAGAAATGCGTACCATCACGTTTCCGACTTTGATAAAGCTCGGATTGTAGCCTATAGCGATTGCGGTCTATCGTATCGCGACATTACTCGTCGCGTTGGTCGAGATCCAATGACTGTTAGCACAATACGGAATCGGTGGGTTCAGGAGGGTAATACGGAACGCCGTGCTGGATCCCAACGGTTTCGTATCACTAGCAGTTGACATGACAAGCATCTTATCCGCATGGCTGTAACAGATCGTGCAGCCACGTCTCGATCCCTGAGTCAACAGATGGGGACGTTTGCAAGTCAACAACCATCTGCACGAACAGCAGCATGGACTATCAGCTCGGAGACCATGGCTGCGGTTACCCTTGACGCTGCATCACAGACAGGAGCGCCTGCGATGGTGTACTCAACAACGAATCTGGGTGGACGAATGGCAAAACGTCATTTTTCGGATGAATTCAGGTTTTGTTTACAGCATCACGATGGTCGCATCCGTGTGTGGCGACATCGTGGTGAACGCACATTGGAAGCGTGTATTTATCATCGCCATACTGGCGTATCACCCGGCGTGATGGTATGGGGTGCCATTGGTTACACGTCTCGGTCACCTCTTGTTCGCATTGACGGCACTTTGAACAGTGGACGTTGCATTTCAGATGTTTTACGACCCGTGGCTCTACCCTTCATTCGATCCCTGCGAAACCCAACATTTCAGCAGGATAATTCACGACCGCATGTTGCAGGTCCTGTACGGGCCTTTCTGGATATAGAAAATGTTCGACTGTTGCTCTGGCCAGCACATTCTCCAGATCTCTCACCAATTGAAAACGTCTGGTCAATGGTGGCCGAGCAACTGGCTCGTCACAATACGCCAGTCACTACTCTTGATAAACTGTGGTATCGTGTCCTGCATGGGCAGCTGTATCTGTACACGCCATCCAAGCTCTGTTTGACTCAATGCCCAGGCGTATCAAGGCCGTTATTACTGCCAGAGGTGGTTATTCTGGGTACTGATTTCTCAGGATCTATGCACCCAAATTGCATGAAAATGTAATCACATGTCAGTTCTAGTATAATATATTTGTCCAATGAATACCCGTTCATCATCTGGATTTCTTCTTGGTGTAGCAATTTTAATGACCAGTTGTGTACATCCTTATCCGCAATTATATTCAGTATTTTCAATAAAGAAAACAGCCACTCCTGTACGTGAAGAATGGCTTGTTTACGTGGCTACTGAGTGTTACCGGAAATTTTCAGGTAGAGATCACAACATAGCATGCCCAAATGTCGTGCACGTTCAACTTATCCCCATCTTTCAGAGTTTGAGAAAGGTCGAATCGTTGGCATGACTGACGTGAAAGCATCAAACCGGAGGGTCGTACAGAGTTGCGTGCAATGCAATGGCTGCACATTCCATACAATACACAACAGAGACTGCACGGTGTAGAGCCATAACCATATGGGACAATGAGTGGCGTTCTGTGGTGCTCGCGCTCCTGTTTGTGGCGGTCAGGTCGACGCTAACGTGTCCGTACACGATCTGATGAAAGGTTACAGAGAACAACGATTTTCGCGTCCCAAACATCTCCAACTCCTGGTATCGATATATGGGAAACTATTCGATATGATAATAGGACTGATTGGGTTATTGTTGCAAACTGACTGAATGCTCACCAGCGTACCTAATGATATACTATAGCAGGATAATGCAGGAGCTCAAGATGCGGTTCACACAACAAAGGCCGTGAGGAACCTGCCGATTCTTGATGACCTCATTCGTCACCCACGAGAAATTGGGGTGCTGCGAGAACAAGTACACTTCATATCAGCTACCAGTCACCAGTGTTCACGAACTGACACAGCGCTTGTTTCAGGCATGACAGGAAATTCCTAAAAAGCACATTCAAAGGCTGTTTACTTCCATGTCACAACGAATAGAAGACTGCATTCGTGCTTGTGGTAATCACACCTCGTATTGATGTTGATAACGAACAACAGTTTCGAACTGAATAAAAGTTTATTTATTTTATACCTACTATGTGATTAACATCTCCACAAAATTTGATAACTCTCATGAAGTAACGCTTTCCATTTCCGTCAGTGTATCTTAAGCGGCGGAAAATACTGTACCTAGCCACACGATGTGCTAAAGACCCAGAAGTGGAGGAATCACATACTCTCTTGCAAGTGTTGAATAATGCGTATAAGTAGATAAGAGACATGTCTTAGGAATTCATCTCTAGTGATGCGAGTTCAGAGCAGAGTAGTCGTGTGCAGAGTAAGAATAGGAAGGCCTCACTATCCCCTTTCAAACGCTCGTGAAATAAACACAGCACGTGACGTTAAAGGCATGGCTTGTGTGGAAAGATGATGTCCTGTTGCAGCGTCAACACTTGGTCGTGGAGGAACCATTGAAGGAGAAATTGAAGATGGACATGTCTTCCACCGTAATAACAAAGAAGACACCACTATACCATCATCAAGCTCTGAATAACCCAGAGAGATTTGGTGCTGGCTAAATAGGGGCCGAACAAACCATGACAGAATTTGGGCTTCCATACACAGCTGGGGTACCGTCGATAGGCCTCAATGTGACTACGGTAAAGCACATCAAAATATGGACATCAACCAACAGTGGTCCTAGACAAGACCAACTAGGAAGTGGAATGATGTCTTGGAACCTACTTCTGAAGCTGTTAATCGAGGACGTGCAGAATATGTTTTTGAACGATCGGCGTTAAAAGCTATATGAACTCTCTAGCGGCGTGTAAGTACGACGTGTAGAAGGTGCTTCAGTTTTGTATAGTAGTGAATTGAGTAGTCTGAGGATTAGATTGTTCACTCTTGTTATAGATGAGACAATTATCTTCTTGTGATGGTTACATGATTTAAGAGGCCGACTGAATAGCAGACTGACGGTGGCAGTGCAGATATACCCAACGAGGTGACGCTATGGTAAGACGTTGGACTCCTTTTCGGGAGTGCAGTAGTTCAAATCCCCATGCAAACATCCGAATTTAGACATTTTCGTGAAATTGCGTAAGGTGAATTGTTCCTGTGAAAGGCCACAGCCCATTCCCTTCCCCATCCTTTCCTAGTCCAAGATTGTACCCCATCCATAATGACCACATCGATGACGTGACGTTAAACCATTATCTTCCTATCCAGTCTTTGAACGAACTAAGTTTTAGTGTGCGGGGACTCACTGTGGCACACTTAGCCCCAGTGTGCACGCAACAGAGCAATTGAACTAAAGGGCGTTGGAACTATACTGCATGAGGGAAGGTCCTGATTAGGACGAAACTTTCCTTATGTGAAAGAAAAATAATTATTTACTTTCATAAGTTGATAGTCATACACAGTGCAGCTCAAACATCATGAGGAACAGATGTGTACAACGTTTCTGTTGCACAGTGCATAGTTTTGACGAATGTAGAATGGCACACTCATCATTGTCAGAGTGATGTACGGTTTAGATTCCTCCTGAAAAGCGTAATATGTAAATAATTAGAATACATGTTTAACAAGATTATGTGTAGAGCCGCCAGGAACTGATATAAGCCCATGAACTTTATCCGGATTCACTATCAGGGAAGACCCCGCTTACTGATCTCGTACAGGGTAAGCAGTGGCGGAGTAGCATCTTATGCAACTGTGCATTCAGAGTATGTTCAGTGAAGTGGACTGAAACGATCGTAAATACTACGATTTATACGTACATTGAAAATAACGTCCCAGCTATTAGATGACCTGATATCAACAGCCATCCAATCAAATAGCCTACTGCAGAGCGTCAGTTTGAAAGTGGGGAAATACGAACGGCTGTGTCTGTGGGAGAGTAGTCAGAGCTGAAATTCATCTCGAGCGGAGGAGGTAGGGCGCGCGTAACTACTGTACGTGATCAACGTTCGTGGCGCAGTTAGTCCCGCCGTGTTCTCCGTGCGTGAACAGATGGCTCGCCGCCAGGCTTAAATTCCAGATGCACTGCTTGGTTTGTAGTGCATCCTCTCTCTGTTTCGTTCCTTGGCAAGTTAGTTCTCTGAACACTCCTTGGCTTCACTCATGTATACACTAAGATAATAAAAAAAATTATCCTCCTGTGTCAACTTAAAATGGATCCACGGTAGTAGAAAATACATTTTTATCGGAAAACTACGCATACTTTCAGAATTACGGCAAGTTCCTTCGCATGCGTCTTGTGTACGCAATATTGTCTCGGTCTGGCTTCATAACAATGGCTCAAATTACAGTTGCTGAAAGTTGTGCGATTAACAGTCAGGTACGATACAGATCTTTCTGCTTGTCGCCCCTTCGATGTCTTGCGAACCAAGAGCGCATCTCGTTAACGTAATCAACTCCTTATTTGGCCTACTTATGTTGCCTGCACCCAGCTCCAGGACAACGAGTTCCAGATAATTCTAAGTAACTGATAAGAACTGAAGACAATACCGCTCCAGCAGTAAAGGGTGATTGTAGGCAGTAAACCAATGTGAGATCCACTTAGTTTTATTGACGTCCTATGCATAGTTCAGTCGTTCTCTTCCTCGTTATAAAAAGGTAAAACATCTCTCAAAATTCTTGCCTGATTAAGACTGTACTTTTGGCATGTACACGAACCCATTCGCGACGAACATTCGTACTAACTGCGGCGTTCTAGTAGCCTGTATCTCCCTCCTACCTTTCAAACACTAGTAAATGCTCTTAATGAACAGGGAGGGACGGCTTGGAAGAGATTTGCTAAGCTATAACCCATAGTTCGTTCGAGGTAGAGTCTCCCAGTTCGCATCGAACAATACGCTGTATTAAACCACCTGGCGGATTAAGAGTCAGAGCCAACTGGGTCACAATATCGAATGTTTGCCTCTTGTTTGCGAGTTGAAGAGACGCACTAACAAAACGGAATTAAAAATCTGGCAGCAAAACATACGTAAATAGCTCTGCTGGTAACAACATTTTCGCCGGCTGAAGTGGCCGAGCGGTTCTAGACGCTACAGTCAGGAACCGCGCGACCGCTACGGTCGCAGGTTCGAATCCTGCCTCGGGCATGGATGTGTGTGATGTCCTTAGGTTAGTTAGGTTTAAGTAGTTCTAAGTTCTATTGGACTGATGACCTTAGCAGTTAAGTCCCATAGTGCTCAGAGCCATTTGAACCATTTTGAACAACATTTTCACCAATCGATAGGTACATCTATATTTATACTCTAAAAGGACGGTACTTCTGGTACCACTACGATTTACGCGTTTCCCGTAGAAATCGCGAATCAAGCATGGGAAGAACGACTCTCGGTAAGCCTGCACATGAGCCTGAACTTCTCCAGTTTTCCCCGCTTGGTCATTTCACAGGATATGAGGGGGAGGAAGCAACATGCTGGCCGACTCTTCTTGGAAGTTATTCTCTCGAAATTATAGCAGAGAACCGTCCCGTGACGTACACCACCACTCATTTAGCGGCTACCACTGTAGCTTGATGGCCGGCCAGTGTGGTCGAGCGGTTCTAGGCGCTTCAGTCTGGAACCGCGCATACACCCAGTCCCTGAGCAGAGAAAATCCCCAGCCCTGCTGGGAGTCGAACCTGGGACCCCGTGATCCAGAGGCAGCAACACGCTGACATTCAAAGGGTACTTGCCTAGCATTGGCGGTGTAGCTACAAGTCGTGCTGCATAGCTTAATCCAAACATGAGAGCCCGTTGATCATGAAACTATGTGATCACATTCTGTATTGACGTTCTGTTTGACACAACCGTATGGACTGGTAGCTCAGTGACTAAGCGCCACGTTACGGATCGACAGATTTGAGATTTGATCCCTAGCCACCTCTGGGATTTTTGGCAATTATTTATCATTTCTTTCTCCTCTGAGAACGTTTGTTACTGTCAAAACGACAGACTGCATCGTGGCACTAATTACACATTAAACCTTAGGATCACCCTGCAACTGGTTGGATAATACAGTTTACATTTCGGACGCAGTCAAGGGCACACCACTTCCAATGGGACCAGGCCAAGTAAATCATTATGGTGTTCAAACCAACCATCGGGTTGATCACAGCTTTAATTCTTATTATGGCGTCAGCAGAGGAATCGCACATAGCGTAAGCGCCATCCATGGCTCATGGCCGGTTTTCCGAGACGTCTTGCATTCCAACCACTCTGTCACGTCTCACAATGTCATCAAGATACCTCACAGTATACACATTCTCGTCATGTCTATTGTTGCTTCGTGGATCTCGAAGTTCCCTTATCTTGTCAATATGCGTGTTCTTTCAGCTCGTTGAGAAACGTCAGTGCAAGAAACGTTATGGCATTTTTTTAAACCCTCGTCGCCAGTTTCGTAAAGGCCTCGTCGCCACTAATGTGGGGGCCGAGTTGCCACTGTTGTTACGGCAGGACGAGTTTGTGAGTTTGTGAAACGGCTTCCGGTGCAGTACACCGCTAAGACAATTTCTCCCTGCCACTATTACACAGCTATTCCCCAGGGTCATGTAACAGAATAGGAGAACGAAGGTTCTACAAAACTCCAACAAATTGGTAACAAAGTCACACAAATGAGTTAAAAAAGTTTACTCATTTTTGTGACTAGTTGAATAGGGAAGTCTGTAATATAGCACAAAAAAGGTCCTCAATGGGTAAGTGCGTAGGTAGACCACACAGTACACAGGAAATGCAATTTACAACAACTGTCAGTTTACTTCTAAGAGTTCACTAAATGACGTTCCCTGTCTAAGTCAGCCCTAGACGATGATCTGTAACAAAGTGGGCCAGAGCTGCTCTTCTGTCTTCCGACTAGGCTTCTATCTGTTGTCGCCCGGTCATTGGCGGATTGTACTCGGCCAGCAATTGGCCGAGGCAGAGTCGATATCTACATCCTCAGCGCGGCTGGTGGAACTTGTACAAGTGTCGAGTCTCTATGGCACTGGCACCAGCTTGCATCTTTGCACCTGTGGTGCTTTTGCCCTGGCGGTGTCTTGTTCGGACGACACAGCAATTTGATCTAGACAAAATAGCTTTTTGCAAGTTTATTTTAACGATTTTTTATGTTTTCTTTATGGTGGGCGCCATACTCATAACGAAAGGAAGGAAATCGTGCGAATACGCTACCATTTTCATACATACAGTATGCTGTTACAGCTAAACACAAGATAACTGCTAGGAAAAGCCGGAACTAGTTGTGGAGAGATAAAGAGATCTAAATACGTTCTTAAATACGAGTGAGTCTCTGATCAAAACTGACTACTTGTTTCGGTGTGCGTCACGCGCCTGCAAGTAAATTAGCGCAAAACACGGCGCGAGTGAGTCAGTGACTTCAATGAACAGTTGACTATGCCGAGTGTGGAGCTCTACAATGTTGAGCATGCTGTAGAAGGTTCTTGCGTAGAAACAGGGAACTGCAGCTAACATCGGAAGTTAA
Organism: Schistocerca piceifrons; assembly: GCF_021461385.2. Classification (NCBI taxonomy): domain Eukaryota; kingdom Metazoa; phylum Arthropoda; class Insecta; order Orthoptera; family Acrididae; genus Schistocerca; species Schistocerca piceifrons. The sequence continues at coordinate 836,223,942 of NC_060149.1, forward strand.
TGTATTTCCGTCGAGATCACTCCTGTTATATAATAGTAAGGAATGTTTTGCTTTTATGTCTTCTTAACCCTTATTTTGTTGTCTGCTTCATTTTCGTAGCATATTGCATAGACTGCGAGAGCCCGCATCTCGTGGTCGTGCGGTAGCGTTCTCGCTTCCCACGCCCGGGTTCCCGGGTTCGATTCCCGGCGGAGTCAGGGATTTTCTCTGCCTCGTGATGGCTGGGTGTTGTGTGCTGTCCTTAGGTTAGTTAGGTTTAAGTAGTTCTAAGTTCTAGGGGACTGATGACCATAGCTGTTAAGTCCCATAGTGCTCAGAGCCATTGACTGCGAGAGGGCCCTGTACTTTTCCTACTGATGTTCTCGCACAAGAGAAACAAAATATCTGAAAGCTAAAAGGTATTTACGTTCTAGAAAACAAAGAAAAGAACTACACCTTATGTAAATAAAAACGTACATAGATGAACATTTCCAATGAAAATTGTTGCAACAGCGAAAAAGCCAGATCCATGTGCGAAGAAAAATAACTGTCGAAGCCGGCCGCGGTGGCCGTGCGGTTCTAGGCACTTCAGTCCGGAACCGCATGACTGCTACGGTCGCAGGCTCGAACCCTGTCTCGGGCATGGATGTGTGTGATGTCCTTAGGTTAGTTAGGTTTAAGTAGTTCTAAGTTCTAGGGGACTGACGACCTCAGATATTGAGTCCCATAGTGCTCAGAGCCATAACTGTCGATGTTGTTACCACTTTGAAATTAAGCTAAACGAGAGAAAAATGGTTAACCGCCTTTTAAATATTATTTGGTGTGTTTGTAAGTATGTATTTTTTGACAACACTTTTCCTATTGTTTCAGTTCGATGGATGGAACAGAATTTCCCATACAATTTTTTTCAGCAATATACACTATTAATATCACTTTCTTCATTCAAGAACTTTATTATTATCGCTTGTTCCTACAGTCTGTTACTATATTTCTATTTCTTCATTCACCGTTCAGACACCAAACTACACAGCAGACAGCTCTGACAACACACGCAATTTTGGTGCTGACTTGTAAGGAAACGCATCGCGTGAGTCTCAGCACAAGGATAAAATGCTAATAGCGCTGCAGTAAACTCACTTGCCATGAGTAGTCACTAGTACAAAAGCCGATTAAATGGAAAACTGCCGTCTTCATTTAAGATTTTTATTTTACAATGCTTATTATGTTGCATCGTCCCTGATGACATCACCGTTGACGGCTACTGAACCTAAATGGTGTGTTCCTTTTCTCCTTATTGCGTTGGCACGGTGGCAGACTGGGAGCGAGGGCGCTGGAGTAGAGAGGGCAGAAGTGCAGGTAAAACCTGTTGCAGCGGTGCATCCCGTGAGCCAGCGGGCGCCAACCCACGTGACGGACGCCGCCGTCGCCTTGGTCGGCTGCCGTCCCGCAGTGTGTAAATAACAAGCGCGCCCTTCACTCACGCACCCATTCGCCTAAGCGGATAAAGCCACTAAAGTGCGCTAAGCGTGATATGCAAAAGCAAGGTAAAATTGTCTCGAGCTGTCGAGGAAAGACAATGTTTTAGGTCAAAATTGCATTTGTTTTTCGATGTAGCCTCTCTGCAGGTCAGAGCATGTTCTCCAACGGCTATCCAATAATCTGATTTCATCCCTTAATAGGTATTCCAGAATATCTGTAACATATCCTTCCACGGCTGTCGTGGGCTCTTCATTGAGCTCAAAATGTTTTTCAGACAGACATTTCTGTAGGTAGGCGGCAGTTAGTGGCTACACAGACACGGTTAATACGATGTATGTTCCAAAAATTAATATTTTAAATACATCAATTATTCCTGTTGAGGCTTCTTCACGGAAAGTTGCACTGTCGTAACAGGAAATGATTTCTGTGGTTCAAATGGCTCTGAGCACTATGGGACTTAAACTGCTGAGGTCATCAGTCCCCTGGAGCTTAGAACTACTTAAACCTAACTAACCTAAGGACATCACACACATCCATGCCCGAGGCAGGGTTCGAACCTGCGACCGTAGCAGCAGCGTGGTTCCAGATTGAAGCGCCTAGAACCGCTCGGCCACAACGGCCGGCAAATGATTTCTGTCTTTTGCAATACAGTTCCTATGCCCACCTATTCTTTCCCCCTGTTGGTTTACAAAAACTTCACTGGTTTCATCCAGTTCTTACTTTACTACTTTCAAGGCAATCGTCAAAAAAAAAAAAAAAAAAAAGAAAGCCATTTTACAACTCGAAATGCTTTGGGAATAATGTTTTGGGAAGTGACATTTTTTTATACTGGCTCAATGGATTCTACCTACGACTTTGATTACTTTTTCATTTCTGACATGAAGTATTGGCCGCATGTCCGATCCACACTAACAAATGCTACTCATCATATACGAATCTTTCTCGTAGCTCAGTATTCGAATGTCCCATCCACATTAACAAATGCTACTCATCACATACGAATCTTTCTCGTAGCTCAGTATTCGAATGTCCCATCCACCGTAACAAATGCTACTCATCATACACGAATCTTTCTCGTAGCTAAGTATTCGAATGTCCCATCCACCGTAACAAATGCTACTCATCATATACGAATCTTTGTCGTAGCTAAGAATTCGAATGTCCCATACACCATAACAAATGCTACTCATCATATACGAATCTTTCTCGTAGCTCAGTATTCGAATGTCCCATCCACATTAACAAATGCTACTCATCATATACGAATCTATCTCGTAGCTCAGTATTCGAATGCCCCATCCAATTTAACAAATGCTACTCATCATATACGAATCTTTCTCGTATCTAAGTATTCGGACGTCCCATCCACGATAACAAATGCTACTCATCATATACGAATCTTTCTCGTAGCTAAGTATTCGAATGTCCCATCCACAGTAACAAATGCTACTCATCATATACGAATCTTTCTCGTAGCTAAGTATTCGAATGTCCCATCCACAGTAACAAATGCTACTCATCATATACGAATCTTTCTCGTAGCTCAGTATTCGAATGTCCCATCCATATTAACAAATGCTACTCATCATATACGAATCTTTCTCGTAGCTAAGTATTCGAATGTCCCATCCATATTAACAAATGCTACTCATCATATACGAATCTTTCTCGTAGCTAAGTATTCGAATGTCCCATCCACAGTAACAAATGCTACTCATCATATACGAATCTTTCTCGTAGCTAAGTATTCGGATGTCCCATCCACGATAACAAATGCTACTCATCATATACGAATCTTTCTCGTAGCTCAGTATTCGAATGTCCCATCCACATTAACAAATGCTACTCATCATATACGAATCTTTCTCGTAGCTCAGTATTCGAATGTCCCATCCAATTTAACAAATGCTACTCATCATATACGAATCTTTCTCGTAGCTAAGTATTCGGATGTCCCATCCAATTTAACAAATGCTACTCATCATATACGAATCTTTCTCGTAGCTAAGTATTCGGATGTCCCATCCACGATAACAAATGCTACTCATCATATACGAATCTTTCTCGTAGCTCAGTATTCGAATGTCCCATCCATATTAACAAATGCTACTCATCATATACGAATCTTTCTCGTAGCTAAGTATTCGAATGTCCCATCCACAGTAACAAATGCTACTCATCATATACGAATCTTTCTCGTAGCTCAGTATTCGAATGTCCCATCCATATTAACAAATGCTACTCATCATATACGAATCTTTCTCGTAGCTAAGTATTCGAATGTCCCATCCACAGTAACAAATGCTACTCATCATATACGAATCTTTCTCGTAGCTAAGTATTCGGATGTCCCATCCACGATAACAAATGCTACTCATCATATACGAATCTTTCTCGTAGCTCAGTATTCGAATGTCCCATCCATATTAACAAATGCTACTCATCACATACGAATCTTTCTCGTAGCTAAGTATTCGAATGTCCCATCCACAGTAACAAATGCTACTCATCATATACGAATCTTTCTCGTAGCTAAGTATTCGAATGTCCCATCCACAGTAACAAATTCTACTCATCATATACGAATCTTTCTCGTAGCTCAGTATTCGAATGTCCCATCCACCGTAACAAATGGTACACATCATATACGAATCTTTCTCGTAGCTAAGTATTCGAATGTCCCATCCACTGCAAGAAATGCTACTCATCATATACGAATCTACCTCGTACTAGGTATTCGAATGTCCCATCCACAGTAACAAATACTACTCATTATATATGAATCTTTCTCGTAGCTAAGTATTCAAATAAAATGAAACACTCTCTTTCTTGAAACTTCCTGGCATATTAAAACTGTGTGCCGAACTGCCACTCGAACTTGGAACCTTTGCTTTCCCCAGGCAAGAGCTCTATGAACTGGGTTATCCAAGCACGACTCACGACCCTACCGCACAGCTTTACTTCCACAGGGCCTCGCCTCCTACCATCCAACATTCGCACAAGTTCTCCTGCGAAACTTGCAAGACTAGCATTCCTTTAATCTGCCAAGAAGTGTACATAAGTGCACACTCCGCTGCAGAGCCAAAATGTCGTCCTGGAAGCATACCCCAGGCAGTGGCTAACCAATGTCTCCGCTGTATCGTTTCTTCACGAAGTGCTAGTCTTCCAAGTTCTGCAGGAGAACTTCTATGAAGTTCAGAAGGTTCCCTCTGCTCTAGTTTGTGACTACGTTGTGTTGTCGCCGTCATTAGCGCATCCGTCCGTCGTTTTCGTCGAGTTGTCAACTGGGAGTCCAACACCATGAAGCGACCACCACCAGGAAACAGCAACAGTTCCAGCGGCAGCAGCAGCAGCAGACTTCTGAGGCACTCAGGGGAAGAATTGCCAAGTAAGTACATAGTTTCGTATTTTGTTCTAATTTCGTAGTATATTTTCGTTAAAACGAAATCTCTAGCTCAGTTTGTTTAGATTTCGCAGTATATGTTCCTAAGAAAACGTTTCCAATTCTTGCAGTATTTATTTCAGAAATGCTGGCTGAGCTTCACCAGCAACTGGCTGCTGAAAGACAACAAGCCAAAGAGTCTGGCAGTGGCGCTGTACAACTGCTGGAGCAGCCACCAGGGCGATGGACAGTGTAAGTGCATATTTTCGTTAAAATTTTTTTCTTAGTGTTTAATTTGTGCATGTGTATACGTTTTTCAATCGATATGTTCTTGGTGTTGTAGGTGATTTTGAGCAGATCGAGGGATGAGTACCACCACTCCCAATAAATCTATCGCAGATGTGTAAGTACGTACTCTTTTCGTCAATTTTTTTTCACAGTGCTGTATATGTTTTGTTAAATCAATATGTTGTTTTGTAGGCGATATCACTGAGTTGGATCAGTAGCCCCACGAGGGTCCAGACGAGAAGATGTCACAAAGTATGGAAGAAATGGAGAAGGAGCTTTGACGCCGTGAATCATAGTCGACACTGGCTGGCTATGTGGTGGCGGTCCCTGGTAACTATGGGTATGTGGTGTCATCGCTTCAGGTAATTAATGAAAGCATCTTTATTTTTGGTAGCATATACAGTCAGTTTTCTTTCCCTCTTTGCAGCAAAAGGCGAGTTTTGTAGCATGTGTACTTACTATTCGTTATTATTTCCCTATAGTCGGTGAGCTGAAAACGTCCACGGTGCGATCCACTCCACTAATCTCGCAGTGAGCCTGACGCGGGTGCCGGCGCATGTGAACATAGCATTGCCAAAACACCGTCGTGTGGAACACGCCTCGCCTGCCAGAACGAGGTTCGTGGCTGCACAAGCCATCGCCACCTCAGCCGCCACCATCCCACCGCTGATTCCCGTGTCCCCGCCGTCAACGTCGCAGCACTGACGCCGCACCACCCTGACAGTCTTCTTGATGCAATAATTTATCAACAGCCGTATGTATTGTAGAAATTTATTTTATTTTATGAACTTCTATGTGCTACCAGTTTCGGCATCACATTGGTGACATCTTCAGGCCTCACTCGTCATAGTCGTAAAATCGCTATACACGGAATGAGCCATATAACTGGATCCGTGAATAAATCGTCCTGCAACAGCTCTTGGTGGCCAGGTCTACAATACATACGACTGTTGGTAAATTATTGCATCAAGAAGTTCATGTCAGCCGTCGTCCCACGATCCATAATGCATCAACGAAGACCCTGACAGTCATATGCCTTTACCCATCTGGCTGCTAGATCACCACCACTGCCGGCAGCAGGGTCAGGGCTGGGAGCTCACGGCAGCCATCCCCGCAACCGGGTACTCCTCCTCGTCTGAATTAGCACCCTGGTAGGAATGTGGCACCACATCATGTACCTCGCCGTTCCACCCCATAGCACGCTTCACCTACAGGACGGCGACAGTCCTCTGCTGTTAATCACAGTGCTAGTAATAGTGAACCTGTGGATAGTGATAGCTCTCTCTTCCGTACTGGTAAAGATGGACACCAGGTTAATAATGTGATGCCAAGCTAAACTACGGGGTTATTGAGAAATGACTTGAGGAGAGCATCTCGTTTTCTCATGCAGAGATCCCAGGAGGAGGGCACAGAGACTTGGTAGGTTTTCTGAAAGGGTGCATTCATGTTCTGGAAACAGATTTCCTCAAAATAATTAATGATCCACAATACCCCACCATTAAGTGCAGCACTGTGCTGTGTTGTGAGTTCAGGCATCCCCCAAACAGGACTCTGGTTTAAAAATGGTTCAAATGGCTCTGAGAACTATGGGACGTAACATCTGAGGTCATAAGTCCCCTAGAACTTAGAACTACTTAAACCTAACTAACCTAAGGACATCACACACACCCGTGCCCGAGGCAGGATTCGAACCTGCGACCGTAGAGGTCGCGCCGTTCCAGACTGTAGCGCCTAGAACCGCTCGGCCACCACGGCCGGCAGGACTCTGGTGTGAAGGAGGTGAGGATTGTGTATATTTGGGGGGAAAATGGCGTGGTGTTGTGGAGCACTTCAGTCGCTAAGTGGTTTCATGATTTCATCTTGATTACTCTACGTGGCGAGTTATCTGCTGTGGAAGTTAGAGGTTCAGGTAAAGCACTCAGCCGGGTACTACACCTCGACATCCGCACTCATATCTTTCTTATAATAAATGGGGGGAACCAGCTATATCAAGCTTTCTAGGGATATATATGATAAGAAGGCATGGATTATTGTCCAAAAGATGAAAGACAACTACTGTTTTGCGTAGCCAATCCTAGCTTGTGGAAGAAATTACAAGTATTATCCACATCTTCCATCTTGATACGGCAGAGATACTGACGATCGTGAGTTTTATAATTTTGAAAATATCGAGTTCTTCATTAAGATCCAGGACATTCCTAAATTTGAAGTACACAGTACTGGGATATCGGATCATGTTTATGACCTGAAGGAGAACAAGTCAGATAAAGGTAGTAAAGCTACAGACAAAGTTGTTGGGCCCCTTGATTTCTCTGAATTTACTGTCATCGTTGGCTGCATGTGAACACACTGCTATTCTCCAGTGGGGATAACAGTAATCACTGCTTGTGTATCAACGATATGTCCCGACTCCTTTGATCTCGATAGAGTAAAATATGTATAAAAAGCGTATTTTCTTTAGGTGCCGCTGTGCCCTTTCCGCAAGTAGATTATTAGCAGCACATCCTGTGGGCTGCTATACCAGGAAACCGATACGCCTGGTATGTCCACCGAGGAAAACCAAATCTAAAAGATTAAGAATGCCCATGATCAGAAGCGTTGTCCTTTTCTAGTGTATGCTAATTATGAGTGCCTCGTCTCTCCTCAGACATACCGTGAAGGTGATCCTTTAACTTCACATACAACTTTTACAGAAAAACACATACCATATGCAGCAGCATTTCAGGTCGTAAATTATTACGATTAGAGTCTTAGCCTCACAAATCATATGACGGGTATAGTCCTGCGATTTGGTTGCTCACTGAGCTCGATAAACTTCCATGGGAGGTTGATAAGATTTACAGCACCAACATTCCCATGACTGGGTCGAAGTGTGATTTTTGTAAGAAGGTGGTTGATTCTCATAATTGTGTGCAGTTGTTCCATTAGAAAGTGCAAACACCCCTTAGAGACCGTTGTCACCTAACAGGGAAAGTCAGTATTGCTGCCCATAAAACACGCAGACATAATTTATCATGACACATACCCTTTTTTCCGCAGTTTGAACTGGCATGATGCTCGCTTTCTTGCTAGCAGTTGGCTGATTTCAGTAGAAAGAATGATCAGGTCAGTGTCATGCCTAAGAACATTGAGAAATATGTTTCATTCTCCAAACAGAAGACGCCAACAGTTATGCTCCACTTCTTGGATTCGCGGCATTTTATGCAGGCGACCCTCCAGATACTTGTTGAAACTATGCCTCAGGTAGATATCCATATCACTTGAGGTGCATATCCTGATGACACAAAGTTTCAACATGAGACAAGGTAGGGGGTTTTCCCATACGAGTATCAAGATGTATGGGAAAACTCGACGAAACCAGATTACTCGACGTAACTGTATTCACTAGTAACGTTACAGACGATGCCATGTCGGATGTAAAGTATGAGCATTCTGTGAATGTTTAACAGGAGTTCATCATCCTGAATTTAGGAGAGTATGTGAAACTTTGTATGGACATAGACGTGCTTTGCTTGCTGTTGTTTTTGAGAAATTTCAGTGTGTATACATGACCACATATGCTTGGGATCCCACAGCACCCAGGTTGTCTTTGGACCCTATGTTCAAGAAAACGAAAGTCGACATCTAACTGTTGATTGATATTGACATGCTTCTTTTCTTCGAACGTGGGATCCATGGGGGAGACTGCCAATGTGCCCATAGACCGGCGAAGGCAAATAACTCTGAGATAGATGAGAGGTTCAACACATCCCTTGATTCGAGCTACATCATGTACTTCAAGATGAATAACTTACACGGGTACACCATGCTACAGTCACTATGGCCAAAAATCGCGTTATTCAACAATTTTAAAAAACCTTTTTCAAAAACGTTATTCATAGAAACCCTCTTCTCGGTATATATATGTGGATAGTAACTGTTCTCGAAAGACAGATACCATAGATGACCGTGCAGCTTCTCTAGAATAAATGATAATTAATTAAAGCCCTCAGCTGCCGACAGGTGTTTTGATATACCTCGATAGGGACAGCTGAAAATGTGTGCCCCGACTGGGACTCGAACCCGAGATCTCCTGCTTACATGGCAGACGCTCTATCCATCTGAGCCACCGAGGAGACAGATGAATAGCGCTGCTGAGACTTTCAATTAATTATCATTTATTCTAGAGAAGCTTCACGGTCATGTATGGTATCTGTTCTTTCGAGAACAGTTACTATCTTTATAGTTAAAAGTTAAAGGTTACCCAGCCATTGACCTTCGTCTCTGCGAATGCGCACAGGTTGCCCGAACTATTACGGGAATCGTCATCTTAGTGTGCGCGAGTAATGAGTAGATGCGCAAATATCTATTAGGTACATTACCTATGTAGACTGTGGACAGTTGGGAAAGTGGGTCTCACGGGAAGCGTGCAAGGAATGAGCCCCTGCAGTCGCGCTATTCATCTGTGTTCACGGTGGCTCAGGTGGATACAGCTTCTGCCATAATGAGCTCCATCCTAAACCTGAGACACCACTAGAGGTTTCAGTAATGCATGATGTATCTCTCCTTGTCCTCCAGTGTTTTCATCAGTTTGAGCAACAGAATGAAAATGAGAGAGACAAGAGAAAAACTAAAGATATTGTATGGGGCAAGTGAAAGCGTTGTCTTAATAAAGGAGTGAAGCAAGGAATAGTGTCTCCACTGTCTTATTCAATACATCCCTGAATAGGTTGTATGCTATTTAGTAAAAGAGGCATCGTATTTAAGAAATCTAGCCAGATTTTTGCATAGACTGATGACACTGAAGCAGTAGAAACAAATTTCAATACATTTAAGAAAACATATCTGGCAATGGTAACAGAGGCACAAAAAAGCGGTCTCATTGTAAACGAAAATAAAATCAAATACATAGTAACGTCACACTCTGAGGCTGCAAGAACTCCTAAAGATCTAAATATAAACGGGAACTGTTTCACAGCAGTGTCTTCTTTTAGTTACCTGGGAGTCATAATATGAAATGATAACTGCGTTGGAAAGGCTATAAGGAAAGTTCACAAGCAGGGAACAGAACTTACTTCGCAGATCTACATCTCTTCAGAAACCGTCTTGTTACAATAAAAACGAAACTCTAAGTATATAAATCCCTACTTCACCCAGTTGTCACCTATGGGTCAGCGTTATGGACGCTGAAAGAAGATGACAAAAACGCTTTAAGAATGTTCGAGCAAAGAAACTTCGATAATCTACTGCCCAGTAAGGGAGGAAGAAATGTGGAGGGTACGCTGTAACACCAAACTACAAGTGCCGGCCGCGGTGGTCTAGCGGTTCTAGGCGCTCAGTCCGGAACCGAGGGACTGCTACGGTCGCAGGTTCGAATCCTGCCTCGGGCATGGATGTGTGTGATGTCCTTAGGTGAGTTAGGTTTAAGCAGTTCTAAGTTCTAGGGGACTGATGACCACAGATGTTAAGTCCCATAGTGCTCAGAGCCATTTGAACCATTTGAACCAAACTACAAGTGTTAATACAAGGAAGACATACAGTAAATTTATTCAAATCAGAGCGAATACTATGACTAGGACACGTGGAGAAGATGGCGGAAGATAGAATGCAAAAGGAAGCGATGAAAGGTGTGATCCATGTTGCTAGATAAAAAGGGAGACCTAGATGAATTGATGATGTAATAGAGGATCTCATCGGTATGGGAGCTGCAAAAATCATGGAGGAAAATAGTTGAAGAAGGCCAAGGATCACCAAGGGCCGTAGCACTACAGAAGAAGAAATCATAAGGCATGTAGATGAACATGTAATACCATTATTTTACACCAACTGTTTGTTTATGGTCGAATGATGCGTACTATGAGACTTAGCGTTCCTCTTACCTTTCCTTAAGGAAATAATAGCATAAAGCGTACTTGTATGTATGTATTAGTCTTAGTATGTCATCTCAGTTATATCATAACCCTGTTTATGTCAATAGAAATTGTCTGCATAAAACAATTTTAGTGGTTTCCTTGCGCAGAATACAGAAAGTGAGCCATTAACTTATACAATATTTATCTGTACAAGGACTCCATAAAAGTATTATCTACATAGTATCGGTAAATGATGATGATATTGCTGCTGAATGTAAAACATAAGCGATGTTCTAGCTCGTGGATAGTAGCAGGTCAACGTGTTTATATGGTTCAAATGGCTCTGAGCACTATGGGACTTAACTTTTCGGGTCATCAGTCCCCTAGAACTTTGAACTACTTAAACCTAACTAACCTAAGGACATCACGTACATCCATGCCCGAGGCAGGATTCGAACCTGCGACCGTAGCAGTCTCGCGGTTCCAGACTGTAGCGCCTAGAACCGCTCGGCCACCCCGGCCGGCAACGTGTTTATAGATTTACAGGATACGTACATGCACTTGTAATTACATGCTTGTATTATGTGTTCCTATAAGAGCAGGCCTGACAGGTGTTAAATAGGATAATGTTATTTACACTGTCTTATGCTGGAGGATGTGGGCAAGCGTACAAAAAACCGAAGTAGAGAACTTGCTGTGAGGTGCATATCTTCCTTGAAAAGACGTAAACATTTCATTCCAGTGGACATTTCCTTTTCAGTTAGTGGAAAGAGCTACCTAAGCATTATTTCCGTATGACAATATAAGATTATATCCTCACACGTAAGGGGTTAAACAAGAACAATATTATTAATCGGTAATGTTGCTACTTTATTGATCCGGTTGAAGGAAAATAAAAGTGTTGCGGTGTGTCTTCACCAGGGGCAATGTATTCCTATGTCGATCATAAGAACTAATATATAGGGAAATGGCCGTCAGCCTTATGAATTGGAGGCACTGGTCAGGAGAGTATATTCTACATCTACATCTACATCTATACTCCGCGAGCCACCTTACGGTGTGTGGCGGAGGGTACTTATTGTACCACTATCTGATCCCCCCTTCCCTGTTCCATTCACGAATTGTGCGTAGGAAGAACGACTGCTTGTAAGTCTCCGTATTTGCTCTAATTTCTCGGATCTTTTCGTTGTGATCATTACGCGAGATATATGTGGGCGGTAGTAATATGTTGCCCATCTCTTCCCGGAATGTGCTCTCTCGTAATTTCGATAATAAACCTCTCCGTATTGCGTAACGCCTTTCTTGAAGTGTCCGCCACTGGAGCTTGTTCAGCATCTCCGTAACGCTCTCGCGCTGACTAAATGTCCCCATGACGAATCGCGCTGCTTTTCGCTGGAACACTCGTTCAGTAAGCTTCGATGCGAAATACTCTTTTCAGTGTCCCTGAAAGTTTCTACATTTTACAGCTCTGACTGGACATCTGGAGGAACTGAATAAACAGGAAAATCGGGTTAAATGAGGTCATCGCTGCCCAGCCTTCTGTTGACGAGCACCATCCTGGTGCATTGTGAGCTCGAACCTAGACCAGCTTGCTGCCCGGCGACACTACTGCTGTTATCTGACCTGAGTGGGTCCAGACTGTTGCTGACCATCGCCCGCAATGGACACATGACATAGTCTCCCGTCATGCTGCGTATTATCTCCATCGATGTAATGATGTGTCTGGGCACTCTAGAACACATCGAACATTGTAGAAGGATTAGAAATGTATTTATTTGCAATATATTCGATATGAAGTATCTAGAACACATCAACTACTAAGGTACGATTAAAAAAATAAATGTATCTGTTTACAATGTATTTAATATGAAGCATCTCCCTACAGCCTGTCTCTCTGTTCTACAGTACTGGTTAAGAACAGTCACGAGCACCGAGTACGATCGATGAAGACACCGTCAATACCACATTCCTCTTGTTCAAAATTTCGTACCGTTGACGCGTTAAGTGGCTGCTGGCGATGACTGGGGGAAGTCTGTGCCGTGGTGCTGCTGATCGAGTTGGCTGTGGCATAATGGTAGATAGTGATAGCCTACCCACGTCTCAGAATTGGCCTTCCAAACCACCGGGAACATCTGCCAAAAAACCGGAGGTAGGACGCGCATCCAACGGTTCAGGTGGGTACGGTATGGGAGACACTATGGACGGCAATGGGTGTGCGGCTGGTGTACACTCGATATCCGTGGCTAACGTCACTATGAGTGGCGGCTGACGCTACGGCTGCGAAGCACCTGTGGAGGCGGCAGTGGCTGTGTAGGCGTACAGGCGTCGACTTCCATGGAAGAGTCGCTGGACGATCCATGCACCCGAACGTCAGGCACAGTCTTATGTGGGCAGCAGTCTGGGATGGAACATGAAAATCTACTACAGGATCACAATAATCACGAAAACGTAGTCGATTTTTGTGCCGTCAGGCCGGCTGAGTGGCCGAGCTGTTCTAGGCGCTACAGTCCGGAACCGCGCGACCGCTACGGTCGCAGGTTCGAATCCTGCCTCGGGCATGGATGTGTGTGATGTCCTTAGGTTTAAGTAGCTCTAAGTTCTGGGGGACTGATGACCTCAGAAGTTAAGTCCCATAGTGCTTAGAGCCATTTTTTGTGCTGTCAGTGGGTGCCAGGTTTCCCATGAACAGTATAATGAATTCGACCAGGCGTCTCAGTGACGATGGCGAATCCCCAGGTGTGAGGCTCGTTAATGACACGATAGAAAACTTTGTCTTTCGTGCGGAACTTCGAGGGTAAAACAGATGCAGCAGAGTGCTGTCACGACGATCATGTAATAATTCTGCCAGCGAACCTTCGTAAAAAAAAAAAGGCAAAGTGTGATAGATGCTAAGAAATAACAACAACTCGAGTGTAAAGCTTAAAGTTGGGACAAAGTGTGAACAAAACGTTCGATTTCACCATTCGACCGAGGAGAGAACTGGGTCATTTTGGTATGATGAATCGTATTTTGTTGGAAATATTGTTGAAATTCCAACGAATAAAACTGAGGACCACTGTCCGAAACGATAGTCTGTGGACAGTCTTCTAAACAAAGGCAGAAAAGAGTACTTCTATGGTGCTAGCGCTACTTGTCGAATTCATTGGCATGACAAATGGGTATGTACTTTACGCATCGGCGATAATCAGCAACCGTGTCTTCCAGAAAGGACCACAAGTCAGCGTGGATTCGTTACCAAGGATTGTTAGGTCGACGCCATTTGAAAAATTTCTGACGCGGCCCTGTCTAGTTATCCGTGCATATGTGGCAGCGGCAGTGTTATCCGTTCACTCTGCTCGTCTAACCTTAGTCTCGTATAATGCTTGTGCCCGCCCCCGGTAGCTGAGTGGTCAGCGCGACAGAATGTCAATCCTAGGGGCCCGGGCTCGATTCCCAGCTGGGTCGGAGATTTTCTCCGCTCAGGGACTGGGTGTTGTGTTGTCCTAATCATCATTATTTCATCCCCATCGACGCGCAAGTCGCCGAAATGGCGTCAAATCGAAAGACTTGTACCCAGCGAACGGTCTACCCGACGGGAGGCCCAAGTCACACGACGATACTGGTGCGATAGCTGCTTGGTTCTAGTGATCCACTAATGTCCTCTTTGTAAGAGTATCAAAACGAGTTGCTGCAGTGATGTGAGAATCATGAATAGGCTTTGTTCTTTAAGAGAACGCGATAACTTCACACCTTTCTGAAGAGAAAGTCAGTTGCGTCTTGCATGATATTTGCATAATACATCTGTAATTGATTTTGGACTACAAGTCCAACCTACTCGAATGCAATACTTGAACTATCGTAGTGAACGATCATGTTCAGTAGCTTCTGCGATCAGCCGACAGTCATTGAGAAAGCGTTCAGTGCTTGACAATTAGACTGATCAATTTGAAGACAAGAAGCTTCTTATGCATCGAATTCCGCATAGTTTCCCGTAGGTAAACGAGACGGAGTGTCTACGTTTGCATGCTGTACCGTAGGGTGATAGATAATTTCATGAGGATAATTTCAACGAAGTAGTGACCAACGTTGCAACTCCTGTGCTTTACGATCCGGTACACGTTTTGTCGGGCGAAAAACAGCAGTAAACGGCATATGATCTGTCGCGAGAAAAGAATTTCTAACATGCACATATTGCTGAAATTCCGTAACAGCATAGCTGATGGTAAGGCGTCCTTTTCCAGCTGACTGTAGTTAACTTGAACCTTGTTGAGAATCTTAGACGGAAATGCCATGGGGCGTTCGGTGTTGTCAAGCGTGTGGTATAAAACTGCTCCTGTTCCATGAGATATGCATCAACTGCAATACCTACTGGTTTGCCGCGCGGAGTAGCCGCACAATTTAGGGCGTCTTGCCACGATTCACGCGCCGTCCCCCGTCGGAGGTTCGAGTCCTCCCTCGGGCATGGGTGTGTGTGTTTTCCTTAGCGTAAGTTACTTTAAGTTAGGGTAAGTAGTGTGTAAGCCTAGAGACCGATGACCTCAGCAGTTTGGTGCCATAGAACTTACAACAAATTTACAAATTTCCCTACTGGATTTTGTGGCTCGAAATGAATAAGGCGAGGCCACTAACCAATGCATTTTTCAGTCTTTGAAATGATTGCTCGCATTCTCTAGTACACTGTAAAGGAACTTTTTACGCCGGAGGCAATGCAAGGCGGCAGTAAGTAGCACCGCGTTCGGAATAAATTTGATATAGTTGGTCGGTTTGCCCAGAACTGCCTGTATTTATCGCACATTGTAAGACGTGTATATTTCTATTGCCTATTGTCAAACCACAATTTATGAGAGATGTTTATATTTTATTAATAGGATTACGTAGGAATAATTAATATTTGTCATTTTGGAAATATAGCAGGGAATGTCTGCACCAAAGTATTGTTGGCAGGAGAGACCGCACATTGATATAATTTTAAAAAGGGCGGGAGAGACCGCGTATGGATACATTTTAAGAAACGAGCGGGAAAGACCGGGCATTGATACATTTTGTAATGGTAGCAGGGATTGTCTGCTCAAGAAAGCATTGTTGGCGGGAGAGATCGCACTTTAGCGTTCGTAGGAAGTCAGTAGAAAGCGAGATGTGAAGTGAGTCGGTAGCAGCACTGAAGCGAGAGGTTGAGAGGAGCGGTGTGCCTGCCAGCCATCAGCTATGATTTACAAGAGATTAGAAACGGATGTACAGAGACATCAGCTAACTATTATTATAAGAGGAATTAATATTATTGAATTATTTTTTTTTGAGAAACTCAAGACTACTGAAGCTATGTTTGCGCAATGCTAGTTGTAAGATTATTGTAAAACGTAAGTCCCATTTGAACGTTTGTAAAATCATTTCATTGCCAACAGTAAATATTTGAAGAATCGTTTTCAGAATATTATTAATTTTTGCCAGCAATATTGCATTACAAATTATAATCCATCCCAAAAACCATCAACGTAAAACTTTGTAAAATTTTGTTGTTGTCAAGCAAAAGTTTAACTATGAATTACGTAACTTCAGTCAAATTAATTAAAGAATAACGTCAGCTTTGCTATTAAAGAGTAACGTCAGCTTTGGTAATAAATACAGGCACTTATTATGACAGCCCACCAGCAGCTAATAGAGTATAGTAAAACAGAGCAAGTATAGTCATGTCGCAGTTCGATGTAGCAGTCAGATGGCGATACAGTAACAGTAAAAAACGGCAAGGAACAGTTTTGGGTTATTGCAGGTAACGACTGAGGACCATGCTCACAAAATGTCTCGACTTCATACGTGTAGAAAATACACTGACGGTAAAAAATCGCAATACCAAAAAATAATTAATGTGGAGTAATGAAATTTCGGAAATTCATTTGTCTAGGTAACTTATTTAAGTGATTAAAACAGCAAGATTACAGGTTAATGTAAGCGTGATACAAGCCATTGCAAATGCGAAATGTTGGTACATTAAAAATCTGTTTAACCACCGGAATGTTAAATGCGAGAATGCAAAGGTGCATAGATTGTGTTGTACAGGCGCCGGATGTCCGTTTGTGGGATGGCGTTCCATGTCTGCTGCACTTGGTCGGCCAATTGAGACACGGTTACTTCTGACTGTGGATGACGCTGGCACTGTCGTCCGATCATGTCTTATATGTGCTCAATCGGAGACGGATCTGGTGATCGAACAGACCAAGGCAACATGTGGACACACTGTAAAGCTTGTTGAGTTACAAAATCGGTATGTTGGCGAGTGTTAGCCTGTTGGAAAACATCTCCTACAATGCTGTTCATGAGCGTCGCCACAACAGGGCGAATCGCCAGACTGGCGTACAAATTGGCAGTCAGGGTGCGTAGGATAACCACAAGAATGCTCCCGCTATAATACGAAATTGCTACCCAGGCCACAACTCTAGGTGTAGTTCCAGTGTGTCTATCATGCAGACGGGTTAGTTTCAGGCCTGCAACTGGCTAAGTTCTAAGCAACACACGACTATCGCTGGCACCGAAGTAGAACCAGCTTTCATCAGAAAAGACAACACACCTCCATCCTGCACTCCAATGAGCTATCGCGTGACGCCACTGAAGTTTTAAATAGAAGTGGTTTGGGGTCAGTGGACTGCAGACTACAGGGCGTTTGGCTCGGAGCTGTCCTTGAAGTAACCGATTTCTAAGAGTTCGATGTGTCACAGTGGTATTAAAAAAATGTTCAAATGTGTGTGAAATCTTATGGGACTTAACTGCTAAGGTCATCAGTCCCTAAACTTACATACTACTTAACCTAAATTATCCAAAGGACAAACACACCCACCCATGCCCGAGGGAGGACTCGAACCTCCACCGGCAGCAGCCGCACAGTCCATGACTGCAGCGCCAAAGACCGCTCGGCTAATCCCGCGCGGCCACAGTGGTATTAACCGTAGCTTCAGTGGCTGCTGCATATGCAGTACGATCTGCCAGAGCCATAAGCCGAACACGGTGGTCTTCTCTCTTGGTAGTGCCACGTGGCTAGCTGGAGCCCGATCATCTTGCGACTGTATTTTCTCGTGACCACCGATACTAGCAATCATTTTCAGTGGCTACATTCCTGCCAAGTATTTCTGGCCGGCCGGGGTGGCCGAGCGGTTCTTGGCACTACAGTCTGGAACCGCGCGACCGCTACGGTCGCAGGTTCGAATCCTGCCTCGGGCATGGGTGTGTGTGATGTTCGTAGGTTAGTTAGGTTTAAGTAGTTCTAAGTTCTAGGGGACTGATGACCTCAGAAGTTAAGTCCTATAGTGCTCAGAGCCATTTGAACCAATTATTTCTTTAATATCCCAGAAGGAAAATCCAGCTTCTCGTAGCCCTATTACACGACCTCGTCCAAAGTCAGTGAGGAGTTGATAATGGCGTCTTTGTCACCTTAAAGGCATTCTTGACCAACATCAACTCACCACGTCTAATCCCAAAAGTACCTAACGCTCCCAACCGTTACAGCATGTCCTTAAAGAACACCTGATTTACATCGCATAGTGGCGCTAATAACACTACTCTTATGAGGCTGGTGTGAAAATTGAATAGGCAACATCTTTCAGATGTAGAAACTCGCCTACCAACTTTATTTTCTGTCGCACAACTTCTTCTTGTTGTTTCGATTTTTCTTCAGTCAGTGTATGTTGGTACCACTTCGTGTCCTTACAAGTTATGCTGTGTGAGAGACAGAAAGCTACGCAGATCGTCATAACGGTAAGACGAAGGGCCTCACGAGTTCTGTCACTGGCTGTGCTTTGTCCTGAATCAAATCAAATGCATCCCTGCCAAAAATATTGGGACTCTAGCGTGATTGAATTAATCTGAATAGCACTGATGTTGTATTTCGATATTTTGCTTGGAAACTGCACGTCCCAAGAGTAGAAGTACTTTCAGTGTTCTAAACTGTGAGACGCAGTTATTACTTTTGGAAATGAGGGTAACCCAATTACTCGTAAGTATTTTGAATAATCAACGTGACTGATGCATCAGTATCTAACGGAAATGGTTCTGACTGATTGCAGATCAGTAAAGATATGAATAACTTGCTGTTTGTTTACTGAATATGAACCCAGTTCTGAGTTTTGGAAGACTGATTTTATCTGTCTTGCGAGAGACGTGAGGAGAGCTGATCTGAATTATCCGAGTTTTGCACAGTTCACATTGCCTTGCGATTCGCGTGCTTGTGTCCATTGTTCCTGTCAGTATTGCCAGGAGAGGTGAATACAGACTCAGTATGTGAGTTCATTTTAATCCGCATTTGCTGAAATGTAGATCGAAGTGGAACACAGTTTGCTCGTCGCTACTTCAACAAGCACACTTGCTATGCGGGTCCTGACTTGAAATAGTGTCGGCATTCCGCTTGGCGGGAGAAGCAGTGTTTGTGACGTAACACATGACATAAGAGTTCGGAGCAGTGAATTGGAACTATAAGTGGTGGGGTTCCTCACACCCTGCTTAAGGGGGCCTGGACGTGAGGATGACTGAAAAATAGAAAAAAAAAATTATCTCCATCTGAAAGACAAATTTCTCCCGTTTCTAAAAATGTGTGCATTATCAACTTTCAAATTGTTTGTTTGTTCCTAAACGCTCTTTGAACGAAACTCTGTACACCAGCCATGTCTCCTTTCGGTTCACTGTCGCACTGCCTCTGTCATGCAAACAATAAAGTCAATATACAGGGACTCTGCAGATACAAAATTATTTAGCAGATGTCTACATGGCCACACATAGAACTACAATAAGAGTTTCAACAGTTGTGTGTGGCAACAAGTACCAAAAACAGTGTTTGTTGGAAGGACGGTACTCAAAATAGGTGAGTGGACGCTGTCATCTGTTTCAATGATGGTGCAATTAGCAGGACAAAAATAACGGACAAATTGGTCATCTAACCAGGAAATAATAGGACAGTGCCTCCGACTGCCTTAGATCGTCAGCGAGTAGTTGAAGCTGAAAGGCTGTGGAGACCACCACTGAAGAGGTCAGAGTAAGGAAAGGACTCCTGAAAAGGTGTAGAGGATAAAGAAACATCTGGCCAGCAAAAATATGCTGCTGGAATGTTCTGAAAGAGGCATTCGGTGAGTCAAAATCACTGTGAACAGTCCTTTCTCATTTTCTCCGAACTACATTTTCCGAACTTTAGGTACATATATCTTAACTATGGTTTGAGCTATGTTCACCAAATTTCTCCCAACCGAAGAATGGTGTAGTCCCATTGCATTATGCCTAGTACATTGCAGAAAATTTCCATGTTTGTCATTCTGCATATAATTTTAGCGGTAATTTCTGAGCAAAATAATTATGCGGTATAACAAAGATTTTTTTTTTGTTTCCTCAGGTGCACTACAAACCACAAAACGAGACGCATAATGTGTTCCTATGAATGTTGACAGCAGCCTGCCACAGTATGAATGCTGTTAGACTGATGATGCACCAGAAAATAGTACCATAAATGAAACGAGTGTTATAAAACCATCTATTAGACAAAATATTGTAATTCTTAAACTATAACTGACAATTTAATAAAATTTCTTGTGCAGCTTCAGTTAATGTAATTCAGTGTTGGTACAAAACCGCAACTCCCTCCGCATTGCAGGTCACGGGTAACGAAAGTGAATCATAAAAACACAAGCCGTTCACCTCCACGTCCCCTTAAACCACGGTTTGGAACTACTGTCAACAGGAGACACGCGAGACCGCTCACGGTTAGAACTGAGTTCCGTGAGTGTTGCAGCAACAGGGACCTCATGTCCTTGCAAGCAATGTTGTCGAAGGAACACTAAAGTTTCGCCACGTTTTGTACTTCCTCAGCTTTTATTACTTTAAGCACATCATTGACACAAGGATTGTGATGCTTTAGAATCTCAGCACATGTTCTGATGTCTGAAAGGTTCTGAGTAATAGCACACAAAGCACTTCGTCTTGAAAAGGAGTTGACACTTCCTAATCATACGCTTTAGTTCAGTGATACATTCTTTCTAACATTGGTTACTATAACGATGTGTACTAAAAAATTTGAAACAGCAGCTACATGAATCTGAGCTTCAAAAAATTCAAGTTTGCTAACGACTTCCAAACAGGGTAAGGTTTTGGGCTGTACTTGAAGCAACAACGTACTACACTCTCTGTAAACTGACACGTGAGGCTTCAGTGACTACATAGGTGGCGAAGTGCTACTCGAGCTGTTTCCGGTACTCCATCCATTCTTCTTGTTTTTCATCGAAAGAAAGAAAAAGAGAAGGTGGCACCTGGGTTCAGTCGTTGTTGACTTCTGAGTGCCCACCAGTTTAATTATGCCCTTTAGTAAGGATTTAATTTGTTGGTGAAACTGAATAAGTGAAGAGAGTGTTTGCTCTCCAAAAGTTGCCATTCCATAGAAAGTTTAAATCACTTGAAGAATAGATATAACAAATTACGAAACATTGTAATTAAAACAATGCAAAAATTACGCTTTCTGTTGCCAGCTGTTTCTAGAAAATCTTCAGATAGTTCGCCGACGCTGAAAGAAATATTACCTGGATGAGTATGTAGAGATGTCGGATCTTTTTCCATGGATCCAGTTTATTACAAAACTCATACTCATCACCAGAAATATCTTGTTATCGTCGGTGTTACGAGTTGGATGAACACTATAGAACACTAAGAAAATATTACAACACAAATATACTTATTTACGATATATTCCATATGAACTATACATAACTTTGTATCCTTGAGTCTCTCCGAGTTATCTCTCTCCGTTCCACTAGTAGTAGTTTAGAACACTCATTTGCAGTCGTAGCAGCGCAAACGACGTACTAGTTTCGTGTAGTTCTCACTGTGCTGTCATCCGGAAGCTCGGTGTTAGCTAATAGTAGTCTGATGATCATCTGAAGATAATCTTAGGACAATGTACGGCGGAGCTCTGAGGGTGGCGGCTTAAAAAGGTGCGCGGACGAGTCATGATTACAAGCAGTGAGGTGGTCCGACTCCGGTTTGTGCAGCGCCACCTGGCGGGGTCCGGCGAGCCTTCTCTAGCAGCGGCCCGCGACGGCCGATTTACATGTTTCTTCTCTGGAGATGAGAGCGGCGCGCAATTCGCCGAATGCGCTACGACCAAGGAGAGTCATGAGAGCCCCAGGCAAGCATAATTCAATCGCTTCTGTTGTCTAGATACATAAATGATCTGAAGGACTGGGTGAGTAGCAATCAGCGTCTGTTTGCTGATGATGCTGTGAATGGACAGTGTCTTGAAAGGAAGATATAAGATGAACATCAATAAAAGCAAAACGAAGATAATGGAAAGTAGTCGAATTAAATCGGGTGATGCTGCGGGAATTAAATTAGGAAATGAGACGCTTGAAGTAGTAAACGAGTTTTGCTATTTGGGGAGCAAAATAACTGATCATGATCGAAGTAGAGAGAATATAAAATGTAGACTGGCAATGGCAAGGAAAGCGTTTCTGAAGAAGAGAATTTTGTTACCATCGAGTATAGATTTAAGTGTCAGGAAGTCGTTTCTGAAAGTATTTATATGGAGTGTAGCCATGTATGAAAGTGAAACAACGATAAATAATTTATACAAGAAGAGAATAGAAGCTTTCGTAATGTGGTGCAACAAAAGAATGCTGAAGATTAGATGGGTATATCACGAAACAAATGAGGAGGTATTGAATAGAATTGGAGAGAAGAGAAATTTGTAGGCCGGCCTGAGTGGCTGTGCGGTTCTAGGCGCTGCAGTCTGGAGCCGAGCGACCGCTACGGTCGCAGGTTCGAATCCTGCCTCGGGCATGGATGTGTGTGATGTCCTTAGGTTAGTTAGGTTTAATTAGTTCTAAGTTCTAGGCGACTGATGACCTCAGAAGTTATGTCGCATAGTGCTCAGAGCCATTTTTGAAATTTGTGGCACCACTTGACTAGAAGAAGGCATCGGTTGGAAGGGCATATTCTGAGGCATCAAGGGATCACCAATTTAGTATTGGAGGGACGCATGGATGGTAAAAATCGTAGAGGGAGACCAAGAGATGAATACACTAAACAGATTCAGAAGGATGTAAGTTGCAGTAGGTACTGGGAGATGACGTAGTTAAGTCGATTAATTATTTAGGCGACACGTTGCAATTGATATGAAATGGATCGAGAATGTAAGGACTGTAGTAGCGAAGGAGTATGGTCGATTTCAGTTTATTGGGAAAATTGTAGGACAGTGTGGTTCATCTGTAAAGGAGACCGTGTATAGAACACTAGTGTAACCGTTCTTCAGTACTGATCGAGTGTTTCGGATCCCCACTAGGTCGGAATCAAAGGAGGACATCGAATTCAGAGGTGAACTGCTAAATTTATTACTGGTAGGTTCGATCAACGAGCAAGTACTATGGAGTTGCTTTAGAACTCGAAAGGGAAGGCGACCTTCTCTTCGAGGAACGCTACTGAGAAAATTTAGGGAAGTGGCATCTGAAGCTGATTACAAAAAATCAAATGGCTCTGAGCATTATGGGACTTAACATCTGAGGTCATCAGTCCCCTAAAACTTAGAACTACTTAAACCTAACTAACCTAAGGAGATCACACACATCCATGCCCGAGGCAGGATTCGAACCTGCGACCGTAGCGGTCACGCGGTTCCAGACTGAAGCGCCTAGAACCGCTCGGCCACACAGGCCGGCGAAGCTGATTACAGAATGATTCTGCTGGCCGCTCCCTGATAATGCTGCAGGTTCTTCATCATCATCCCGCTATAAAGTTCAGAGCATCATTGAGGGCGTCGAGGCTACTGGATTCATAATATGATAAAGTGAGGGGAGAGGAGAGCTTGTCTCCTGTTGGTACACCGGGTTTCCCACCATTTTACATTGCTCGCACTGGCTGGCAGGGGTTTCGACCGATTTTATATCATATTACCAGTATCTCATTATTGCGTAAGGCTTGTGGGGGTTGCGCGGAGTGACACTGATCAATACCAGGTGGTTTCCGGGGGATGGGCCTGGACGGAGGGGGGGGGGGGGGGTGAGAGCGAGTGATGGGAGTGGGGGTGGCCTAATCAGATGAGATATACCCACGGAATGACAATAATAATCCCCTCTCTCTCGCACACACATACATGCACACACATACAGACACGCTCCCAATTCCGTGAAACCCTGTGCGAAACAGGCTCCACCATTACCAGCACTGCAAAAATGAGACACCCCCGCAGAAGTATTAGTCTTCTTCAGATAATATACTGCGGAGTTTGGTGGCAGCAGTTATCATGTCGCACATGCGGGACTTGAGCTACAGCCGTTTCCTCAGCTACCTCTTTTATATGTTACCTGACGCTCGCCTTGTTCCATCTTCTGCAAATGCTGTAATTTTTTGATCTCGAGAGCACCTTAATGTGTCAGCAAATGCATGTCTTATCATTTCGAAATTCAGACAGCATCTTCCGCATTTGTACTTCACGGTGCAGCTGCGAGACACATCGATTTCCTGTCTTTTTTAGAAATTTTCACGAACGAGGACCGTAAAGGCTGAAACATGCAATGCACAGACAACAGCAAATCCACGTATTTTATGAAAGTGAATGTATAAATGTATGAGTGCGTGCTGAAAAGTGTAGCCACTGAAATTTTAATGTGAAAGCTCTTAAAGCTTTTTAAATAAAGCAAACGTTATTAGCATTCTACATATTTATTATTTATGCCTACATGACCGGAATACTCTCTTTCAAATTCTAAAGGTAGCAGGGGTAAAATACAGGGAGCGAAGGCCTATTTACAAATTGTACACAAACCAGATGGCAGTTGAGTCCAGGGGCATGTAAGGGAAGCAGTGGTTGGGAAGGGAGTGAGGCAGGGTTGTAGCCTATCCCCCACGTTATTCAACCTGTATATTGAGCAAGCAGTAAAGGAAACAAAAGAAAAATTAGGAGTTGGAATTAAAATCCATGGAGAATAAATAAAAACTTTGAGGTTCGCCGATGACATTGTAATTATGTCAGAGACAGCAAAGGACCTGGAAGAGCAGCTGAACGGAATGGACAGTCTCTTGAAAGGAAGATATAAGATGAACATCAATAAAAGCAAAACGAAGATAATGGAAATTAGTCGAATTAAATCGGGTGATGCTGCGGGAATTAGATTAGGAAATGAGACGCTTAAAGTAGTAAACGAGTTTTGCTGTTTGGGGAGCAAAATAACTGATCATGGTCGAAGTAGAGAGGATATAAAATGTAGACTGGCAATGGCAAGGAAAACGTTTCTGAAGAAGAGAAATTTGTTAACATCGACTATAGATTTAAGTGACAGGAAGTCGTTTCTGAAAGTATTTATATGGAGTGTAGCCATGTATGAAAGTGAAACGTGAACGATAAATACACTCCTGGAAATGGAAAAAAGAACACATTGACACCGGTGTGTCAGACCCACCATACTTGCTCCGGACACTGCGAGAGGGCTGTACAAGCAATGATCACACGCACGGCACAGCGGACACACCAGGAACCGCGGTGTTGGCCGTCGAATGGCGCTAGCTGCGCAGCATTTGTGCACCGCCGCCGTCAGTGTCAGCCAGTTTGCCGTGGCATACGGAGCTCCATCGCAGTCTTTAACACTGGTAGCATGCTGCGACAGCGTGGACGTGAACCGTATGTGCAGTTGACGGACTTTGAGCGAGGGCGTATAGTGGGCATGCGGGAGGCCGGGTGGACGTACCGCCGAATTGCTCAACACGTGGGGCGTGAGGTCTCCACAGTACATCGATGTAGTCGCCAGTGGTCGGCGGAAGGTGCACGTGCCCGTCGACCTGGGACCGGACCGCAGCGACGCACGGATGCACGCCAAGACCGTAGGATCCTACGCAGTGCCGTAGGGGACCGCACCGCCACTTCCCAGCAAATTAGGGACACTGTTGATCCTGGGATATCGGCGAGGACCATTCGCAACCGTCTCCATGAAGCTGGGCTACGGTCCCGCACACCGTTAGGCCGTCTTCCGCTCACGCCCCAACATCGTGCAGCCCGCCTCCAGTGGTGTCGCGACAGGTGTGAATGGAGGGACGAATGGAGACGTGTCGTCTTCAGCGATGCGAGTCGCTTCTGCCTTGGTGCCAATGATGGTCGTATGCGTGTTTGGCGCCGTGCAGGTGAGCGCCACAATCAGGACTGCATACGACCGAGGCACACAGGGCCAACACCCGGCATCATGGTGTGGGGAGCGATCTCCTACACTGGCCGTACACCACTGGTGATCGTCGAGGGGACACTGAATAGTGCACGGTACATCCAAACCGTCATCGAACCCATCGTTCTACCATTCCTAGACCGGCAAGGGAACTTGCTGTTCCAACAGGACAATGCACGTCCGCATGTATCCCGTGCCACCCAACGTGCTCTAGAAGGTGTAAGTCAACTACCCTGGCCAGCAAGATCTCCGGATCTGTCCCCCATTGAGCATGTTTGGGACTGGATGAAGCGTCGTCTCACGCGGTCTGCACGTCCAGCACGAACGCTGGTCCAACTGAGGCGCCAGGTGGAAATGGCATGGCAATGCGTTCCACAGGACTACATCCAGCATCTCTACGATCGTCTCCATGGGAGAATAGCAGCCTGCATTGCTGCGAAAGGTGGATATACACTGTACTAGTGCCGACATTGTGCATGCTCTGTTGCCTGTGTCTATGTGCCTGTGGTTCTGTCAGTGTGATCATGTGATGTATCTGACCACAGGAATGTGTCAATAAAGTTTCCCCTTCCTGGGACAATGAATTCACGGTGTTCTTATTTCAATGTCCAGGAGTGTAGTTTATACAAGAAGAGAATAGAAGCTTTCGAAATGTGGTGCAACAAAAGAATGCTGAAAATTAGATGGGTTGATCACGAATGAGGAGGTATTGAATAGAATTGGAGAGAAGAGAAATTTGTGGGCCGGCCTGAGTGGCCGTGCGGTTCTAGGCGCTGCAGTCTGGAGCCGAGCGATCGCTACGGTCGCAGGTTCGAATCCTGCCTCGGGCATGGATGTGTGTGATGTCCTTAGGTTAGTTAAGTTTAATTAGTTCTAAGTTCTAGGGGACTGATGACCTCAGAAGTTAAGTCGCATAGTGCTCAGAGTCATTTGAACAATTTTTGGTAAATATAGTAATACACTATCATATGGCGGTTAACTCTTAAAAAAAAAACAACTACTGCAAGTCTTCTTGCTTGCCAGATCCTACCTTGGCCAGCAAGGTCGCCGGATCTCTCCCCACTTTAGAACGCTTGGAGAATTATAAGCAAAGTCCTCCAACCAGCTCGGAATTTTGACGATCTAAGGCTCCAATTGCAAAGAATTTGGCACGATATCCCTCAGGAAGACATCCAATGAATTTCAAGCCGAATAACTTCTTGAACAAGGGTCAGAAGTGGAACAACTCATTACTGACTTGCACAAATTGGAAATTTGTTTACGGTAAGGGCTTACGGGACCAAACTGCTGAGGTCATCGGTCCCTAAGCTTACACACTACTTTTTTTTTTGGTCATCAGTCTACTGACTGGTTTGATGAGGCCCACCACGAATTCCTTTCCTGTGCTAACCTCTTCATCTCAGAGTAGCACTTGCTACCTTCGTCCTTAATTATTTGCTTGACCTATTCCAATCTCTGTCTTCCTCTACAGTTTTTGCTCTCTACAGCTCCCTCTAGTACCATGGAAGTCATTCCCTCATGTCTTAGCAGATGTCCTATCATCCTGTCCCTTCTCCTTATCAGTGTTTTCCACACATTCCTTTCCTCTCCGATTCTGCGTAGAACCTCCTCATTCCTTACCATGTCAGTCCACCTAATTTTCAACATTCGTCTATAGCACCACATCTCAAATGCTTCGATTCTCTTCTGTTCCGGTTTTCCCACAGTCCATGTTTCACTACCATACAATGCTGTACTCCAGACGTACATCCTCAGGAATTTCTTCCTCAAATTATGGCCAGTATTTGATATTAGTAGACTTCTCTTGGCCAGAAATGCCTTTTTTGCCATCGCGAGTCTGCTTTTGATGTCCTCCTTGCTCCGTCCGTCATTGGTTAGTTTACTGCCTAGGTAGAAAGATCAGACTATGTTGCCCTCTTGACCAAACATGCACCTGGTGAGTGATGACAGTATCGAGGTGACACCAAAGTTCAAGACCTTTTTGTCTTAGGCAGGAAGCATTTCTAAAAGGACTGATAGTATTTTTCCGAAATATGAAGTGAAAAATGTTTTTCTACTACCAACTATGAGCAGGGACCTTTTATGATTACGCACTTCCATCTATTGGAACAGTGTTATTAGGGAAGTAGTTGAAATTAAAGTAGCAAGTGATCTTATAAATAGAGTTTCAAGTTTTTGCTTAAAATCTGTTTGGAACCCTGCTCTCTCCCTTGTCAAAGAAACAGAAGGCACAGTTAATGCTACCTCAGCCAGTGGTCATTCAAATTTAGCATCGATAACTTTTCACGTTGGTCATTTTTGGCTGTGTGATGTTCCCTGTGTTCGCAGTGAGTGTGGGTGATGTCTTTCCAGATTTGTTCTGTAAACAGGTCTTCAACTGCCTTGCACGGCGCTTTCTTTCTGCATTTGCGCCACGAAAGTAACAGGGCGTGCATTCGTCGAAATATCGACAGTTGTCGAAGACGTCACCCAGATTCTTTCCCGTCAATTATCTGAACATTGCCCAGTAGCGATTGTCATGGGGAATAAATCTCTTAGCTAATAACAGCAGTGTTATAATAACAAAGAAAACAAAATAAATGCTTGCAGAGAAAGCAAATGAACTCGTCTACATTTATTATGGTCAATATACAATAATGTGGCACTGAACAGAAAGAAAACTAATGTCACAAATTTCAGTTTGAAGAGGGACAATAAACTGTAAAATTAAATGCCGATGGCACCTCTAAAACAGAAGATTTCTAGGAATGAACATTGACTCTCCGTTGAGGTATTGTGAGCACACAAAGCTACTTCCAAACAGAATGTCATCAGCATGTTATGCCCTTTACAGTCTTGTCATCTGTATGTAACAGACAATGTCTTCTACTTACATACTGTTCCTATGTATACTTAATTCCTACCAATGGAATTCTTTTCTAGGGAACAAATGCAGAAAATGTGAACACAGATTCCGAAGTGTGGAGGAGTCCGCCCCCGGTAGCTGAGTGGTCAGCGCGACAGAATGTCAATCCTAAGGGCCCGGGCTCGATTCCCGGCTAAGTCGGAGATTTTCTCCGCTCAGTGACTGGGTGTTGTGTTGTCCTACTCATCATCATTTCATCCCCATCGACAAGAAAGTCACCGAAGTAGCGTCAAATCGAATGACTTGCACCTGGCGAACGGTCTACCCGAGGGGAGGCCCTAGTCACACGGCATTTACATCTACCATTGCACAAACAGGTCTGTTAATAGCTACGGAACAAGATATAATCTATAATTACATTTATCAATAAATAATAAGCACGAAACTAAAAATGGCATTTTTTATCAAGAAGTAAAACTGCACAAAAACTGTCCAATATCTCTTGAGAGATTATTAAAACGAACATTTTTTTTTTAAAAAAAAGGCAGTTAAGAAATACCTGTTAAGCAATATATTCTATACATTGACGTTTATTATACGAAGGTTGACTGAAAAGTAAATCCTCCACCTTCGTAACTATTCAACAGTTGACAGCATTGGTATGTGGTAGCTACTAGCCTGTTCCGTAGCCCCTTCTCCACAGCTTCAGTTGGCGGGAAGCCTTAGGATTTAATGGTTGTGTCGTTACAGTGTAATGTATGGAACCCTGCGGAGACGGCCGGTCAATGCGATTTAAGTAACGTGCGGTCACTGAATTCTTGACAGCAGAAGGTGTCACCCCAAAGGAGATTCATCAGAGAATGAGAGCAGTTTATGGTGACTGTATTCATGTTAGTACTGTGCGTCGTTGGGCGAGTAAGTTTAAAGATGTTGAGGCGGGAACATCTGACCTGAGTGACAAACAAAGAGTTGGACGTTCTGTGACAGCAACCACCGAGTTTCACCAGCAAAATGTTGACAGATTGATTCAGGACGATCATCGTATCACTCAGAGAGAAACTGCAAGCACAATCGACATTTCACAAGAACGTGTGAGTCACATTATTGCTTTGCTTGGCTATCGGAAGATCTGTGCACGATGGGTACCCCGAATGCTGACTCTGGAAATGAAAGCGCCACCACAGCCGAACTTCAGAGACTGAATCTCACCAGCGTACGGCATCCTCCATACAGTCCAGATTTAGCACTGCCTGACTGCCATCTGTTCCCGATAATGAAAGACGATCCGCGGCGACATCATTATGCTTCTGATGAAGACGTTGAGAGAACTGTGAGACTGTGGTTGCGGAAACAGTGCGTCGACTTATTTCGTGACGGCTTCAGAAAACTTGTTCATCGTTGGCAGAAATGTATCCAGTTGGCTGGTGATTATGTGGAAAAGTGAATATTGGTAATTAAAGATCACATTCTAAGGATTATTTGCGAGTTTGATCTATTAAAAAATTCCCATCCAAACACAATTAACGAAGGTGGAGGCATTACTTTTCCTTCAGCCCTCGTATAATGAACCAGTCGCCGGTTGCAACTGTTTTATTATATAATAAGTTTTAACAAAACCTCTCATCTCCAACAGAAACGAGATAAATGATTCAAATTTTTTTTATATATTGAAGGATTACGTTGATGAGGCAAAACACTATGAACACCCACTTAATAGCTTATTTGCCCGTCTTTGGAACTAAATACATTACTCATTTTGCGTATCACGGATCTGACAGTTTGTTGATAGGTTTGTGGAGGTGTGTGGCATTAGATATCTACTGGAAGGTCATGTAATTTCCGTAAATAACGAGCCCCTGATTTGAGTACGCGGTGATGGCACCCAATATCGACCCAGATGGGCTCTATAGCATTTACATAAGGTGAATTTGGTCGCCGAGACATCAACATGATTTCACTATAATGCTCCTCAAACCACTGTAGCAAGATTCTTGCTCCGGGACACGACCAATTATACTGCTGAAAGATGACATCGCCGTCGGGGAAGACATCAAGAATAAAGGGATGCAGATAGCTGGCAGCTGTCAGTGTGTCTCCGATTACTACCACAGGTCCCTTTGCAAGCGCAGGTGAATGTCTCTCATAGCATAATGCTGCTCCCACTTGTCTGCGTCCGTGGTGCGCTACAAGTTTCGAGCCGCCGTTCACCTCGATGACGGCGTTTATGGAGACGACCATCGACCTAGTGTAGCAAAAGTTTGATTCACCTGAAGAGTAGACACGTTTCTATTGATCGATGGTCGAATCCACATGGTCTCGTGATCACTGCAATCGTAATTGACGATGTCGTTTGGTCAACATGTGAACACGTAGGGGTGGTCTGCTGCGAAGCTCCCTGTTCAACAATGTACTATTAACGGTGTGCTCCGAAATACTTGTGCGTGCACCAGCATTGTGCTTTTTCGACAGAGATGCCACAGGTCAGCATCTGTCCTAGTTTACAGAGCAGACAAGCCTCCGAACCACACGTTTACGTCCAGTCATTTAGCGCCTAGTGTTAGTTTCCCTTTCCCGTAGATGGTGACGACAGTAGCACGTGAACTTTCGACCAGCTTCGCCGTTTTCGGGATACTCGTTCACAGGCTCTGCGTAATAATAACCTGTCCTTTGTAAAAGTCACTTACCTGAATGGATTTCATCATTTCCAGCCCATATCTTAGCTAGAGTGACCCCCATCCGTGTCTAATCCACTTACATACTTTTGTTATCGTGTCGTGCTGACAACGCCACCAGGCGGCATCCAACGTCGCGATGGACTGTGGTCATAATGTTTTGGCTTATCGGTGTAGATAGATAACACGGACTGGAAATTTGACAAGAAGTGCAACACATATAAATAGTAATAACGATACTAAAACATCTGTCATATCACATAACACTTCACGTAATATTTTTTCTTCTTTTACCTTTTCCTTTTTCTTGCTCTGGAAAACCTTACTTCCAAAGCTATGCCCTGGGTAATATTGAGACTTTATCTTCTTTATGAGATCAACATCTCTCTAATCATAGAGAGATGTTGACTGTATTTTCAGGTTATGAATTGGAAATTTACGGTACACAAAATGGAAGCCAAAAATCATCACTATGTGTCTCACGTGCGTTTAGTGTTTCATTACGAAATAATGTGCGTATATTGTGTTTAGTGTGTGCAGCGACCGGGAGTGAGAAATGAATGAACAGTGTAGAACTAGTCTTTTACATTACTATTATTTCAAAACGCTATTGTACACAAGGGATAAGACGAACAATGTAACACAGTCCAAACAGTTTGGCCTTAGGGTGGGTGAAGGTTTCAGTGTCCATTGAACGATTATAATTAAGGTTTTTGGTGGTTTCCCTAAATTTCTCCAGGCAAATGCAGGAATGTTTCCTACTCTAAAGTCATGGCCGACTGCCTGTCCAGTCTCTGTCAAACTAGATCTGCGCGTATGTACCGTAAATTCCGGTATACATGAAGTACAGTATTTTTGTCGTTATTCAATTTAGTACAACGATTTACAATATCATGTAAAAGTGCCCTAGATATAAATGAAATTGCTGCTGCTGTTACTACTCCTCTTCCTACTACTACTACTACTACTAGTAGTAGTAGTAGTAGGAATGTTACAACGCCAGAAGACTGTAACGAAATACAGGAAGAGCCGCGGTGGAGGGACGGTTGGTTTGGGACTATTAGTTGAGCCTGAATGTAAATAAAGCCGAGCGTATTGTGCCTAACTGGGCGAACAGACTCACTACTGTTCGATTATACTATTGGGACAAATCACTGGAAGCAGTAACTACTGTAAAACACATAGAAATAACCATCCTGTGTAGCCTCAAGTGGAATGACCAGATAAAACTAATTCTAGGAAATGTATATATCAAGCTGAGATTCACTAGAAGAATCATAAGGAAATGTAAGTCATCCACGATTGAATTGGCTTATAAAACTCTTGTTCGATCGATTATTGACTATTTTACATCACTCTGGACCATCAGCAGTAGAATTAAAATAGGTGGTAGAGCAAATCCAACTATTAGCGCCACGTTTCCTCAAGGGATGGCGCGGTCAGTACGAGGGCGTTGCAGAAACACCAGTGCCAGGCACTACAAGAGAGATGTTGATCATCACGGAGAACTTTCGTTCCTCCGACGTACGAATCGAAAAGAGACAATGTCCAGAAAATAAAAAAAGAATTAGAGCCTAGCAACAATGACCCATCCATGCACCATTCCTGAATGAAACAGGGAAGGAAGGGAAAGATATTTGCAGCTTCAGTAACGTGTCTAGAGGATTATACAGTATTTCTGCATGTAATGACCTTGCTATCGAGAGATTACTGAACTTGAACATTACTTCCTTCTCTTCCCATAAGTCTTCGGGGCGCTATAAGTGCACAGTATCGTGTATTTTAGCTTATTTACCCGAATTACATTGCAGGGAGAAAAAATTTATCTACAAGTTGTGCAGAATCAAGACGGTTGCAGTTGCTATAATCTAGGGACACGATAGGGTGGCGGTGGTTGAGAAGGGAGTGAGACACGTCTGTAGCCCCACACGACTTTATTCTTTGCACACATTCAGAAGCAGTAAAGGAAGCCAAGGAGGAATTTGGAAACAGAATTAAAGTGCAGGAAGAAGACATAAAGACTGTTATGGTTATCGATGACACTTTAATTCACTCAGAGGTGTCAGAGCACTTGGTTGAGTAGTTGAACGAAATGGATGGTCTCTTGATAACAGGTTATAAGATGAAAATCACCAAAATAAAGGAAAGTTAATGAAATGGACTGGAATTAAATGAGGCGACGGTGAGGGAATTGCATTAGGAAATGAGATACTAAACGTAGTACATGGGCTATCCTATTTGGGCAGCAAAATAGCTTACAACAGCTGAAGTTAAAATGAAGATTAGCAACAGCGAGAAAAGCGTAACTGAAGTAAAGAAATTTGTTAACTTCGAGTATAATGGCTCTGAGCACTATGGGACATAACATCTGAGGTCATCAGTCCCCTAGAACTTAGAACTACTTAAGCCTAACTAACCTAAGGACATCACACACATCCATGCCCGAGGCAGGATTGGAACCTGCGACCGTAGCGGTCGCGCGATTCCAGACTGAAGCGCCTAGAACCGCTCGGCCACACCGGTCGGCAACTACGAGTATAAATTTTAACATTATGAAATATTTTTTGAAGGTGTATGTCTGGAGTGTAGCCTCGTACGGTAGTGAAACGTGGACTATAAGTAGCTCAGGCAAAAAGAGAATAGAGGCTTTTGTAATGTGGTGCTAGAAGAGATTAGAGGCTTTTGTCGTGTGGTGCTATCGAAGGATGCTGAGACTTGGATGGGTAGATCGAGTAAATGACGAGGAGATACTGAGTCGAACTGAGGAGAAAAGAAATGTGTGGCACAGTTTGACTAAAAGAAGGGATCTGTTAATAAGTTAAATCCTGAGGTATCAAGGAATCGTCAGTTTGGTAACGGAAATAGTGCAGGGTAAAACGTTGTAGAGACAGGCAACGGCTTAGCTACGGTGGGAAAGTTGAAATGAATTTAAGTGGCAGTAGCTATACAGAGATGAAGAGGCTTGCTCAGCAAAGAGCAGCGCGGAAAGCTGCATAAAACCAGTCCTGGAACTGAAGGCCACAGCGACAACAACACAGCATTTGGTTCTGTTGACGGTCGGCTGCCCGTCCTTCCGCCAGACATCGATATTTTTCACGTCTTCTCGACTAAGACGCGTGCAGCCTTCCCACGATATAGGAATATTTCGCAAGCTGGAGACGGGGAGGCATCGAGAAGACGGAGACGGAGCTGCGCTCGGCGTGTGTGGCTGCGGCTGCGGCGGTCGTCGGAGCGAGGGCGGAACGCAGCAGGCGGCGGGCGGCAGGTGTGCTTGAAGGACTTCTCCGCTCTGCTGGGGTCCACCGGCCGTGTTTCCTGCCGCTTGTCTTCGGCACACATTACTGCCTCCGGACATTCTCAAGCACGTGTCTCTTGTGCCGGCGAAAACTTCCCCCGGCATGAATGACGCCAACCTTAAACGAAAAACGCAACCACCGCAAGAACCGGTTTCACAAATACGAGTGCGTTTTACGTCCTTGTGAGAAAGTTACTCCTTTCTTTCATAAACAGCGACGTTCAACAAAGGTACCCATCAGTTCTTTCACATCTATACAGGGTGTTCCATATATCAGAACAAACCCGCTTTTTGTCAGGAAGCAAAAGAAAAAAAAACCATATCGAGCAAATGTTGGTTAGGGACATTAACCAGCATGATGTTTTTTCATGTAACGTCGTTAGTTACGATGATATGAAAGGCATTATTTTTTAAATAGCACTCTATATTTTTTATTCAGTAATCCAGTGTCTCTCCTCGAGATGTGCTTAAAAACGTTTCACGTACTCATGTAAACATAACATTCGACTTGAAAAGAAACTATCATTTTGTACTATTGTAATTGTTGTGGGTTGGCAGGAGAGCCAACACCGGGTTATTAGAGGAAGCCGAAAGGCACGCGTTTTAGCTCACGCAGGCTGGCGTGAGGTCTGGAACAGGAGAAGGAAATTAGAATTTCGAAAAACGGACGTAGCTGGTGGAATACTGAACTTTAATCCATTAATGATGAGCGTCGCTCTTGACTGTACATGATTCATAATATCAATAGTAACTGAACATGGCGCCTTGCTAGGTCGTAGCAAATGACGTAGCTGAAGGCTATGCTAACTATCGTCTCGGCAAATGAGAGCGTATCTTGTCAGTGAACCATCGCTAGCAAAGTCGGTTGTACAACTGGGGCGAGTGCTAGGAAGTCTCTCTAGACCTGCCGTGTGGCGGTGCTCGGTCTGTAGTCACTGATATTGGCGACACGCGGGTCCGACGTATACTAACGGACCGCGGCCGAATTAAAGGCTACCACCTAGCAAGTGTGGTGTCTGGCGGTGACACCGCAGTAATCCATTGTGGTCACAAAAAGGGGTAGAACATTCAAATGCGCCCAGAGTGCTCATCGTATACAGTGATACACTGACAAAACAATTTATCGCTGCTTCCAGTGTTGCCCTCTGAAGTGGTTACAAGTAAGCCCGATACATTCCTTGTTGCTCTCCCGATAGACGACGCCTTTTATGCATCCCGAAATAAAAGAGTCCTGAGCAATTAAGTCAGCAGACTGAGTGGACATCTCCACTGTCCCTCTACAAACAATCCATTTGACACGATGCATTCGCTTCAGAAGACGGCGTGCAAAATGGACGTTAAATAACGGACATCCACCGTGTTAGTAATAACACATAGGCATTCTGGTTCTTAGTAGCACTTCGCCCAGAAGACGAGGAGGAATTTGCGGAATTTGGCATATGCCCTACCGTTTAGTTTACCGTTGATGAACTAATATCCAATGACAGTAGTACGATCGTAGCATATCAGACATTAACTCTCCATTGAGGCTGATTAACTACATGTCTAAAATATCTTCAGCTTTTGATCGATCAATAATGTATATTCTTTGTATTTTTATCTGTATTTTCTGAGAAGGAACATTCAACGAAAGAGGGAACATAAAAGAAGTTGAGCAAGGCGACGGTTTGCTATTAGACCCAGTGACAGGTCTGTACACGATTCTGGAAATGATTCCCATACAGTTGCTTAAATTTAAATGACAAGGTTGGAACCTGTGACTTGCTAGAATGCAATGTACACTCTTTGTGGGGATTTCGATTTCCTGTTCAAGCTGTCATGTGCGCAGGTGTGGATTCACTGTAACAGAAGCGAGTACAGTAGTAACTGCGGCACCTTCGTCTGTGCGGGTTCTATGACGATTGGGTGGTCTCTGGCTGAAACATCCTGTTACCTGAAGCGTTATAACAAGACGAGAGAACATCCGTTGGGAAGGTGAGTTCTTTGTTAGGATATCGTTCTCTAGTGAATGCTTCTATCTGAGTAGAATGACGCCTACTTTCAACACAATAAAAGAAAAGTAATGATGATTTAGTTTTTAATCAAGGACCGCCTTCAGTGTATACATCATATCCTTTAAAATTGCTACAGTACTGTTCTATACATATCCATACTGGAAATAAGATAACTTTATTGCAGTTACTATTCAGCGAACTTATATTCTTCATAGAGGAATAGAGTTTCCACCTTCTTTCCACAGTGTACATTGTACTCACACTAAGCTCCAAGTGAAGACAGTTGTCTGAATGATGGGTGTGTTTAAATTTGTGTACTGTCGACTCCAGCAAGGGATCAGGTATGTTACAATGGGCACCTAAATTGTGTGCCATACAGGAGAGTCAACATTCATTTTGTTAAGTTTTAAATAACGTTTTGTTTACATGAATTTGTAGTAGCTACTTCTGACACCGAATGTAACAGCAACACCAAATGTGGCGGAAAGAGGAAGAAGGCACCGTTTTAAGATTCATCCGAGCTTTCCAGCTACAGTGCACCATTCCCCTCGGCCTGTGTCACCAGGTCCTGCAATGCTGAGGACGCCACCACAGCGACCCATCAAGCACTCTGCTAATTTGTCGGCCTTGTACAGCCACAATGATATGATGATGTCAGGGCTGCGCTGGCAGATGACTGAGCAGCCTTCGACCTGCGCTGCCTCAGCACCACCTGCTGACAACTGCTAGGTGTCCCGGGCCGTGCTTCGTCGCCGGCGTGGCTTGGGTCGCGGCGACAAGTGCTCACGATTTGGCAGCTGAATCTGTGGCCCTCGCCTTGGATATCTCTGGTGCATATTGGGAGCCAAGACGACTGCCCACGGTAGCGAGCAGTGGAGTGGCCGCCACTGGCTGGCTACGGACCCGCATCGGCCTCAGAGGGTCGAACCAGTGGCACGCCGTGGTCTTGAACGCTGGCGCCCCGTCTGCTGCTGTGTGTAGTCGATGGTGTGACACGCCCCGTCGTCCATTAGAGCTGCTACACTTGAATGCTTTGTTAGTGAACCGGCACCTATTTATATGTGACTGTGCGCCTCTGTTTTGCCAAACGCGACGCTCCTTGTCACGTACTCGTAACACTTAGGTTGGCCAGTGGGCACCTTCTGCCTGTGACTTAAGCAATGCAAACCACTGCGTGTACTTTTTCTGGCGGTTCTACACCCCTGTGGCCTCTATTTTACTTCACAACTGCTGGTGAGTGTAGCTCACTGTAAACAGGCCCGCAGCTGGCTGTAACTTGCACGCTCAGAAATATTGCACCAGATGTGACTTTTCCTATCCCAAACGTTAGTGCCGCTACAAATTGTACAATGTGATTAGTTTTTCAAAAGTTTTAGAGGAGAGGAAGTGGATGACCAACTAAAAAATAAAGGGTGCTACTTACAAACGGTGTAGTGCTGTTCATCCCCTGTAAGGAACAAAGTTGCAAGAAAGACTGTTATGCCGGTTAATTCCACCATGATAGCTAAACCACATTTGATTAATAGACCTTTATTTTGTTTCTTGACCAAAAGTTATTTGGAATGGTCAAGATAAGTGTGACATCCAGTGTATATGCTACCAAACAAAACGATAGTCCTATGCTACTTGGAGCTAACTGGATGATCGGGCGGGCGTAGGTTGGTTGATTTGGGAAGAGAGGACCAAACAACAAGGTCATCGGTCCCATTGGATTAGGGAAGGATGAGGCAGGAAGTCGGCCATGCCCTTTCACAGGAACCAGCCTGGCATTTGCCTTAAGCGATTTAGGGAAATCACAGAAAACCTAAACCATGATACATGATGGCTGGACGCAGATTTGAACCATCGACCTCCGTATGAGAATCCAGTGTGCTAACCTCTGCGGTACCTCACTCGATAGGGAAGGGGGGGGGGGGAGGGCATACAGGGTGCGACATACAGGGTGTGAATCATCTAAAACTTGCACCAAAAATGTTGGGGAAATGGAAAGTGCTATTGATGTGCGGTTTACACAGCATGGATCAGTAGTCAGGGGCTCGTATTGTTAGCCAATCAACAAATTGTAATAATACTTAGAAAGTGTATTTTTTGTGCAAACATACGCTTTTTTAAATGAAACAATGCCTATTGATATTAACAAACTAAAATAAGGGTACATTTGAATGTTAATGGTGCTTGTTGCAGGAGTCTGTTGCGAGTCGTTTACGACATATCGTATTTTGAAAAGTTCCCACATCGACACTTGTACAATACCTGTGGTGGCACACACTAAACAGCAATACAAATGCTTAATTAATTATGAGACCTGTGACCAAAACGAGGCAATTGAGTATAACAGGTTGTGTTCAAAATAATCACCGGCAGCGGCAATTCACGCTTCCTGTCTGCTATTGAACAACAGCTGCACACGTGCTTGCATTTCAGAGGATATGTCCGAACAGGCTGCAGTAATACGTTGTTACATATCATAGGGTGTAGGTGGTATGTCCTTGGAGACAGTGTCTTTCAGCTTTCCCCACAGGCATCAAATCCGGGGAATAGGCCGGCCAAGGTACAGGTCCTTTGCGTCTAATCCAACGGTTTGGAAACAGTTTATTAAGACACGCTGTATTACTTCGTGCACAAGGGGATGGACAACCATCATGTTGGTATCACAGATTCCTTGTAGCCTGCAGACGAACATCTTCTAGCACCCGTGGAAGACTGTCTGTTAGGAGGTTGCGATACTTGTGATCGTTCAGTGTTCCGTCTATGAAAAACGGGCCTATGAGCTGATGGTTCGCTGTCCCCACACTACACACGTACACTCCATGGACGCTGACGTTCCACCTGACGAAACCAAAGGAGGTTGTCAACAGCCTAAAAATGTTCAAAAATGTTCAAATGTGTGTGAAATCTTACGGGACTTAACTGCTACTGTCATCAGTCCCTAAGCTTACACACTACTTAACCTAAATTATGGTAAGGACAAACACACCCACCCACGCACGAGGGAGGACTCGAACCTCCGCCGGGACCACCTAATAATGCATAGTTCGGCGGTTTACCTGGGCATGACTGGCAAATGTGGCTTCATCACTAAACGAGATGCATGATACATCTGGAGTATCCTGTTTTAATGCACATGTGCGGATGTTAACGCGCTTCTCATAATCGTTTCAATGCAGCTCGCGATGGAGAGAGATGTGATAGGGATCCAATCTGTGTCGATGGGGAATGCGTAGGACACTTGCCT
This sequence comes from Schistocerca piceifrons, assembly GCF_021461385.2. Taxonomy (NCBI): domain Eukaryota; kingdom Metazoa; phylum Arthropoda; class Insecta; order Orthoptera; family Acrididae; genus Schistocerca; species Schistocerca piceifrons. The sequence goes on from NC_060149.1 coordinate 836,264,085, forward strand.
TACTCATACCACTTCCTCGTGCGATTGCGTGGGAGCTAACGTGCAGATCAAGTGCAACAGCAGCAAGAACATTAATTCCCCCCCCCCCCCCCCCCTCCTGATGTCATTTGTCTCCTTCTGTTCCGGTGCCTAGGTGTTACACTACCACTTTCACGTAACTAGCCGGCCACTGTGGCCGAGCGGTACTAGGCACTTCAGTCCGGAACCGCGCTGCTGCTACGGTCGCAGGTTCGAATCCTGCTTCGGGCATGGATGTGTTTAAGTAGTTCTAAGTCTAGGGGACTGATGACCTCAGATGTTAAGTCTCATAGTGCTTAGACCCATGTTTTTTGAAGAGATTGATAAATAATTGCCGAGATGGTTGAGGTCTTGATATCTGTTGGGATATGTTGCCAAATACACCGAACAAGAACGAACAGCATTTTTTCTACACTCTCCATACACCATGTTGGCTTTTTCTGCATTGATAAATCCACTCACGACCTACTGCTTGGACTGTTACACACTATCTGACTAGGCAGTCGCAGTGTACTCAAGGGATATACTAGCAGACTGTAAGCAAACGTAACAACATCGTACTAACAGCTTGGCAGGTTGATAGGCACTAACAAGGGTCCGTGAGCAAAGTTTTCAAAACACGACATCTCGTAAACGACTCGCACTAGAATCCTACAACAGAGCCCCCTGGCATTCTGATTTGCCGTACTTTTAGTTTGTTAATATCACTAGACATTATTCAATTTAAACAATTGTATGTTTGCGCTAGAAATACATTTTCTAAGTATTATTACAATCTGTTGATTGGCTATAAATACGAGCCTCTGACTACAAATCCATTTTGCGAAAACCGCGCCTCAGTAGCATCTTACATTTTCGCAATATTTGTAATGCAAGTTTTATGCTATTCACCTTGTATAGTAAGCAGAGCTGTCACTTCTGGGAGCTACAATGGCTTTACTACAGCTGGGTATCGCGTCGAACTGAGATTGCATGACAGGTATGGGTCCGTCATTCTGTGCAGCTGGAGCTCTGTACAAGGGCTCATGGATCATAGTGGCTGGTGAGCCAATCTATCTGCGACCCATTACGATACGTTCTCAGTAGGCGTGAAACCTACAAAACGTGCAGTCAAGGGCAACATTCGAACCCTTTGTATCGAGGCAGGTCAGCACACTGCGGCCAAATTGTGAACATGCGTTACCTCGTTGAAAGATACGGCCATGGAAAATTTTGAGATGGGGCACAGCCCCTAGTATTAACAAGTCGAAAAAGGTAGCGGCATTTGTTCAAATTGAGAAGCATAGATACTAGTACTGAGTACGCAGTGGCACCCCATACCATCACGGCAGATGCTGGACTCGTGTAATGATGAGGAAAGCAATGTGGCAACGAAACTTCCTGGCAGATTAAAACTGTGTGCCCGACCGAGACTCGAACTCGGGACCTTTGCCTTTCGCGGGCAAGTGCTCTACCATCTGAGCTACCGAAGCACGACTCACGCCCTGTCCTCACAGCTTTACTTCTGCCAGTATTTCGTCTCCTGGCAGAAGTAAAGCTGTGAGGACCGGGCGTGAGTCGTGCTTCGGTAGCTTAGATGGTAGAGCACTTGCCCGCGAAAGGCAAAGGTCCCGAGTTCGAGTCTCGGTCGGGCACACAGTTTTAATCTGCCAGGAAGTTTCATATCAGCACACACTCCGCTGCAGAGTGAAAATCTCATTCTGGCAATGTGGCAACGTTCATTCTCCTTAGAACCTCCACACACGGATACGTTCATAGTGATGCTGGACGCTGTACCTGGTCTAGTCTGAAAAGACGACAAGCTATCAATCCTGTGTCCTGTGTTGTCGCTGGGCACGTCTCTTTCCTGCCGCGTCGAGACAAGCCGCAACCGTAGTCGTAATGGCCCCGATATCGTCCCATCATCTCTGTAGGTTCTTGTCTTGCTGTAATCAAGGTCGTTTCCTGATCCGACTGCACAATCATACACGGCTAACCGAACAATACAGTATATGATCAAAAGTATCCGGACATTCTGTGTAATGCGGAGTTAATCACTAGATGTCACGAGAGGTGGACCTGACAGCATAAAACAAGGCGGGAATTATTCTGTTGTCAGTAGAGAACCAGTAACAGCAGACTGGGTTGGTCAGCAGCCTACACTGAGTTCGAACGTGGACTAGTCTTTGCACGTCACCTGAGTAACAAATCCTTTACGGAAACCACGGCCCTTCTACAGCTGCCCAAATCGACTGCGGGTAAAGTGACTGTGAAATGCAAACGTGAAGGAATAACAAGAGCTAAACCAAGACGAAGCACACCTCGTGTAGTGATGCACAGGAACAATCGACCACTGCGGAAGGTGTTTGTAAAAAATCGCATGAAATCGTGGAAGGAATTACTCGTAAATTCCACAGTGGTTCCGGTAATCCAGCTAACACAATGAGTGCGCCCAGAGAATTGAAACAAAAGGGGTACAGTGGTGGAGCTGCTCCACGTAAGCCGCACATTCCTTTGATCAATGCTAAGCAACATCTGAGGTGATGTAAAGAGCGACGCCACTGGACAGTGGGTGAATGGAGGCGAGTAATTTGAAGTGATCAGTGACGCTATACCGTGTGATAATAAGATAGAAAGGTTTGGATTTGGTGGACGCCTGAGAACGTTACCAGCCAACATGTTTAGTATCACCAGTGAAGTACACAGGATGTGGTGTTCCGGAATGGTGTTGTTTTTCGTGGTTAGGATGTGGTTCCCTTATTGCGCTTAAGAAAACGGAGGGATATGAACACATTTCAGAGCACTGTCAACCGCGTACAGAAGAGAAACTTTTCGGAGACGATAATGGTTCATATCCGCATGATAGTGGACCCTGTCGTAAAGTAGCAAATGTAAGGCAATGGTCTGTGAACAATATGGACTGGCCTGCCATGATTCTCAGTCTTAACCCAACGGGAAACCTCTGGGATTAGTTAGAACATCGACTTCGCTTCAGACCCCATTGTCCAACAAGACTACCCTCTCTTATTTCGGTTCTTGAGGATGAATGGGCTGCATTCCTCTACGGACATTCCGGTACCTAATTGAAAGTGTCCCCACCAGAGTTAAAACTGTCATAAAGGCGAAAGGTATTACCATGGACTAATATTTGTCCGGATACTTCAATCAGTTATTGTATGTCTGTTTTCTTGGGCACTAGCGTAGCATGATCATATGATACCGAAATTCGTATACTATTTCTGAATTAGCAACTCTCACGTAACCTTTATTTACAGACAAAATGTAGATGGCGTATCTCTTACCTGTTTCTTGCAGTTTCTCTGAAATGTTGGGCATTTCCATATACACACGTGTAGTACATTTTAAGCCAATCTTAGGTTGGAATGAGATTTTCACTCTGCAGCGGAGCGTGCGCTGACATGAAACTTTCTGGCAGATTAAAAACTGTGTGCCGGACCGAGACTCAAAGTCGGGACCTTTGGCTTTCGCGAAAGAACTTACCCCCCTTCTAACAGGCGTGTACCGCAAGTCTCTAGAGGAACGGAGGGTTCCAAATGATTGGAAAAGAGCACAGATAGTCCCAGTCTTCAAGAAGGGTCGTCGAGCAGATGCGCAAAACTATAGACCTATATCTCTTACGTCGATCTCTTGTAGAATTTTAGAACATGTTTTTTGCTCGCGTATCATGTCATTTCTGGAAACCCAGAATCTACTTTGTAGGAATCAACATGGATTCCGGAAACAGCGATCGTGTGAGACCCAACTCGCCTTATTTGTTCATGAGACCCAGAAAATATTAGATACAGGCTCCCAGGTAGATGCTATTTTTCTTGACTTCCGGAAGGCGTTCGATACAGTTCCGCACTGTCGCCTGATAAACAAAGTAAGAGCCTACGGAATATCAGGCCAGCTGTGTGGCTGGATTGAAGAGTTTTTAGCAAACAGAACACAGCATGTTGTCATCAATGGAGAGACGTCTACAGACGTTAAAGTAACCTCTGGCGTGCCACAGGGGAGTGTTATGGGACCATTGCTTTTCACAATATATATAAATGACTTAGTAGATAGTGTCGGAAGTTCCATGCGGCTTTTCGCGGATGATGCTGTAGTATACAGAGAAGTTGCAGCATTAGAAAATTGTGGCGAGATGCAGGAAGATCTGCAGCGGATAGGCACTTGGTGCAGGGAGTGGCAACTGACCCTTAACATAGACAAATGTAATGTATTGCGAATACATAGAAAGAAGGATCCTTTATTGTATGATTATATGATAGCGGAACATACACTGGTAGCAGTTACTTCTGTAAAATATCTGGGAGTATGCGTGCGGAACGATTTGAAGTGGAATGATCATATAAAATTAATTGTTGGTAAGGCGGGTACCAGGTTGAGATTCATTGGGAGAGTGCTTAGAAAATGTAGTCCATCAACAAAGGAGGTGGCTTACAAAACACTCGTTCGACCTATACTTGAGTATTGCTCATCAGTGTGGGATCCGTACCAGAACGGTCTGACGGAGGAGATAGAGAAGATCCAAAGAAGAGCGGCGCGTTTCGTCACAGGGTTATTTGGTAACCGTGATGGCGTTACGGAGATGTTTAATAAACTCAAGTGGCAGACTCTGCAAGAGAGGCGCTCTGCATCGCGGTGTAGCTTGCTCACCAGGTTTCGAGAGGGTGCGTTTCTGGATGAGGTATGGAATATATTGCTTCCCCCTACTTATACCTCCCGAGGAGATCACGAATGTAAAATTAGAGAGATTAGAGCGCGCACGGAGGCTTTCAGACAGTCGTTCTTCCCGCGAACCATACGCGACTGGAACAGGAAAGGGAGGTAATGACAGTGGCACGTAAAGTGCCCTCCGCCACACACCGTTGAGTGGCTTGCGGAGTATCAATGTAGATGTAGATGTAGATGTAGAAAGTGCTCTACCACGAGCACTTGCCAGTGAAAGGCAAACGTCCCGAGTTCCAGTCTCAATCCGGCAAACAGTTTTAGTCTGCCAGGTAGTTTCAATCTTAGGCTGGTTGCCGCCAAATGGAGTCCGATAGAAAGGCTTCACTAGTAATGAATGCAAGGAAAATAAAGGCCAGCAGCGTACTAACATAATGCATTCTTGTTTTAGTGGTGGTTTTCAGTCCGAAGACAGGTTTTCTACTATCCGCGTTAGTCTACCGTGTGCAAGTCTCTTCATCTCTACATAATATCTGCAACCTACGCCCATTAGAACCTATATATACTATTCACATTTTTTTCTTCCTCGACAGTTACTACCACCACACTTCCCTTAATCTTCAAATTAACTATTCGATAATGCCTCAGGATGTGTCCTATAAATCGATCCCTTCTTTTCATTCAGTTGTACCTTAAGTAGACAGTGTTATGCATCGCTAGACCTAGCGCCATAATGTCATGGGTGAGATAATGGAGCCCATAGTTCCCATTCCCTTAAAAATTTTCTGTTGAATTTTCCCAATTTTCTCGCCGAAGAATTCTAAACAACACGAAAAAATACCACAAATGATCGTTAGCTTACTTATGATGGTTCAAAAATGGTTCAAATGGCTCTTTGCATTATGGGACTTAACATCGGAGGTCATCTGTCCCCTAGACTTAGAACTACTTAAACCTAAGGACATCACAAACATCCCCGAGGCAGGATTCGAATCTGCGACCGTAGCAGCAGCGTGGTTCCGGACTGAAGCACCTAGAACCGCTCGGCCACAGAGGCCGGCTATGATTAGTTACCGCTTGTGAAGTTTTGTTGTGTGTCAACATACTAAAAGACTTGAAAATCCTTTGGTGTCACTATGCATAACTGAACAGTGCATTAAGCATAACATAACAATAAAGCATTAGTAAACCATGTGCCTGTCACAGTCTGAAACAACTTGATGAGGTCACTTTATTGGAAGCTAAGCTTAAATAAATAGCAAATTATATTTTGCGAACTAAATAGTTTTGAAAAACATGCTGAAGGTAGCAAAACTTAAGTTGCTTTAGCATGTACGTATCTTTTACTGATTGTTAACAAACACAGTTGTAACAATGCAAATCACATTAAAGATTTATATCCGGTGAATTTCTTAATGTGTTCAATTAAATCTAGTACACGGGTATCATAAATTTTATTTTTTTCACCAACTACTCATCGACAGTCACGAAGTCCTACAGTGCGTTTCTTATGTTGCAAACCGTTTTATACTTTACAACCTGACATCACTATAAAATTTGTCAAATTCCTTCCTAACATTGTCCTTTCCTACTTTTCCCAAACATTTGCAGAGACTGAGGTAATGTCGGAACTCTTTAACTTCTTTGAAGAAATTTGTTTGAGAAAAAAGCCCATGGTTTGAACGCAACATTTTTTTTCCGAGTCTCCCTGTCTTGATTTTCGTACTCACGTTTGAGTCCCGTTTTTGGCCTCCCTTTCGATAATTGAGTTCTATCTAGTTGAGGAACTTCATTCTGTACGTCATTTTACACACGCTCTGCTGTGGGAGCTCTTCATTTACGTTTATTTGCCTTTCATTGTTGACAACGAAGCTACTGCCAGGTTTGCAGTTCTCATCTTCATTATAAGGTACAGATCCATCAACTGTTTCCTTACCCACTACTGCACTTAATATTAAGTCATTGTTACGGTTATTTCCATTCAGAAAAGAATCTTTGATTGGAATGTCCGTGCTTGAAGATATATATTCTTCCTAAAGCACGGAAGAAGAACGGAATGTGTAAGGTTTTAGACATTTTGCTTAGGTCTTTTTGAAGTAGTTTTGATGTTACCTTCCAATAGAAACTTACATTTTCGTAAGTTTAAAGCTCCAGATCCGTTCGACATCGTTGTTGCACATTCAATGATACGTTGTGTCCAGGTTTGGAAAGTACTCTTTGTCGCACCTGGTAAACATGACATTCGTAAGGTTAAAATACTCAACCTAGTATTAGGTCCGTAAACACCACACAGCTCACAGCATACGGAAAGATGGCGTTTTATATGGTCTGGGTACAAAGCCTCTGTTATGAACTAGCGTTGCCGTATGTCCCGCGTACCATCACTGGTCCAGAGACTGATAAGTGGCGCTTGGTCTACTGTTGCGAACCTACCGTTTGGACTGTGGCTTACCCATTTGTGATACAAAATTGAAAAGTAAATGTAGGCAAGCGACACTTAGTCTTTTCCAATATATCATGGCAATCGTTGCTACGACGACAACGACGATCTTTTTTTCAAATATTTAGTTTGTTTCTCAATAGAATGCACCCACACTGGAAAGTTTACAGGAACGACGCTTAGTCTAGTGCTACAGAACACTGTCAAAATTTCCCTTGCGCTCAATTAGCTTCAATTCACTCTCCTTTATAATCCGATATACCGATCTAATATTCAGATTTCTTCTGTAGCACCCCTTTAAAACCTTTTGTTCTCGTCTTATCTGAACTCTTTAATGTCCATGTTCCACTTTGGAACAAAGCTACACTGCAGACAACTACCTTCAGGAGTGACTTCATAACACTTAAAATTGTATTAGGTGCAAACAAATTTCCCTTTTTCAAAAATGCTTTTCTTGTAATTGTCAGTCTGCGGTTTATATATCCTCTATTTCTTCCCTCATCAGTTATTTCGACACCCAAATGACAAAACGTTTTCTTAGGTTTAATTTCTCATTTTCTAATCTACATTCCTTATCCTTGCTTTGCTTTTGTCAGTGTTCCTGTTATAACCTTTTTTCGAGACACTGTCCATTCCGTTCAACGGCTTTCCTCTGTCCTTTGCCGTCGCTGACAGAATAACGATGTCGTCGGCAACCCTCGAAATCATAATCCCCCTGAACTTCAGTTCGTTGCCCAGATTTCTCCGTGGTTTCATTTTCTGTTTTCTCAAAGATTATTTTGGATAACTATAGTGTGTTTGTCGACATTCCAGTATACTTTGCACTTAAAGGCGATACGTAACCTGCGTAAGCATGGCAGTGGCATGTTGCCTACACGCAAGGGGAATTACTTCAGAATACAAGAGGTCTGCGAACCCCGTCCCATATCAACGACCTCATCACATGACAAGCTACACCCTCTTTCCCTCTTTCCCACTCTCTAACCAAACAAATTCCAAAATGGCGGAACTAAAAATTTGTGCAAGTGAGAAATCTCAAAAAATTCCAATATGGTGTAATTAGCATAGTTGTTGCTTGTAACCACACCCTTAACCCTTCACCTTCCCCCCTGCCCATCCCCAACCAATCACATTTATGTTAAAATGATATTGCCAGTCAGAATGTAGATCGAAGCTTCTGACATGAGGTTCAAAGATAAGCAGTCTCTCCGAATCCTTCAATCTAAAGTCAAAGATATTTACCTCTGAAGTGCTTACATATACATATCTCTGTAGTTAATTAGCACAATGTTGAACCGTATAAAGCTAGTGTCAAGTTCAAAGATATGTATTATTTCCAGAACCTTCGCTTGAACATGCGCCAATGTCAAAAGACATTTATGCAAAATGGCTTCAGATGTTTGCTTCTGATTTTCTTGCACACACATACCACTGTATGTAATCAGCATAACATTATAATTGTTAATAGCATAGTATGGCATTACTTTTCATAGATATTTGTCTCTGAATTGCACACACACGGCCGGCCGCTGTGGCCGAGTGGTTCTAGGCGCGTCAGTCCGGTACCACGCTGCTGCTACGGTCGCAGGTTCGAATCCTGCCTCGGGCATGGATGTGTGTGATGTCCTTAGGTTAGTTAGGTTTAAGTAGTTCTAAGTCTAGGGGCTGATGTCCTAAGATGTTAAGTCCCATAGTGCTCAGAGCCATTTCTTTGCACATACACGTGCACATACGTGCACATGCACGCACACACACACACACACACACACACACATACACATACACACACACACACACACACATTGCATAATGTACCACCTCTGTAAATAATGTGTTGCCCCATCATTCCATCATTAAATTTCATCTCACAGATGTATGTGCACGAAGTACTTATACATCTCTGTAATTCATACGCCACACAAAACTTCATACGCCTCTCTCTTTCTACCTCTGTCTTATCATTAAATTTTATGTGTCATGTGCGTGCACTAAATTTACCCACAACTGGCCTGTCATAAAAATATATTTTAGAGAGAGCGAAAGGGGGAACAATAATAATGCTGTAGATATAATATCTAATAAAGAATTTTAACACTGACCTTCGGCATTTTATGCAGTCACAGACGATGAAAACACACAAATTTAATCTTTATCTTGAACACTTTTCAGAATATCACCTATTGCAAATAGAAGGTTGTTACAATTTGAGTAAATATTTGAGTCAATTCCATTACACTACCAACTTCTGACTTCTGTATCTGCCTTAATTAAATTGAAATGGCACTAACCTGTATTTTCCTGGACAACTGTGGACAATGTGAATAATGTATGCTTAATGTGACAATCAACCAGTATGCCATAATGGAAAACAAACATTTCAGTGTAACAAAGACGTTCATATTTTTTTCACCTTCCAAAACGACAGTGTTCAGAAACTGGAAGGGACTCCCTCATAAGCATGTGTATTCTCTTTCCATTCAATTTTGTGGAAGCACTAAGATTACGAATGGCTTTATATGTGAGAACTGAACACTCTCTCCAATTAAATTAGGAGCCACAACAATCTCCCTTTAGTGTTGTAACATTAATATCTCTCACACAATGTTTAGTGACATTAATGTCACCATATGTGAAAATCCTGTATGACCACATTTTGTAGCCCGATCCTCTCAGAGCCGTGCACGAAGAGAGGCAGTTAGGTTCTCGAAGATACTGAAAGGGAAGTGGAGCCATGCTGACTCCAGTACCGTGGACAGCTCCGCTACGTTTTTTGGTTGAGTATCCACAGCACGAGCAGACTGATCGAGGTGGTCCCAAGGATTCACGAATGGGGATAATTCCAGGAAGTTTAGTGGGGAGGGGAGTGCAGTTAATTAACCTTGGTGGTCTACAAACCACAATGCCAACTGTGTGACATGTTGCATTGTCCTCCTGCTAGATGTCATTGTGCCGAGGAGAAACAAATTGCATTCAGCGCACGATATGGTCCTTAAGGACTGAGCCTTCCAGAATGACGAGATCTCCCAGGGCATGCCTCCAGCCTGACCTTTCTGGCGGCTGCTGCAGGATATTTGCTTTCAGACTTTTTACGCCGTACACGCCAACGGTCAGTTTTCTGATGCAACGTAAAACGTGATTCATCTGAGATACTCACCTGTAGCCTCCACTGCTAGTGCTGCCACCTGTCCTCTGAGAGTGGGCACGACCATCGATCAATCGATCAATGCAAACGTGTCGGCTCTTCAGGTGAATAACATTTGCTAGGTTTCCACAAACGCCGCCATCAAGGTGAACACCGGCTCGAAACGTGCAGCACGCCACGAACGCAGGCTGATGGGAGCAGTATTACGCTATGGGACACTTTCTCCTGCGCTTACATGGGACTTGTGGTGACAATGGATGACAAGCTGACAGCTGCAAACCACCTGCAACCACCTTCATGTTTGACGCCAATCCCGACGGCGAAGTCGTCTTTCAGCAGTATAACTGTTCTTGTCTCGGAGCCAGAACCGTGCTACAGTGGTTTGAGGAGGATAATAGTGAAGTCACTTTGATGTCGCGGCCACCAAATTCGCCTGATGTAAATCCTATGGAACCCACCTGGGACGTTATCGGGCGCCGTCACCATGTACGCAAATCAGCGGGCCGTGCGGGGTAGCCGCGCGTTCTCAGGCGTCTTCTCACGGTCCTCGCGGCTGCTCCCATCGGAGGAGGTTCGAGTCCTCCCTCGGGGATGGGTGTGTGTCGTCCTTAGAGTAAGTTAGTTTAAGTTAGATTAAGTAGTGTGTATGCTTAGGGACCGATTACCTCAGCAGTTTGATCCCATAAGACCTTACCACAAATTTCCTACAAATCAGCGGCCCTTTTTTAAGCGAATTCTCATATATGACCTGTGCGTAGACATCTAATGCCACATATCTCTACAAACCTACCAACAAACTGCTGTGTGCCTGATATGTAGAATACGTGATGTATTTCCTTCCAAAAACGAATAAACAACTTATTAAGCAGGTGGTGATACGATTTTGGCTCATCAGTGTATGTATGTATGTGCGTGTGCATGCAATTCATAGGTGAACATCTTAAGCTGTTTTACGTAGACATCCCCGGCTATCAAGCGAAACGTACATTTTTTTTCGGAAATACTGCATAGCTTTGAACGTCACATCATTTTTACGCAATTGAATAAGTGACAGCATCATTTTCATATTACGCACCTACATTCGATGGGATGCCTCATTCTAACGTTAACTCCGTTGGCTGGAGAGTGGTAGGGAGTGCTAAGCACTAGTGATCTTGTTTCACTATCTTAGATTTTTTTAAATTTTCCACTAACACAAAAGGTTTTGTTTCGCCATCTCGGAATTTAATTTGCTGGACGGAGTGGGACAGTGAAAGGGGAATAGATCTTCACTTGATGATGTCATTGGTAAGGGGGATGGGTTGTTCCGCCTTCTTGTATTGTGATATCATTGCCCCTGTATGTAGGCAACCCACAGTAGCACTTGCAATAGAAGTGAGTGGTATCACAAGGTCAAATACAGCGTTTAAGTGCAAAGTATGCTTTGCTACAAATAACACTTTGAATAGGGTACAATGCTGTGTTACCCCCTTACCAACTACTGTTTCCCTTTCATGAACCTCAGCTCTCACTACTACAATCTGATTTCTGTACATGTTGTAGGTAACCTCACGCTCTCTGTGTCTTATCCTCGCTTTCATCCGAATTTCAAAGATTGTATTCCTGTCACCATTGTTAAAAGCTTGCTCTAAATCTACAAATGGTATAAGCGTAGGTTTCTCTTATAGCCTGTATATACATACGGAGTGTTAGGGGTGGAAATGCAGATATTTCTAGTGATAACTGAGGGCAGTGTATTGAACAACATTATATTAATGATTACTTCATTTACAGACCTACAGGTATAGCTTCTATGAAAAGTATGTTTTTAGGTTTGTTATTATGTGTGGCACAAATAAGCCATTAAAGTTTATTTTCCCCTAAGCAGCAGGTCGGGTATTGTTGTGTGCAGGCAAATGGATAGTCTACACTGACAGGCATAGTCCACATTGCAGTGCAATTACGACTATGCAGAAAACATCAGGTTGTAAATTAAGTCATGTGTTTACGGAAAGACTGTTGGAGGAAGAGAAGAAACAACTTACTCCCTCAAGTTGCTACATATTAAGGTACCAATGATCACAATATCTGTATCTATCCTCTCGAGGCCCTGTATATATCTTTACCATTATAAAAGCGCGGATATGATTTTTTTTTAAATTTAACAAAAATTGGTCAAATATTTTGTGATACTGTTTGTCTAAATGAGGGAAACAAAATTGATTACAGACACTTTTTACGCTTCTTTTAATTATGTTCGAAGTCATGTACAGCAAATGAGGTGTCAATTAAGAACATTAAAGTCCAATATGTACTTTATAATTTTGAAGAGTATTACAGGACATTTGTCTGGTGGATTATATAGACCGTACAGTGTTCAGTTGTGTAGCCTTTAGACAGTATTGCTAACTGAAGTCAAATGGTAAATACTTTATCAGTTAGTTTACTATTGCTAAGGAAAGTCATGTGGTTTAATATCCTAGCGATAGAGTTATTAACCGTAGCAGATGAGATGCTCATACGTTAGTGAAGTAAGAAGACCACCGTGTGAAATCCGGCAACCGATTCTCCAAGTGATTTCTGATCGATGGTTCCAATTTTAGTTCATTTTAGTTCACTGTTGAAGATTTTTCACATTTACTGTTACAGATCACAGAAATATGTCATAGCCACACAGCAACACTGCGTACTTTAAACATCCGCCAGGAAAATATTACCTAGTACCCTAGAAAATTTCACATGTTTATGACATTGCTATGAAAAATCAAGTACATAAATATTTAAAATCAGATACAAAAACCCACAGCAGCTAGGACGCTCATACGGCAGTGATATAGAAAGAACACTAAGTAGAATCGACAGTCCAATTGGAAATGTTCTCTGATTTACGGTTCCACGTTCTTCTGTCTTTTCATATTCGCCATTTTTTTGGGAAAATAGTGACGAAGAACAATGACATCGATAGCACATCTAAAGGAAACATTACATCTAGCGCTATGCGCATTTTCTTTCCTGGTACAGGAAGACTCCTCTGTTGAAAATATTTGAGACAGAGAAATTAATGAAACTTTCTCCACCTTGTGGCGTAGATAATGCAAACATGCCAAGCAGGCTTCACGGCCTAATAATCCACAGAATGTCCTCTAATATACTGTAACATTATAAGATCCTGAGTTAAATACTGAATTTTAGTTCTTCATTGGAACCGCATTCGTTGTACATGAGTTTTGCCACCATTCAAGATGAGAAATCAATCACTCAGATCATATCACGAAACATGTAATTCACGTTTTTTTTGAAAAATTAGTATTTTAAAAACTTTTTTCACAGTTAAAGACAACACCATGGTAACTTCTAAATGTTAGGCCCTAAAGAGATGAACTTTTTCACAGCCCATTTACATAGCTAGCAGCTACGACTTATTTCAAGTTTCCCTCAAATCTCTAATTATGACTATTAATTACCCTGATTCATTTCAAATAATGAAATGTTTTCCCCAAGACTACACAAGGCGATTCAGCTACCCCTACCGCTGTCGTTTCATGCAACCCGCAATTTTATAGCTGGCCTTCATAAACCAAGTGCCAGATTTTCATATTCTCTCGCTCGCTACATGCAAACTACCAGTCCAACAGAAAAATCAGAAGGACCTTTTTGTAGGAAATTTAATGTAGTTAAATTTTGTACCGGGTTATGCTTTCGCTGGAGACCACGGTTTTCGAGTTATTCAAGAAAACATAGGTACAAAAGTGACCTTCAAACACACCTCCAAACCACATTCATCCCTCATCGGTCACACCTCCAAACCACATTCATCCCTCATCGGTCACGATTTCTACTATGTTGTTCATGGCACTCCTTCGTATCGCTGTACAAAAATTTCCGATTACACGAACTGTTCCCGATATACCAACTTCTTTGGTTCAAAATTGGCTCTGAGCACTATGGGACTCAACTGCTGTGGTCATAAGTCCATTAGAACTTAGAACTAATTAAACCTAACTAACCTAAGGACATCACACACATCCATGCCCGAGGCAGGATTCGAACCTGCGACCGTAGCTGTCGTGCGGTTCCAGAGTGTAGCGCCTTTAACTGCTCGGCCACTCCGGCCGGCCAACTTCTTTGGTCCCTGTTGATTGAGCTGTTACACCAACAGCATAGTCGGCGACTTCGTTAACATTTTTAATTTAAAAGTGCCCTACAGGGTGCCCGAGGCAGGATTCGAACCTGCGACCGTAGCTGTCGTGCGGTTCCAGAGTGTAGCGCCTTTAACTGCTCGGCCACTCCGGCCGGCCAACTTCTTTGGTCCCTGTTGATTGAGCTGTTACACCAACAGCATAGTCGGCGACTTCGTTAACATTTTTAATTTAAAAGTGCCCTAGAGGGTGATGAGAAATTGCTTTTGTAAACGTCGCGGTAAAAATAGTTGACGATTGGGTTCAAACTTAACCCTTACAAGCATAATAATTTCATAGTCAGAAGGCCTGAAGAATAAAACGATGTAATTGTTTATTTTATGCTGTTAACATTCTTAACACTCTTAGGTATAATTTTCACAAACGTAAATTTTATAATTTTTAGGTGCTCGCCGACGCTAGTGACGTAATAAGGCCTGTCAATGAAGACCAAAAAAAGGGTGAATGTGGGCAATGATTCGCCCAGCCGCAAATATTTTCACAGTGATGGGAAGGAGCGACATTAAAAACATACTAGAAATTCTGACCCGTGGGGTTTGAGTGTGGAAGTGGTGGTGGTTTGAAATTCACTTTTTTGTGCATGTTTTCCTTGAGTGAGTCGAAAACTACGGCCTCTAGCGAAAACGTATCCCAGTACAAAATTTAGTTCTATTAAATTTCCTACAAAAAGGTACTGCTAATTTGTTTTGTAGGACTAATAATTTGCACATAACGAGGGAGGGAATGTGAACATCTCGCCAGAGGATTATGAAGCCCAGCTATAGCATTATGGGCTGCATAAAACAACAGCGGTCGCGGCAGCTGGTTCACCCAATGTATATCACATTGGTCAATATAATACCTCAGTTATCGATTTCCCACTCTTCGTTTGGTTGTGAAAATTCGAACAAAAATCCCCTGAGTAAGTCCTATGGTGCCTCGTTTTCGCTGCTCTTAATCATTTCTAGTTCGGTACCACACGAAACGTGTATTATTCTATTTTATTATTAGAGTCAACCGCTTAACGATTATGTGGTGAGAAGAGTCGCACATTTTTTCTCCGTGAATAATTCTCGTCTACTTGTTTAAAGGATTTATATAGATTTCAGCGGGGTTGAATAGCAAGTATACCGAATAGAACAGTCTTATGGAGTATGTCAAGGTTCACAGTGCAGCATTTTGTAAAATAAAGTGAAGCATTTGGTAAATGTGACTCGTAAGTCCGCTGGGAAGACACAGTTTCCGTGTATACGTGATCTAACATGGGGAAAGGTGGGTTGCACTGGACACTTGGCATTTTCTTAGGCAATTTTTCTGAATCTCCACTTGTTCTCTATGACTTCATTTCTCTTTCCAAGGGCTATCCAGAGCCATCATTCCGTTTCAGAAAAACCACAGTTGTTCTAATAGCCGAAAGATAGAAATTTTAAGAATATTAACAACATGCTAAGCTATTTACTCATTTGTGTGCTGCAATTTTGCAGGAAACCTGGTTTTTAAAAGCTTGACGCTTCTATGAAGTACTATTAAAGTCACGTTACGTGGGACGCCTTCAAAGACTATAGTTCGAGTATAACGAAAGATTAAAACGCGTGAAATTCGAGTTTAAGTATTCACGTGTTCTGTGATACGATAAATGAGGAATCCTATGAAACTGTTACTGAACACAGCTTAAATATGGACTCGCCAGACCATCAGTCGTTACTCCGAGCGGCAGATCGGATCCGTGCCTGGCACAGCCTTTTGTCTCTAACCAGAACGCTGAACCCATCGCTCTACTCGAGTCAGCGAGTTAGCTTACGAAGGTGATGTGGGTTTAGAGTTCTAAGTTTTCATATAGAAAAGAAAATCGTTATTGCTTCGTGGTTTCAATGTAGAAGATTAACACAGAATTGAAATAATTTCATGGTAGGAATTTAATTTAGGCTGTGCTTTCATAAATTCAGGAAAATGTCGTTTTGTCAGAATACAGAAGCAAAGATGTCAAAAAATTATGTATTCGCGATATCATTTCACGTAAAACATACCGTGAGAACCAGTAGTGATTTTATACTCCAGTTCTAGAATTTATTCCCCTTAACATTAGGACAAATAATAATATTGTATCGGTACCATACGTACGGTATAGTTACCTCTACTTGTGCACTTGCAATTCGCGAAACAATATAAACTGCGCGGTGCAATATAGGGTAGTTCACAACAGATTATGTTTCTTCTCATCGAATGTGACATCGGATTAAAGGCCGTACACATGCCTTTGCGCATCCAATTATTTGTCCAAGTTCATCTTTACGACGTTTAAGGGAGGGATCTGAAGAAGGTTCGCAGATTCTACACTAGAAACTCGTTCTTCAAATTCCCTAACTAGGTTTCCGCGAGATATTAGGTTTCTTGTTTCTTGTGCCTGCCAGCTGAGATATTTCGACATTGTCTTTACTTTATATCGCGAGACGAACAGACCTATGCCTTTCCTCCACGCTGCCGTACATCCCATATATTTGAGCAGTACTCCTCTATAAGCAGTACAAGTATTCTGTAAGCAATATCTCTTGTAGGAAAACTGCAATTTCCTACGAATAAAAGCTACAGCTAAGCCTATGTGACGTTCCACTTCACATCAACATACATGTTGGTAGATATTAGTAACTATAACACTTTCATATTTCGTGAAATGCACAACTCATAGTTTCGCTACATTACGCGGTAGCTGTCACTCGTTGCATCGCGATAATATCTTATTCGCGTTTGATTCGATATTGCTACAACCGTTTTTACATGACTGTTCTACATAGATATCCGCGTCATCCACATAAAGTGCTAGACTGCTACTAATACTGTCCACGAACTCATCCAGATAGGCCGTAAACAGTAACACTGCTATCACGTTTTCCTAGGATGCACCGTAAGCCATTTCTGCGTCATTGTTTGACATTCAGCGTTTTGCGTGTCAAAAAATCATTTTAAGTGCAATCACGAACAGGATAAACACTTTACAGGCTCTTAGAGCTACCTTTCGCGTTTCAGAGCTATTCTGATAAATAAGGAGGTGACAAAACGTTAGTCGTAACGTGAGAAGAGGACTTTACGTTTACTTAAAGTAATAATTCAATTTTTAAACGGTCGTTATCTAGTAGTTCAGCCACCCAGATATTTCATTAGTATTTTTGGAAGTGTCACTCACCACTGAAAGCACACAACGTATTTTGAGAATACACAATACGTCAAGCTAGACATCATTGTTTATTGTTTCACTAAGGGTAGAAACCATCATTCATAATTCGCTTCCAACGGTCCACAACGTTACCGCGAGAACACGGAGGCCTCATTTTGTATAAAATTCATAAAGGCATTCCATACAGTTAGCCTTTCTTCGATAAAATTCCATCTTTTCCGACTAGCGTAGTCCTATGTAAATACGAGTACACTCAAACATATTCTTTATGTCTCGAATTTATTTCCAATGCTAGCAGTATATTATATCAGGTCTGCGTTTCTTATTACCTTTGCCGGGTAACTGGAGGTAAAAACCGCAAGTCTTATCGTTTTTTACTGTGTTTAAGAGGGGTATGTCATTCTGACGAAATCGTGTAGTTCTCCTGACAGTGAATTTCTAACTTCCATCCCATAAAGTTGTGCGCTGTTTCTGTCTCAGTATCGAATTCCAGAACACGAGGACAAAAGAAAAAAAAAGGCCAACGAGAGAGGAAAGTTTAACGGAGTGAGTTGGTCCGTCTTTGGTGCGGCAGACAGCCGGGGCTGTGTCTCGCAACTATTGGAAAAGTCTCCGTCGCCAGCCATCCTGCGAACTTGGCAGGCGCCAAATTCCCTCTGCCTGTCTGTAAAAAAACAGAGACAAGATTCACAGTTGAGAAGCGGAATGGCGCCCGAGAATGTTCCACGGTCGTGAAATAAATCTTTAATTTCTCTTTCTGGTAGGGGAATGAATGCTAACGGAATTGTTTTTCTCTCCGCTTCTGCAAGAGTGGTTGTTTACACCATTAGACAAATTTCTTGAAAGTCGAAGTTAGTTATAACAGGCGGTTATATGGGAATACGCTGGAAATTGGATTATAGCTTCTGTGCTCACTTCATTTGCTGTAGCAATTATAACCGACGTTTTAGCTAAACTTAATGAGATAATAACGTGGCAATAGTTTACAGGAAATCAGTAGCAACAGAAATGCTATCGAGATTGTTTTTGATAGGAATACATGTCCATTTTCCTCTGTAACTCGTATTTGCTCTCTTCATGTGCACAGAAATAAAATTTTCTTTGCAGCGGTATAGAAAACAGTTAATCACGATTTAGTCGAATGAGCTATTTATTCAGCCGTAATCATTTTCTGGCCTAAGCCTGAATAGCGGATGACATTTCTTGTATAAATCGCACACTGCTTCTACTGCACCATGAACAGATAAAATTGTTTATTAGTATACGGAAACATACATGAAACTGCTCAACAGAAATAAAATACTCAGAGGCAGAAAAACCATAGTGTACTTAGAATAATTATGCTTTCCTTTCTCTGCCGCACAAATGATAGACAACCGGTCGGAATAGGTGCTCAAATATTATTATTTGCCTTCATATTTAGCCCAATCCCCCTCCCCCCAATTTGCAGAAAACCTTTACTGCAAGTTATAACATGTTCACTATGGTACTATTTTCACTGGCAGTCGAATGTCTGTCATAGGAGTATACAGTGGCCATTAGAATTATACCATATGACCTAGTACCTGGCTATACAAAACAAGTTTCAAGCACTAGAATACAGCTAAATACTCCTAAGTTGCTTGAGGGAAACAATGCTTTGAAATCGTTCATGGTTCACGAAATACACTCTAAGCCAAAAGAAAGCGACTCATCACGAAGGAATTGTCCTACCGGGACGGAAATCGGTAGCTGTGATGTACATGTACAGACAAACAAAAGGTTCAAATGGTTCAAATGGCTCTGAGCACTATGGGATTTAACGGCTGAGGTCATCAGTGCCCTAGAACTTAGAACTACTTAAACCTAACTAACCTAAGGACATCACACACATCCATGCCCGAGGCAGGAATCGAACCTGCGACCGTAGCGATCGCGCGGTTCCAGACTGAAGCGCGTACAACCGCTCGGCCACAGGGGCCGGCAAAACAAAAGGTTATTCGGTAGCTGTGATGTACATGTACAGAAAAACAAAAGGTCATTATTTCGGAAAAATTGGATGTTTTCTTCAAGAGAGTTTCAGAAACTGACCCAGTCAATAGCGCATTGGTCCAACTCTGACCCTTATGCAAGCAGCTCTTGACATTGGGACTGATTGATGTAGTTGTTGGTAGTTCTCCTGATGGATATCGTGCCACGTTCTGGTCTGTGGACCAACAGGTTTTTGAGCTGATTAATTTGTGAAGCTTTTTCTCTTGAATAAATCATTCATTTTTTTCTGATATTGTAATCTCTTTTTTATTTTATTTTATTTTATTTTATTTTGTCTGTAGCTGAACATCACATCTGTCGATTTGGCTAAGTACGAGTAGGACTCACACACTGAGGGTTTCGCACAAATTTAATTATATACACACTACTGGAAATCACTACAGAGGCAGGGTTCTCACGAAGATGATAGTACAATGTATGAATCATACATGTAACAAATTTATTATGAAAGTAGTAGGTACATATAAACCATAAACAATAAAGACGGAATTACGTAGTTTCTTTCATAACAGGAGTAACAAAACAAGGAGTAAGCATTTCCTCAATGGAAACTGGTATAGAGGCACTCACTGTCCTGTTGTATTATTGTATTGTTGGTACTTTGTCGCACCTCCGTTCTTCCTAATTATCTCAAAAATTGTCTTCGGCACTGCTCTGGTTAGGTTTTGTAGTTCTTGCAGAGAAACTGTCACCCACTCTCCTCGCGTCCCTTTTTTCATCTTACATACGACCTCAAATTGCCTTCCATTGCGATAAACACGCCTTTTAAGTATTCCCCAGGGGTTTTCCAAGCAGTTCAAATCCGGGATATGTGTAGGCCAGGGCAAGACTTCGAAATCTTTATCTTCAGACCACTTTTTTAGTTGTGACAGAAACATGCACACATGCATAACCTTTTGAAACATTAGACTTTCGTGTTCTAGGTCCTCATACATTTTATTAAATCCTGTCTCTAGCATCTCAGAGGACACGTTAGAATCCATTCTAGTGTTCAACCGAGTAATGCGTGATTTACCTTTACCACAGAAGGGTGCCAAATCATAACACTTCCACCACCAAAATTCCTGCTCATTCTTACCGGCTGCTCTGTTATCAGGTCATGGTAATTGGATTTAATCCATTCGGCCAATATAAATTAAACTTCTTTTCATCACTGGAGATCACTTTACCCCATTCTGAAATCCATGTCAACGTTTTTCAACAAACTCGTCTAGTCTGTTTATGCTTGGGTGTTAGAGCAGCTTTCCGTAGTCGTTTCTTGAATGCAAGATGTCTGTCATATAATAAAATTTTTGCTACACGTCTGGCAGTTATAAATCAGTAAAAAGTTGAGAAGAATAACGTTTGTGATTCTTGCTTTGTGCAAAAGTAACCGTTCCTATGCCTCAGATAGTTTTTTTTTCCGTCCACATCGTGCTTCAGTCTGACGAAATTATCAGTCATTGTTCTAGATCGCTTCAACTTATTAGCAATTGGCAATTGGGCGATCAGAGGGTTCCATTTCCTTTTACGCAACAACTTTTTTTTCGTCACCCGATAATTGTTTTTTGCGTGGCACTGTTACAAGTGGCTTATGTACACATCTTGTATTGTCACTGGTGGTTTCTCTTTCCTATATACAGTAGAAGCACGTACGTACTAACACCGCACAAAAGTCACTGCCTTACATCGGGTTCCACAGTCTATCATCTGAATCGCTGATGTCTTGGTATATACTGTATTACTGACATTAAAAGCCGTATCATTTGGCAGCATTTGTCGGTATATTGGATCTTATATTATTTCATATGCACCGCGCACAGCTGTTCCAGTCGACAATGTTAATTCTCCAAGAAATGTCCATGCCGCTATACCAATTTCCACTACATTATGTACAATTCATCCATCATGGGAATCGAGAGTCTCAACGATTTTTCTGTGTTATCGATATCGATCCTAGTAAGACATTCATCACACGATTTTCAAGGACATATCAAAATCTCGAGAGTAGTTCCTCAGACTTGCCCGGTCATACAAAAGGAATTGAGCAAGGGGCTTCAGTTAATATATACAGAGAGAGAAGATTTAATAAAACATTTTTATTTGTCAAGACACAAAGGAATTAGTACAGGTAGCTGCAAGTGGACATTGATTTACATCAATAGGTGAAATTGAAAATCTGTACAGGACCAGGAATCAAAACCAAGTCTCCGGCTTGCTAGGCAGATGTTCTGACCTCTAAGCCATCTGGACGCAGTGGTTATCGTAACTGCACGTACTACTGTAGCACGCCTTCCTTCTGGCCCAAATTCTCAACTTATCCACACACTACTGACGTAGCGCGACAATTTTAATCCTGCAGCCATTATGAATGAAGACACAAAGAAATTAATGACAGTTAGCTGCTAGTGGGCCCTGATTTACATCAAGGGGGAAGTTTAAAATTTGCACTGTATCGGGAATCGAACCAGAGTCTCCTGCTTTCGAAGCAGATGCTCGGAGCACTAAGTCATCCGGACACAGTGGCCATCACAATTGCACGGACTATCCTAGCACGCATCCCGTCGGACCGAAATTCTCAACTTATCCCCACACTCTTGATGTAGTGCCCTACCCATTATCGGCCGGCCGGTGTGGTCGAGCGGTTCTAGGCACTTCATTCTCGAACCGCGCGACCGCTACGGTCGCAGGTTCGAATCCTGCCTCGGGCATGGATGTGTGTTATGTCCTTAGGTTAGTTAGGTTTAAGTAGTTCTAAGTTCTAGGGGACTGATGATGGTTCAAATGGCTCTGAGCACTATGGGACTTAACATCTGTGGTCATCAACCCCTAGAACTTAGAACTACTGAAACCTAAATAACCTAAGGACATCACACACATCCATGCCCGAGGCAGGATTCGAACCTGCGACCGTAGGGGGACTGATGACCTGAGCTGTTAAGTCCCATAGTGCTCAGAGCCAGCCTACCCATTATCCTCATTACTCGCTGCGATTCACCGATTCGCGTAAGGGTTCGAGCGTGTTGTGCGTCTGCACTGAAGGGATTGCTGGCCATCCTCGTCTTAGTTATATATGTCCTCAAGAATAGACACCATATATATATATATATATATATATATATATATATATATATATATATATATATTTTATTTACTTACTAAAACATGTCTACAACTTACATTTTACGTTTACATGTAGCAATGTTCGTCTGCCATGCTTGTGACAGATGATGAAAGCAATGTATGTTCAGATGGTAAAATATACTTTTACGTGGTATAGTTATAATTTAACAAGTTCCAGATATTTTACTCTAGTTGTATTGTGAAACCTTGCTTCTTGCTATTATTCATGATTTTAGATCAGCGTGGCGTACCCTACAGGTTTTGATGAATGAGTTTGCGAGTAGCAAAATATATGAAAAAGTTATCTAATCTTTCGATTACATTGAATTAGAAGCTTAAATTTTTTACACCGCCAAGGGACCATTAACTTTAGTATGTGACGTAAATCTGAACTTGCTACGCCAACTTCTTCAAGAGAACAAGGGGTCTTAAGAGACCGACAGACAGAGAGGGGGATAAAAAATTATAAAAAGGTTTTTCATATGATATAAGTACAAATTATCAATTTTCGGATATTTTCCTTTACTTTTACTGTGAAACGTTTCTTCTTGACCAATTTCCTGATCTAGGTAAACGGGAAACAATTTGAAGATTTTGATGCGTGAGTTTTCGAGTATCAAAATGTGTGACATAAATGGCCGTATGATTTGATTGAAGTGTCTTAGACGCTTAAAATTTTTACCCCTCTAAGGGACGATAGACGGAAGTGGCTGACACAAATTTGAAGTTGATACGTTCACCAGTTCCTAAGAAAAATGGTTCTTAGCAGTCGGACAGACACAACGAGGCGATCCTTAAAGGGTTCCGTTTTTACTGACTGAACCACGGAACCCTAAAAAGATTAACTTCCATACAAAAATTTATCGTATTTACTTCTACATCTACATCTGTGAACATCATATTCCGCAAGCCACCCTAAAGGTATGTGGTAGAGGTTACTTTTGATATCACTAACTGATCCTCCCTTCCCTGCTTCACTCGCGAATGGCGCATGGGAAGAACGATTGTCCGTGAGCCTCTGTATTAACTCTAACTCCTCGAATTTTGTCATCGTGACCATTTCGCGAGCTGTATGTGGGAGAAAGAAATTTGTTGTCCGCGTCTTCCCGGAAGGCATTCTGTCGACATCTCAAAACTAAATTTCTCCTTGATGCACAACACCTCTCCTGTAACGTCTGCCACTTAAGTTTGTTGAGCATCTCTGTAACGCTCTCGCGCCGACTAAACGATCCCGTGACGAAACGCGCTGCTTTTTACTGGATCTTGTCGATCTCTTCTATCACTCCTACGTGATAAGCGTCCCAGATTGATGAAAAATACTCATGAATAGGTCGAACAAGCACCCTGTAAACCGAAATTTCCTGGCAGATTAAAACTGTGTGCCGGGCCGAGACTCGAACTCCGGACCTTTGCCTTTCGCGGGCAAGTGCTCTACCAACTGAGCTACCCAAGCACGACTCACGCCCCGTCCTCACAGCTTTACTTCTGGCAGTATCTCGTCTCCTACCTTCCAAACTTTACAGAAGCTCTCCTGCGCGAGTTCGAGTCTCGGCCCGGCACACAGTTTTAATCTGCCAGGAAGTTTCATATCAGCGCACACTCCGCTGCAGAGTGAAAATCTCATTCTGGACCTTGTAAACCGTTTCTTTCCTGGATGAGTTACATTTCGTTAGGACTCTTGCTATGAATCTCCATCTGGAATCTGCTTTACCGACTATTTGTCTTCTCGTGGTCATTTCACATAGGGTCTCTCTGGAAAGTTACTCTTAAATACAACACGGTCGATACTGTTTCCAGCAATTTGTCATCAATAGTGTGGTTGTACAATAGCGGATTTCTTTTCCTATGCATTCATTTGAATTACCTTCTGGCCCTCTTTTTCATATAACGAAATATTCTAATAAATAAACATTTCACGATATGTAGTACATGGGTAGTACATAACAATGATAGTAACAATGAAAATGGAAATGACGTGTGGCTAGAGCTTCCCGTCGGGTAGACCGTTCGCCTGGTGCAAGTGTTTACAGTTGACGCCAGTTCGGCGACCTGCATGTCGAAGGGGATGAAATGATGACAAGGACAACACAACACCCAGTCCCTGATCGGAGAAAATCTCCTACCCAGCCGGGAATCGAACCCGGGCCGTTAGTTATGACATTCCGTCGCGCTGACCACTCAGCTACCAGGGGCGGACATAATAACAATAACAATAATAGATACAGTAATCATTAAAATATGGATGCATTATTTTATCTTTTACCTTTACATTTTGCATGTAACCAAACATTCTTAGTAAATTAACATTGAAAGATACGCAATACATAACAATAACAATAATAATGATTATAATAGTAGATACAATACTCAATAAAATAGGCACTATACATTGATGTTGTTGTTGTTGTTGTGGTCTTCAGTCCTGAGACTGGTTTGATGCAGCTCTCCATGCTACTCTATCCTGTGCAAGCTTTTTCATCTCCCAGTACCTACTGCAACCTACATCCTTCTGAATCTGCTTAGTGTATTCATCTCTTGGTCTCCCTCTACGATTTTTACCCTCCACGCTGCCCTCCAATACTAAATTGGTGATCCCTTGATGCCTCAGAACATGTCCTACCAACCGATCCCTTCTTCTGGTCAAGTTGTGCCACAAACTTCTCTTCTCCCCAATCCTATTCAATACTTCCTCATTAGTTATGTGATCTACCCATCTAATCTTCAGCATTCTTCTGTAGCACCACATTTCGAAAGCTTCTATTCTCTTCTTGTCCAAACTATTTATCGTCCATGTTTCACTTCCATACATGGCTACACTCCATACGAATACTTTCAGAAATGACTTCCTGACACATTGATAGGAAACTATAATGACGATAACAGATATAGTAATGAATACATAGCATTTAAGATTGTTCAGTCTAATTACCACTGCGTTAATTTCCTCGTCGGGTTTTTGTCAAATGTAAGTAATAGCATATTACACAAAGATATTATAGTAGCACGAAAGAAATAAAATCTGAAGATGTTGACAGGAGTAGAGCGAGAAACAATAGCAGATGAGATGGAGGGAAGAAAACAGAAAGATACAGGGAGATTTAGATGGGACACCAGAAGGCTTTAATATATAAGAATTTGCTAGGACTTTGCAGACGAGTTTCTCACTCTTTACGTGGCACCATTTACGAAATTGCTGTTTCCGCACCTGATGAGCCAGTGTTTGATATTTTCGTCTGTGTTTTCATGTTCTTGTGTTGCACATGCCGCCCGCTTACCGGAAGCCGGGAAAGGAATTCTCATGAGATGCGTGGTATTCTTTACGGTTATCTGAACAGTAAATGGGGAACCAGTGTGGTATAAACTAAAAAAATGCTTTCCTGAAGCCATAGATTGGTCTGAACATTTTTTGTGTTTTAGTCTGCGTGGTGCTATTGGAGGTGGTACGTCGTTGCCTCTGAAATGGCTTGGCAGCCGTTTATGGGGGACATACTGGTTAATGTGGACATAGAACAGACGTCAGTTTAGCCTTTTCACACACAAAAATTACGGACAAAGTTGAGAGAAGCGATAAGGGACAGAAGAAATCCTCAGTTCGTCTGAGAATTGAACATGGAATGTGGTGATTTGTTGTGTGAGTTTTACCCACGCAGCCAGCAAACCACACGGTATACATTTAAACAAATGACAAACGACGTAGCAGACCGATGGTGGTTGGTCTAATCTGGATCTGCCCGTCTCGCAAGCAATGTGACTCTAGTTACTTTCATTTCTGTTTTCCCCTTCTCCTCCCCCACAAATCCTGCAAAACAGTCATAAGACGCCAATAAGACAGGGCCTTCTCTAAGAGCCGCACGAACTGAAAATTTCTCATTGCTCGTCAATGTTCAAGCAATGAGCACGTCTCTAACTTACTTGCAGTTTTAATAAACTGGAACTATGACTGGTGCTAGGACACGAAGACGTGTGAAGTATGGCATCGCACACCTGCCGTAAGCCCCGTGTGTCCCCTTTACAGCACATCCGCCCCTTGACTTCTATATTTACATATAATTCCCTCTTTTCCCGTCTGATACCATGAAACTCCAGGCTGTAGCATAAATCACACGCATCGTTACAGTGTCGCCAAAGCTGCTTAGTTGTTATGTGTAACATCAACTTCTTCTTGCTTAAATTACAGGCACTGGCAACAGTCTGGAAACAAGTTTCATTTCTATCAAATGTAGTCAAGAATGTTCAGGATTATGACACGCAGTGTAATGTAGTCTCATGGCTTGTAAATAGGTATTTTTAAACTATAGTGCAAAGTCGTAGGAACACTGTCACCACTCACTTCCTTAATGGCTAAAATTTTTTGTGTTTCTTTAAATTCTTTTCCTTGGTACGTGTAGCTTCTTTTCGTGAGATAATTACGTGTAATTTAGAAATATTCAATGACACACACGGCACTCTTTCTCTTCAATGTTTTCCGTGAAGCCATTATTGCTTTTTAACTAATTAATGTTTTGATGTTTTGTAAGACTTAATTTAAAATTTTTAAAATGATCGTTGACGGTCGTCTACTCCTTCTTCGAGGGACATAAACTCAGATGAAATTTATCTGTTTCAAGTATTTGTCTCCCATTGTGAAAATATGTGATTTGAGTTCAATAGATACTACCACCTTCCCTTTTGTTATGAGTAAAAGAGGATAAAATTATTTTTCAAAAGTAAACACTTGACAAAACGTCACTAGAGAACTTTCGTTATATGATTTTACATATATTTAGGTCATTTCGCAGTTAGTTTCCTGTAACAAAAAAGAAATATTCATACTGCTGTTGTAGTGTTGACAACAATAGTGCATTGATACAACAATATTAACAAAATTACACTTGTGAAAACTGTAGTACTCATATGTAAAGAGACTATCTTTTTTTGTGTTATAGAATTATAATCTATACATTAATCGGCTGCATGTATTATCAGTTGCTTGCAGATAAGTTTTGTATTAAATTAAAAAAATTACAGTGAACTGATGTGCAGTGTGACAGAGCGATTTTGAAATAACTGTATGATTGCTAGACGGTATTAATACACATCAGTTCCTGCAAAGTTTCGTCAGATGTTTTGCAATATCTTTTCAATTATCGGTGTACACTATACGGATCTCTCACAAGTAACAAAATATGGTTTCTGATTTGAGAGAAAGAAAAAGATTTTATGATTCAGTAGGTTGCAGTGAATGTGAGTACACAAATGCCATTTAATATGCCAGTTGGAAACAATTAAAACTGATGTGTGCGTAGAAAGAAACTTAAAAAAGACACGTTTCGAGACAGGTTTCAAATGTTTCGTACTTTAATTGAGGTAATCGCACAATCAAAAATTTATTCCGGGCAGTTCGATGTTACAGAGCCGTACATTGCTTGTAAACAGCATTACCCCCTAGCAGCCTAAACGAATGAAATACGGACAGGTAATGGTTTAAATTAATTTAGAGAAATACAGTTTAGCTGTAAGACACAACTTAGCGGAAACAGAAACTTTGCTTAAATGACTACCTAATATGATGTTACTCAAGGTCTAAAAATGCCGTGGTTGTATCAGTTAGGAGAGCAACTAAAACTAGCCGAGCCACTAAGCTGACCGTTCTGGGATTCGCGATGGAAAAGCGGACAGCGAGCGCGTAAAGCACTCACGTTATGGCCGACCTCATCCATTCCCCGAGTGTGAGACCGGCCGGCCTGTGTGTTGTAAACATACGGCTCGTGTCTCACTTCAGATCTATCAAGCAACAAAGAAATGGTCTTCAGTAGAACTCACTTACCTTCGCTATTCCTAGGATAAATAACTGTCCAAATTTCCTTCGCTTTTGCATTTTATTTGCCCTGCATTTGTAAACACTCTGCTACAGGATATGCAAATGTGTCTGAGAGTACTATTGTTAGAACTTGTTTACAAACGAAGGAGAGGACGCTGAAAAAAGAATTCGTGCAGTTTGATCTTGCGCATTTAACTAAACATTCTCTCTCTTTCTCTCTGTCTCTCTCCCTCTCTTTCGCTCTTGCGTCTGGTTCCAACCACCTATCATTCCATTCATGGCACTCTAAGAAATCAGAGAGAAACTAGAAACTATTTCAGGGTAGCTTCTTAAAGATCTGAACACCACTCTTCTTGATCACGAGTTTGTTTCTTGTTATAATCACAGTAGTTTCTCATGTAAACAAGATGCAAGTGCTTTTGTCGCAAATGAACGGAAGAAACTCTAACGCTAGGTTTTGGTGGAGCTGAGTTCTGATTCTAGGGTCCGCCAAGCTGGTCTGGTTTACATCTCTGTTACAGACTTGTACTACGGGAAAAATTAACTGCCTCTTTATTTTGTTGTGGTTTAACCACGAGAAATGATCTTATTCTTTCCTTTCTGTGCTCCGTAATCACGTACAATTTTAATTAGATCATCACAACAATACCGTCGCATATTTTACGCCTTCAGGAATCTCAGAGAATATGTATCTGATATTTTGCGGGACATTGGGTGATTAGAAGCTGCTACTAATCTGGAATTCGACCTCGTTGTCAATCTGTAAAAGATGTTTCAGGACCAGTTTCCCGAGAACACAATAAAGTTTTCATTGTTTACTTATTATTTAATATATCTTGTAAGGGGCACTCTACGAGCAGCTGAATCAATGCCTTTCTGCATTTATAGTGTAATGTTTTAAATTTAAAAAATTGCAAGAATACTGAATAAAATTAGAACAAAATAGTATTACTATTATGTGGTGATTGTCTTCGAAGTGGCAGTCCTGACGTGGTCTGTGATTGTAAAGCTCACAGATGTATGTGGTTGCTATCACTGAAGTTGGTGGTCTTAGTAGGAACGATCCGAGAACGATCCAGCGCAGGTGGAGCCGCTGGTGTTGGCGACCAACACATTACTGACGAGAGGAGACGCGGTACTGCAGGTGTGTGCTAACTCTCTGGGTAGTTTAGAAATGGTTTACTACGCGAAGTAGAATATTCGTGTAGGAGACGAGTGTAAGTTCATGTTGGCAAAGTTTCTTGTCGATTAGGGTTTTATAGGGAGCCGCGCGGGATTAGCCGAGAGGTCAAAGCGCTGCAGTCATGGACTGTGCGGCTGGTCCAGGCAGAGGCTCGAGTCCTCCCTCGGGCATGGGTGTGTGTGTTTGTCTTTAGGATAATTTAGGTTAAGTAATGTGTAAGCTTAGGGACTGAAACTTCCTGGCAGATTAAAACTGTGTGCCCTACCGAGACTCGAACTCGGGACCTTTGCCTTTCGCGGGCAAGTGCTCTACCAACTGAGCTACCGAAGCACGACTCACGCCCGGTACTCACAGCTTTACTTCTGCCAGTACCTCGTCTCCTACCTTCCAAACTTTACAGAAACTCTCCTGCGAACCTTGCAGAACTAGCACTCCTGAAAGAAAGGATATTGCGGAGACATGGCTTAGCCACAGCCTGGGGGATGTTTCCAGAATGAGATTTTCACTCTGCAGCGGAGTGTGCGCTGATATGAAACTTCCTGGCAGATTATAACTGTGTGCCCGACCGAGACTCGAACTCGGGACCTTTGCCTTTCGCGGGAAAGTGCTCTACCAACTGAGCTACCGAAGCACGACTCACGTCCGGTACTCACAGCTTTACTTCTGCCAGTACTTCGTCTCCTACCTTCCAAACTGTACAGAAGCTCTCCTGCGAACCTTGCAGAACTAGCACTCCTGAAAGAAAGGATATTGCGGAGACATGGCTTAGCCACAGCCTGGGGGATGTTTCCAGAATGAGATTTTCACTCTGCAGCGGCAGAAGTAAAGCTGTGAGTAGCGGGCGTGAGTCCTTCGGTAGCTCAGTTGGTAGAGCACTTGCCCGCGAAAGGCAAAGGTCCCGAGTTCGAGTCTCGGTCGGGCACACAGTTTTAATCTGCCAGGAAGTTTCATATCAGCGCACACTCCGCTGCAGAGTGAAAATCTCATTCAAGCTTAGGGACTGATGACCTTAGCAGTTAAGTCCCATAAGATTTCACATACATTTGAAGGTTTTTTTTATCGGGAGCTGTGGGCACTACAGAGAAGAGCTGACTGAATTATGATGTCTATTCAGTTGAAAAAAATGTACCTCATTTGGGGAACATGTTTCTTTGATATTTAGGTGTATCATTGGGTATCAGTAAGGATTATGCGGATTAGAGTATGCGGACGTCTACAGGTATGGTCGTTTTTAAGGATGTTTTCTGGTGAAGTGGGTAATGTTTTCAGCCATGGATGCGTACTGAACGCGTTGTCTGAGCGATAGAGATTCACAGCTGAACAAGCAGGTACATTGAGCTTTGGTTTGTTTGGAAGGAAGGAGTGATACACATTTCGTTGATTAGAGACTGGTACTGGTTACATGTGTTTCACGTTGGGCAAGTGGGAATACGGCCTCGAGACTTTTTGTGGAAGTGGATTTTTTTGCAGCGGTGATGGGTAGACAAGAGTTTACAATGCTCGGTTAGGTAATCACGGGCATCCAGCATTGGTGACAACTGTCTCTTTATGGAACTACTTTATTGACGACGCAATACGAAGTCTTTGTTTTGAAGTAAGTGGTGAAAAATGTCTCCAAATATTCTGAGTCCTAAGTGAGGCTAGGATAGTTACGTTTATTATAAACTCTTGGTTACAACTGATTTTATGTTGTTTTTGTTCGGCCACAGTTTTGAGGTCGACCATTTTAATGAGAGCTGTTTTCGCAGTATGGGGTGATGGTTTGGACTGTAAGGGTACGGTAGCGGCAATGCACATGTAGGGGTATATCCGCCAATAGTAATCTTAGGTGTTTTCGTTAGAACTCGGGAATGGTTGTCAGGTAGTGAGATTGCGATCAGCCCACAGTCTCCAAGAAACCATAAATTGGTCACTATTGCACATATAAGACGGAGCACATAGTTATATCATTCGCCACGAGACTTGTCAACTGCAGCTTAAAAACTTCTCCGTTGTTAAAAGTAGAAATACCTGACTTGTGAGTTCCGCCGGAAGTTGGGGACGCTTCACAGCAAAAAATGGTTCAAATGGCTCTGATCACTATGGGACTTAATATCTGAGGTCATCAGTGCCCTAGAACTTAGAACTACTTAAACCTAACTAACCTAAGGACATCACACACATCTATGCCCTTGGCAGGATTCGAACCTGGAACCGTAGCGGACGAGGGTTCTAGACTGAAGCTCCTAGATCCGCTCGGTCACAATGGCCGGCGCTTCACAGCATACGCATCGACTCCCTCGTCACCAGATTCAGCTCGATGAAATGAAAAATCTGCTGAAGCGACTGTGAATTGTCACCACATAAAAAGGTGAAAAATATACACTGATAAACGAAAACATTATGACCATTGTTCACCACCACGCTGGATGCCACCTGCTGGCGTTGCGGACACGTGACGTAGTAAAAAAAGTGTCAGCAGAGCAGACATGGACGGGGAATCACCCTAGCGAAGACATGGGCTGCAGATGCGGAAATCCCTGAGTTAAGCAACTTTGACATAGGCAGATTATTATTATCCAGAGCCTATGAACGAGTATCTCGAAAATGACGAAACAGGTCGAATGTTCACGTACTACATCCATGAGTATCCGTCGAAAGACGTAGAAGGACAGTGAAACTAGCACTAGGCGCTGAATCGTTGGACGTTCACGTTTCTTCACAGAGCATGCAGTTCGGACCCCTGTCTGCTCTGTAAAGTAGGACAGATGCTGGTCTATGGCATCTCTACCCAGAGGGCACAATGCTGGTGCACGCACAAGTGTTTTGGAGCAAACCGTTCGTCGTACATTTTTAAACATGGAGCTCCGCAGCAGACCACACTTTCGTGTTCAAATGTTGATCCAACGACATCGTCATTTACGACTGCAATTGGCACAGGACCATAGGGGTTCGACCATCGATCAATAGAAGCGTGTTGGCTCTTCGCGTGAATCACATTTTTGCTACACTAGGTCGATGGTCGTCTCCACAAACGTCGTCAGCGAGGTGAACGGCGGCTCGAAACATGTAGTGCGCCACGAACGCAGACTGGTGTGAGCGGTACTATGCTATAAGAGACTTTATCCTGCCCTTCTCTGGGGCCTGTCGTAGTAATCGGAGACATGCTGCCAGCTGCGAACCACCTTTATCTCTTCATTGCTGATGTCGTCCCCGTCGGCAATATCACCTTTCAGCACTGTAATTGTCCGTGTCTCGAACCCAGAACCGTGGTTTGAGGAGCATTATAGTGAACTTACGTCGATGTCTTGGTCACCAAAATTGCCCGATGTAAATCCTATGAAACCAACCTGGGTCGCTATCGGGCGCCAGTACCGCGTACGCAAATCAGCAGCCCGCTGTTTACGCGAACTGCATGACATGTGAGTATACGTCCAATGCCACGTGCCTCCACAAACCTACTAACGCAGAATCAGTGATGTATTTCGTTACAAGGACGGACAATAAAGCTATTAAGCAGGTGGCCATAATGTTTTGGCTCATCATTGTTTAATCAACCACAACCCAGACTTGTACAAAAGTGCACCCTGGAATCTCAGTCGTTATCAGCACGACGACAGCCTACAAAACTGCCAAGCACTTTCGTAACTTCCGGAGTTAGTAGATCTGCACACCTGACTCTAAAAGTGGAGCCACAACTTCGACTCACAACATCACCAAACAGTCTTGTCTTAGGCTTGGCCGGCGGGAGTGGCCGTGCGGTTCTAGGTGCTACAGTCTGGAACCGCGAGACCGCTACGGTCGCAGGTTCGAATCCTGCCTCTGGCATGGATGTGTGTAATGTCCTTAGGTTAGTTAGGTTTAAGTAGTTCTACGTTCTAGGGGACTGATGACCACAGCAGTTAAGTCCCATAGTGCTCAGAGCCATTTGAACTATTTTTTTCTTAGACTTGAGCATCGTTACATTCTTCACAAGGAATTACACATATATCATTCCGTTTTTATTAAATAGCAAAAAGTGGTCATTATTTTATTGCTTACCGAAATACGTGTGCAGTCCAATTCTGGATTATGTTACTTCTGTCGTTTTAATACAACTGTCACTTCCAGTGCACTATAATCACTATAATGCTTTGCTGCAGTTGAGTGTTCCACTTGTGGTGTCACCGCCAGACACCACACTTGCTAGGTGGTAGCCTTTAAATCGGCCGCGGTGCGTTAGTATACGTCGGACCAGCGTGTCGCCACTATCTGTGATTGCAGACCGAGCGCCGCCACACGGCAGGTATAGAGAGACTTCCTAGCACTCGCCCCAGTTGTACAACCGACTTTGCTAGCGATGGTTCACTGACAAAATACGCCCTCATTTGCCGAGACGGTAGTTAGCATAGCCTTCAGCTACGTCATTTGCTACAACCTAGCAAGGCGCCATTGCCAGTTACTATTGATACTGTACATAATGTACCGTCAAGAGCGACGTTCACCATTTATGGATTAAAGTTAAGTATTCCACCAGCTACGTCCGTTTTTTTCTAAATTCTAATTTCCTTGTTCTGTTCCAGACCTCACGCCAGCCTGCGTGAGCTAAAACGCGTGCCTTTCGGCTTCCTCTAGTAACCCGGTGTTGGCTCTCCTGCCAACCACAACACCATTAATGTTGCTAAAGTTGCAGTGCTAATGCTTAGTGACTCGAGAGCAGGTACACATTCGCGTTTCTTCTAGGGTTTTCCAACATTCGCATGGCCTGACGGATAATTTTTTGATTCTTCTTTGTTTTAAATGAAGTTGCATTTTTTTGTGAAATAAAGTTCTGTTGCCGGATATGGAGACACCATGATGGAAGCTAGCTAGCTTTAAGGATATTCAAAGTGTAAAATGACCAGTGAAATATAAGACGCAGCTGTATACAAAGACGCATCGAAGTGTTGCAAAATGCAGAAATCCATGTGTAAATGTGTGAAAAGACTCGACAATATTCGACTGTGTCTTTGTTATTCAGTCTCTGGAAAGAGTAGCAGCCTTCAGATATGCAGTTGTGTACATCTGAACGGATTACGGATAACTTAAGTTGTGGAATGAGAGTCAGTGGAAGAATCCTAAGGAATGACATCCAGCCAGACCTTCTGTCCTACATAATCATGAGCATTATATATATATACAACTGGCCATTAAAATTGCTACACCACGAAGATGAAGTGCTACAGACGCGAAATTTAACCGACAGGAAGAAAATGCTGTGATATGTAAATGATTAGCTTTTCAGAGCATTCACACAAGGTTGGCGCCGGTGGCGACACCTACAACGTGCTTTCATGAGGAAAGTTTCCAACCGATTTCTCATACACAAACAGCAATTGACCGGCGTTGCCTGGTGAAACGTTGTTGCGATACCTCGTGTAAGGAAGAGAAATGCGTACCATCACGTTTCCGACTTTGATAAAGGTCGGATTGTAGGCTATCGCGATTGTGGGTTATGGTATCGCGGCATTGCTGCTCTCTTTGGTCGAGATCCAATGACTGTTAGCAGAATATGGAATCGGTGGCTTCAGGAGGGTAATACGGAACGCCGTGCTGGATCCCAACGGCCTCGTATCACTAGCAGTCGAGATGACAGGCATCTTCTTCGCATGACTCTAACGGATCGTACAGCCACGTCTCGATCCCTGAGTCAACAGATGGGGACGTTTGCAAGACAACAACCATCTGCGCGAACAGTTCGACGACGTTTGCAGCAGCATTGAGTATCAGCTCGGAGACCATGGCTGCGATTACCCTTGACGCTGCATCACAGACAGGACCGCCTGGGATGGTGTACTCAACGACGAACCTGGGTGCACGAATTTTTCCTTCAAGTAGAATTTGAAACAGTTGCAGTATGTAATAGTGCAGACTTTCATTCTGCCTTAAGAACCATCAGAGTAACTCTATTTGGACTCCATAAAGGAGCGCTAAGCATGTAGTCGATGAGATGGAAATCAAAGATGAACGTGCAGTATTCAAACGTCATACTGGGTTCAAACGTTATAGGAGGGCACGTTGGCTGTCTATTTTAGGTACAAATTCCTTAAGAATATATATTTTTCTTTTGTAAACAATGTCTCTATTCACGTACCTTCTGATACAGGTGGACAAAAGATCGAATCGTTTTAACTTACACAAGTAATTAAAAGGAACAGTCTGTTACTCATTCTCAGAAGCACTCGCTACAACCTTTCCGGCAGATGAAGCTGATTTATTAGAGCTCGTTTACCAGTTTCCTGCCAGTGTTTTAAATACTGTATCGTTTATAGCCTACATCTCATCCACAGTATAAATCGTCTCAGGACATCAACTCGATTTTCGTAAGTCTTCCACGCAATGCTTATATTTTATTCTGCGTATCTGCTTTTGATCAACAATCAAGAAATTCACGAACTCTCACAGACTTTTCTTACAGTTGATTCTCTCTGTAATATGAATTGTGTTTTTTCCTCTGACATGTTTATAGCGTCAAATACCTGATATCTCCGTAATTACCTTTCATACAATCTAAGGCACGCAGCAAAGGGAACTGGAAAACTATGTATGAAATAATGGAGGAAAGGTAATAAGGAAGAGAGCATGAATGAGAAACTGATAAACGACTATATTTTTGGGAAATAACACAGCTGTACAATTTTGTTTATCCTCTACCCGTTTCGCAACTGGCTACAGTCTTAACCATACGTACTGCAAGAGTCCGCAGCTCGTGGTCGTGCGGTAGCGTTCTTGCTTCCCACGCCCGGGTTCCCGGGTTCGATTCCCGGCGGGGTCAGGGATTTTCTCTGCCTCGTGATGACTGGGTGTTGTGTGCTGTCCTTAGGTTAGTTACGTTTAAGTAGTTCTAAGTTCTAGGGGATTGATGACCATAGATGTTAAGTCCCATAGCGCTCAGAGCCATTTGAACCATACTGCAAGGCACAAAACACATTAATACGAGTATGTGATTTCTTACAATCTCACAACATGAGAGTTGGTACTTTTTTTTTCTTTTTTAAGCATCGGAGACTTAAATAATTTACATCAATTCGTCAAGAATACATTTCAGCCACATACGCCAACATCAAGTATAATATGTGACGAATTATTATAGTAACTGATTCATTGAATTTCCTGTGCAGTAGATTTATTCCATCGAAATGTGGTAATATGTAGATACTTCATCTTAACATCATATAACCACCATAAGCTCGATCAGGGCAAGATCAATATACGAAAACACTATTTCGTCGACATATAGCACACAGATCACAATCCAATTCAAAGATACAATCACAGTATTAAAAAGAAGACATTAAATCTTCATCAATGAATATCAGACTGTAGTTATGTGTTGCCGGTATAGCTACTGTGGCCGGCGGGTGTGGCCGAGCGGTTCTAGGGGCTTCAGTCTGGAACCGCGCGACCGCTACGTTTGTAGGTTCGAATCCTGCCTCCGGCATGGATGTGTGTGATGTCCTTAGGTTAGTTAGGTTTAAGTAGTTCTAAGTTCT
This sequence comes from Schistocerca piceifrons, assembly GCF_021461385.2. Taxonomy (NCBI): domain Eukaryota; kingdom Metazoa; phylum Arthropoda; class Insecta; order Orthoptera; family Acrididae; genus Schistocerca; species Schistocerca piceifrons. The sequence continues at coordinate 836,301,273 of NC_060149.1, forward strand.
AGGGGACTGATGACCTCAGATGTTAAGTCCCATAGTGCTCAGAGCCATTTGAACCTGTATATCTACTGTACTCTATCTTCGGTCACAGCTGATGCTGGCTCGCAGGAACCATGGCAAATATTTTCATGGATTGTGTTGAGGACATGACTATGAGGTATAAAAAACAATATACTACAGAAGATATGTAGGCGATATAATAGTTTTATTTAGTGGTAGTGATGAGGATATACAAGTTTTTCTTAGACTTTTTAATGGAAGACCTATCAAATCCAAATTAGAATGTATAATGGAAACAGGTAAGGATGGTAAAATAAATTTTTGGATCTCACAATATTTATTGTTGACAATAATCATGCCTTTATATTTTCAGGAAGGTAAACAACACTAACATAATTATTCATAACATTTGGTGCCATTCAGTTCAGTGGGAACATGCATACTGTCATTCGGTGTTTGATAGAGCTTTTAGGATACCATTGTCAGACGAACAGTTACGTTTACAGTTAGATACCTTGAAATTGTAGCAACAAGGAATATTTAGGACCCCAATGCAGCAGATAGGATATTCAAGAAAAAGTTTAGGTTGAGGCAAGTCAAAATAATAACGAAATTACTCTTTCTAAAATTAAGGCCAAAGAGGGAGACCGACATGACAGAAAATTTCAGATAACATATGTCAAATCTTTAAAGGAACTAATGTTTCCATCCTATTTCAGACGTAAAACAATGTTAATACTTGATTACAGAAAAACTTTAATTTAAGAAGCTAGGGCTTACAGAATTGATTGTGAGCAACGTGAAAAATGCTATGTAGGTTAAACTGGCAGAAAATTGAGAGCAAAGTTCCATGAACATATGCAGCAGTCCAGAAAACCTGCTCTAAACATACACCTGAAAATACCCAAGCACACTATAGGTCAGTCGGATAGGAATTAAAGATCGCTGTACAAACTTGATAAAGAAAATTACATGGATCTATCAGAAGAAATAGAAATATTTTACAACCTAAAATTATATCTAATAGACATCTTGAATGAGCAGAGAGAATTAAAAAATCAGAATGTCCTTGAGAATTCCACCGGTGTCCTGCAACTTAATGTGAACACCTAGATTGGTTAAGATGGTTTTTCTTGTAGTATAAAGAACGCTTGACTACATGTGGGTTCCCATAGAAGTTATCTTTACACGATCAACCTGTAGTAAGAGGGATGTATTATAAATTTACTGAATGACTATATATATATATATATATATATATATATATATATATATATATATATGTGTGTGTGTGTGTGTGTGTGTGTGTGTGTACATACGTGTGTTAGGAACTGACCTTTGTATTAGTTATATAATCAAGATGAAGGTGGTGTATGCACTCATTAACGTTTAGTTTATTTCTTTTAATGAGTAATTACAGAAATTAATGTAATTAATGTAAGCATGTTCAGTTGAAAAAAAAACTTATTGTTCTAACCTATGCAGCGCTAACATTCCTAAAAAGTAATAAGATGATTAAATATACAATGCATTGCATGGAATGGAAAGGCAATTTCTGTTAAAATTGTACTGATTTCTTGTAAGTCACTTTCGTAGTTAAGAAAGCTGTCAGTAACGTAATGAGACTGAACTTTTACAGTATTGCAATATGTAATGTATTTTAACGTAGTTCTGTAGAGTGCAAGGAATTTGTGCACTGTACTTTACAGTCTGTTAGAGCAAACACTATATACACTTGAAACCGAATATATCCTTTCTCCGATCAGAAAAAATAATTGGGATGTTCTGTCTTATATACATCTGATGGCTATTTCGGTTTCGACTAATAATGTCAGGGCACACAAACGGCATTAGTACTACACTAGGCTGCTCCTCACTCAGTTGTTTTATTTGTTTTTGTGAAATAAAGGCCCAGCGAGTAATAAATATACATATATATGCAGAGTGAATCACAAAAAAACTTATACCACAAATACTGTGTAAATGGAAAGTTCTACTGATGTGCTGTTTTTAAAAGGTGGAGTGGTAGTCAGGTGGTCATATTTTTAGCCAATGAACAGATTGTAATAATTCGTAGAAAGTGTATTTTTGTTCAAACATACACTTGTTTAAATGGAACAATGCTTATCGACATTAACAAAAAAAACTAGTGCAAATTAAAATGTTGGTGGTGTTTGTCACAAGATTCTAGTGCTATTCGTTAATGAGATATCATATTTTGAGAAGTTTCCACATCAACAGTAGTGGGGTAAGGGGTATTCTGCACCACTATTGATATCAAATTAATAGCCTAATTAATTAAATTGATGATATTATCCCTTAACCTATTGTTATTCTAACTGATTATGACCCCTAGGAGTAATTCATCCTTCTTGGAAACCTCTACCCCTCCCTCTACCCCTACTCCCTCTCCACCCATCTAGGAAAAGGGATACTGATCCTGGGACACTTTTTTCTCTGCACCCTTCCTAATTCAGTTCTGAGCCACTTTCCTACTTCCTGGGAAAGCCCAGCCCTTCTCACCTCTCTCCCTCACTTTCCCTTCCCTCCGCCTCCCCTCCTCCATCTGGAAATTAGTAGGAAACACTTAGTCTGTGCTAAGATTTGGGTATCAAGGATCTCAATATATGAAATTTAATTCAGTGCCAATTACATTGCATAGGAAATAATAATATATTGTTTATTTATATAATTTAGTATGCATATTCTTTATTTAATTAGTTTGCAGGAGACAGGGCTCCACCCCTTGCCTTCTCTACACCACTTGTGTATTGGCGGGAAAAGGCTGGATAGGAAGGTCCTGTATTTAGTTTTGGTGGATATGTGTTCAATGGATGAGATGTATGTGCTGGACAGAGAGGAGTTTAGTATGTGTATTACCTGTAAACATACAGTTGAGAACCATGTATACAGCCCCCTATATGAGGAATAGAAAGAGGTGATAATGGACAAGTGTAGGGAAAATACATTACAGAAAATAATTGTGATGCAGCTGGATGGGTTGACGATGATGCATTTCACAACTCATAGAGACTATTGTCTGTGCTGGAGCTTTTCATATTTTTTGAAATGGCCTGTCATTACACAGTGCAGGAGACAACTTTGTCCCATTCCACTACCCCAGACTGAATGAACAATGGGTGTTTGCCTTGGTGTATGGGACTCTACTGAGGCCAACAGAAATGGGTTGTGTCCCCTGGGAACCAACAAAAACACGACACTCTTCTCTCTCCTTCTTGGAAACTGGTGGGAGCCCATAGGTATGCAGGAATGCTACATCTGGTCACGTGATCGTAACGTCAGAGGAAATAAGAAGGCTGTGGTCTCAGTCACAATCAGTCAGTGGAGGAAACATGAAGTGACAACAGCAACCGAGATTTTCAGTCACCTCCACCTCGCAGAAGAAGCATAAAAGTAAGTTCATGCAGTTTAGTTCCACATCTTTGTTCAACTTCATGCCTGTGGAATGCTGATTGTTTCTTCTCCTTCTTCGTTCAGCAACCTCTGGATTGTTTGCCTCTGGCATGTTTGGGCCCCAACATACATTGCCGCCTTGTCGAGACCCCCAGCTACCTTTGGCCAGTTGGGACTGGCAGTGATAGTAGCACCGTGGGATCCTGTAGCACACCTGACCAGTATATTGGAACAGGAGAACCAGCTGCTATTATCCATCCTGTTTGTCATAAAGGCATCCACCGAGTCTCTGACTTTCAGAAGAATCGTGCCGGTGTCCCACACTGCATGTTGCTGTTCAGTAGTGGTCTTCAACACATGCACAATCTCAGAATATTCCTGTGTTACTGCACATACAGAGTGTGGATTTAGTGGATGAGATGCTGCCATTTTCCCTCAGTACATTTCTACCATTCACTTCTACATATAATTTAAATGCTAGTGGATCAAAATGCTTAAATACCAGTATAGAAGCATCAGAGGACTGTGACTGGCATGTTGTATTAGAGAATGAAAATGCACTGGTATGTGTCATGCAGAACTCGACATCAGTCAACAGATGATCACCAAGTATTGTACATCTCGTTTCTCCCAGACATTTTCTGTGTTGGCCTGACGCTATTTATAAGTTCATTGTATGACGGAATGGTGCTCATGGTGAGATGTCGAGGTCGATCCATTTGTCTGCAAGACTACAAAATTATGAACTTGTTTGGCCTAGGGATAGTGCTACCCCTTGTGTTGGCAAGACTGAATCACAGGCTGCTGTGTGTTGAAACTGTGTGCGAAGACGTTGTGAACTACCTTCACATGTATAGTTTGCATGTAGATGATTTAGAGTACTGCATCAATACAGTGACAAAACAAGAAGCTAAAGGTACACCCAATAATTTGAAAGAAATACATGCTGAATTCTGTGTGTACAAGAAAGCTTTATTTGCTAAATTCTGTAGAGGTCTGAAGATAAAGAAAGAACCAATTGACTTTCTGATGTAGTACACCCACTGAATGCCTGTTGAATGATAAATATGTATATTACTGCAAACCACATTTTAATTTGTTCATACTTCTCATTATAATGTTCCTTAGTTGAGATTCTAAACTGCATAATCGCTGACAACATCTTCAGTGCGATTTCTATAATGCAACAACAGCAGCAAGTTGCCCCAGTCACTCCATCCTCAAGTTGTGCTGTGGAATGAAAATAAGTAAATACTTCTTCTTCAATCATCGACAAACCGAATGACTGATGGAACTTTCAGGTGTTTCTATATATAGCTATGAAAAGATGTAAATGGACAAATTGTCTCTGATCAAAATCTAGCCATTGTAACTCAGTTGGTAAACGGAGTGCGCTATGGTGGCTACACATATTATTATTATTACAATTTTTTTCTGTAAATGCCCATTGCACACCAAAACCTGATGAAGGCATTATCATGGCAGGATGGGTGAAATATCAGGACTTCCTTGTAAGTGACTGGTCCAGTGATGGTGCAGAAGAAGATCAAAAGGAAATGGAGTACTCCTACCCAACAATATACGAGTCATAATATTGTAGGTCCATCCAACTACGGCGAGACAAATGTTCTCATGTTGCTGATAACACATGTGGATGGAGTCCGCTGAGACCATGCATGTATATTTTCAAAAAAGAATGGAGTCCTCTGTGACCATGTATGTATATTTTCAAAATCGCTGTTTCAACAGGTATTTCAAGAACATGCTGCAGCAGTGCAGAATACATCAGTACTCAACATTCACGCTCCTGAAGGCGAATATAGTGAACTATCTGAACAGAATTACAAAAGCACAAATGTGGCTGTATTTCGATAATTGTGCTTCATACAACTAGATGAGGTCCTCCCAGATGTAACTGCAAAGTTTAATCGAGCCAAACATAGTACAATGAAAATGAGAGTACTCGATGTTAGTGATAATGGACTTCTGGATACGGTATACAATCGTATTAAAATGTTGGATCCTCACAAACAGAAATTTAATGTGGGTTATTAGCTGCTTATCTCAAAACATAAGATAACATTTGAGAAGTCATACCTCTCAAACTGATCGAGTGAGATATTCACAGTTTCCAGCGTGCAGGAATGATATCTTCGAGGATAGCAGTGGAACTAAAATTACAGAATGATTTTACACAGAGGAATTGGAGAAGAGCTCAGAACCGCATGTGTTTCTTATAGAAAACATCATAAGATGTTGAGGAATAAGCACTAGCTAGATGGCTCAGTTTTCCTGTAACATAAAACAGCTGTATTGACGCTGACGATTTGCTGTATGATGCACATATAGAGCACATCCAGTATAATAGCATAACAGGCACGATAGGTGGCACATTGCAGCAGGTCGTGGTATTCGCAACCAACAGCCAGCCGAATTGCATATTCCAGGGTAGAATTACTGCGGGCTTGGTACAAAGCTTCAAAAACGTTTGCCTCGTGGTGATAAGGAGATTAACCTGCTGGACGAAGCTAGTTTGGAACACGACATTGCATACAGACAACATAAAGATCTCCCAGGACATCATACTGCAGATCGAATTTTAGCTGATAAAGCGAAGGCAATATGTGTGAGAAAGGCTATTGATATAGGGTAGCGCATTGCAACATTTGTGGTTGATAAATCCATGTGTGGTAAAATTAAGTTGGTCCTGAGTGTGAACTTCAAAAACGTCGTACATCATTTACTGAAGAAGAAAAAGGAGAAGAAGAAGAAGAAGATAACGATGATGAAGAAGAAGAAGCTGGGGCAGGTATCCTGGCAGGGATATATGCAGCTAAAAGTGCCCTGAAGCATAAAGGACCGGTTAAAACGTACAGGATTAAGCATATACACAAGGGGTCAGGTGGAAATATTCCGTTCCTCATTCCTACCGTCGCATGTCCCTCAACGATGGGTTCACTGGGTGGTGGTGATACGGCTATTGGCAGAACAGTCAAGGACGCACAGAACCCCAAGGAGCAGCTAGATGCGGCAAGGACACATAGCTGCATGATGGACGAAGCAGCGATCGGAAAAGGACTATATCTGAAACCATACAAGAAGGACTAGATCTCTTCATAAATAATAAGAGGCCCATTAGCTATCCTACCAGATAGACCACTTACAAATACAGACCTGCTCGAATTTGTTAGGAAAAAACCCTGTGGTGTATATATGTTGGATACATTACTGAAGACTATGGGTAAATCCAGAGAATGTGAACTGTGAAGTTAGATGTTGCTGGTGAGCAGGAACCCACTGGGTGGCGTATGTTAAGACAGATACAAATAACGTCTACTATTTCGACTTCTTTGGAGTCCCTTGAAGTATCCAATGATACTTCACTGACAGAAGATGTGTGTTCTACAGTTTTCATAGCTAGACTTTAATACTCACTTGTGTGGGCGTCTGGGTATCATGTTTCTCCTGACGTTTAGGAAAAAGCGTACAGAAAGAAGTGTGTTTAGCATCTACTCGTGAGTTGAGGTTCAGACACAATGTCATATGCTCTGACTTTAAAAGAACGATCGTTAGTATTAAGCGCGAATTACACCCCATCGATTGTTTTAAGCAATGGAGAGTGGATTAATAGCGCTAATTGAGCTGGAGACATACAATAGCATTCCAAATATCTCAGTGCTTAACAATAAACTTCATCTGGAAATTAAGGAAAAAATTGCGGAAATAGAACCTGCTGCGTATGATATTGTCGATTTAAACGACGTTTTAAAACTATCCGGGAAAGGATTTGTGGTACATGAAAGCATCAGTACACTTAAATCTGATATAAAGATAACGAATGCAACAACGGACTTTAACCAGCTAGGGTCAATAGGACGACTACCGGGCTTCAGAAAAGGACAGGTTTTGAAGGTGGACCTTAATAAATTTTACAGATCCGGCCAGTCTGTGGATATGCTTCCTGTCAGTACAGTCTGTGTCGAGTGAAACAGCGCCACGAACTCCTGTCTCAACAACAGATTCATTCATACGATTTATGGATTCTTTACCTCAATTGAAATTGGGTATAAGATCATTAAGATCCCTACCAACGCTGTATACATCCCAGTAACAGTTCAGACATTGGACTATCTGAAGCTGCGTGTTTTGGACCAGGATAATCAACTTGTAGACTTTTGTGGTGAGAAAAGCATTGTACGATTACATCTAAAGCAGGACAAGCTCTGACCACAAAGTGCAGAGACCTGTCAGTTCCGGCAGTAACTTTCAACCAGTCAGAACCGGAAGCAGCAGCAACGACATTCAGCTTGCTGGAACCGGAAATAGAGGTGATGTTCAACCAGTGGATATTCGAAACAGTCCCCAACTTCCCAATGTTCGCGTAGTGTGACTGTACACCCAATAGAGGCAACAGTCTCCAACTTCCCAATGTTCGCATAGTGTGACAGTATACGCAACGGAAGCATAGCAACAATTCTTGAAATGGATGTTACCGCTTCCCCCTCGGATTTGAGCGATTTAGAATACGGTGGATGGTTGATACATGAGCCACTGGGTAGGACAGTGGAAGAGTACAAGAGGTTTACCGCATGTATACCTCTAAAACTGCTTATGGGAAACTTTGAAGATATGTAGCAAATTGTTATGAGTGCTAAACCGGAACTTATTCTGGTAGGGAGTGCAATGGATAACAAATACAATCAAGGAGCTCAAGAGGAGAACAAGATCACCATTAAAAAATAATAAGAAAAATGCCACATGTCACGGTATTGGATGAGCAGCGTTTGAAACTTTTAAAAGTTCTGAATGTCGATGTATTTCTATCATTAACATTCTGTTCATGGGACTTTGCCGAGTACCCAGTGCTATCGACTGGAAGCAGAAAAACATGGGATATTAAAACCTTTGTTCAACTGAAGACGCCCAGATTCATCACACTTGCATGCCATACGAATAGAAGAAGGATGTAGCAAATGAATCCATCATATTTAACAATTGAAGGGTAACTAATTCCAGAGTCTACCATGAATCCAAAATCTACCTGTATGACAATTTGTACCTGCAGTAGGATGAAAATGTTTACAGTGCAGCGTTTGTCATGTATGCTAGGTGCTATGCTTCTTATTATGAAGAAGAAGAATGTCTACTAAGCCCACAGAAATTCAAGGAGCTGGCACCAGTCTTCGTAATACACTACTCAAAACAGAACGAAATAATTCAATCTGGACCAATAGAGGTACGAATTGAATTTGAATCTTCAGAAAATTTCCCAGATTGCACTGCAGTGTATGCTCTAGTTCTACATGACTATGTGATTAACTACTGCCTGCTTACTTGTGTTGTGCAACAGACTGTATAAATAAACAGGTGCTGCGCCATACCCAGAGCGCATTTAGCAATGGCATCTCAAGCTGTGAATATCGTTGCACACAATCAGGGTTTTTATGATGATGAGCGTAGACAGTTCATATTTATAAAGATGTTGCATTCATAGCATACACAGATGATGCCAGTATAATAGAGATATTCTCAGCAAGCACTGCTTCAGCAAGGCCTTTCAAGGATGTGAAGTGCACTGAAACACAAAGGAGTGCAATAATGGTTAACACGTTTCTCCCATGGAATTTAATGGGAGGATCCTAGTATACCCTGTACAGATATGATGACGTCTCTTCGATTATTCGACCACACAGAGACCATCCTTTACATCAAAGGTGAGGAGAAGATCACATGGATGCGTCGAATCTTCAGTTTTGCTGCTATTCAAGACCTGAATTTCTATAGATGTCCTGCTCTACATCGACTCAAGAAGAAGAAGAAGAAGTGTGAAAATAGTGTTGTCTCAGGTTATGGAAATGTAAAATTACTTTTAAGTTCGGTAGAAAATAAATGAATTTTTACCTCACAATCTGTGTACTTTACTTTCATACTTTGTTCGTATTTGTCTTTACCCAGATATCACGTCAGTGGCTTTCTCAAGCACATTAGATACAATTTTTGGCATGTTAACTATATGTCTCTTGGAGCAGACGTGGTCATGTGCTACCAGTTCCCATAATGAAACATTTGCTGCAAATAGACAAAATCCCAAGCAACCGTTACATATATTTTGATACCGTCCATCTCAAATTCCTGTGTCTTGCACATCCTTTGTATATACAATTGCGATAGGTCTTTTGTAAATAACAACAACAAAGATATATAGTAACGAATTTTTCGTTTATTCAATTCACACAGATACAGTTTGGTTATTGAGGTACAATTTGGTTCTTGAGATAGAATTTTGTTTTTTCACACTAATAAAAAAAATTTAATGGTTGAAATATTTCCAATTTTGTCAGCCATATTAATCTACACTAAAACTAATGCGGAGATATTCTTACACAACAACTAAATTCCACTGTTCCAATAGTACCAGTTACATGGTTGTTATACAACAACAGCAACAACAATTCTGATGGACTGTGAACTATGCATATACATCTGCACTTAAAAACTATTCATATTTGTATGGCTGGTGATGTGTGCAACTTAAAAACTAAACTGTTTACATGAGGTCCAAGGTAATATTTATATTTCTGACTCACACTTTTTTGTCAACGCACATGGTGTACAGATGTTTTACAAGTACAATTCTTGCCAATGAACACCATGCGCAGATATTTTTTTACAAGTATATGTTTACAAGTCTACACAGTATTGCATAAATAAATAAATATTTACAACACACACACACACACACACACACATACACACACACAAACACACATACACATACACATACACACGCGCACGCACACGCAGAATTACGTACCCTACTGCGAAAGCTTTACTATCCTACGACATTTACACACATTCTCATTCTGCCACTAATTTTCCCTCGCTCTGTTTGCGTTGTAACAAGAAAGGAAACGATTAGAAGCGGTACGAGGTACCCCCCGCCACCGACCTTATAATAGTTTGTGGAGTATGCAGAACAGAATCAGAAATTGCCCCAAGTCTAGATTTGGGAGGGTGGAGTTGGTACAAATACTGTATGGCCAATATGACTAACGTAAAGTTCGTAAGTAAATAACTTTTAGAATTATCTAGTGTGCTGTGCATTTTATTTCTTTTAGTGAGTAATCACAGAGAATAGCGCGTTCATTATTAATTACAAAAATTTTAATTATATTTGGCCATGCAACACTAGCATTTGTAAAAAGTAATGAGAGAAGTAAAAGGACAATATGTTATTTATGGTTGACGCTTGTACAGTTTATGTAAAAGATTGCACAGATTTCTTGTACATCATTTTTCAACCTCAGAAATGCCTTAACAATGTAATGAAATTCAGGTTTTACCACAACTTCCATAACTACTATTGCAATACATAATTTACTTTAAGGTTGTTCCGTAGTATAAAGATAATCTGAGCTCCTACACTTTAGAATTTGGTAGTGTAAATACCATATACACTTGAAAAAAAATGTTTTCACCTTCGATTAGCAAATAATTGAGTAGTTCTGTTTTATATGCATCTGATGACTACATCAGGATAGACTTGTAATCTCAGAGTGCACCGACAACAATGTTGTGCACTGGACTGCCCCTTACTTAGTCATTGTATTTGTTGTTGTGAAATGAAACCAACCTAGAAACAGTGTTAATGGTTGCCCAAGGTCTAGGTCTGTGGATAGCTGTAAATACCGTATGGACAATGTTCCTTGCAAATAACTTATTGAATTACCAAGTCGGAAAGTGATAACGACGTGGTAGAGAATTAGGAGGGGAGGGGGGATGAAAAATATTTGAAGGTAATATTTTAAATGAAATTTTTTTTGATATGGTCCAGTAATTGTTATGGACGGCCTACATAAATTCTGTGAATATGATACTTACTAATTCTTTCACTACTGTGATACAAAAAAATTATTACAAGCCCATTTCTACACAATGTTGTGTAACGTAGAAAACACATAACACGCATGGAGTATTTGACTACTGTAGATTCCTCCAGTTGAGGACTTATTTAGTTTCGTATGAAAATGTGAGGCACATATTTAGGTAATGTACCCTTGTCACCACTACTAATAGATGCCATCGTAACTTGAATATTTATCCACCTAATCTGCGACAAAGAAACAATACAGTAGATAAACGGGTAAAACATAATTACAGCCTAGTATTCTTTGATGAACATGTAATATCTTCTTCTATTAAGTTCGTAGTTTTACCTTTGAAGAGTATTGTGAACTGCGTATTATATATCGACGAAACAGTTTTTCTTCTTGTATAGATCATGCTCTGACTGAGCTTGTTGTGGTTATTTGATGTTAAGATGAAGTGTGTACATTTTAACACATTTTAGTTGCATAAATCTGCTACACTGGAAATTCAATGACACAATTATTATGATAATTCGTCACATGTTATAGCTGATGTTGCCGTACTCGACACAGATGTATTTTTGACCATTTGATGTACATTATGAAAGTATCTGATGCTTCAAAAAACTTTTTTTGCACCTACTTTCATGTTGTAAAATTTTAGGAAATCACATACTTGTATTAACCTGTTTTGTATCTTGCAGTATATCTTAGGAAGATGGTAACAGTACCGAAACCGGTAGAGAATAAATAAAATAACACATCTGTTGGTACAGAAAATAATTTCTTTCAAATATTTAACAGCGGTAGATAACAGCTTGAAGAAATATTTATTGATAAAAATGAGGAGCAATCTCATGTCTGTGGCAACAGACGTTGAAGAAAACAGAAAGTCTAAAAACAAACTGAAATATAGAAGAAGGAGAGTGAAAATTCACCTTTGTTATGAGATAAACGAAACACGACAACGTCCAGAAGATTTTATCACAGTAGTGATGATACCACCTAAGAAAAATAAAAATACCAAAATTGGAAAGAACATAGTATTATCAGTTGAATTCATCAGCCAGAATATTCTTGAGAGTCCTGCACAAAAGATTATATGGAAAGCTAGTTTGGCACATTGCAGAGGAACAGTTTAAACTTAGGAAGGGTAAAGGAATACGAGATGCAATTGAACTTCTAAGAAACATAGGACACAGATTTACTGAGGAAGGCAGAGAAATTTGTACTGTATTTTTTGACGTAAAAAAAAGGTGTTATACACAGTAAAATGAGGGAGTATTCAGAGCATTTTGAAGAACAAAGGAGTTGACTGGAAGGAAAGCAGATTGGTACGAAATTTGTATTTACGACAGAACATAAAAGTAAAGGTTGGAAATGAAATGTAAGGAAAGTAGGATGGAAAGGGTACGGGAGTGAGGAGAGGCTGCTGTCTTTCCCCACTGCTCTTTAGCGTATACCTAGAGGAAATTACACAGAAATGTTCAGTTGGAGGAAGTGGAATCCTGCCGGAGGTAATAGAATTAGATGTGCACGATTAACATATGATATGGTGTTATTAGAAAGAACCGCAAATAGAGCATGCAAAATGTGAAAATCTCTTAGTGAATCCTGTGAAGACTATGGCATGGAGATCAGTAAGAGAAAAAAGGACATGGTGATTCGGAAAGGGGGTAAAATATCTGATATCAAGAAAGGACAAATTATAAGGTACCGCCAAGACGTCAAAGATCGATTGGCGGTAGCTAAGGAAGCTTTTAATAAAAAGAGGAACTTCTTATGTCGAAGGCTAGGTAAAACGGTCAGCAAAAGGCCGTCCAGATAATTTGTCTTGAATGTAGCTCTGAATGAAACGGAAACATGGATACTGATAACAGACGAATAAAGGAGTGGGGAAGTATTTGAGATGTGGGTGTGGAGGAGAATGGAAAGAATTAGTTGGGTATAGAGACTGACCGACGTAGAGGCGCTGGAAAGAATAGGGGCGAGAAGAAGACTGTTGGAAGTTGGCATGGTCACTGTTTGATGACGAAGCATTAATGTATGAGAGGAGAATGAAAGTAAGGCAAACATACAAGATGGTGAATGACATTAAAGGAAGTTGAAGTCACATGGAAATGAAGAAAATAGCAGAAGACAGAAGGGCTTGGAGAGAAAAAAAATGGCTCTGAGCACTATGGGACTTATCATCTATGGTCATCAGTCCCCTAGAACTTAGAACTACTTAAACCTAACTAACCTAAGGGCATCACACAACACCCAGTCATCACGAGGCAGAGAAAATCCCTGACCCCGCCGGGAATCGAACCCAGGAACCCCGGCGTGGGAAGCGAGAACGCTACCGCACGACCACGAGATGCGGACACTTGGAGAGAAACATATGAAGACCTGCCCTCAAGCGGAAAAAACATGATAGGTCCAATACCTTAGGTCGAACTTCCTCCTTATTTTCTTCTGTGGTTGCGGTTTGGGACGTCCTTTACATCGATAGCAGGCAAGAGAAGTAAGGTCACTTCTGAAACTAAAAACATCTTTCTGAATCGTTGAGAAACAGACTTCTTAAAAACGTACACCAGTTTTGAAGGATATACGGTTACCTACAGAAAGCACTATTCCGCAGCCAAGTACGAAGGCAAATCAATAAGTAAAAGTAATTTTTTGTGCTCCATAAACTGAAATAACTGACACAGCAAAGACACGCCTGAACGTGATTGTCTGTGTGCACCAAGAAAGAAATTGTGAGAAGCGATTCGTTTCTGGACTCTCGAGCGGGTGGAGATAATTCGAAGAATGTAACTGAAATGTGATAAAATCTGTCTTAGTATACAAAAATGTTTGCAAGAGGATAAATCGTTTTAAAAGGCCCGTGTATATATTTTGTTACGAAGAGCATAAGGATAAGCCACCATTATCGAAAACGGACACGAACATGGAGCTGAGTGAGTGATTCGTGATGATATATTGCTTATAAGTTTAATATTAGCTGCAATTAAACATTTGCAATTGCTCGTGACCCTCTAAATTAAGGCAAAGTTTGTGTTCCTTGTCGCTGGGTACCTTGTCAACTGTCAGACAAGGAAGTACGTACGTTTGGTTTTGACGGAGAGGAAGGAGAAGAGTTTCTCAGCTGACCTGTAACCTCACTAAGAACCACAGATTAAGTGCCAGAGCATACTGTGGAAACATCCATCTTCGCCTACAGAAAATAACTTCAAAAACCAAGCCTCTCCGGGAAGTTAATGATGACATCGTTTTTAGATACACTCCTGGAAATGGAAAAAAGAACACATTGACACCGGTGTGTCAGACCCACCATACTTGCTCCGGACACTGTGAGAGGGCTGTACAAGCAATGATCACACGCACGGCACAGCGGACACACCAGGAACCGCGGTGTTGGCCGTCGAATGGCGCTAGCTGCGCAGCATTTGTGCACCGCCGCCGTCAGTGTCAGCCAGTTTGCCGTGGCATACGGAGCTCCATCGCAGTCTTTAACACTGGTAGCATGCCGCGACAGCGTGGACGTGAACCGTATGTGCAGTTGACGGACTTTGAGCAAGGGCGTATAGTGGGCATGCGGGAGGCCGGGTGGACGTACCGCCGAATTGCTCAACACGTGGGGCGTGAGGTCTCCACAGTACATCGATGTTGTCGCCAGTGGTCGGCGGAAGGTGCACGTGCCCGTCGACCTGGGACAGGACCGCAGCGACGCACGGATGCACGCCAAGACCGTAGGATCCTACGCAGTGCCGTAGGGGACCGCACCGCCACTTCCCAGCAAATTAGGGACAGTGTTGCTCCTGGGGTATCGGCGAGGACCATTCGCAACCGTCTCCATGAAGCTGGGCTACGGTCCCGCACACCGTTAGGCCGTCTTCCGCTCACGCCCCAACATCGTGCAGCCCGCCTCCAGTGGTGTCGCGACAGGCGTGAATGGAGGGACGAATGGAGTCGTGTCGTCTTCAGCGATGAGAGTCGCTTCTGCCTTGGTGCCAATGATGGTCGTATGCGTGTTTGGCGCCGTGCAGGTGAGCGCCACAATCAGGACTGCATACGACCGAGGCACACAGGGCCAACAGCCGGCATCACGGTGTGGGGAGCGATCTCCTACACTGGCCGTACACCACTGGTGATCGTCGAGGGGACACTGAATAGTGCACGGTACATCCAAACTGTCATCGAACCCATCGTTCTACCATTCCTAGACCGGCAAGGGAACTTGCTGTTCCAACAGGACAATGCACGTCCGCATGTATCCCGTGCCACCCAACGTGCTCTAGAAGGTGTAAGCCTACTACCCTGGCCAGCAAGATCTCCGGATCTGTCCGCCATTGAGCATGTTTGGGACTGGATGAAGCGTCGTCTCACGCGGTCTGCACGTCCAGCACGAACGCTGGTCCAACTGAGGCGCCAGGTGGAAATGGCATGGCAAGCCGTTCCACAGGACTACATCAAGCATCTCTACGATCGTCTCCATGGGAGAATAGCAGCCTGCATTGCTGCGAAAGGTGGATATACACTGTACTAGTGCCGACATTGTGCATGCTCTGTTGCCTGTGTCTATGTGCCTGTGGTTCTGTCAGTGAGATCATGTGATGTATCTGACCCCAGGAATGTGTCAATAAAGTTTCCCCTTCCTGGGACAATGAATTCACGGTGTTCTTATTTCAATTTCCAGGAGTGTATGAAAAGTCCACTGCACCATGCCGATAGTTTATTCTTTTCTTCTTCAAATTCACGACTTTTTCTTTTTTTATCAGACTTTTGATAGGTTTAATGCATCCCGCAACGATTTCCTCTCCTGTGCCAGCCTCTTCCCCCCAGAGAAGCACTTGCAACGGAAGTCCTCAGTACATCTACATCTACATCTACATGATTACTCTGCAATTCACATTTAAGTGCTTCCACTCCCGAACAGCGCGCGGGAAAAACGAACACCTAAACCTTTCTGTTCGAGCTCTGATTTCTCTTATTTTATTTTGATGATCATTCCTACCTATGTAGGTTGGGCTCAACAAAATATTTTCGCATTCGGAAGAGAAAGTTGGTGACTGAAATTTCGTAAATAGATCTCGCTGCGACGAAAGACGTCTTTGCTTTAATGACTTCCATCCCAACTCCCGTATCATATCTGCTACACTCTCTCCCCTGTTACGTGATAATACAAAACGAGCTGCCCTTTTTTGCACCCTTTCGATGTCCTCCGTCAATCCCACCTGGTAAGGATCCCACACCGCGCAGCAATATTCTAACAGAGGACGAACGAGTATAGTGTAAGCTGTCTCTTTAGTGGACTTGTTGCATCTTCTAAGTGTCCTGCCAATGAAACGCAACCTTTGGCTCGCCTTCCCCACAATATCATCTATGTGGTCTTTCCAACTGAAGTTGTTGGTAATTTTTACACCCAGGTACTTAGTTGAATTGACAGCCTTGAGAATTGTACTGTTTATCGAGTAATCGAATTCCAACGGATTTCTTTTGGAACTCATGTGGATCACCTCGCACTTTTCGTTATTTAGCTTCAACTGCCACCTGCCACACCATGCAGCAATGTTTTCTAAATCGCTTTGCAACTGATACTGGTCTTCGGATGACCTTACTAGACGGTAAATTACAGCATCATCTGCGAACAACCTAAGAGAACTGCTCAGATTGTCACCCAGGTCATTTATATAGATCAGAACAGCAGAGGTCCCAGGACGCTTCCCTGGGGAACACCTGATATCACTTCAGTTTTACTCGATGATTTGCCGTCTATTACTACGAACTGCGACCTTCCTGACAGGAAATCACGAATCCAGTCGCACAACTGAGTCGATACCCCATAGGCCCGCAGCTTGATTAGAAATCGCTTGTGAGGAACGGTGTCAAAAGCCTTTCGGAAATCCAGAAACACGGAATCAACCTGAGATTCCCTGTCGATAGCGGCCATTACTTCGTGCGAATAAAGAACTAGCTGCGTTGCACAAGAACGATGTTTTCTGAAAGCATGCTGATTACGTATCAATAGATCGTTCCCTTCGAGGTGATTCATAATCTTTGAATACAGTAAATGCTCCAAAACCCTACTGCAAACCGACGTCAATGATATAGGTCTGTAGTTCGATGGATCACTCCTACTACCCTTCTTAAACACTGGTGCGACCTGTGCAATTTTCCAATCTGTAGGTACAGGTCTATAGGTGAGCGAGCGGTTGTATATGATTGCTATGTAGGGAGCTATTGTATCAGCGTAATCTGAAAGGAATCTAATCGGTACTTTGTTGGATATGTTACGGTCTCTGCCTCTTACCCTATTCAGAACTCTCAAGTACCATGGGAGTTTATCCTTGGCGCCTTAGCACATGTCCTGTCACTTTGTACCTCTTTCTTGTCAATTTCTTCCATGTAATCCTCTCCTCGCCAATTCCGCAGAGAACCTCCTCATTCCTTATCTTACCGTTCTACCTAATTTTCAATATCCTTCTATAGCACCCCATATAAGACGTTTCGATTTTCTTCCCTTACGATCTGGTCACAGACCGTGATTCATTACAACACAGTGCTGTATTCCAAAGGTACGCTCTCAGATTTCGTTGATTTGCAATTGATTTTTGGTACTAGTAAACTTTTTTGGCCAGGAACGTCTTTGAACGTGTTAGTTGATTTGTTATGTCCTGCTTCCTTCTTCCGTCATGAGACTTCGCCTGTTTCGTCATCCTTTATCTTGACATTGAGTTTGTCACTAATCACATTTCTGCCACTCTTCATTACTTTCGCCTTTCTTACAACTGCTTTCGATATTTAGCGTGTGCTCATTAGACCCTCTATTCCATTAAACAGGTCCTATAGACCTTTCTCACTTTAACTGAAGATAGCAATGACATCAGCAAATCTTATTATTGTTATCGTTTCACCCTGAATTTTAATCCCATCCCTGAATCTTTCCTTTTGTTTCCGATATTATTTTTCGGTGTACAGATTGAATAGTAGTGATGAAGAACTGCATCCCTCTCTACACCCTTTTTAATCAGAGCACTGCAGTCTTGATTATCAAGTCTTACTTTTGCCTTCCGTTTCATGTACATATTCTACGAGGGGTGTTCAAAAGAAAAGGTACTAAACAAAACTGTACGTATGATTGAACTTCTTCTTCATAAGTAATCACCAGAGGTCCTAGCACAGCTACTCCATTGCTTCAAGAGCCGAAGGACTCAATGTACCCAGCACCCTTGTGGCTGAGTCAGGAGCCAGTCCTCCATTGTGTCCAGTTCGTCGTCCGAATTGATGCGCTTCCCTCTGAAACGTTTTCTTGGTGGAAGTCACATAGCGACATTTGCAGGTTGTTGGGCGGATGCTCAGGCCGCTCCCAGTTGATCTTGGTGTTTGTGTGACACTGGAGACGTGTTGAAGAGCGTTATTGTGGAAGTGAAACACTCCCTCCGCGAGGAGCCCAGACCGATTGCTATTGATGGACTTGCGTACAAGTCACTATTAATGGTTCTTCCGTGCTCAAGGTATTCGATGAATATCGGGCTTCGGCGTCGAAAAAGACGATGAGCATCACCTTTCCTGCTAATGATACTGCTCTGAATTTTTTTGGGGTAGGAAACGATACTACATTCGCGTCCTTCATTTGAACTCACCTGATACACTACTGGCAATTAAAATTGCTACACCACGAAGATGACGTGCTACAAACGCGAAATTTGACCGACAGGAAGATGATGCTGTGATATGCAAATGATTAGCTTTTCAGAGCATTCACACTAGGTTGGCGCCAGTGGCGACACCTACAACGTGCTGACATGAGGAAAGTTTCCAACCGATTTCTCATACACAAGCAGCAGTTGACAGGCGTTTCCGGGTGAAACGTTGTTGTGATGCCTCGTGTAAGGAGGAGAATCACTTTTCCGACTTTGATAAAGGTTGGATTGTAGCCTATCGCGATTGCGGTTTATCGTAACGCGACATTGCTGCTCGCGTTGGTCGAGATCGAATGACTGTTAGCAGAATATGGAATCTGTGGGTTCAGGAGGGTAATACGGAAGGACGTGCTGGATCCCAATGGCCTCGTATCACTAGCAGTCGAGATGATAGGCATCTTATCCGCATTGCTGTAGCGGATCGTGCAGCCACGTCTCGATCCCTGAGTCAACAGATGGGGACGTTTGCAAGACAACAACCATCTGCACGAACAGTTCGACGACGTTTGCAGCAGCATGGACTATCATTCGGATACCATAGCTGCGGTTACCCTCGACGCTGCATCACGGACAGGAGCGCCTGCGATGGTGTTTTCAGCGACGAACCTGGGTGCACGAATGGCAAAACGTCATTTTTTCGGATGAATTCAGCTTCTGTTTACAGCATCGTGATGGTCGCATCCGTGTTTGGCGACGTCGCGGTGAACGCACATGGAAGCGTGTATTCGTCATCGCCATACTGCCGTATCACCCGGCGTGATGGTATGGGGTGCCATTGGTTGCACGTCTCGGTCACATCTTGTTCGCATTGACGGCACTTTGAACAGTGGATGTTACATTTCAGATATGTTTCGACCCGTGGCTCTAACCTTCATTCGATCCCTGCGAAACCCTACATTTCAGCAGGATAATGCACAACCGCATGTTGTAGGTTCTGTACGGGCCTTTCTGGATACAGAAAATGTTCGACTGCTGCCCTGGCCAGCACATTCTCCAG
Source organism: Schistocerca piceifrons (assembly GCF_021461385.2). NCBI lineage: Eukaryota > Metazoa > Arthropoda > Insecta > Orthoptera > Acrididae > Schistocerca > Schistocerca piceifrons. The sequence goes on from NC_060149.1 coordinate 836,321,237, forward strand.
ATCTCTCATCAATTGAAAACGTCTGGTCAATGGTGGCCGAGCAACTGGCTCGTCACAATACGCCAGTCACTACTCTTGATGAACTGTGGTATCGTGTTGAAGCTGCATGGGCAGCTGTACCTGTACGCGCCACCAAGGCCGTTATTACGGCCAGAGGTGGTTGTTCTGGGTACTGATTTCTCAGGATCTATGCACCCAAATTGAGTGAAAATGTAATCACATGTCAGTTCTAGTATAATATGTTTTTCCAATGAATGCCCGTTTATCATCTGCATTTCTTCATGGTGTAGCCATTTTAATGGCCAGTAGTGTATATTAACGGTTTTTCCGTACAGCTTACAAGAGTTTCATGACAATTTTGAACACCTTCACCATTTTACGAGGAGCGTTCAACAAGTAAAGTAACATAATTTTTTTCTGAAAGCAGTATGGTTTTATTCAGCATTCCAATGCACCATATCATTTCTCACTCTTTTGGCTACAAAATCCTAATTTTTCAACATAATCTCTGTTTAATGTGATGGCCTTACGCCACCTTACTGGGAGGGCCTGTATGCGCGCCTGGTACCACTCAACTGATCGACGTCGGAGCCAACGTCTTGCTGCATCAATAACCTCCCCATCACCCACGTACTACCTCCCGCGGATTGCGTTCTTCATTGGGCCGAACAGATGGAGGTCGGAAAGGGTGAGAGGCGGGACGCAGAGTGGATGAGGGAGAACAGTCGAGTGAAGTTTTGTGAGCTCCTCTCGGGTGAGCAGACTTGTGTGAGGCCTTGCGTCGTCATGGAGCAAGAGAAGTTCCTTTGCGTATTTGTGGCGACGAACAGGCTGAAGTCGTTTCACTTTCGTGAGGATATTACAGTACACTTCAGAGATGATATTTGAACCATGAAGAAGGACATCAGGCAAAATAACCCTTCCAGAGTCCCAGAAGGCCGTCGCCAAGAATTTACCGGTTGATGGTGCGGCTTTGAACTTTTTCTTCGGAGGAAAGGTGGAGTGGCGCTGCTCCATGGATTGCCGTTTCGCTTCCTGTTCGAAGTGTGGAACGATGTTTCATCACCTGCGACGATTTTCAGCAAAAAATGGTCACGATAAGCCTCATAATGCGCAAGCAATTTCTCAGAGGTGGTCCTTCGTTGGTTTTTATGTCTTCTATTGGGCGGTGAGTAACCCAATGGGTACACACTCTTTAGTACGCCAGCTGGTGGACGAGTGTGTCAGTACTACCGACAGAAAAGTGCAGTTAAGCATCGAAGCGTTTAATTACGATCCGTCGATCACCTCGAATGAGAACGTTCGCACGTACCAACGCTGCAGTAATCACGTCTGTGTGAGACCCGCTGGTACACGGGAGATCAGATACGTTTGCTGGATCTTGCACATAAGAGGGATAGAAGGACGGATCCTCAAAATTACAGACCAATATCCGTAACATCGGTTTGTTGCAGGATTCTCGAACATATTCTCAGTTCGAATATAATGAATTTCCTTGAGACAGAGAAGTTGCTGTCCATGCATCAGCAGGGCTTTAGAAAGCATCGCTCCTGCAAACGCAACTCGCTCTTTTTTCACATGATATCTTGCGAGCCATGGATGAAGGGTATCAGACGGATGCCATATTCCTTGACTTCCGGAAAGCGTTTGACTCGGTGCCCCACTGCAGACTCCTAACTAAGGTAAGAGCATATGGGATTGGTTCCCAAGTATGTGAGTGGCTCGAAGACTTCTTAAGTAATAGAACCCAGTACGTTGTCCTCGATGGTGAGTGTTCATCGGAGGTGAGGGTATCATCTGGAGTGCCCCAGGGAAGTGTGGTAGATCCGCTGCTGTTTTCTATCTACATAAATGATCTTTTGGATAGGGTGGATAGCAATGTGCGGCTGTTTGCTGATGATGCTGTGGTGCACGGGAAGGTGTCGTCCTTGAGTGGCTGTAGGAGGATACAAGATGACTTGGACAGGATTTGTGATTGGCGTAAAGAATGACAGCTAACTCTAAATATAGATAAATGTAAATTAATGCAGATGAATAGGAAAAAGAATCCTACAATGTTTGAATACTCCATTAGTAGTGTAGCGCTTGACACAGTCACGTCGATTAAATATTTGGGCATAACATTGCAGCGCGATATGAAGTGGGACAAGCATGTAATGGCAGTTGTGGGGAAGGCGGATAGTCGTCTTCGGTTTATTGGTAGAATTTTGGGAAGATGTGGTTCATCTGTAAAGGAGACCGCTTATAAAACACTAATACGACCTATTCTTGAGTACTGCTCGAGCGTTTGGGATCCCTATCAGGTCGGATTGAGGAAGGACATAGAAGCAATTCAGAGGCAGGCTGCTAGATTTGTTACTGGTAGGTTTGAACATCACGCGAGTGTTACGGAAATGCTTCAGGAACTCGGGTGGGAGTCTCTAGAGGAAAGGAGGCGTTCTTTTCGTGAATCGCTACTGAGGAAATTTAGAGAACCAGCATTTGAGGCTGACTGCAGTACAATTTTACTCCCGCCAACTTACATTTCGCGGAAAGACCACAAAGATAAGATAAGAGAGATTAGGGCTTGTACAGAGGCATATAGGCAGTCATTTATCCCTCGTTCTGTTTGGGAGTTACAGATACCATTTTGAAGTCAACGTAGAGCGCCACCACCTCTCAGAACTTCACGTTAACTATAGAGGCTGAAGCGGGAATATTTATGATGTCCCACAACAAATTCCGCGTGTTTCTAACCGAAATTGGCCGACAAAAATGTGTGTTGCATTACTTATCGAATGACGCTCGTACACTGCCGGACGCATGTTTTAGGTCAACAAATCCTTCGAATTTGTCTCGATTTAAGTCTTGCTGCCATTATCAAGAACAGTCTCAGAACTGCCTGTAGCGCCTTTACATTTCCTAAAGGCCGGCCGGGGTGGCCGAGCGGTTCTAGGCACTACAGTCTGGAACCGCGCGACCGCTACGGTCGCAGGTTCGAATCCTGCCGCGGGCATGGATGTGTGTGATGTCCTTAGGTTAGTTAGGTTTAAGTAGTCCTAAGTTCTAGGGGACTGATGACCTCAGGAGTTAAGTCACATAGTGCTCAGAGCCATTTGAACCAGCCATTTCCTAAAGACGAAGCGATCGTAATCTAAAAGTTACTCAATTTTCTTTTCCACTCTCCCGTACATTTTTCTTTCGTTATTATTTCTTAAATTTATTTCGTGCGCAAAAAAATCGGTAATTTTATGTAAAGTGCTTATTGTGAAATGAAGCAGGGGCAGGCGCGGCGGCTGTGGTGGGCGCCATGCACGGCTGCGCGGCCTACACGACGCAAAAATGCTGCGGCCGGGCCGGCTGGCCGCGACAGAGGCTGCGGCGACCGCGGCGCCGCACGTGACCCGCCGCCGCCTCAGAACGGCCCTTCTTACCTTCCTAATAACCGCCGCCTTCCGGTACTGCGCCCCTACACCACCGCAGCGTTTCTTCCCGCGCCCGTGCCGGCACGTATGGGCCACTATGGGTGCGCCCTTCCCGTTATCTAAGCGGCCGTCAGCCTCTTACCCTAGCGTTTGGCCGCGACTCGGCTGGCGGCGGGGTAGCACCGAAAGAGGTGACGCAGAGGTAACCGTTTAAGTCGTATGCCACTGCGGTTGACAGACTGTCAGGAGTACGCTCATATGCCTAAAAGTCGATTGGCACTGGATATCGCGGACTGGAACTCGTGAAAGGTAACGGTGCCAGATTCGAGTCTCTGTCAGACTCACAACCTCAACGTCGTAAAAAGTTTCTGGTCAGCGCACACTTCGCTGCAGAGAGAACATTCTGGAAACGATGCTCTAGCGCAGTGGTAGTCAACCTGTGCCCCGTTCCAGCTTTCTTGGTGGACGGTGGGCGGTAGGGTCATTACAACATTTTCATTAGGTTTTCACAAAATTTTGACTTAAAGTGTTTGATAAGTAATTATTTTTACATGTATTAGCTTGCTCTCATACTACTTTATACATTTTATAAAGTAAATTTACTTCCCTGCTTGTAATGTTCTCATACGTTTTCTGTTATTGTAAATAACTGACCTTCACTGTACTGGGACAGATATGAATGACCCTACAATAGGAGTAGTGAATAAGATCCTTGACTCTGCGTTTCTTTTTATCTGTGGTTGACTTGCTAGTTAGTCTTTTGTCCAGCGCTGGGACATTCTTAATTGAGGCATATTAGCGTGCAGTTGAGTTTTTCAAAAAATGAGATCTGTGTCTGTGAATCTGGGAGAAGCTATGTAGAATACTTTATAATGGAGATGAAAATTGATATATAATGCTTTCTTGTTCATTTTCTTGATGGAGAAGTTTTTGGAGGAATTTTAAAGGTATGGCTCAAATGGCTCTGAGCACTATGGGACTTAACTTCCGAGGTCATCAGTCCCCTAGAACTTAGAACTACTTAAACCTAACTAACCTAAGGACATCACACACATCCATGCCCGACGCAGGATTCGAACCTGCGATCGTAGCGGTCGCGCAGTTTCAGACTGTAGCGCCTAGAACCGCTCGGCCACTCCGGCCGGTTTAAAGGTATGTTTGTAGTTTCTTTATAGTGAGAGAATTAAGTAATTGTTAGAGTCTTCCTACGTTGTGCAGTGTTTTTGCCAATAATCAGAGTTTGAGTTCTCAAGAACGACTTTATTTATTGTAAAACCCACTTCCATAATTCATAGTAAATTTTTGAACTCTGTTGTGTGTGCATTGCACCTTACGACACTCACAGCAACAGATTGTTTCTGACAAGCAATAGAATTTACAGTAGATTATTTATATTTGTCTGCTGCATCTGCCGATTTACATTTGGTTTCGAGAGCTTCAGTACTGCTGACAAAAAAAAAAAGAAAAAAAAATAGCATGCTGAGCAAGAGGTAAGTCACTTTTATTTCGGTGCAAACGTAACGTTTCATTCTTGAGCCAACTGTGTGTAGTCAGGATTGTAAGGTGTCGTGCTTTCAAGTACATTTATTTTCAGTGAACAATGTCGATAATTTCCAACAGTTATTTTCTGACGAGTAGACCAGTAATTTTTTTCTTTTTTTGGGGGGAGGGTATTAAAGTCAAACATTGCAGTTCATATCACGCAACGTTCATAATCTACTTCGGTATTGATTTTTAATTATGTAGCTGTCCTTGACCACCTAATCCGTTTCTTTTGACATTTAATTAGATTCATTATTTTTATATCAAATTTTGCATCTCATGAATTTTAAATTTTTTTCCACGACACTTTTCACATGCTCAATACAGGGCCGATGAACAGTCAATTTTGCTCACCCGCTGAGTACGTTATCTAAGGTACATGTTACATGAGAAGAAAGTTTTCGAAAACAGTATATTCAGTTTTGTCACATACAGGCAAAATTTTACAGAAAGCTTACATACTTTGTAAACCGGAACCGGTGGGTGTTTAGAAAATTTTGTTACTAATAAAGATACAAAAGCGGGCGGTACCTGAAAAAGGTTGGCTACCCCTGCTCTAGGCTGTGGTAAAGACATTGCTCCGCTATATCCTTTCTTCCAGAAGTGTTTCGCCCACAAGTTTTGCTGAAGAATTTCTGTGAAGTTTTGAAAGTAGGAAATGAGATACTGGCGGAAGAGAAGCTGTGAGGGCCGTCGGATAGCTTAATCTATGGAGTACTTGCCTGTGAACGACAAATTCCAGGTCTGAGTCCTGGTTCAGTACAGAGATTTCGTCTGCCAGGAAGTTTAAGATCAGCGCGTACTCCGCTGCAGAGGGAAAACTCATTCTGGATTCCACAATGTTTTTCAAATGATGGTATCCATACAGACCGTCACGGGGCGGAATGGGACGGAAATGGCGAGGACACTTGAGAAGAAAATTTTAACGTTGACGATGGTGGGGAGAGAATTACTGTCGTCTGCTAACATCTGAAATTCAGCTATTCTCGCTATCTGCACTTACGTTACTGTAGTGGATTTTATGTTTTTATATCACGTAAATTTTTATTTTATGTTCGCTTTGTGTTAGTGAAATACAACGCTGTCACACTGTAACACAATGTAGAGACATTTGGAGTTTAATCCAGTACATAGACGAGAAGTTTGGTGACTAAGAATTTTACGTCACCACGTTTCTCCCACTCAATACAATAATGAACCGTCAGGATGAATGAAGGTAACATTATTTTCACTTAGGTAGCGTTATAAAAGACTCGTCCTTAGTTACTTACAATAATAGTTTTTACTTTAAAAGCAAGTCTTGAGTCTTTACTCAAAGCCATGAAAATGACAGTGAACTTAAGTGGTGTGCAACACTGTAATGGTTTGAATGATACATTATTTACAAACCATTTTTATGCGTATGCACACTGTTACGGTTAAACACTCACAAATGTCTTTTTAAGCCGACAATCGTAAGAAGGAGAAGAAGTATAAATAAATGCAGACTAAGCGGCAAAATGTAACCTTCAGGCTTAACTGTCTGATGATGAGAAACTTGACACCACCAACATTTTTCCGTTGACAGCGAAATACTGGCGCAGAAAATTTTTTGCGACACTACAAATCGAGACGACTACCATCCAGTGGACCTCCACCACAACAGAGTGATATAGCGACGTTGGTTAAGACGGTGCAGTGGATAAGACACTGATATCGTTTCGCTTTCCCTGGGGCCATTCTGATTTAAGATATTCATGTTTTCGTTTCATCACTCTGCAGAAACATCATGGCAATTGCCTCGACGTGAATACTGACGGTTTAACCTGCCTCTTTAGCCTAGGTCGCTGACACATCGCTGTGCGGCGGCGCTCGACTCGGAGGTAAGTCGTTTCGCACTCTGGTGCTGGATGAAATTTTCATTGACGTTATTTGACCGGTACGAGGAGGCGAGGAATGAGACGCCAGTGTCTTGGATTACATTTCAAACCTTTCCGCAGCGTCTAATAAAGTGAGGGTATCTGACCCTATTGATGGTCTCTCGGTTAGGACGTCAAGCTCGGCTCGGAGAAGTAAACTATGTGTTCGTTCTGGATTCCACGTCCTCCTGTCTTTCATCATAATATAACACAAACGTAACACCACAATATACACTAGATGTCTGCACCTGAGGTTAATGCTCGTTCGAATTGCTCGGCGCATGTAGTTCCGCGTAAGTTCAACAGATGTCCGTGCGACCGCTTTATACGCGGCGAGCAACTAACTCGACTTCTTTGAGGTTGTTCAAAAATTCCATTCTCGATGTACCGAACAGTGTAGTCCAATTACCCGAGCGCTCCACTGTCGCCCGCTGTAGGATCATGGCGCGCTAACGCAAGATGAAGGAGAATGTGAAAGCGAAACTTGATTCCAAAGAATGCATCCTGAGTGCTAAACACGATCATCGTAACAATGATCGATGAAGTTGTCGGCTACATGTACTGCGGCAAGTGTGAAGCATTAACAGTTCCAGTGAAAGGTCTGGTACTTCAAATATTGTTGAGGGAGGCATGCCAGAGGTCTTCACCCATTTATATTACTATTAGGTGTAGTATTTCGCACGTTATATCAGGAGCTTGTTGCATCGGTTCCAAATTGAAACGTGTAGACGTCTCCAACATGTTGCCTCGTCCTACGACAGTAGCACGAAAGACTGAATGACAAACCGATGAAATACAGGCCAATATGATGCCCCGCACTATCCAGGCCATATAGGTCATTGACGTGAATGCATCTGGATGTGCAGCGGACATATAGCTCAATACATGTCGGAAAATGTGTTGCCTATGTATTATTGTGCACTTAGTTTATCAAGCTTAGGCACTGCGAAATTTGGAATTCGTGGTAACTCACTTTTCTGGGAAGTAAAAACCTGGGGAATTTATTAATACACTACTGGCCATTAAAATTGCTATACCAAGAAGAAATCCAGATGACAAACGGGTATTCACTGGACAAATATATTATACTAGAACTGACATGTGATTACATTTTCACGCAATTTGGGTGCACAGATCCTGAGAAATCAATACCCATAACAACCATCTTTGGCGTAATAACGGCCTTGATACGCCTGGGTATTAAGTCAAACAGAGTTTGAATGGCAGCTTCAACACGATATCACAGTTCATCAAGAGTAGTGACTGGCGTATTGTGACGGGCCAGTTGCTCGGCTACCATTGACCACACGTTTTCAGTTGGGGAGAGATCTGGAGAATGTGCTGGCCAGGGCAGCAGTCGAACATTTTCTGTATCCAGAAAGGCCCTTACAAGACCTGCAACATGCGGTCGTGCATTATCCTGCTGAAATGTAGGGTTTCGCAGGGATCGAATGAAGGGTACAGCCACGGGTCGTAACACATCTGAAATGTAGCGTCCACTGTTCGAAGTACCGTGAATGCGAACAAGAGGTGACCCTGACGTGTAACCAATGGCACCCCATACCACCACACCGGGTGTTACGCCAGTATGGCGATGACGAATACACGCTTCCAATGTGCGTTCACCGCGAGGTAGCCAAACGCGGATGCGACCATCATGATGCTGGAAACAGAACGTGGATTCATCCGAAAAAATGACGTTTTGCCATTCGTGCACCCAGGTTTGTTGTTGAGTACACCATCGCAGGAACTCTCGTCTGTGATGCAGCGTCAAGGGTAACCGCAGCCATGGTCTCCGAGCTGTAGTCCATGCTACTGCAAACGTCGTCGACCTGTTCGTGCAGATGGTTGTTGTCTTGCAAACGTCCCCATCTGTTGACTCGGGGATCGAGACGTGGCTGCACGATCCGTTACAGCCATGAGGATAAGATGCCTGTCGTCTCGACTGCTAGTGATAAGAGGCCATTGGGGTCCAGCACGGGGTTCCGTATTATCCTCCTGAACCCACCGATTCCATATTCTGCTAACAGTCATTGGATCTGGAACAACCTGAGCAGCAATGGCGCGATACGATAAACCGCAATCGCGATAGGCTACAATCCGACTTTTATCAAAGTCGGAAACGTGATGGTACGCACTTCTCCTCCTTACACGAGGCATCACGACAACGTTTCACCAGGCAACGCCGGTCAACTGCTGTTTGTGTATGAGAAACCAGTTGGAAACTTTCCTCATGTCAGCACGTTGTAGGTGTGGCCACCGGCGCCAACCTTGTGTGAATGCTCTGAAAGGCTAATCATTTGCATATCACAGAACCTTCTTCCTGTCGGTTAAATTTCGCGTCTGTAGCACGTCATCTTCGTGGTGTAGCAATTTTAATGGCCAGTAGTGTAACTACATCGTGGAAACATTATTGAAGTTGTAAGAGTAAATCCCTAGTTTTTAATAAAATATGATTTGTCGCTGATTGAGGCGCTAATACAGTGATGGGAAAAAATCTCACCACCAAGAAAGAGTTGTGCGACTTAAAAGAAAGTTGGTAGGCGTCTTTCTACATTTGAAAGATGATCTCTGTTCAGATTTCGCATCAGTCGCGTTAGAGCGGCGCCAGTAGTGGCACTATGAAGATGCAAATCAGGTTTGCTTTAAATCCACGTTGCAACGGTCATGAACGTTTGTTACCTCTGAGCTTCGACGTGATGAGTTGAAGTTAGTCGAGAATGTCTTTAAGATGACATCATTATCAGTATCTCACTGAGTTTGAACGAGGTCGTGTAATAGCGCTACAAGAAGCTTCCTCTTATCATCTGTGGTGTAGCCACTGTACTTGATTTCTGGCAGCGGTAGCCACGAGGATGTACGGTCGCAAGATAACCGGGCTCCGAACGGCCACGTGGTACTACCGAGAGGGAAGACCATCGTGTTCGGCGTATGGCTCCGGCTCATCGTACCGCATCTGAATCAGCAATTTGAGCAGCAGTTGGCACTACAGTGACACATCGAACTGTTCCATACCAGTTATTTCCATGACAGTTCCAAGCCAGACGCGTTGTAGCGTTCATTCCACTGACTCCAAACGACCACCATTTGTGACTTCAGTGGTGTCAAGAGAGAGCTCATTGGAGGACGGGGTGAAGGTCTGTTGAGTTTTCTGATGAAAGCTGGTGCTGCTTTAGTGCCTGTGATGACCGCGTGTTGGTTACCAGGAGGCCAGTTAAGGACCTGCAACCAACGTGTCTGTGTCATAGACGCGCTGGACCTACGTCTGGAATTATGGTCTGGGGTGGGATTTCATATAACAGCAGGAGCACTCCCGTCGTTATCCCACGTACCCTGACTGAAAATTTGTACGTCAGTCTGGTGGTTCGACTTATTGTGCTGCCATTCATGAACAGCACTCCACAGGCGTGTTTCCCAAGAGAATGACGCTCGCCCACATACCGCTGTTGTAACCCAGCATGCTCTACAGAGCGTCGACATATTGCCTTGGCCTGCTCGATCACTAAATCTGTCTCCAGTCGGTCACATATCGGTCATCAGCGGACCACTACTTCAGCTTCATTCACAAGCAACAATAATCGTCCCTGTAGTGGCCGAACAAGTGCAACAAGCATGGAACTACAAACTGACATTCGGCACCTTTCCAACACAAAGCAGGTCAATTTTCATGCTTGCATTGAACATTCTGGCAACGGCCTTGCCGCAGTGGATACACGGGTTCCCGTCATATCACCGAAGTTAAGCGCTGTCGGGCGTGACCAGCAATTGGATGGGTGACCATCCGGGCCGCCATGCGCTGTTGCCATTTTTCGGGGTGCACTCAGCCTCGTGATGCCAATTGAGGAGCTACTCGACAGAATAGTAGCGGCTCCGGTCAAAGAAAACCATCATAACGACCGGGAGAGGGGTGTTCAAAATGGTTCAATTGGCTCTGAGCACTATGCGACTTAACTTCTGATGTCATCAGTCGCCTAGAACTTAGAACTAATTAAACCTAACTAACCTAAGGACATCACACACATCCATGCCCGAGGCAGGATTCGAACCTGCGACCGTAGTGGTCGCTCGGCTCCAGACTGTAGCGCCTAGAACTGCACGGCCACTCCGGCCGGCGGGAGAGGGGTGTGCTGAACCACACGCCCCTCCTATCCGCATTCTCAGCTGAGGATGATACGGTGATCGGATGGTCCCGGTGGACCAAAAAAATGGGTCTGAGCACTATGGGAGTTAACATCTATGGTCATCAGTCCCCTAGAACTACTTAAACCTAACTAACCTAAGGACAGCATATAACACTCAGTCATCACGAGGCAGAGAAAATCCCTGACCCCGCCGGGAATCGAACCCGGGAACCCGGGCGCGGGAAGTGAGAACGCTACCACACGACCACGAGCTGCGGACCCGGTGGACCGCATGTGGCCTGATGACGGAGTGCCATTGAACATTCTGGTGGTTACACCGTTTATTAATGTACCAGCATTTCATATTTGCAGTTGCTTACCTCGCGCTTATATTAACCTGTGATCCGCCAATGTAAATCACTTAAGTATGTTACATAGACCAATGTTCCTAAATTTCATTGGTCTACATTAATTATCTTTTTGGTGTTGCGCTTTTTTCTGTCGGTGTATATGCCAAGTGTTGTGACTTGGCAAGACAGCCAAGCCACTAGGAGGAAGCCGAAAGGCACGCGTTTAAGCTCACGCAGGCTGGCGTGAGGTCTGGAACAGTTGAAGGAGTTGAGTCTAGGAAAAAAAAGTACGTAGCATCTGGAATACTTAACTTTAATCCATAATTGGTAAACATCGGTCTGACGGTACATGCATCACAAGATAAATAGCAAATGATAATGGCGCCTTGCTAGGTCGTAGCAAATGACGTAGCTGAAGGCGATGCTAACTATCGTCTCGGCAAATGAGAGCGTAATTTGTCAGTGAACCATCGCTAGCAACGTCGGCTGTACAACTGGGGCGAGTGCTAGGAAGTCTCTCTAGACCTGCCGTGTGGCGGCGTTCGGTCTGCAATCACTGACAGCGGCGACACGCGGGTCCGACGTATACTAACGGACCGCGGCCGATTTAAAGGCTACCACCTAGCAAGTGTGGTGTCTGGCGGTGACACCACACCAAGCACTGCAATCCTTCCTGTTGCAGTGGTTTATTCCACGAGTTATGCTGCCGAAGATACTGTCCGTTTCGTGACGAGAAGTGGTGACGTGAATTCTGCACAGACAACCTTGAAGCAGTAAACGGAGAGTAGGTGGTACAGCTTGTTTAGAATTCTATGGTCTGTAGTTAGGCAGTATGATAAAATCATGGAGATCCTTCCGAAGGGAGCCGTCTCTTAAAATCTTACTGGATGTGCTGGAAAGCGAGAAGTTTCCAACAGCTCAGTTTGTTTCGTAACGGGTGCTCAAAACGAAAGTTAATTGCAACACAAGGTCCAAAGATACATAGGTACGTTTAAATTAGTGTAGACTTAGTTTTCTTGTTTAATACACGTTGCGTGTCCAGCAAATGACAACTGTACTTAACTGCAAATCACAGTAGCCCAGTTTCAGTGTCACCGGTATTTTGGCAGTACAGTTCAACTGTCGTATTATGGTCTATTAACTACGGATACTAAGAAGGTAGAGTTATGACACGCCCATTCTTCCGTTTCCCATTCATCTACTTGCTACCTGCAAAAGATGCCACGTGTGTATTTTCGAACGGTTTACTGGCGCATAATTGAGAGAAAAATTATGTAATGAAACATTGCGAGGTTTCTATTTACCTCCCATCCTCCAGAGCCAAAACTTCGTACTTTCGCACTTCCATATGTTCGTGAAGTTGAAGGAGTGTGAACGACGTACACGATTTCCAGCCGACTACAAAATCATGAGGAAATATCTCAGTGCGCACTTTCTGCCACCATCGAATGGAACCTTGTGTATGTGCTATTTGAGATGCTTGCTGGGCATGGTGGTTTACTAGTAAAGTGCGTGCCTGGAAACCGAAAGGTCGCGGGATTGAATCCCGTTCTAAAAGTGGAAATTTTGAGTCTGGCTTTAATCTAGCCTTCACCTCTCTGAGACGTGAGGAATCGTCAGGAGCGTCACATGGTTCGGATTCCGCGTTAAACTGTAGGTCCCCTTTCCCTGGTTGGATATCTGGTGTAGTTTAGGGACACGCAAGTCGCCGAAATGGCCTGCAATAGATAGGCTTGCACCCAGCCATTAAACCACAAGAAATTGATTAAATACAAATACTTAAATCATCAGAGCAATTATTTCTGAACCGAAGACATAGATGCAAGAAAAAGATAGTGCTCTCTTTGATGGCCCAACATAAAATGACGATTAATAATAAAACAGGGAAATTAACCTTTTACTTACCTCATTGCGTATTCTACGCAGCATATGGCTGAGTAATCACAACTCTGTAGCTCTTCTACCGTTGTTACAAACTGAGTCACGGCAGCACGGATAAAGAAGGTGATGTACTTTTTTACATACAGTGCCCATGCTTTCAAAATAAGGTATAACAGTACGTTTGGCGTAATTCAAGTGACGTCTTAGAAAACTCAAATATTAGGATATTTTTCGTGTATAAATGTATGAATGGAGGCTGCTGTCTTGCGACTCATGATGCTCTCGCATGCAGTTACAATGAGACTGAAGTGCGGTAAGAGATATGAGATAACAACAACATGTCAATAATAACTTTGCAAAAAACTGAGTTCAAATACAGTAGTTGCAAAGGATTGTGAGCTCAAGAAGACCTGAACCAGTGTCAGTCAGTTTTGGTGTCGGTATCTTAAGCCATATCGGACGTAGGTTAATGTGAGACTGTACGATAGGTAGAAAATTCTTTTGCAGGGGTAAGATGGCATCTCACTTTTACACGATGGTAGTGCTAGTGTTAGGCTCTTACGACTCATTTTTCTTCTTCCATCGCTAATGAACTTTCATTTCTGCTGGATGAGAATCGAACTTTGTTAGTGTTGTCCCACACATTGTAATTATTGTTCAGTAGATTTCGTACTTCATTCTACAGGGATAACATCTGTCAGTGAAAAACCCATGTTCGCTTACAGTGAAATTTTTCCTTATACGTAAGGATGAGAAAATCTGTACCTATATTGACATCTGCATCTAGATATTGTGTCTGCAGCTCTCATTCAGGTGCGTGACAGAGTGTTCTAGTCATTACTTACAAACATTATCTCTACCATACCACTTTCGACTCGCGCATGGGAAATGCGAATACATAAATTCTTTCAAACCGAACTAAGATTTATCGTATTTTATCGAGATGACCATTCCTGCTGATGTAAGTGGGAGGCAATAAAATATTTGGTGTGGTGTCACCGCCAGACACCACACTTGCTAGGTGGTAGCCTTTAAATCGGCCGCGGTCCGTTAGTATACGTCGGACCCGCGTGTCGCCACTGTCAGTGATTGCAGACCGAGCGCCGCCACACGGCAGGTCTAGAGAGACTTCCTAGCACTCACTACCGTTTCAGGTAGTAGGGTAGTCATTAGCATCAGAACATGGTATTCCGAGAATAGATTAACGCATAACTACAATAATATGCAGTACATATAGTTTCCCAAGAGGAGCTTAGAAAAAGCAAAGTTTTTGTTCCTTGGTAATCAAACACTCAGTGAAGACGGCCACTTTTAATTCTTGGGGCTGAGAGTAAACGAAAGACATTCTTGGAAGTAACTCATCCAAGATTTTGTGCGTTAGCTGAATGCTGCTAACTTCACTACGACAAAGATTTCCACTGTCTCTGACAATGAACCTTTGATTCGCTTCACTCTATTATTTCTTATGGTTTTATATTTTTGGGTGACTCTGTGTACTTACTGAGAACATTCTTAGCCCAGAAAAGGGTGGGAAGACTGATGGCTCTGAGCACTATGGGACTTAACTTCTCAGGTCATTAGCCCCCTAGAACTTAGAACTACTTAAACCTAACTAACCTAAGGACATCACACACACCCAAGCCCGAGGCAGGATTCGAACCTGCGACCGTAGCGGTCGCGCGGTTCCAGACTGTAGCGCCTAGAACCGCTCGGCCACCTCGGCCGGCGGGAAGACTGATCTACGATGTCAGTTCGCGAACTTCGTGTAGGCCGTTGTTCAGGTGTCTCGAAATTCAGCTCAACCATCGCTGTACATTTTTTTCATCAAGGGCTTTGCTGCTCACAATGTTGTCTCAGTCAGAAGGAACTATAACATTGATTCAGTGACCACTAGACGGAAAAATGAAATGCACTTGGCTAACATTTCCTTGCACGTTACACAGAAAGGTATTCACTATTCAGCATATTTCATTTTTAATAGGCTTCTAACAGAAGTGGAAAAATTGTATGATAAACACCAACTATTCAAAACCTGGTTGAAAGTTTTCTTGTGGCGCACTTCTTCTATTCTGGTACAGGAATTTCTTGCAGTAGTTCAGAACTTTTCTCTGTAATGTGTTATTTGTTCCTTTACGATCTCAAAGTTTCTTTCGTGTTTTATTTTTCTTTAATTCTTTTGTCTATACATTTTCTGATCATAATTCTGTAAACCACTTACTGACTAGTTCGATGACCAAGTAGCTCTGGCTCGAATGGCACCACAGAACCCGACAAATAAATAACATGAGGTTACTTTCCAGCAGCACCATAGGCTTGCAACGAAACCCTGTTAAGAAAAAGGGGCGCAATTTTGAAAGATTCCTCTACAGGATTTTTCATATGTTTAAAACATACTGTAACATTTATTGTTGTCTCTTATGAACTGATGCCGCCTAGCAAAATGTGACGAGTTGAGATTAACCGTGGAATTCCCTTTTCTCATCAATAAAGCCTGTTAACTGGACCCAGACATATGAACCCTTCCTGATACAGAAAAGGGGGGGGGGGGGCGGAGTGTGGACGAAAGGAGATGCGTATGCTCTGGAATATTGAAACATCTATTTGATAGTTCGAATACTTTCTTCAAATACATTCGAGAACACTGCAGTCTGAGTGCCAAATATCCTCAAAAAATGTTGTGCAGAACTAATCTTGGATAGTGTGTGTTCTTCAATGATAACATGGAAATTAAGAACTGTCGATACCAATATTGCACATACAATATTATCGATGATTAAGCACTAACTTGATCATAACTGGTCAAAGGTTTTCTCCTGGCTTTCCACGCCTTTCTGTTTAAGTCTGGTCGTCAGTAGCGACACTGAGAATGGAATGGCTCCCGTGTGTCTATCAAAGTTGTATTCTCGTGGCTAAGACTCAGATAAATAAGCATTTTCGAAAGCTGATGGGTGTAAGATCGTTTTAATCTCTTCATCCATAAGAATGCGTACACTAGCAATATGGGAACCACGAAGCGGAAAAGAAAAAACTCATTTATCTACAAAATGTGGTAAAACTGAACTGTTTATGGAGAACCAGTAATAATGCTGTTCTGTAGCTAAGCCTAGAAAGAAGTACGCTGACAAAAGATATTTCTAATGAATCTATAATTGTGTTATTCATCCGAATATTCAATAATAGGCTCTTATTATTCATGTACAGACCTGTGTATCAGCCTAAAATATCCTTAATTTTCCCCTCTCCCTACTTCCATATTTTGTTATCAGTGCATCTTACCTATCAGTTACGAACAAAGGAAGTATTTATACAAAATTTTGTTCATTTATAACTTCCAGAAGTGCTAGAGATGTTAAGAATATGCATTCTTAGATGCAATTTTTATTGCTAGTTGCCCTTAACAGAGGCTAACACTACCAGCTTTTATTTTGTCAGTATCACCCGCAAAAAAATCTGCGTACGTAAAGAGAGTCGGAACTACGTTCTTAATGGTAGTACTGCTTTAACTACAAGGTCAGATAGCTTTCGTTTTTATCAGCAATGCTTGCGCCTCCTTTACGATGTGCTTATATGAAAGATTCTGCCTGCAATCGACAGCAGTGTTTCAGTGCTCTCTAGCCGACATATGCGACAAGCATGGCGTTCATGGACAGACAATAGTCCGGAGATTAATTTCTAATGAGGAGGATACAACCTTATACATGCTATTGTTTATGACAAATTCCCCAGTCTCACTAAGTCACCGTGGCACTCCTATTAGTTTGAAAAAAATTGTGTTTCTGTTAGTAAAGGACGGCCATAGCGCTAGTAAACGAATGATCTCGTTGAAGTTGTGATAGAAGTTGCAAATCCCATCAAATGATGACTTTCATCGGCACGTGGATCTCTTCCAGAAATACGATCGGACAATTTTAATGACCCTTGACATCTGAACATACGTTTTGCTTCTTTCACAGAAGACGGAAATTTGAGTAAGAGCAGAAGCCACTAGAAAATGCATTTTTAAAAATCTTTGAGCTACATTCGTGAAACGCTGCCGACAAATATTTGCGATGTACTTATTGTCTCACGTTGCATATGTAGCATATGTTCTGCCAATTTTGTCCTGTGGAGAAAATGACCTTTTATGTCTATATGGAACGTTGCGAGAATTGTTGGAGAAAGTTTCGTTGGCTGGTAGAGAGCGAATATGATTCCTCTATTACTGTTCCACTCTACAACTTGAAGACATTTTCGGAACCATCTAAATGACGCTTTGCCCACTCACTTGAATGGCAGTAGAAGGCAGCACCACGAAATCCTGACCTAGCGACCATGTATTTCCTTTTACCTGGTATATGACGCGACTTGGTTACTAGACGGCGCTAGCCTTCACAAAAGATCAGATTGCAAGCATTATTGAAAGTGAAACAATTACTGATGAAACTCTTTGGTGTTTTGAGCAAATCGTCAAAGAAAGATTTGACATTGATAAGATTTCTATGTTTGTTTACCCGGAAGGTAGTTTCGACACCATTTACCGGTTTTCCAAAATGTTACCATAAAAAGAATGAAAAACCAGCAATTCTAAGAGTATTTTCATGTGCAGTTTTCACATCCAAACTTAAACTGGAAATGTTAGGTTCTAAACTGATAAAGACTCAATTTTTACCGAAAATATTATGTAGTAATTGTTACTTTCTCTAGTAATTTCAGTAAGACGTTCCCTGAACAATCTTAGCTTTTCTGTTGCTTCCTAAATGTTGTGAATGAGCGTTCCTGACATCTTATATGAATACTTGACTAAACTAGGGCGGAATCCGGTGAAATGATATTTGAAGAACGTAATGTAAATATGTACACGTATTAATGGGAACTGCCATTATAGTGCTCTGCATTTGTTCGTGTGTGTGTCCATGCATGTTTCAAGTGTTATACATTATCTCGACCCCTTAAATACAATGCACAGAACTATCACATAACGATGTGAAACTTGCAAAACGTTGTTTTTTTATATTGTTCAACTCATGTATCACATATGCTTGAAGGTCGGTTATGCTGTCAAAGCTCTGACCTTTCATGTGAAGTACTGCACTTTTGTGGTAGATTCATATTGATAAAACCCACTCTCGCCATCCGCGATGATTTTTTTTTTCAGGGAACAATTGTTCGCGTTTTGCATTGCAGTCAAATCGTGGCAGTCGTCCAGGTGTCGTTGTTTTTGTTCGGGTGTCAAGGTGTGTGGGACAAACTTTGCACACATTTTTCTCTTTTTCAGTACATTATAGAGAATGTCTTGAACACTTGATATAGCGATGCTGCTCCATGTTAGAATTATTGACACATTATGGCCTAATATCTGTTTACTGAGCAATCAGTAAGGGAAAATAAAGAAAAATTTGGAGTATGAACTAAAATCCAGGGAGAATAAATAGAGACTTTGACGTTTGCCGATGACATTGTAATTCTGTCAGAAACAGCAAAGGACTTGGAAGAACAATTGAACGGAATGGGCAGTGTCATGAAAGGAGGATATAATATGAACATCAACAAAAGTGGAACGAGGATAATGGAATATAGTCGAATTACATCCGGTGATGCTGAGAGAATCAGATTAGGAAATGAGACTCTTAAAGTAGTAGATGAGTTTTGCTACGTAGGCAATAAAATAACTAATGATGGCCGAACTAGAGAGGATATAAAATGTTGACTGGCGATGGGAAGAAAAGCGTTTCTGAAGAAGAGAAATTTGTTAAAATCGGGTATAGATTTAAGTGCGAGGAAGTATTTTCTGAAAGTATTTGTGTGGAGTGTAACCACGCATGGGAGTGAAACATGGACGATAAATAGTTTATACAAGAAGAAAATAGAATCTTTCGAAATGCGGTGCTACAGGAGAATGCTAAAGATTAGACTGGTAAATCACGGAACTAATGAGGTGGTACCGAATAGAATTGGGAAGAAGACGAATTTGTGGCCCAACTTGACTAGAAGAAGGGATCTGTCGGTAGGACATTTTCTGAGGCATCATGAGATCACCCAATTTAGTACTGGAGGGAAGCGTGGGGGGTAAAAATCGTGGAGGGAGACCAAGAGATGAATACACTAAGCAGATTCAGAAGGATGTAGGTTGCAGTAGTTACTTGGAGATGAAGAGACTTGCACAGGATAGAGTAGCATGGAGAGCTGCATCTTACCAGTCTTTGGACTGAAGACCACAACAACAACATGGCCGTACGTCCACTACATGACACTGACTGCTCACAGCTGACTGGTCGAATGCACATCTGTTGTTTACAGTTGTTATTTCAGGCTGTCACCGTAGTTACTCGGGGCATGCGACAAACACCGGCCCCGCAAAGAACTTGTGACGTGACTCCAGTTGCCTTCCCCGACATACACTCGAATGCTCGGTTACATCTAGGGCCAAGCGGGAAACCAGTATGTGACATAACTATATCATGTACTGTCGAGAGCTTGACTGCATTTAAACTAGAAATTACAAAATATTAAATTAGTTTGGAGTAGTAATCCTCTCCCCACTGTAGACGGTCGTTGCAACTCGCAAGACCTGTAGTGTCATGTACTGTAACGAACGCAGCCGTTGTCCTCGAGTTACTGTGCTGACCTCGGTTAAGCGCCAGGAATAAGAGTAGTCCAGAACCTTTTTGCCGGGTGGTTTATGTGTATAAGGTTGACATAGAGACTATATATGTAGTTTGAACTGCTATTATAATGTACGCTGCTGCCTATATAAAACTTTAAATACATTGAAGAAGTGAGACGAGACGGCAAATTGTGTGTGTCTGAAGTATGTATGCTAAAATTATATTGCTTAGAAAAAGATTAATTTCATCTTCGCGGTTACTGGCAAACTATTCGACTAGACGTGTGGAAAATATGGTTGAACACGTGATTCGAGAGCGATTTGTTGATAATTGAACAAAGTATCGCTACGACGTAAAGGGAATCATATTTATGGATGCTTCCGTTACTTCGTGGTAGAGCAATTCCATATTTAAGGTTGAATAATAAGTACACTGTTTTAATAGAACAAAAACGTGTGCTTGTTACTCTATCTTAGAAGGAATCATTTATCATGATCAGTAACTCCATCGTGAGATGATTATTATTATTTACGAGACGTCACGATGCCAAAAATAACTTTCCATTCTGAAGTTTTTTACTTTCAAGTTATCTCGGTTACTAACACAAGGTAGTTTCACTATACTTTATTTCTTCGTTATGTCTTTGTTAACATAGGAGATATTTGAAGCAACACTTCATTTGAATTTATGAAGCTTGTGCTTTACAGTGGTATAACAGCTAGCGGGTAATTATTTTTGTACAAGTATCTCAGTGAGTAAAACCGTTTTACGATGTTGTAATCCACATTAGTTTGGCCGGCCGCGGTGGCCGTGCGGTTCTAGGCGATGCAGTCCGGAACCGCGGGGCTGCTACGGTCGCAGGTTCGAATCCTGCCTCGGGCATGGATGTGTGTGATGTCCTTAGGTTAGTTAGGTTTAAGTAGTTCTAACTTCTAAGGGACTGATGACCTAAGATGTTAAGCCCCATAGTGCTCAGAGCCAATTTTTCCACATTAGTTTATATTCCCTTATTGCTGAGCTCAAATTAAATTATGTTTGCAATGCAGCTGTTGTGTCCGACTTAGGTATTTCAACATAAAACATTCTATATATTGCATTAATTCTACATGAGATGTTAACCGTTTAAGATGCGAGTTCAGTTAGAGTGCTATGTTACTAATCATAACTTTTATGATGATATGAGATATTCCAACCAGATGCTGCATTTACTACTCTACATAGGATGTCACAGACTGTCGTACAAACGCTCCCTCATATACTACCAGATGTTACAGATCATTTGAAACCTTTGTCATTAACTCAGTGAGTATTGCCCAGTGTGCCTATTTTTGTTCATGCACCATTATAGCCGCTGACAAACACGTCTCTTCAGAGAACTGCGGTTGACGCATTAGTCACATAATGCTATAATTATCGTTCTGTTTGGCACAAATAGTTTTCTAGCAAATATTTGTATTCTTGTCGTCTCTCGCAGACCCCAAGAGCTGCAGCGGAAGTCGTTCAGCTTACTCGGAGCCTCGGTCGAACAGGGTCTGCTGCCACTGAGAGCCGAACGAAAATACCCTGCGAGTACGTCAGCACATTCTTTCCTTGCTTCCTCCCCTTTCCGTTTTTGTTTATTCCTGGTAGGCCGGCATTATTATGCAATTATTTAACTGAAATGATCGGAAAACTTATTCTGAATTTCTAAAAATGCAAAACGAAATGTTATTACCAAAAGTAACATGTAGAACAAAATGGGAATTATTTCAAAACCTCAGAAGTAGTAAGTTGCAGCTGAAGTAATCCGTGACGAAAATGCTGTATGGTGTTTAGAATGTCATAACGAAAGCAAAAAGCACGTGGTATATTAATGGAATAGCTAATTCTCAGAATAAAATTAAAACCATATGCTCAGTTGTGAAGGAAGTATCTGGCGAACAGCATAAGTTCAAGGACATAAAATCAGTACTCAATGAAGGTGTTCTTATTGTGGATAAGCCAGTTACATGTACATTAATTAACAATCTTTTCTGAATATAGCAATGCAATTAAATAAAAACTTAGTTTCCACAGTATTGCAACAAACTCTCTCAGAAAAAGGATTTCCAAAAGTGCCATCTGAAATACATTTCCTTGATAGGGAGAATGGGCAGATTGAAGCGATAATGGAATTGTTGGACGACAGTCTCGTGGATGTCATAGGGTACCTAGCAGAATACTAAAATACTTTGCTGCATGTGTTCGCTTAATACTTAGCTACGTTTATAACTTCTCCTTTTGGAATGATTAGTTTCCTGAACGTCTTACGAAGTCAATAGTGAAATCACTTTTTAAAAAAGGACAGAGGAATGGTGTAGACAAATTTAGATGTGTTGGAAGCAGTGTAGCAACTGAAAATGCTATATTCTCTTTTCTCTGTGAGACACTGAAATGATTGAACAAAAATTTGCAAACACTTGGGCGTCTTCTTACTTTTAACTGAGGAGTTTGACTGTGTTCATTACAAATCGCAAAACATTACTGCAGAATTTTGAAGCATTATGGAATAAGAGGAGCAGCTCACAATTGGTTAATCTCATATTTTAAGAGCAGATAGTAAAATGTCGTTCTCCATAGTAATGAAAACGGCTAACAAGGGGAGGCCGCCAATTGTGAAATTCAGATTCGATTCATACTGCGCATAATAAATGCTCATGGCCAGAGGTGTAATGTGGCAAAGCACCAAGATGCACTTCTCAGCCGTTGTCGAGAAAATCGACAGTTAAAATAAACCGTTGCCGTGAAATACTCTCTACGATTGATAATTCTCTACAGCGTCGTGGCGCAGCGGTAAGCGCTCGGGTTCGTAATCCGAAGATCGCCGGATCGAATCTCCCGCCATGTAACTTTTTTTTGTATTTGTTTTTTGTAATTCAAATGTGTGTATACATACACACACACACACACATATATATATATATATATATATATATATATATATATATATATATATATATATATAATTCCCGGCAATCAGTTGCAACAATTATGCATATAATAAGTTGTTGAAAGTCGTTTGTCGTGGAAAAACTGGCGACTTCGAACATCATTATGTTTTACGCAAACAAAGTTGTATGTCACAAATGTTATTAATTGTCTTTATAATGTTAACCACATATAGTTAACGGAAGACGTAGAAACGATATTCCGAAACGAATACGTATAGCGTAAATCAACCGTTCGAATTAGAATAGAAACCCCACGAACACAAATTTGCTGTGGCAGGTATGAAATATAAACTCCGTTACTCGCTCGTTACAGTTGAAGGACAGATGTTGAATGGGCCGAAACGAGCCGCCGCATAACAGCGTAGTTGCCTGCTAACTTCGAAAGAAGGTAGATGCGGTCCCTAGCGCAAGTTGTTAACATCGTCGAAAATCAGTGCGGACGTGAGAGCTTTGGTACACGTTTGTACAGCGTCGTGGCGCAGCGGTAAGCGCTCGGGTTCGTAATCCGAAGGTCAGCGGATTGAATCTCGCGCCATGCAACACTACTTTTAATTATTAGTTTTTTGTATTTCATATATATATATATATATATATATATATATATATATATATATATATATATATATAATTAAAAATAATGTTGCATGGCGCGAGATTCGATATATATATATGAAATACAAAAAACTAATAATTAAAAATAGTGTTGCATGGCGCGAGATCTGATCTGGTGACCTTCGGATTACGAACCCGAGCGCTTACCGCTGCGCCACGATGCTGTAGAAAATTATTAATCATAGAGAGTATTTCACGGCAACGGTTTATTTTAACTGTCGATTTTCTCGACAACGGCTGAGAAGTGCAGCTTGGTGCTTTGCCACATTACACCTCTGGCCATGAGCATTTATTATGCGCAGTATGAATCGAATCTGAATTTCACAATTGGCGGCCTCCCCTTGCAAGACGTTGAGCATGATTGGGGCACTGTTAAGTAAGTCAGTGCTGCGCCCACTACCGTTTCTTATATACAAATTATATGCTTGTCATTTGACAGGTGATTCTAAAATATTCCTGTTTATTGATTGTAGCTTGGTAGTGAAGGATGGTGTGTGCAACATCGGCAGTTTATCAAATAGTGCAATTCAACACATAAGTTCATGGCTTGTAGAAAATATATCGATGCTACCTAATTCAGGGTGAGAATCAGTTTTTACCGTTTCTGACACACAATTCAATTGTAATTGACCTTTCGACTACACGGATTCCGCGTAAAATCAGTGAGTCTGAACAGTCGAAATTCCTAGGTGTTCAGAAAGATGGTAACCTGTCATGGAAACCCCATATTCTGGATCTTGTTAAAAAACAATGTTGTTACATTTACCTTCAGAACAGCAGCTGCAGTAAGTGACAGTCCAACACTAAAATTAGTCTAATTTGCTTATTTTAATTGGCTTACAACAACTCCGGAGTAATTCTTCCAATTCAGAATGAATATTTTCAACTGAAAAACGGGTGTAAGTTGGTGAAACTATTTTCTACCTCTGCTCAGAATTCATGGAATTCTGTCACTCGCCTTTCAATATATATTTCTTTAACGTCATTTGTTGTTAATAATAAGAGCTTATTTCCGAGAATTAGCAGCATTCAGTCAGTTAATATTACGCATAAATCCAATCTGCATGTGAATCGTATCTCTCTGACTATTGTGCAGAAAGTCGTGCAGTTTTCTGCTGCATCCATTTCTAATAAGTTACCACAAGAATTAAAAGATTGGAGTAACAATTCACACACTTTCGGTTCACGCTAAAAGACATTCATCGTGGCTCAGTTCTGTCGAAGAGTTACTGGAAAAATTATACAATTTCCCTTATAAAATTGTTGAAATGCTAGTATATACTCAGCAGTTTGCCGTCTGCCCGGGATTCATGTAAATTTTGTTTTATATTTTTTGATGTTAATTTCGTGTACTGACACGTTACATGATCATGAGGGCCTGGTTCTCAATTTTGTTTTCTAGTAACCAGATGTCTAAAATAAAAAATAATAAAATAATGCTCGTAAAGGAAGGGCTAAAGGTGGCCTTCCCTGGAACGTGACAACTAAATCTATGGTTTAACTTCTTCCTACTTTATTCGAGTCAGAAACGACATACGCAGATATAAAATCGAAGGTATTATAAGAACAGAGCTAAACAAAACAGATTATGAGGACAATTAAACATAATAGGTGTCAGTAGAAAAAATTTCAAAGATGTTCCGTATTTTGTTTCTGGCTGAGCGCACCAGCTCAAGGAATCCCGCAAATGCTGATCTACTTCGCTTCTTCTAGGGTCTCACCTTTATGACTTCGAACGCGAATCAAAGCCTAGCAATCCAGTGTCTCCAACTACTCCGACGAATGGTGATATTGCTTGCGATCAGAGTAGTCTAAAATACTCTTCCCTGATTGTAATTTATTTAAAAGAGTGATTCAAAATTTCATCTATACTTACGATATGCCTTGGGAAGCTTATAATAATAGAATAAGTAAGACTGTCTCTTGTCACACTCCAGGTGGAACTATGACAACCAGTTAGGCACTACTTCATAACACTAATTTGTAATTCCATGCAACTAATTTAATGTCCTGTCAACCAAATGTGAAAGTACTGACTCATGTGAACCGGTACAATGGAATTTTCAAGCCTTACATTAGGGTTACAATGTTATTTTATGTAATGTCTGAGTGGTGCCAGCCCAGCTTCCTTCTGAAGGTAAAAAAATTTGTGGTTTGTCATCGCTGTCTTCTGCTTCAAACACTTGCAGTGCGTTACATGTTTTTTGGAGTTTATAATTAGTTCTAGGTCCTTTTGAAATGAAGAAGCGATGGAAGATTTGTGTTTATCATCTCATCTACATCGATATCCGTAGGCATAGAATAGAAGCTCAGTTGAACAAGAAACGAAAAGAAAATCTGCCTAGCCCTTGTTTAAGAAACCAACCAGGGATTCGCGACTGTTGACTTACGAGCAGCATGCGAATCATGAATTTTCTTTTATTTTCTTTCACTCTTCACTTCGGTACATTATGGATTCTAAATGACCACAGGAAAACAAACATAGGTCTTCTGCTTGCAAAATAGGCCATTTTGAAAATTAAATGACCTAAAAAACGCAAACTAAAAACGTCACTTATAAATATAGGATGACGATTATTGAACTATATGAAAAAACGTAAATTAGTCACAAACTATGGAGTGCAAACACTTTATTCAACGTGTAAACGTCACTATAGATATTCGGAATTTGGTTATGACATGTTCGATATGCCTGCCATCATTGGCTATGACATGGCGCAGACGAATAGCGAAATTCTGCGTGACCCGCTGAAGTGTCAGAACATCGATGCTGTCGATGACCTCCTGAATGGGTGTTTTCAGCTCAGCAATGGTGTTGGGGTTATTGCTGTACACCTTGTACTTAATATAGCCCCGCAAAAGGAGTCCATGTGTTCAGGTCCGGAGAAAATGACACCCAATCGAGACCCATGCCAGTGACTTCAGGGTACCCCAGAGCCAGAATGCGGTCCACAAAGTGCTCCTCGAAGACATCAAACACTCTCCCGCTTCGATGGGTTCGACCTCCGTCTTGCATGAGCCAGATCTTGTCAAAATAAGGGTCACTTTGGATAACGGGCATGAAATCATCTTCCAGAGCCTTCACGCATCGCTCGATAGTCACCGTGTCATCAAGGAATTATTCCGTGACTGGACATTGCACACCACACAGTCACCCGTTAAGGATGAAGAGACTTCTCTATCGCGAAATGCGGATTCTCAGCCCTAAAATGCGCCAATTTTGCTTATTGACGAACCCATCCAAATGAAAGTGAACTTCGCCGCTAAACCAAACCCTATTCACATCGAAGCCTTGTTCCTTAGTTCTGTGGCAAAAAGTGTTGGCAAAACACAACCGCAGCTGCACGGCCCTGGGGCTTAATAGCTGATGGGTTGAAATTTGTATGGGAAGAGATGCAGATCTTCAACAACAATTTGTCGCAGTATCTCGCGGTTGATTCCCACCTGCTGTGCAGGTCGTCTGGTCGATTTACTGGGGCTGATTTGAGACACAGCGCGTATTTTCTCGATGTTTTCAGGTGTTTTCACCCTTTTAGACGACCGACATTGCTAACACTGTCATCACGAACACTACCCATGCTCTCAAACTTGTGAATAAAATTGTTGGTAGTTAGCACACGTGGACCTGTTGTCTTATGCTTGAACTCGTTTGCAAACTTCCTTTGAGCCGCAGTTGAGCTGTTATTGCTCGCGTAGTAGGCCTTCACAAGCGCCGTTGGCTCAGGCACGTGACATCTTCAAGTGCAAATGGCCGACAAAAACAAGCCGCTTGCGCATGCGCATACTAATTCCCATCATGCCCCGCGGCCAACTGTGCAGTTTGAACTTCCTGACGCAAAACCGTTCCGAAGTTATGAAGATTTTATTTCATTTAGTTCAGTAATTGTCAACCTGAACACGATTTTAGAATAGCTCCTAAAATATCTGTTTTTGTTTCCAGAGACTCCCTGAAATCTTTATCGGAGGCTGTTAGTCAGCAGTGATACGACATCTCAAGAAGAACACTTGATATCGTTTTCATAAATTTTATTCGTAGGTTATTTTGAAAGCGGACAAGGCAAAACTTTCGATCATATGTCTTGAATCGCATTGTAAAACAATTAGAGTGAATCTTGGGCAGGCTCACGAATGAGATTTACTCGAAATACAAATTAGTTTTCAATAGGGAACTTTTACTTAGCGCACCCGCACCACAGATGTAACGCGTGTTAAGCTCCAGTCGTTAGCTCACTCTTAATAAAATTTAGACTCAGACACTTCCCATTGCGAAAACTGTAGTACTAAATACAGTTCCTCTTGTTTTATTTTGATGAGTACTGTTGTGTCCTTGTACCATTTCTAGACGTTGTATACTGAGCAGAAATAAACAATGGTATAGTTCAGAAAACACTTAAGAAAGTTGGTTCTGAGGTACTAGTTACTGCTCAAAAAATTAAAAGTCGTATCGTTCATCAGATAACCTTTCACATACCGCTAGCTAACTGAGCGGTTTGACGCGTCGGAGGAAAATTGTACGATGACTTTTAACGCTCTGCTGCGTTCAGATAAATCTTGTGGGTCATCACTTCTTCCTTTCTTGCTCATAACTACTATAGCTACTTGAAGTTTCCTCCGCCTAGGATCATATTACATAATTGAATGAATCACTTGCTTACGCATAGGTTTTTAGCTTGAAGAAAAGAAATAAGCAGAAGCCAAATATTTCATCTGTTTTATCCTTGTATCGTGCATTGCCCTTTCTGAAGTAGTTACTATATACTTTTGTGTTGAACTCCCAAAGTGTCAAACTTCTCGTCAGATAGTGTCTATGAATTTCTGCTCTGTCCCTTGGCCATGAGTATAATCGGTTAAAGATTCCAATGTCCATTAACTGGTCTGAAGAACCAATGACCACCACATAATCAAAAACATTTCGTACATAGAATATCAGGGAAACAGTCATTGGTTGTCTTTTTAAAGAGCTATCGAAGCTCTAAAGACCTTAATGTCGACGAGGCAGTTTCAGACTAACCTTCTTACTTTCGAATTCGAGATCCTTACAGACAAGGCACCAGTTTAATGGGAAAAGGATGCGGGCAGTAATTTAGCCTTTTGTTAACAAAAATGCATAACGTCATGAAAGGATGAGAATCGACGTTTTCTGGTCACTAGAAGAAATATGTCAAGCAGACTGCAGGTTTTCACAATCTGAAAGGACTGGAATTATATGAGCGTCAGTAGAAAGAAAAATTACGTTGGCGGGAAGTGGAAAAATCGAACCTTTGAGATGGACCACAGTTCCAGTTAAATATCCATCCTGAGGGTTTATAGAGGAAAAGTGCAAATGCAGTGTAAAATACTATTTCTTTTGAAAGAAAATATTAGTGAGTTCATTATCTGTTATTCTGTCAGTCACTGGGCCATTATAAACAGTATTAAGTTTCTCGGCCACACATAAATAAAGTAATCGAAGGCAAATTATGCATCCGCTTTCAGAGTGAAGAGTCACAAAAAGAATTCATGTTTGTGCACGGTTATATGAGTAAGGAGAAAAGGAGTTTTACAAAAGGGACTAAAATGGCCTGTAAACGACAGCCATAGCTCAGTGCGACTGGCAGCGACGAGGGAACTGGCTACTGTCTGAACGTTTACCGATAGTTGGCAAATTTTCAAGTCGTCGTGAATCACACAAGCAAGTGGCGCAGCGCCAAGTGGATGTGTTTGGTTTCGTAACATCTTTTCTGCGTACGTATGCAGGCGTGGGCCCGTGCGCTCGGGTGTTACGCCTGTGCTTTGCAGTTATCAAGAAAATCTGTTACGTTGAGTTTTCGCGAATACCGTATACGTGTTATTTTAATTCCACAGGAGAGATTTCCTCACTAACATTTTCCTATGTGTGGTTCTTACTTAATAAGCATATGCACCTAACAAATACTTAGACGAACATTAAGTTTTGGTATAGAACGTTTCACTTTCGTCCTTCCATCCAGTTAACGATTTTTCACCCCAATTTCTGTGTCACGTACGGTTTTTTTCTATGAGAAAACCTTTTTTAAGAAGTTATTTTTCTTCGATATGTGTGACATCTCTTTCGTCAGCCTGAGACGGCAGACTTACATTCATTCACATTTTTATGTGTACACAGAAAAAATTTGTCACTTCGACGGACAAAATAAAATGGTTTAAATGCTTATTGTAACTCGCATTGTAACCTGCATTAAAACTGTGCAACGTGTGCTAAACTTGTCATCAGCTTACTACTCGCATTCTTCCCTTTTGATTTCTTCATGAAAACTTTACTGACCTAGCCTCTAGTCAGGAACAATGCGTATGTGTACCTTTGTTTACTTTTTCCTTGCTGCAGTTCGTCCCTACCTCCTTTCGTACCTATATGTGTGTGCAGCTGTGTAAATGGGAAGACACAAAAGTTCTGAAGCTCGCTCGTTACTGATTAGCGAGTATCATCGTGTCGTTAGGCTTACTTCAACTGGTAACAGTAGGATCGGAGGCATAGATTAGTGGCAGGAAGTAAATACTCCGCGCTGGTGGAAGATGCAGGTACTGGCAAAAGGTAACTCTCCCTTCCCCCACCAGCCATATGGGCGAAGGCACGCAAAGCTTTTTGCTCACTGTCCACCTGGAGTTGATAACTAATCGATGTGTTTGACTTGCTCTACTGTTAGGTCACGAACGAAGTGTTGTGTAAAATTATCTAGACATGATATTTCAGTTAGTTGTTCTTAGCAACAATGCATAGTCTTCGCGAAAAGTATTATTTTGCAATCTTGCTGTAAATTGATTTTATTGTAGGTACCTCGTGTAACACACTTTGTTCTGAGAAGTAACAATTACGCCTGAAGTCAGTGTTAAAATCAGTATCAAATGAATTATGTTATTTATGGAGAAACTTTATGTTCCTTATATCCATGAATTGCATTTTTATATTTAGCTGGTGTTTCCATTGTGTGGCAGCAAGCAGACATCGTATATTTGGAGAAACAGCCACCGTAGAGAGAGGCAGTGACAGCTGAGGTGGCAACTGGCCAACACTAGGGTGCCCTGGCTCACATCCACCGGCAAGCTAACCTATGAGATGTCAAAAGCACTTGTATTCCACATGCAAGTGCATGGGTCCACCACACAATATGGCGGGTGCACCTGAACGGGACAACCCACACCAGAAAACGAGACGGATGTCTGCTGCTGCAAGTGGCTACCGCGAAGCCCAAATGCCAGGTGTCAAAGGTGCCCATATCCAGCACATCCGTAGGTGCTGCTGCCATGCTCACTGATATCACACTATGATGATCTACTGCAGGGACCTGAATAGTGACTTGGACAACTGCAGAAGCGAAAGGAGTCACTCATCACATGTGAGGTGTGAGGAGGTTGGATTCTCATACTGAGGGGGCCTATCCTGTGAAGTGTTGTCCCGTCGAGCCTAGGCATCCAGTGTGCCACTGTGTCCACATTCATTCTGTCAATACAGTAAGAGTTTGGTTATAGTGTTGCGTGAATAGTCATGATTCTTCGATTTAAGAAATGGAAAGTTTCTCTGGATTGAATGAACAGTGAGTGGTGTAATGTGAGGCTCATGATAAATTACCATGTTTACTTTCCGTATACTGGTTTAGTTAATGTCAGCGGTCAGTTACTCAAGATACCTTGATAATGTTTTTGTACTATGTTTCCTCTTTGAATTTCATGCATATGAATAATTTCTACAATTTCTAATTGTCACATTTTAATCTTTCCGTTCCACTGCGATGGCCGGCCGCCAGTGGCCGTGCTGTTCTAGGCGCTTCAGTTTGGAACCGCGTGACCGCTACGGTCGCAGGTTCGAATCCTGCCTCGGGCATGGATGTGTGTGATGTCCTTACGTTAGTTAGGTTTAAGTAGTTCTAAGTTCTAGGGGACTGATGACCTCAGATGTTAAGTCCCATAGTGCTCAGAGCGATTTGAACCATTTGAACCACTGCGATGGTGTAATGCATCAATGACTGTGGACCACATTCCATGTTTTTGTTGATCAAGCTAGACTGTAAACCACTCGTCAAACATTGAGCAAATGTATAGATTTCCCTACACACTCTTACATGCGATAGACATTGTCTTCCATACCCCTTACCTTGTACACACTATCACTGAGAGTCGTTTAATGAACACATTTATGAGTACATAGTTTCTACCCACGCCAGCTTTTTCAGACTGATTGTAAACCATTGGTTGTATGTGTAATTAAGATAGCGAATGAACGATGCCCATTTCTTAAAACTGGACATGGAAAGTCATAATTAGTAAATTCCTATATGTTTATATACAGGTATCTCTTGATTCGTACAATGCGTTATCTTTAGCTTTCTTGCCCCTTTTTCTCATTGGTGAAAGAATGACCAGTTTTGCTGACATACTGTCATGTGTGATGTTTCAGTTAAGTACGTACAGTTTGATGTTTCCTGTATGATCCTGTCATTATCAGTGGTAGGTATTCATGCTCATAAAAGTTGATTCGTAATAGGGACCCTGGATCCCATACTCAGTTTTACATAGAATAGGATGATAAGAAAAATTCGATGTTGCTATACTTTTAGCAGGACCACCTCTACATCTTTTCTTTCCCTGGAGCAGAGCTTGATGAATGGGGAAAAGTATTTCCCACTTTCATTAAAGCTGTGCAACATGTGCCGCAACTTGTTTCCAGCAACTTATTACTCTCATTTTTTTCCTTTTTTTTTCTTCAAGGCAACTTATCCCCCGGTTAGGGAAGAACCGTGTGTGTACATTTATTTATTTTTCCCTTGATGTCGTTCGTCCCTACCTTCTTTCCTACCTATGTTCCGGACTGAGTGACACAAATGTTTTGAAGCATTTACTACTGAAAACCACAGTAGTAACGTTTGTCAAAGCATGTATGACTTGTGATAAATCTGCGATAATTTTTCTGCCGGTAGCAGAATAAATAACATTATCACAGAAGGCACAGTGTTATGCATTTTATAAAATTCTTATTATGAGGTCTGTCTCTTGTTCTATACCCCTATAAATCGGATTGCATCTGATTAAGTTATAAACCAGCTGTCGTACTGCCTTTGCCAGTTGGAAGAGATGAAATAGTGAGAAGGTGATGAAGTGCGAATAACATTGTAATGGACAACATTGTAATCATTCACAGCCGTAATGAGTAAACGCTCCCTGTACTTCTTTACCATTTCATTGTCCTAACCATTTCAATGAAATCCCGAGAGAGATCATGAGCTCCAAAGGAATTGATAAGTAGAAGCAGCTCACCTCTCACCTAGTAACTGTTTTTTGCACTGCCCAAGAACCTATCTCCCAGTTGAGACTGTATGACTTAGGTGTATTCAGTCAGGTGCTAAAGTCGCTATCCGTTGCGCTACATAAATTCATGTATTATCATTTTATTTGCCTGCTGGCGCACGTAATGCACTAAAATGTTATCAATGGGCATACAAACCAGCGGAGGGCGCGCGCGTGAGCCGCTACTAGCTAAGACGACAGGGCATAACTAGTAGGGGAAACTGGGGCACATTGGTGATAAGGGCACGATTACCACTAGCTACCTTGCTATTGCCAGTTCGTACAATTTCGTGAAACTGTCGTTATAATACGCTACCAACAAAGCTGGTTGGTGGCAACAATACTGTCGTCTTTCCACAAACGCGTCATTGCATTTAAATTGTCGAGCTAGGATAGGTAAGCAGTTTTACGTTTCCTTGTTAGTGAATGTAAATTTTGCTTCATCAAGATAATTTTTGTGTACTCCAGGACAACACTCATTATAAACAAATGAGTACAACGATTAAAGTACTTAGAGCAAGGATTGTTTGGACACAGCATACAACGATAAATGCTTAAAACGTCTCCGTAAACGATGTGCCACAATAGCACACTTAAATAAGGGCACGTCTTTTTGTAGGTAAGTACCCTTATTAATTTTAATAGCTCCAACATAGTCGAAGCTTGGTCATATCTACTGCAATCAATACGTATTCAAATTGTGTCATGCATTGATTTTAAACCAGTATCGATGCAATGATTGACTTTTTTTCTTCTAAAACTCAAAACCTGTATTCCAGAATTCAATTAAAACGGTTGTAATATAAATTGGAAATTATTATGCGTGGTACGTTGCATGTATCAGAAATGGACGTATCGCCCAATATAGTCATGTTTTTACTCATTGTCGTCCTGCCGTTTCGTTTTTAGACTGGTTCGAAATTATAAGAAGGAAAACTGAGGAAATAATTTTTCTGACGCAGCTGTGAGATTAGTAGCGATAGAAGTGAAACGGCAGAAAAGAGCTGTTAGGGAAGCGAGCAAAGAGATTAAAACTGCTAGAAAATTTCAGAGAGACACTGTAACAAATTAAAAAACTGAGACTGACACCTTATCACATATGGAATGTAGATGAAACTAGAATCACAACAGTGTAAATTTCTGACAGATTAATTACTCGAAGGACCACTTATTAGTATGGCTTTAGTTCTAACTGCAATTGGGAATAGCGTGCCTCAGTTTTTCATATTCCCTAGACTAACTTATAGCCTCATTTTGTCAGGATGGCCATTTTGGGAGCAAATGCAGTGCCCATCCCTCGTGTGGATGACAGAAGCTAGCTTCTTGAAATACATACAACTTTTGTATCACATTCTCGGTAATCCAAAGTCCATCCTTTCTTACCGCTAATTGACTTGGATGGCACTTTTTCAAGCGAATGTAGTGTCCGTCCCTCACGTGAATGAGAGAAGCTAGATTCTTGAAATACGTACATTTTGTATCGCATTCTCGACGTTCCAAAGACCATTCCTTCTTACTTCTATTGACTACCATCGTTTACATCTATAGGTTAAAGTCTTAGGTTTTCGCAGGGAAAATGGTGTCACACTTTTGTCTTTTCCACATAACTGTTGCCCTTAGTGCTTACACCTCGGTTAAGAAATATGTAAACTCAGCGTGCAGTGCGTAGGTGACAACAAACAAACGACCAATAACAAAATACGACCTTCCAGGCATTGTGAAACTGAACTACCGAACATAATCACGCTCAGAAACGTAATGGTTGGATTCAAAGTGTCAAGAATTTCCCCCTTAAACAGGGACATGATTACCAATACTGATTTCCTGCCTTCTTACATAACAGACCTTATTATAATGCTGTTGGTTGTTGTTTAATTGCTGAAGTTGGACCTCCAACTGCTCAAGAGCGCAATGGTGGGCCTATGATGTTAGTATCAACACCTGTAATGCTGAACATCACATCACCTGACAAATTGTGCTTCCCAAAGCTGAAGAAGTCAGGTCATTTGAGATACCGTAACGAAGAAAAAAAGACGGCAGACAAATGGAAAATAGCTTCAGCAATACTGGCAGACACTCCAGTGAAAGACGCTCTACAACGCGAAAATGCCTCCACAGACAGAAAGGAAAACATTTCAAAGAGAAATATGGATATTCTGCATAAAAAACTATTTTCTAAAAAAGCTGGTCAAGCTAAATCACATGATAAAACTCCTGAAATGAAGCGCAGAAAGAACGCTGGCTTTCCTAATAAGATTCTTCTGGATGAAGCAGGTGATTGTCAGAATTCCCTGTGTCTTAGGTGTCATAAACATTTTCTCACAGAAATGCAGGTGATGAATAGATCCAACGCACAAGTTGTAAGAGGTGGGCTCATGCATCACGCGTGAAAAACAATGTGAAAGGGCTTTTCTACGAATGTTTTAACTGTGAAGATTCTATCGGAGAATTCACACGAAGAGTAATAAAAATTTTGGACATACTTTTCTGTCAAAATTATCATAACGATGATAACATAGTCAATAATTGTAGTTTTTTCATAACGATGCAGGAATTTGTTCTAAATTAAACTGTGAGTATTCCATGATTATTTCCAATTAATTAACGAATGACATAGCTAAATTTAATAATAAAAACGCATGGCGTAATTTATCCTAACTGCTGGGCCAACTTGCCCCGTGAGGGGTTGGCTCAGTTGGTATTACCGTATTAAACATTTTTTTATGAATGGACAAAGAGCGAGAAGCCTTAATTACTAAGTTTTATAGATGCTGAAACCATGTAGCAATGTTTCCGCATAAAAAAATTAATTGCAAAATTTTAAATAAAAGCTAAAGAGTTTTTAAAAACTGGCTCAATTTGCCCTAGTCTTCCCACTTACATTTAACAAGTATCCCTGAGATTAATTTCTGGTCATTAAGAGAGTTCACACACAAGGAGAGCGTTTCAAGATGACGAAACATTGTATAAAAAATCAGCTACGATGTATATAACGACAAATTTCTACTAATGAAGCTTACGTTTACAGTCATTCTGTTGACTAGCAATTAGGTCTGAGCGTAGAAGCATGGAACAAAAGCAGAACAAATCAGATGTCTTCGATAGGTATTAAAACAGACACGCCAGCCTGCAATTAGATTTGTGAATTTGTGTGATGCCAGTAAGGTATCAGCCGTGTTTACGCGTCTGGTATTTACAATTTCTCTCTAAGATCAATGTGTGTGTTGTTTACAAACTCTGAAATATTATCGCTGGATACAACTAGAAACAGGAGAGATACGTGTCAGGCGAGTTATATGAAATTATTTTCTCACGGACGTGGCACGTCGTCGTAAATTTAAGTAAACAGATAGTTAAATGCAACAAATATTGCTTTTTGGTTGTAATGCGTTCCCTATGTACCGTGCAAAACCATGATATTCCATAAGGATTCAAGATACAAGATAAAAGTTATCTACAAGTAACGGCTAAAAAAAGGGCAAATATTTTCTCTGTAGGTAGCTACTTCAAGAAATACAGCAAGAAGCCTATGTCTTGCATTGAATTATTTGTACCGATATGTGGACCGATCTTTCATCCACCTTCAGTTGGCGTAGTACACTTTTATTCTCATCAGAGCAACATTTTTGTCGACTGCATTGGGATCGCTGCAGCTGGTTTGTGTAAAATAACAATTCCTTTGGCTACAACGTCTCCGAGTTGTTTAGTTATATTTAGTAACTGAGAACCTGGTGTTGTCCGGGCATGTATTTATTGCAATCTTCTATTAGTCCATGTCCTCCATTTCCCTCTCTCTGTCCATCACCTTACCCCTCGCTATTCACATCCTCCATCTCCTCCCTCTGTCCATCTGTTCCTCCGACTCTCTGTCCATCTGTTCCTTCCCTGTTAGTCCATCTGCTCCTCCCACCCCTATTCGTTCATCTCGTCTAATCCCCTCTTTCTTCCCGCCCGTTCCACCTCCCTTTCTCTGTCCATCTCCATCTCCTTCACCTCTTCCTCCTGCTCTCTCTGTCCATCACCTCCCCCTTCCTTCCTCTGTCCTTCTTTCTCTCTCCTCTCTCTGTCCTTCTCCTACTCCCCCCTGCCTGTGTAAATCTTCTGCTCACCTCCTCTCTGACTGTCCATCTCATCCTCATCCACTCTATCTCCACGCTACCACTCCTACACAAAAATGAGGTTGCTGTTATTTGACGCCACAGTATTTCTTTCAAGCAAATAAGTTGTGAGTGTACCAAGTCTGGTTTAAATCAATGCAGGGGCTTAAGAGGAGCATTTTATTCTTGGCTTTGCCAGCGAACGTACATGTCACATCCTGTATCTCTCACGAATTTCGCCCTGCAGTTTCGTTTTCATGCTGCTCGTTGTTTGTGACGTCATATCTCCTGATCTA
Organism: Schistocerca piceifrons; assembly: GCF_021461385.2. NCBI lineage: Eukaryota > Metazoa > Arthropoda > Insecta > Orthoptera > Acrididae > Schistocerca > Schistocerca piceifrons. The sequence goes on from NC_060149.1 coordinate 836,358,288, forward strand.
TGTGTCGTACAATGATATAATATTGCAGGTGTATTCAGCGAAATATTTGGATACTTTCTATGAAATTTGTTGCGAATATAATTAGTGGGAAAGAAGTAATAAATTTAAATGTCATACATGATGGGGCATCTTTTCACGCATATCGTTGTTTATGATGTCATATTTCCTGAACTATGTGTCGTATACTGATATAACTTTCCAGGTACATTAAGGGTTGTATTTGAATACTGTCTGCAAAATGAGTCACTAATACAGTTAGTAGTAAGTTAAAACGTCGTGCCTAATGCGGCAGTAAGTGACAAACTATTTTCCTTTCATCATTTTTGGCGGTTGTCAGCGAAAAAAATTCATAAAGGTTTCAAATTATGCGTTAAGTTTGTTGCAAGACACTAATTGCTCTCATTCTCAAATACTGGATGAATAAAATCTGGGTAGAAAGCTACATAAGAAAATGGCTGGTTGCTGTAATTTAACCCACAGGCAAAGAACTGAACGACCTCATGGTAATGTCAATGTTGATTTTTATCCAGCAATATATCGAGGATGACATTGTTTTTAAAATGGAAATATGTATTTGTACATACAGTTTAGTAATTTAACCATTGTTTGAAGTTACACTGAAAAAATGACCAGACACAGCTCAACACTTCCCCTCTCCTAAACTTCATATAATCATCTTTGTTGTTCTTTACTTCCCACACTCTCTCTTCCCATATATTCCCATTTTCCTGTATTCAGTAAGTTGTTTTGTTTTGTTGCAGTAGTCTTTGTATTTCACATAGACTGTAGTTTCAATAGTTAAGGCTTTCTTTTAACTGGTACTTGTATTACTGTCCATGTTTAACAACCCTTGTAGTTGTCTCATCAAATACTATTCATATTTTACTTTGCTCATTTATTTAACGAAAATTGGTACACAGCCACTGCTTTGACTATAATGTTAATGTTAAAATGCAGTACCACCACACCATCAAACTGTAGGTTCCCGCAAACACCTCCATTTTCCTGCCTTTATTTATTTCTGTTTATCTTATTGATATTGCTTAAGTTACTTACGTATTCTGTATATACATTGATAACTGTCTCTTCTTTTAATTGGTTATCACTCTCCATGTTTCATACCTCCTGATGCAGCCTTGTCTAGTTCTAATTTTTTTTATTTTATTAGTTTTGTTTATTAATAGAAACTGTTATGTAGGCATGCTATTCCTATTTTGTGCTAAAGGTTTTCCTGTCTACTCCACTGTTATTTATGTACTGCTCAGTTTTTACTTTCTGAATGTTTCTGCTTCAGTCTAGATGTGTTAGTTCTCTTCCAATGTTGTCTGCTAACATTTAACTTCTTTGGTGATAATACTCAGTATATGTCTGAAGATGGCCTTGTAAGCCGAAAACCGGTTAATAATAAAAGTAATATTGTAGAACAAAAGCAAACTGGTGCTTTTCATTTATTAAAAGAAGTAGTCGTTGTGCTAAATATGTAGGCGATGACTGTCGCCATAGAACAAATCTGCCCACTGTATTATGTAAACACCAGATGTCGGCGGAGAACGTGTTCCGTGCTGGCAGTCTTGCCATTTACATTCTCCAGTCATTTTTAATTTAATTTCATAATTTAACACATTTCTTAGCAACGACTAAAGCAACTTCTCAAATTTGCTTACTGAGACAGATTATCTCCATTCGTACCTCCGATGAATGCAATTTTAAGAGTGAAGATATCACAGCATCACGCACGTCGTGAGTTAAAAAACGTTCAGGAAGCCTGAAGCAGAGGCTCACAATAGTCGCTGACTGACCGCGTTTTCAGCGTGCTCATTACCGCCGACTACTTCGATCGGCACAGCGCGGCAGCGCTAGAGATCGATGACAGAGCAGCGTATGCGAGATGCAGAGCCGCGACCGCAATGCAACTGAAAGCGAAGCTGGCGAGGCCATACGGGCGGGCAGGTTGGGGTGTGACAAGGCTGTGAGAACGGTATTAATGAGGAAGCGCTCGTTGGGACCCCGAGCCTCAAGTGCCACTGCCGCGGTCCGCGTACTGTCAAAGTTCCCGCCCGCCCGACTCTTCCTGAGTAGAGCCCTCCTGCAACTGGCCGCTTCCCGCGGCTGCGCTCTCGTTTGCAGTATCCAGGCTGCCGGCTTCGCGGCATACTTCAATTGAGGAATTCCTCTACATACGAGCTCGTCTATTGATGAAATGTGGACCATTCACTACATTCCAATCTCTGAGACGGCAACTGCGAGCAGAATAATAAGTAAAAGAAAAACCCGATGTTTCCTTGACACCTAATTACTTCAGTACAATGGTAAATCGAAGTCAGAACAGATTACTGGGTGGATAATTTGAATCGTCATGCAAGATGTAGGAAAAGGGGGAAATGATGAGGACTATGACTCTGTTGATGCTAACAATGAAGATACATTTCTTGTGCAACGCAGCTAGCTCTTTATTCGCACGAAGTAATGGTCGCTATCGACAGGAGATCTCAAGTTGATTCCGTATTTCTAGATTTCCGGAAAGCTTTTGACACCGTTCCTCACAAGCGATTTCTAATCAAGCTGCGGGCCTATGGGGTATTGTCTCAGTTGTGCGACTGGATTCGTGATTTCCTGTCAGGAAGGTCGCAGTTCGTAGTAATAGACGGCAAATCACCGAGTAAAACTGAAGTGATATCAGGTGTTCCCCAGGGAAGCGTCCTGGGACCTCTGCTGTTCCTGATCTATATAAATGACCTGGGTGACAATCTGAGCAGTTCTCTTAGGTTGTTCGCAGATGATGCTGTAATTTACCGTCTAGTAAGGTCATCCGAAGACCAGTATCAGTTGCAAAGCGATTTAGAAAACATTGCTGTACGGTGTGACAGGTGGCAGTTGACGCTAAATAACGAAAAGTGCGAGGTGATCCACATGAGTTCCAAAAGAAATCCGTTGGAATTCGATTACTCGATAAATAGTACAATTCTCAAGGCTGTCAATTGAACTAAGTACTTGGGTGTAAAAATTACGAACAACTTCAGTTGGAAAGACCACATAGATAATATTGTGGGGAAGGCGAGCCGAAGGTTGCGTTTCATTGACAGGACGCTTAGAAGATGCAACAAGTCCACTAAAGAGACAGCTTACACTACGCTCGTTCGTCCTCTGTTAGAGTATTGCTGCGCGGTGTGGGATCCTTACCAGGTGGGATTGACGGAGGACATCGAAAGGGTGTAAAAAAGGGCAGCTCGTTTTGTAATATCACGTAATAGGGGAGAGAGTGTGGCAGATACGATACGCTTGTTGAGTTGGAAGTTATTAAAGCAAAGACGTTTTTCTTCGCGGCGAGATCTATTTACGAAATTTCAGTCACCAACTTTCTCTTCCGAATGCGAAAATATTTTGTTGAGCCCAACCTACATAGGTATATCAGAGCTCGAACAGAAAGGTTAAGGTGTTCGTTTTTCCCGCGCGCTGTTCGGGAGTGGAATGGTAGGGCGATAGAATGATTGTGATTCGATGAACCCTCTGCCAACCACTTAAATGTGAATTGCGGAGTAATCATGTAGATGTAGATGTAGAGTGCTGGTTCTCCGTACTGGAGAACCAGCTGCGACAAACCTTTTTTTTGTGGACTCGTTTAAAGTTATTACTTTAAACGCAAAGAGTAGCAAGTTATGACATTTCTACATGTTATGAAGCAGCAGTTTTTCACCTTTATACCTTGCACATCTTTTAAAATTCTTTTCTTTCTCCGGATGGTTTTTTTGTTCAGCGGATGCTGTCAGCCATCCCCACACTCAAACTTCTTTCTAAGATTTTTCCGACTCTGTTACGAAATTTAAGTTAGTCATGTGACAAGATACAAGTGAAGGGAATCGTATAAAGAGGGAGTAATAACGCAGAAACACTGCTGTGGCAACATTCTAGTTTTAGCTGTTTGCGAGATCCCCTGTGGTACTCAACCTCCATAAAACGTTACACTACAGGCAACTTTTATGTAAAGCATACAGGGAGAAATAATCATCTATAAATTTGTTTGGAGTAAGTTGTTCGCTGTACATGTTAAAAAGGCCATAGGAAATTTTACAGGAGACGTACAGTACAACTTGTCATTCCTTTCCACTCGTGACAGCGAAAATTAAGTTAACCTTCTCCTGTATCAAGCAGTGAATCGACGCAGAGAACTCCTCCTTACTGTTGTGTGCAGTTTTCTCGCTCTTGTGGTTCCCTGAACCAATTCTTGTACCGCCACTGGGGTCTTTAGAAGATGCATACAGTCTACCTATGTGGCTATAAGTGGAATGCGTATACTTAACTCTGCCGGAAGGAAATCTCTGCATGTCTTAAATTTGAGTTAGTTATCAATCATTATAAAGAAGTAAAAAGTCCCACTGTTAAACACATAGTTAGAACTTAGAAATTACATAAATTCCGGAGCATGACTGGCAATAGAGATGAGATGTGGATTGTACTGTAATACCGACTGGCTGGCTTGACGTACAACAGAAATCTTGACTACACTTGGTACAACTTCACAGCTATTCAGATATTGTTAAGAGTTTAACAACTGTTATTTGTTTTCTGATATAAATATTTTGAAATATTTCAAAATTACAACCCTGCAACTTCGCAACAAAATTGCGCGGAATTTTCGATTTAAGTACTATAACCATTTAACCTCACATATTTGTTTACTCTGTATTTTATCGTTTGGAGGTTAGTTATGTTCACATAGGGCGCTTCTAACACTGTTTTCTACCGTAGGGCACCAACACACCAAGAATATTTCGCTACAGTGGAAAAATAAAAATCGAAAACCGACGACTATGTAAAGTGCATCTTGTAAATCTTGTGAACAGCCTTCTGATGATGAACTTGTCAGTTCGAAACCGGTTACGGCGCTATTCACTTAAATAAATAGCAGTATTAATAGTTGCTGGTTGCTGTCTTCTTCTTTGTAAGAATCAACCTACATTAATTGATATAAATATCTTACTACATTCCGGCGCTTTAGTAGCAAACACTGTAATAGTCTCAAGGTAGCTTTTAATAATTCACTCTTCATAATGAGAATGTCTTACTTTCGCGCCTATATGTCGGTGGGTCCTCGACATGCAGAAATCTTCGAGCAGAATTTACTCCTTAGGTTTACTCATAGGCATCACACCACAGACGAACTTCAGTGCCATATGGCACGTCCGTTATCGCTACATGTGTTCCGATAGTGGGAATCGCTCCTTACTCGTCACTATAGCATTCTACTTTGATGCTTAAGAAACCTAAATATACTGTTACGTAGAGCGTCACAATAAATTGTTAAAATTAGCAAATAAAATGGGGTCCAAAATAAGAAGCACATCACAAACTGTAAGTCACACAGCTACATAAGGAATGGCCGCATTTAACCCTTTATTTCTTGGGAATCGATACATTTACAACATTTGATGAAGTTTTAATATCCATTTGTGCAAAGTTTCTCAGTTTACATAAATATTTATAATGAACGTGCATTATTCTTCTTAGAATGAAGTGGCGTAAACTAAAGGTGATACAAAAAAATAAAATCTTTATTATCTTTCTCATTTCATAAAATTGTTATGAAGACAGAACCGCATAAACTATCAATAATTAAACGATACCAAACTTCACGAATCATGTTAAGGCTATATCTAATAGAATAAAGGGATATGAAGCGATCTTTAAAAAGCGAGCTCTATTATACTACTCATTCTCTTGGATCTACTCACGCTGTATAAAAATTTCCTTTCATGGTAACAATAGTGGTGAACCTAGTCTAATGAGTGAACCATAAAACAAATCATTCTGATATGTCGACAGTTCGTACTTTGCAAAATAACCTGTAAGAAGTGCATATATCCTTGTAAAAAGAGATCTACGGATGAATAAAGCTACTACTACTACTACTAGTATTACTACTACGTATACTTTTCTGTAGTGCACACAGAGAGAAATAATCATCTGTAAATTTGTTTTGAGTAAGTTGTCCGTTGGATAATATGTTAGTTACATTATAGTTTTGAACAACAGTAAAGTTCAAACATTTTTCAGTGCTGTGATTCTTGAGTTTCTCCCGGCGTATTTGATAATCAAAATATCCACGGGTGTACTGCCGGTCTACAGTGCCCAACGGGCACAATATTTCGGCGATCATACATGTCGCCATCATCAGCTGCGGTACATCTCCTCCCCGTAAAGGTGTATGATGTGATTCTTGAGTTTCTCCCGGCGTATTTGATAATCAAAATATCCACGGGTGTACTGCCGGTCTACAGTGTCCAACGGGCACAATATTTCGGCGATCATACATGTCGCCATGATCATGTCGTCTGGTGATGGCGACATGTATGATCGCCAAAATATTGTGCTCGTTGGACACTGTAGACCGGCAGTACACCCGTGGATATTTTGATTATTTTTCAATGCTCTTTAAATTTGATAATAGCGCATATAAAACTGTAAGTATCTGGTACAGTCAGTATCAGAAAGAAACTATATTGCAATGTCACATGGAAGGGAACACTAATATTCACGGGAACATGAAAGATTTAAATTAATTCCTTGTATGTTCTAAATTTTGAAAATTTTTTCGTTCTGAATTCATAGTAGCCTCCCACAGATACGTAGTTCCACAGCTTTCTTTTAGTAGATTCTTTTATTGTCAGCTGGAGCCCTGAGGATGAAGGTGTGCTTCGAAATTTGCATTTTCTAACAAAATAAGCTACTGCAAGACAGGAGATGAATTATTTAACGTAATTTAACAAACATATTTGCATGAGTGTGATGATACCTAACCAATAAATAGATAATAAATTCACAAAACGCAAAGGGTAATACACCTTGTAGTTGTTACCTTACTTTACTACTTAGGAAAACTTTGTCATAAATGACAAATGACATCTTTCCTACGTAGCTAGAGAACGAAAATTATATAGCCAATAACTCAATGCGTAAATTTGAAACTTTTTTTGATTGCTAAGACCCATGAAAGGTACGGAACAACGTCGTAGAACGAAAATATTTGTAAACTATTTTATGGAAATGCGTTTCTTTATTTTAATGAAACCACTATGACGTTTTAGTGAACATCCGTAACTGTTCTCTCATACAGAGATCATCAGTTTAGCTGCCGTGAAACTCCAATAAATTTCCATTCCACTTAATTGGCAAAGAGTAGCAATTTTTCCTGTTTTGTTTTGATATGTTTGTCATTTCTTGATATTTTTTTTTTATTAATATGTCATCGCCTTCTGTGTAGTGTGAATTTTCTTTTACAGCTTCGAAAAAATTTAAGGATTCTGGCTAATATTATACGAAACCTTTAAAATAATTGTATTCCACTAAAGTAAGTTTTATCCCATTGCCACTTCTGTAACTCCGTATGTTCCCTGAGCTAACGTATGTAATATTTTTGTCATTTAACCATTTTGTCGAATAATGAAGCAAGTGTTTTTCATACATGGGAGAACAGAGACTAACTGGATTTCTTGTTGCAGGTTATTGTATACGTCTGCAGCCAAAGGATTTTCAGTCTTGTTGGACTATGTTAGTGAGTACATTCGCTTCGCAACGTGTCTCTTCTTTAGAATCGCTCACATTGTTGTATCATTAATTTAATGTTATTTATTCACATTTCATGTACAGTACTAACTCACATTAAGTTATATAATGTATCAAAAATCTGACACTACAACTTCGTTTTTGAGTGTTGCCTATAGGATTTATTTCATGGTTACTTTTTTGTGGCACAATAAATTGCGATAAACTTGCAGGTGCGTCGAATGCCTAAAGCCATGCAATATGCAATATCCAATACGTGTGCAACACGTGTTGATAAAAAAACCATCAATCAAATTTTTTTAGTACCATATGGTCACCGTCACTCAATATACTTCTTAGTTTACTCAGAGCAAAGAATTTACTTGTTTGGACATGTGCATTAATGGAAGTTATACATGTCATTATATTTTAGAGATGCAGGTGGTACTTATTCCTTGTATTTTCCACGTTGCTATAGTACCTTGCTGAGATCGCATCCATATTTACAAATAATAATACGCAAACAGGGAAAGGAGAACATTATAAAAGCCTCAGTGAGATGCCTATGCAATCCATATTGAATAAAAAACTACGCAATACCACCACCGTTACTGATACTAATGCTAACTTCCCCCATCAAAAATTCATATGTTTTATTTGTTCAGAAAAAAATGTAAGGAAACTTTATTAGCCCTCAGACTTAAAAATCACGTCTTATTTTTGTTTCACATCACATGATATCGATGCATGAAAAGATAAACGACTTTTCACTCATTTAGATCATTTTAAGTAATTTAATGATTGCTAGAAAATATATAATGCAGAAATCGATTCGAGAACTTCAGTAACGTAATTCGGAGTTTTTTTATTTATTTATTTTTTTAATTTGCAGCCATATTGGCCATTAATCGATCCTCTCGACCCTCTCTGTTTCAAATATATGAAAAGATTTTCAAATACCGCTACCAGTCACAAAATTTGTTGACTACAAAATAATATCTTAAGTGACTCGTCTCTAAGTGACATTTCATCGTCAGGCTATCGTCGCATAACAAAAATATTATTATAAGTGTATACAGATATTACAATTTGTCATGAAACAAAAATTTAATGTCTTCAGATACTTACGTTAATGTTTTATAATGCCAATATAGCCTGGACATGAGCTAACACCTCGAAACATGTTGATAAATAAATAACTTAGTAGTCAACAAATTTTGTGACAGGTAGCGGTATTTGAAAACCTTTTCATATATTCTTTTATGGTATGGTTACAATTAGAAAATCTGTCGACATCAGCATTCGAAACTGCTCTAGAGCAACCATACCCAGCTAGATTCCCGGGTATGTTAATGGAATAGTGTTACTGTTTGGTTCGTTTGATATGTCGTTTAAATCTTCAAACGTCTTCTATGGAGCTCACTTTGGAATACTTCATCAAAAAAACTGAAGGATACCTTGCAGCTGTATAATCTAGAGTAATATTTGGAGTTAAATCATCGCTTCAGCTAAAGACAGGATTATGGTTCAAACTGGTTACGAGAGTCAGGCTGTGAAATTGTGTTCAGAAAGAGTTACTGGTGATGAGTGGACGGCTTCATAACGCATATGGACACAAGGAGCGCTGTATTTAATGGCTTAGACATGAGATAAACGGAAACAAAAATAAACTAATTATTGTATGCCCAATATCGAAGAACCCGTTACACGTGGACGATCTAATTCCTTTAAACGGGAAACGTAAGTAGCACCAGACGTCACTCATTCTTTTCAGTTATAGTCCCCTAAAGCTTGGAAGGTTGCAAATATCTGGACGATGAGAAGCTGATATTAATAATGAGAGGAAATGTTAGACTTCAACGTTAACTTTCCAAAGAAAATTATTCCTTAATTACTTTCATTTGTTAGAAGGTATTTTCTCCAAGCAATTCATACCCCTCAAACACTAATACTCATTAGGGTCTTGCATGCCATATAAAGTGGACAGTGAAATAGCAGAAAGGAGTTTTGCCTTTTCCAGTTCATCGGCGAGGTGCTTTGTAGCACTTTCGCAGGAATGGGACTTAAAAATTTAAATTCAGGTATTCGCTGTATGAGCTGTTATTTAACGTCCTGGTCTTTTCGCAAGAGCTATGTGGGATGGAGTAAACTGTTGCTTGACTATTTTGGAAACACGCGCTATCGGAATTTCAACAGTAAACCGCTCACTGATGTATAACGCCTTTTTTTATGTAGCGCTGCATATAGGTGTGGATCTTCTTGACGCTGACGCTTACTAACGGGACCCATGGGCTAAAGACACCGTGCCTCTTGGATCTTCACTATCTCTTTTACTAAAACTCCTTTGTAAGGGTCCCGGGCTAAGAGAAATACTCAGCAGTCGGTCAAACGAGTGTTTTGTAAGCCGCTTGTTTCGTAAACGAGATACACTTCCTTACGATGCTTCCAGTGAATCTTCCTGTCTCCTACCTTCCCTATAGCTACTTAAATAAACGTTATACTTTAAATCGTTCCGGACGCAGGTATAGGTTTCTGATTACTTCTGGTGACAGATCGCTAATTGTGTAGTCAGACAGTAATATGTAGTTCCACCTAGCAATATGCAGTACCTAAAATTTGTTCGTGTCAGGGATCAGTTTCCAGTCTTTCACGAAGTGCTGATACCTTGCAGTTATCCCTGCATTTCGTTGTAACATACTGGCGTTGCAACGTCCTATATGACTTCGCCTTTATCCAATCGCTAGTAACCCTTCGCTTCTACGACATACTCTAAAATACAGCTAGAAACGGAGGAAATTTTTGAATCTCTATAGATGGGCTTAGATATACCGTTACGTACAGCCTTATTTCTTCGTTGAACGGCTATTCTGCATTTTGTAACCTGCTATCACCAATCTTAATATCTGTCATTTCGGTGTCCGTGCGATTGCAAGGAGGAACTCTATGACGATCTTATGTACCAAAAAAATTTCGCACGGCTTGATTTTGTACTTCAGTCTTATGTGTGTAATTCTAAGTTAAGGTCTCAAAGTAATCTTTGAGCAATTGTGCTCATGAATTTGATACGTTTACTGACATTACGTAAAACAATTTCAAACTATTTTCCGGAAGATCGATAAGCAGAAATCTACTTTAGAACTCACTCCAATTTCTTTTTTTTTTCCACCTTACTCTCATTTTGGCTCCGTTAAGCTCTTTTAGTCAACAAGGATATCACTTTGTATAAATGTGTTATGATACTGTGTGTAACGACTTCCTAATACTACTACTGAATTATGGCAGGTCATTCCCAGCCCTTTCAGTCTTGCCAGGCATATGCCTGATTAAGGCGTATTATGACAACTGTGACTGAGCTAAATATGGAAGAGGTTTTTTTTCTTGTATATCTTTCAGTCTGTGATCCAGTAAAATGCATTTACACGGTTCATTATTCGTTCCTGAAATGCATATTTACCAGAAAATCATCAGATTCCTTGACTCTTATTTGTGTATCTTTGACCTCCTGTGTGAAGGATTCAACGATATGTGGAAAAGATTCATTGTGTCGACCTACCAGAGAACGGTTCTCATCGCTGTACAGTTGGCATGTGTTAAAAGTACGTACTGTTGTGAATTGTAGTAACAGTTGGGAACCACTTACAAACTGTATCATTTAATGAATAGGTAATTTTTCACAATTTTGCCTTTCAGCTATAGAAAAAAAGATATGAAGTAACGTTTAAAAAAATTAGATGTACCATTCTAAATTATAAAGTCCATTCGATTTGTTGAGACATATTACTACTATAATGCCAAATAACAAAATAATCTGATAATTTTTAACACACTGAAATGAGTCTGAATTTTCTCCGCAACAAAGAAACAGAAGGAGGAACTGTACTACGCGATATATGTACCCTAAATACTCCTTTTTTCCTGTTCACGCGGCTTGCACATGACATCTGTATAGGTAACAAAATCCAGTCTTGCAGAAGATATTTTTGTTGTAGCATTAACTAAATATAATATTGGGATATAGTGAAAGCAACTCATTTTGAAGCTGAGAAACTTGAAGATACAGAAAAGAAGTGTTGTCAGTTTATGAACTAAACTAGTGAATAAACATAACATTCTGTTATTTGCGGCATAATATCTAATTATTACACAAATGTTTTCAATATACGTAACAGTAATCCTGTGTTCAGAACGTTAACAGCTACTTATAATTACAACATAAATGAGCCCACAACAGGAGAAGTGTCATCTTGTGTGAAATTGATTTGATGTGCGAATTTCGCTGGTACAGCGCTACAGTAATCATAGGAGACGTAAAAAATGAAGGAAAAAATTCTGTGTAGCTTACAAAATGGTTCAAATGGCTCTGAGCACTATGCGACTTAACTTCTGAGGTTATCAGTCGCCTAGAACTTAGAACTAATTAAACCTAACTAACCTAAGGACATCACACACATCCATGCCCGAGGCAGGATTCGAACCTTCGACCGTAGCGGTCGGTCGGCTCCAGACTGTAGCGCCTAGAACCGCACGGCCACTCCGGTCGGCTGTGTAGCTTACAGGAAGGCCGGAATGTCGTCATACTCTTTTCTGCCTGTGTTCACAAAATTATCGTAGTATTTACGTTGTTGATGCTGCACACTCAACAAACTGTTAACTTTTGACAAAAATTCAAATAATACAATAAAATGTTACAGAAGAGTTAGACGCAGTTGAAGGCTAGCGCATAACATCTGAATAGACCCATTGAGCTTTTTAAGTTGCCAACGGTTTTATGGCCTAACTTATTAGTAATGTGTAGGGCAAAATAATATGTACGGGTATTAAGCAGGAAATGAAGGATTACATTTACTAATTCACACCATACTTATCTCAGTGCAGGACGTAAACAATATAGTCGAATATAGAAACTTCCTGAACACATAACTTCTACGCTCAAACGTTTTTACACAAATGCGTTTCCGAGATGTTATAAGACAGAGGTATGAAATGAGTTTTCATTTTTGTTGAACTTTATCTGTTACTGAATGGATAAAACAGCCGTTGCGGAACGAAAATTATTAGCTGTAGTCGATATCTCTGTTGATGATACGAAATGTTATACTTGTATATGCGTCACTCTTGTTGTGAGTAACTGCTTCGCTACAGCTATTTAAAATTTCAGAATACCTTCTCGTGGTGACATAGTGAACGAGCTGAATTTATTTGGGAACCGTACCGGTGCAGTCTCACGCACACTGGTATACCACTACTCACATCTTTGAATTTTGTAAAATCAACTATAAATCGATAAATTAATAGTGTATACAGGGTTATTACAAATGACTGAAGCGATTTCACAGCTCTACAATAACTTTATTATTTGAGATATTTTCACAATGCTTTGCACACACATACAAAAACTCAAAACGTTTTTTTAGGCATTCACAAATGTTCGATATGTGCCCCTTTAGTGATTCGGCAGACATCAAGTCGATAATCAAGTTCCTCCCACACTCGGCGCAGCCTGTCCCCATCAATGAGTTCGAAAGCATCGTTGATGAGAGCTCGCAGTTCTGGCACGTTTCTTGGTAGAGGAGGTTTAAACACTGAATCTTTCACATAACCCCACAGAAAGAAATCGCATGGGGTTAAGTCGGGAGAGCGTGGAGGCCATGAAATGAATTGCTGATCATGATCTCCACCACGACCGATCCATCGGTTTTCCAATCTCCTGTTTAAGAAATGCCGAACATCATGATGGAAGTGCGGTGGAGCACCATCCTGTTGAAAGATGAAGTCGGTGCTGTCGGTCTCCAGCTGTGGCATGAGCCAATTTTCCAGCATGTCCAGATACACGTGTCCTGTAACGTTTTTTTCACAGAATAAAAAGGGGCCGTAAACTTTAAACCGTGAGATTGCACAAAACACGTTAACTTTTGGTGAATTGCGAATTTGCTGCACGAATGCGTGAGGATTCTCTACCGCCCAGATTCGCACATTGTGTGTGTTCACTTCACCATTAAGAAAAAATGTTGCTTCATCACTGAAAACAAGTTTCGCACTGAACGCATCCTCTTCCATGAGCTGTTGCAACCGCGCCGAAAATTCAAAGCGTTTGACTTTGTCATCGGGTGTCAGGGCTTGTAGCAATTGTAAACGGTAAGGCTTCTGCTTTAGCCTTTTCCGTAAGATTTTCCAAACCGTCGGCTGTGGTACGTTTAGCTCCCTGCTTGCTTTATTCGTCGACTTCCGCGGGCTACGCGTGAAACTTGCCCGCACGCGTTCAACCGTTTCTTTGCTCACTGCAGGCCGACCCGTTGATTTCCCCTTACAGAGGCATCCAGAAGCTTTAAACTGCGCATACCATCGCCGAATGGAGTTAGCAGTTGGTGGATCTTTGTTGAACTTCGTCCTGAAGTGTCGTTGCACTGTTATGACTGACTGATGTGAGTGCATTTCAAGCACGACATACGCTTTCTCGGCTCCTGTCGCCATTTTGTCTCACTGCGCACAGCCGAGCAAGACTTTATGAGTTTTTCTACGTATCTGTAGTGTGTCGTGACCATATGTCAATGAATGGAGCTACAGCGAATTTATGAAATCGCTTCAATCATTTGTAATAGCCCTGTACTATCTGATGGCATGTAAAGTATTAGTGAAATAAACCAACGGCAGCAGAGACTCGTTCCCTATGAGTAGTGGTTCGCAGGAATGCGACAGATGTATTCCTCGAAGGCACGTTCTACTCGTCGAACTGGCAGCTGCTAGCACGTCTGGCAAGAAAATGCTCCCGATTTGCTGCCATCTTTTCTTTTCGCATTTAAACTTTAAATGGGCGCTGGTGCGTGCTAAGCGAGGCGTTAATTTGGCATTGTCGCTATTGTTGCGGCGCTCTGCTGCTCCGCAGCATCCCGGCAAGGGGCGCCGGCCCCCGCCAAAGAGGTCAGGTTCCCAGACCGCTTACAATATCCAGCTTGTCGCGGTTGAATTCAGGTTTTTACGGCGGCCCAGAGACGAAGAAAAAGTGCTCCCAGACTCCACCTCCCCGACCAATGGGAGCGCGCGCTCGTGCCCTGCAAACCGCCAATGATGAGACAACGTATACGGATGTCGTGGTGGTATCGCCTAGTGGAACGAGCCTGCTATTTCAAGTTTTTGTTCGTGTACGCGACGATTGGATTTCTTCGCTTACTGCAAATGAGTCGCTTTCGGCATCAGTATTTCTTCCTTTTATTCGTCTTTCACGCATCCTCGACTCTGAAAATGTTTCGATTTCACGAGCACCGCTTACGACTCCTCTGTTTTATGTAACACGGTAACCGTTTATCAGTAAGTGGATGATAAAACTAGTTTTTTCACTCACTCGATGACGGAGACATTATGGTACAAGGTACCCTCCGCCGTGCTATGTTTGGTGGCTTCAGGAATACGTGTGTAGATGTAAATTTCAGAAACGTTGTACGACTGCGGTACCTATCCGGAGAAAAGTAGTCCTGTAACATTAGATTGCGTGAGGATTATGAGGTAATCGCCGTAAAGCATACAGGCACCTGTTCCGGCAGATACTGCTGTTTACTTTAAGCATATTTTCAGGATTTTGTTAACCCGCCAGGAATTCATAATTTTTGAAGAAAACTAAAATATCGATTAAACGGCGCTGTTATATTTCAGTACTGCACTCACGATATTTTGAAGAAGCTGTATTCGATTTTAAGCTTACTTCTCTTGGAGCAGTCTCTCCCACAAATACACTAAAATTTATGAAAAGTTAATAATAAAATCTGTGCACTGTCTTTTAAATAGCGCTTTTATTTCGCCAATGTACGTTTAGAAGTCACAGCTTTATCAAAGAGGCTGCAGGCTGCAGGTATCATGTATGGACCTCATCTACATCTACATACATACTCCGCAATCCACCATAAGGTGCGTGGCGGAGGGTACCTCGTACCACAGCTAGCATCTCTTCTCCCTCTTCCACTCCCAAACAGAACGAGGGAAAAATGACTGTGTATATGCTCATTCTGATGCCAACGGCCAGAAAAGCGTATCTTCGAATTTTCTCTGAGCCTGTTTTCTGTTTCTTGCAGGAAAGTAATCTCATCACAAGGATGTTACGAAATGCAGAAAGATCTTTGCTGCCAGTAAAGATTAGGCATTAGATCTTCAACATATAGAAAACTGGGCGATTTTTTATGTTAGACTGCCTCAAGGAACTACAGAAAGGGCGTCCGACTAAAAGGGGCAGGTAAAACACAGTAAGTTAGTTGTAGAAACGCTCGGTATTGTAGTTGTAAATTGTCGTAGCTGTGCTGGGAAAGAACCAGGACTCCATGACCTACTTGAAAGCACTGAAGCTCAAATAGTTATAGGTACAGAAAGATGGCTAAAACCGGAAATAACCTCAGCAGAAATTTTTCTAACGACCTAAGAGGGTTCATAAAGGATAGATTAAATACAATTGGTGGTGGAGTATTTATTGCTGTCATAAGTAGTTTGCCTTGTAGTGATCTTGAAGTGGATAGTTCCTGCGAAATAGTATGTGTAGAGGCTATACTTGACAATCTGACTAAATTATTAATTGGATCGTTTTACCGACACGCGACTCAGGAGATATAGTTGCCGAACAGTTAAAAAAAAACTTGAGTCTCATTTCAAATAGGTACCCCACTCATACAATTACAGTCGGTGCTGACTTTACTCTACCCTCGATATGCTGGAAAAATTATACGTTTGAAGCCGGCGGCAGGCATAAAACGTCATCCGAAATTGTACTCAATGCTTTCTCAAAAAATTGTTTTGAACGATTAGTTCATGAGCCCACTCGAAGCGTAAATGGTTGCGAAAGCATACTTTACCTCTTAGCAACAAATAATCCTGGAAAAATAGTGAGTATTGTGACGAATACAGGGATTAGTGACCATAAGGCAGTAGCTGCTACGCTGAATACCGTAACTCCTACAACCATCAAAAAGAAACGCAAAGTATATCTATTTTAAAAAGCTGATAATAATGCTCTTAACGCCTTTTTAAGAGACTGTCTGCACTCCTTCCGATCTGATCATGTAAGCAGAGAAAAGTTGTGGAATGATTTCAAAGAGACAGTATTGACAGAAATTGAGAAATATATATCACGTAAATTAATGAGTGATGGTACTGATCCCCCATGGTACACAAAACGGACCAGATCGCTGTTGCAGAAGCAGCGAAAAAAGCATGTCAAATTTAAAAGAACGCAAAAGCCCCAAGACTGGCAAAGCTTTGCGGAAGTTTGAAATATAGAGCGTGCTTCAATGCAAGATGCTTTCACTAACTTCCACAAAGAAACTCTGTCTCGAAATCTGGCAGAAAGCCCAAAGAGATTCTGGTCATACATAAAGCACACCAGTGGCAAGACGCAATCAATACCTTCACTGTGCGATAACAACGGTGAAGTCACCGATGACAATGCCACTAAAGCAGAGTTATTAAACACGATTTTCCGACACTCCTTCCTGCACCAAAGAAGACGAAGTTAATATTCCTGAATTTCAGTCAAGATAAGAAACATAGAAATAGATATCCTCGGTGTCGCAAAGCAGCTTAAATCACTTAAAGAAAGCAAGGCTTCCGGTCCAGATTGTATACCAGTCAGGTTCCTTTCAAAGTATGCTGATACAATTTAACAATCATATACAACCGCTCGCTAGCAGAAAGATCCGTACATAAAGACTGGAAAATTGCTCAAGTCACACCAATTCCCAAAAAGGGAAGTATGAGTAATCCGTTGAATTACAGGAACTTATCACTAAGGTCGATTTGCAGTAGGGTTTTGGAACATGCACTGTATTCGAACATTATGAAGTGCCTCGAAGAAAACGATTTATTGACACTTAGTCAGCACGTACTCAGAAAATATCGTTCTTGTGAAAAACAACTAGCTCTTTATACTGATGAAGTAATGAGTGCTATCGACAGGGGATGTCAAATTGATTCCATATTCTTAGATTTTCAGAAGGCTTTCGACACTGTTCCTCACAAGTATCTTCTAACCAAACTGCGTGCCTATGGAATATCACCTCAGGTGTATGACTGGATTCGTGATTTCCTTACAGAAAGGGCAAAGTTCTTAGTAATAGACGGCAAGTCATTGAGTAAAACAGAAATAATATCCGGCGTTCCCCAAGGAAGTGTTATAGGCCCTCTATTGTTTCTGATCTATAATAACGATATAGGAGACAATCTCAGTAACCATCTTAGATTGTTTGCAAATGATGTTGTCATTTACCGTCTTGTAAAGTCATCAAATGACCAAAACGAATTGCAAAATGATTTACATAAGATATCTGTATGGTGGGAAAAGTGGCAAATGACCCTGAATAAAGAAAAGAGTGAAGTTATTCACATGAGTACTAAAAGAAATCCGCTAAATTTCGATTACGCGATAAGTCACACAAATCTGACGGCTGTAAGTTCAACTAAATATTTAGGGATTACAATTACAAGTACCCTAAACTGGAACGATCACAGAGATAATGTTGTGGGTAGAGCCAACCAAAGACTGCGATTCATTGGCAGAACACTTAGAAGGTGCAACAAGTCTTCCAAAGAGACTGCGTACATCACGCTTGTCCTCCCTATCCTGGAGTACTGCTGTGCCGTGTGGGATCCACATCAGATCGGACTGACGGATGACATCGAAAAAGTACAAAGAAGGGCAGCTCGTTTTGTATCATCGCGAAATAGGGGAGATAGTGTCACAGACATGATACGGGAATTGGAGTGGCAATCATTAAAACAAAGGCGTTTTTCGTTGCGACGGGATCTTCTCATGAAATTTCAATCAACAGTTTTCTGCTCCGAATGCAAAAACACTCTATTGGCACCCACATACATAGGGAGAAATGATCATCACGATTAAATAAAAGAAATCAGACCATCTTAAGATGGAACTACCACATAACTCTAATCGTAGTCATCCCAGAGGCGACTGCCGCATACATTACTTTTGTCCGAGCGATTCTTCCCCGAATTAAATTGACAGAAGCAATATGAATACGCAGAAAACAGCCATGCAGTTCGTCCTAATTTTTATTTATCCACCGCGAGATGGAAACTGAAATGTTCTAAATCTTCTGTGGAAGAGACGACAGTACAGACGTTGTGCATCACGGAAGGCCTTATTTTGAAATCTCGCAGGTGGGTTTTCCAATACGGGTGAGGGAACACATGACTTCTTCTGATGCACAATTTATGGAATGAACAATGACGATAAATGCACAGAAACTGAGACATCCACGGAGACGTTACAAAGCCATCATACACATGGAACATTTCTAAATGTTGTAGAGAACGTTACGCTAAGAGGAAAATGATATTTGTGATCTCTGCATACCACATCTCTTGATCCTATGTGCCTACCAATTACATTTCGTGACATATACTACGTGATCAAAAGTATCCGGACACCTGGCTGAAAATGACTTACAAGTTTGTGTTGCTCTCCATTGGTAATGCTGGAATTCAATGTGGTGTTGGCCCATTCTTAGCCTTGATGACAGATTCCACTCTCGCAGACGTACGTTCAGTCAGGTGCTGGAAGGTTTCTTGGGGAATGGCTGCCCAATCTTCACGGAGTGCTGCACTGACAAGAGGTACTGATATCGGTCGGTGAGGCCTGGCAGGAAGTCTGCGTTCCAAAACATCCCATAGGTGTTCTACAGGTTTTCAGGTCATGACTCTGTGCAGGCCAGTCCATTACAGAGATGTTATTGTCGTGTAACCACTCCGCCACAAGCCGTGCATTATGAACAGGTACTCGATCGTGTTGAAAGATGAAATCGCCATACCCGAATTGCTCTTCAACAGTGGAAAGCAAGAAAGTACTTAAAACATCAATGTAGGCCTGTGCTGTGATAGTGTCACGCAAAACAACAAGGGGTGCTAGCCCCCTCCATGAAAAACACCACCGTCTCCGAATTTGACTGTTGGCACTACACACGCCGGCGGATGACGTACACCGGGCATTCGCCATACCCACACCCTCCCATCGGATCTCCCGCCATATTGTGTACCGTGATTCGTCACTCTATACAACGTTTTCCCACTTTTCAATCGTCCAATGTTTACGCTCCTTACACCACGCGAGGCGTCGCTTGGCATTTATCAGAGAGATGCGTGGTTTATGAGCAGCCGCTCGACCATGAAATCCAAGTTTTCTCACCTCCCGCATAACTATCATAGTACTTGCAGTGGATCCTGATGGAGTTCGGAATTCCTGCGTGATGGTCTGGATAGATGTCTGCCTATTACACATTACGACCCTCTTCAACCGTAGGCAGTCTCTATCAGTCAACAGATGAGGTCGGCCTGTACGCTTTTGTTCTGTACGTGTTCCTTCACGTTTCCACTTAACTATCACATCGGAATCAGTAGACCTATGGATGGTTAGGAGTGTGGAAGTCTCGCGTACAGACGTATGACACAAGTCACACCCAATCACCTGACCACGTTTGAAGTCCGTGAGATCCGCGGAGCGTTCCATTCTGCTCTCTCACGATGTCTAATGATTACTGAGGTCACTGATATGGAGAACCTGGAAGAAGGTGGCAGCACAATGCACCTAATATAAAAAACGTATGTTTTTTGGGGTGTCCGGATATTTTTGATCATATAGCATACAATGGATACAATATTTGTGTGCCTACATTCATTGCGAGATGGCGTCAAGTCGTACACTGAATGTATTTGATAAGTATCTTTAAAAATTTTCGCTAAAGTTGTATTGCACCGGCCGTTGTGGCAGAGCGGTTCTAGACGCTTCAGTCCGGAACCGCACGATCGCTACGGATGCAGGTTCGAATCCTGCCTCGGGCATGGATGTGTGTGATGTCTTTAGGTTAATTAGCTGTAAGTAGTTTTAAGTCTAGGGGACTGATGACCTCAGATGTTACGTCCTATAGTGCTTAGAGCCATTTGAACCATTAAGGGGCCTTGTTGACAACCTGGGTCCATGGCTTCGTGGAATCTGCGCCACACTCGAACCCTACCATCAACTCTTACCAGCTGAAATCGGGACTCTTTTTTCCAGGCCACGGTTTTCCAGTCGTCTAAGGCCAACCGATATGGTCGCGAGTTCAGGAAAGGCGCTGCAGGCAATGTGCTGTTGGCGGAGGAACTCGCGCCGGTCGTCTGCTGTCATAGCCCATGAACGCCGAAGATCGCCACGCTGTCTTAACGGATGCGTTCGTCGTACGTCCCACATTGATTTCTATGGTTACGTCACTCAGTGTTGCTTGTCTGTTATCACTGACAATTCTATGCAAATGCTGCTGTTCTCGGTCGTTAAGTGAAGGCCATCGGCCACTGCGCTCTCCGTGGTGAGCATTAATGCCTGAAATTTGGTATTCACGGGAAACCCTTGTGCGTATGGACCTCTGAATATTGAATTCCCTACCGATTTCCGAAATGGAATTCACCATGCGTCTATCTCCAACTACCGTTCCATGTTCAAGGTCTACTGATTCCTATCGTGCGACCGTGATCGCGTCGGAAACCTTTTCACATGAATCACCTGAGTACAAATGACAGTTCTGCCGATGTACTGACCTATCATATCTTGTGTACGCAATGCAACCACATGTGCTTATTGAGATCCCATGCCTTTTGTCATCTCTGTGTAGATTATGTAACGAAACACTAAAAGTAATAGATGCGTTCAGTTATTTTGTGCCCTATAATAACTGATGATGGCTGAAGTAGAGAGGATATAAACTGTAGACTGGCAATGGCAAGAAAAGCGTTCGCAGAATAGGAATTTGTTAATATCAAATATACAGGGTGTCACAAAAAGGTACGGCCAAACTTTCAGGAAACATTCCTCACAAACAAATAAAGAAAAGATGTTATGTGGACATGTGTTCGGAAACGCTTGATTTCCATGTTAGAGCTCATTTTAGTTTGTCCTTCCACCTACGCTCAATGGAGCACGTTATCATAATTTCATACGGGATAGTCTACCTGTGCAGCTAGAACATGTGCCTTTACAAGTACGACACAACATGTGGTTCATGCACGATGGAGCTCCTCCACATTTCACTCGAAGTGTTCGTACGCTTCTCAACAACAGATTCGGTGACCGATGGATTGGTAGAGGCGGACCAATTCCGTGGCCTCCACGCTCTCCTGACCTCAACCCTCTTGACTTTCATTTATGGGGGCATTTGAAAGCTCTCGTCTACGCAACCCCGGTAACAAATGTAGAGACTCTTCGTGCTCGTATTGTAGACGACTGTGATACAATACGCCATTCTCCAGGGCTGCATCAGCGCGTCAGGGATTCCATGCGACGGAGGGAGGACGCATGTATCCTCGCTAACGGAGGACATTTTGAACATTTCCTGTAACAAAGTGTTTGAAGTCAGCTGGTACGTTCTGTTGCTGTGTGTTTCCATTCCATGATTAATGTGATTTGAAGAGAAGTAATAAAATGAGCTCTAACATGGAAAGTAAGCTTTTCCGGACACATGTCCACATAACATATTTTCTTTCTTTGTGTGTGAAGAATGTTTCCTGAAAGTTTGGCCGTACCTTTTTGTAACACCCTGTAGATTCAAGTGTTAGGAAGTCATTTCTGAAATTATTTGTCTATAGTGTAGCCATGTGGGAAAGTGAAACATGTATGATAAATAATTTTGAAGAGAATAGAGACTTATGAAATACGATACTACAGAAAAATGCTGATGATTGGATGGGTAGATCGCTTAACTAAACATGAGGTACTGAATAGAAATTGGGAGCAGAGAAATATGTGGCACAGCTTCACGGGATCACCAATATATTGCTGGAGCGAAGTGTGTGTGTGTGTGTGTGTGTGTGTGTGTGTGTGTGTGTGTGTGTGTGTGTGTTTTGGACAGATGACCAGTCATAGAGCGAGACCAAGAGACGAATACTGTAAGCACATTGCGTAGGCTGTAGGTTGCAGTAGTTAATCGGAAATGAAGAGGCTTGCACAGGATAGAGTATCATTGAGAGCAGCATCAGACTAGTTTCGGACTGAAGACCACAACACAACCTGGTTATCAACAGTTCCTCCTTCATACTGAGGAGAGGTACAACATGTAAAAGAGCCTTGATACGTGCCCTACAAACTCGGCTTTCAGCCAGGGACAAGACTTTTGAAAGGGTTCAAGCTCTCTTTTTTAAGATTTGAATTTTTCTGACAAGCAGGGAAATTGACTAGGATGACAAGGGATTCGCCTGGAGTGCCCAGGGATGTGTGTTAGCACCCCTCTTGTTCTCTGTATATACAGGGTGAGTCAGGAGGGAAGGTGCATGCTTTTAGGGATGATGGTATTAGTGATTCTGAAATAAAAACTTCATATGGACGTATGCCCTATTCCGAATGGTTTCGGAGACAGAACACATTTAATATCACTTTTGTACGTTTTCCTTGAATAACTCGAAAACCACGCCCTCCAGCGAAAACGTGTCGTACTACAAAATTAAACTATATTAAATTTCCTACAAAAAAAGTTCTATTCATTTTTTTCTCTAGAACTAATGGTTTGTGCGAAGAGAGCGAGAGAATTTAGAAAAACTCGCTCGACGCGTGTGCTCTGTATCTTACGTAGGTTTTGTAGGCCAATTTGAGTCAGCATATTGAGGTATCAAGTTGAGACGAACAGTTTTATACGGGACATTTGTATCTATCAAGTCGGGAAAGTACTTCAAACTGTACTACAAAAACTACGTAAGCTCTAGCGCATGCTCGTCGAGCGAGTTTATCAACATTCTCGCGCTCTCTTCGCACAAACCATTAGTTCTAGAGAAAAAAAATGAATAGGACCTTTTTCGTAGGAAATTTATTATAGTTTAATTTTGTACTGCGACACGCCGGCCGGTGTGGCCGAGCGGTTCTAGGCGCTTCAGTCTGGAACCGCGCGACCGTCACGGTCGCAGGTTCGAATCCTGCCTCGGGCATGGATGTGTGTGATGTCCTTAGGTTAGTTAGGTTGAGTAGTTATAAGTTCTAGGGGACTGCTGACCTCAGCAGTTAAGTCCCATAGTGCTCAGTGCCATTTGAACCATTTTTTTGTACTGCGACACGTTTTCGATGGAGGCTGCGGTTTTCGAGTTGTTCAAGTAAAACGTTCAGAACTGATACTAAACGTGTTCTATCTCGGAAACCATTCGGAATAGGGCATACGTCCATATGAAGTTTTTTGTTCAGGATCACTAACACTATCATCCCTCAAAGCATGTATCTTTCCTCCTAACTCACCCTGTATACATGATATGGCGAATTACGCTCTAGTTTACGAGAAAGTGCATTCATTACGCGACTGTAACATGATACAAGATGACTTCGACACCATTTTTCTTTGGTGTGATGGATGGCAGCTTACTCTAAATGAAGAAAAATGTAATTTGATGCAGATGAGTAGGACAAACACGCCTGTAGCGTTTCAGTACAGTATTAATGGTACTCTGCTTGACATAATTACGTCGATTAATTATCTTGGTATAATACTGCAAATCGAAGTGAAATGTATCGAGCTCGTGAAGTGGGTTATAGGGTAGGTTATTTCAGGTAATTCCAGAAAAATGGGAGGATTCTAGAAAAGTGTAGCTCATCCGTAAAGGAGAACTTGTGCAGAATACTTCTGCCACCCATTCCCGAGAAATTTCCTTGAGTTTAAGATCTGTAACAGATCTGATTACAGGAAGACATCGAAGCAATTCAGAGGCGTGGTGCTTGATTTGTTACTAGTAGGTTCGATCAACGCCTGAATATTTCTTAAATTCTGCGTGAATTCCAGTGGGAATCCCTGAGAGGAAAATGCAGTTCTTTTCTTGAAATACTATTGAGAAAGTGCAGAGAACCAGTGTTTGAGAGTAACCACGAAACGGTTCTACAGCCACTAACGTATTTCTCGCATAAAAACGGCGAAGACAAGATAAGAAAAATTATGGCACGTACAGAGGCATATAGACAGTCGTTTTTCCGTCCCTCCATTTGCCAGTCGAGAAGGGAAGGAAATGACTAGTAGTGGAACAAGGCACCCTCCGACATGCACCGTATGGTGGCTTAAAGAGAATGTATCTAGATACAGATATAGATGTGGAGCTTTTGAATAAATCAATCCTGATCAGACCAGAATTGTTTTCCAAAGCATTCTATTTCACTGCCAGACAAGAAAAGTGAAGCACCCAGAAGACATGGTCGGATGTGAAGAGTCCCGTCTTGATATATATCGCGATGATGTACTCCACCGTCTGGTACTGGCTCGTACTCTCTTACTTGGCGTTGTATGGGTAATTATACGCTTCCGTATCTTCAGTGTCCCACGGAGTTGAGCAACCGTCATTGCATAAATGCCGGTGAGATGAGCCGGTTTCCCCCGAAATAACAGGAACCAAGCTCCCCCTCCCCGCTCCATTTTTTTTTTTCACTGCAGCTATTGTGTGAACGTCATCATTCTAGTTCTGTGCTCCTCATTTGAAGGACATGTAAGTACAATTAACCCCTTCGTCTCACAACTGATAGCTGTTTACAAATATTAGGTAATTTGTTGCAACTTTACCGATTTTCCAAATACCCACATCTCCATCCCAATATGTATTGAAATATAATGTTAACGAGTTACCGGAATGCATCATAAAACATACTACGTCAGTACCCCGACATACAAAAATTCAGAGATGCAACGTTTGACAACAAATACGCTCTTGGAGGGACTTTAATTGTTAAACAAATAGCAAAGTGTGATATTGCAACAAATTAAGCCGATATCCCGCATAAAACAAGTTTTGAATGCATTATTAATAAAAAATACACTCTTACTGGGAATTTAAATGTTAAATCCATACCACAAGACGATTTTAAACAAATATGCCCTTGCTACATTCGAAATCTGTCATCCCTTGCATATTCTGCAAAATGGCGGAAAATGTTAGTTCACTCACCCCTCCAAGTTAATTCTGTATGATACGGTGTCACACCACCTAAAAATGGTGCTCATTATTACCTTAATTAATGGTCGGAAACGGCCACCTTGAAGTTTGATATCCTAATTAACACAATTAGCAACAAAGTATTGAGCATTTTCTGTAAGCACTCAACTTCGAATTGCTATTTACAGTTTTGGACGATTTTTCCACAAATACTAACTCTAAGTAGGAAGCAGAGCAATTACAACACTGCAGCAAATAAACAACTGCTATGAGGAAACATGTACTTGCGTTACTGATGTGTGATGTCATAGCCAGTTAAAAATTGTGGCATAAACGCTTCACCTCCCATAGCCATTTAAGATTTTTGATCACTTTTTCCCCAAGTAACCACATTTACATTCTAACAAAATACGCCTATGCCCTGCATTAAACAATTTTCAAAGCAATAGTCGGCCGCGGTGGCCGTGCGGTTCTAGGCGCTGCAGTCCGGAACCGCGGGACTGCTACGGTCGCAGGTTCGAATCCTGCCTCGGGCATGGATGTGTGTGATGTCCTTAGGTTAGTTAGGTTTAAGTAGTTCTAAGTTCTAGGGGACTGATGACCTCAGATGTTAAGTCCCATAGTGCTCAGAGCCATTTGAACCATTTGAATCAAAGCAATAAATACACTTCTTCTTGTTCCATGTGCAAGGACACAGACGAATGATCACATCTCTCTGTCGCTATTTACGGTGTTGTCTATTCTCCCTCAGCATTCCACAGACACACGCGGATACAGAACTGAACAATCAGCAAACTCCGACAAATTAATACCAAGTCTTGTCCCTGCATTGTTGGTACTTGACGTCGTTAGAGTTGCGCTCTTCCAGACCCACAGTACAGTAATCGAGCTGGGTAGCGCAGTGGTTAGCTCACTGGACCACATTCTGGAAGACAACGTTTCAAATCCGCGTCTGGCCATCCTGGTTTAGGTTTTCCGTGATTTCTTTAAATCGCTTCAGGCAAATGGCGGGATGGTTCCTTCGAAAGGGCACGGCTGCTTTACTTCTCCACGCGTCCCTAATCTGAGCCTGTGCTCCGTCTCTAATGACTTACTTGTCGACGGACCGTTAAACACTAATCGCCTCCTCCTTCTACAGTACGGTAGCTCTGGTACAGTACGTAAATGACGTAGTAAATGGTAGGATTACCGGTAGTACTGGTAGCACTGGCAGGGAAAGAAACGCAAATGAACGTGCAAAAGAGGTACTGGGAGCCGACGTTTCCTCTTTTTTTGTTTATTTTCTTGATTTTGTTGCATAGAATTAGAACAGCAAATCATTCAGTGTCAGTCCATTGTATATTTTATATCCTTACGGAATATAAATTGCATTTTGCAAGAAATAAAAATTAGCTGACTGCGTAATTTCTGCGCTTTTATGTAACCAAAGCAATTACTTTTGATGGAAGTAAAGTTGGTGTGGTGTCACCGACAGACACCACACTTGCTAGGTGGTAGCCTAGCCACCACACGGCAGGTCTAGTGAGACGTCCTAGCACTCGCCCCAGTTGTACAGCCGACGTTGCTAGGAATGGTTCACTGACAAATACGCTCTCATTTGCCGAGACGATAGTTAGCATAGCCTTCAGCTGCGTCATTTGCTACGACCTAGCAAGGCGCCATTACCAGTTTATATTGAGATTGTTATTAATGTATCAACAAGAGCGATGTTCTCCAATTATGGATTAAAGTTAAGTATTACATCAACTACGTACTTTATTTGCTACTATAAATTCCCTTAACTGTTCCAGACCTCACGCCCGTCTGCGTGAGCTTAACGCGTGCCTTTCGGCATCCTCGCATAGTGACTTGGCTGTCTTGCGAAGTCACAACAGTTGGCATGTAGAAACATGAAGAAATCTATAGAGTTATGTTCTCAATAAATCGTTCGTCGGCACAATCAAAGGCAAGAGTTTCCTGTTGTTATTGATAAATGCGAAAGTTGTTAATAAATTACAGGAATATGTTTTATTTAAGCTCGACGAAGTATTAAAATTTTTCTATAAATACTGTTCATTTTTTAGTAGCGGACATAAGGACAACAATGTATTACACAAATGTTCCGTAGGTTATGCACCCCTCTATGTAGTATATCCTCCGATTTCAGATGGTTGGCTGCTTCCGGTTTCTAGGGGAATCCAGCAAGTCACTGACCGCATTCTTAAATAAAGTGATCGATATGAGGGAAAGCATGATAGCTATGCAACACACTAACGTACATGTAACGTGGGTACACTCTTAATTGCCTAAGGTCATTAGGAAAAGTACTGTATTCTATGATAACTTATGGTAAGCTATGGTAGTCTACGATGGTTTTAAAACTCTAGATGTCTCTACCAAGATACCTAGGATTATTATATTCTCGCAAATAATGATTGACAAAGTTGAAGGTGCACACTCACAACACATCGCTAAACGAACACTGAAAATGTTGTGTGACTAGGGCCTCCCGTCGGGTAGACCGTTCGCCGGGTGCAAGTCTTTCGATCTGACGCCACTTCGGCGACTTGCGCGTCGATGGGGATGAAATGATGATGATTAGGACAACACAACATCGAGTCCCTGAGTGGAGGAAATTTCCGACCCAGCCGGGAATCGAACCCGGGCCCTTAGGATTGACATTCTGTCGCACTGACCACTCAGCTACCGGGGGCGGACAACAAACACTGTAAACAATAACAACTACGGGTATAGACAGGGAACAGGATAACAAGTATTTTATTTAAAAAAAACTAAAAATGCGAGGAGTCGCACACATGATACTTCATGTGCGACGTACCTAGTAGCTTGCTGAGGACACACGACTTACACTGTGCTTTAGTAACACTGATCGCAAGCTATTAATGGTCTCACACAAAGCGACAGTGGTAAGGAGGAGATAGGGAATTACCGCTCGAAGAAAATACGCCGAGTTCCTTTACTCCATGCCCTGCTAACTCTCTGGCTCTTAATTGAGATAGCTGCATGCGATGATGCCCACTCACGGTAGATAGCAGCCAGTACGAAGTAACCGGTTGAGGACACACTACCCAGGGAGTCTTAAAAACGATCTATTTTTTATGACATGTCTCTATAAATACCGAAAATATTTCCAGTAATGGGTCGTTAGTAAAATCATTACATCATTTTACTATTTCTTAGTTATTTTCCTATGATATCCGCATGAAGCGAAGAACGATTGCTGAATTTCTTCCGTCGTTGAATGTGAATATGTAATGCATGCAAGCAATCTTGTCTTAGAGGCTGCAAAGATGTTGATGTTCATACACATTAATTTCTAGGTGTTCCAACTCGTTAACATTCGATTATAAACTATATCCATCTCCACGGACATGTAATTTTGCAGAAACGTAATGTTCGGTGTAAAGTTGAATTAGCCATACCACAGTGCTAGCAGGCTGGATGACTTGTCAGTTTTTGTTTTGGGGCAACGTAATTCTGTTGAGATTGATTCATGGATGATATCGCAGAGCGCATCTGTGAACCAATGTATTTGCCTATACCACATCCCAGTGTAAGTCTTTGTGTTTAATCTGACTCGGAGTTTTCTTCCAAATGTTTCCGATTACTGTCTTTGTCGTCTTTCATTAAGAATCTTCTTTAAGACATAGCCTACATTGAGGTTTGGAAGGCTCGAGATGTAGTTGCTGGCATCTGTCTGTACCGTATGTTAATACTGCGATACTCCCATTCCGTCTTTAGTATTCTCTGTGAGCACTGAATTGGTTTGCTGAAAGCGGTTAAAAATGGCTCTGAGCACTATGGGACTTAACTTCTGAGGTCATCAGCCCATAGAACTTAGAACTACTTAAGCCTAACTAACCTTAGGACATCACACCCATCCATGCCCGAGGCAGGATTCGAACCTGCGACTGTAGCGGTCGCGCAGTTCCAGACTGTAGCGCCTAGAATTGCTCGGCCATGCTGTAAGTGGTATGATGTCCATATACATTAATAAATTGATGTTTACGTCATTACCCAAATATCCACTTTCCCCCCACCTAAAAACATATGCGATGATCATTGTACATAGAAAAGATTTTAGGATATTTGACAGCCTAGCGAATAGAAAATATTTTGGTGGAAAATCTTTATTACGTTTCTTCACGTTTGTCTGGTGCCGTTTTAATAAGGCCAAGCTTAATGTTTAACTTACAATTTTAATCAACATTAGTATCATCTAATTCTTTTTAGAGTCCGTAATTGGACAAAAATAAAGAACGTATGTTCTCGAATTCCGAAACATCTCAAGATTTTCTCGTTTATAGCACCTTTAATAGACAGCTCCATATATTCCTGTCATTTTTTTCAAGGCGAGAGCACTTCAAGATTTTAATTTTTCCGCCTATTCCCTCCATAACATTCCATATCTTCCAGGGTGTACGCTGGTAGCTCTCCCATCCCACATTAACATTTCGTTGTGAATGCCTGACCGCCGTTATGTGATCATTACATATGCGTTTTGTTTATATTTTCAGTGGTAAATAGAGATCGTTGTACCATATATCTCCCTGCATGACATGTTCATACGTCATTTCCAACAATACATTTACCAGTCCTGTTACCTTTGATGAAAAACGAAAGAAAAAACAAGTAACATAGTGTTACGCTCACCCCGTTACCAACAAAATCATTTTAATACATCAAATGAATTCGCAGTTGCGAATAAGGACTACCATTAGCTATAGAATGGTATGACGACAATGAGAATTTGTACCGGACCGGGCGTGGAACCCGGATTTCCCGCTTATCCCGAATATTCCCCTTAGCATTTGGCTATCGGCGCACTACTGACGGCTACACCTAAACCTCCATATGTCGTGAGTTCCTTTGGCCATGCATGTATGTCCAAGGGAACTTTGCATCCTACAGTCTGGAACCGTGAGGCCGCTACGGTCGCAGGCTCGAATCCTGCCTCGGGCATGGATATTTGTGATGTCCTTAGGTTAAGCAGTTCTAAGTTCTAGGGGACTGACGACCTCAGATGTTAAGTCCCATAGTGCTCCGAGCCATTTGAACCATTTTTTTTAACTTTGCATCGTAATCAGAATAACACAGGTACTGCAATATCTTAAATGATTTTTAAGTGGAATTACACTTTCTAAATACGTAACGACGTCCGTCTTCACGTTCTTCGTGCTTTCCCTCTCCTACACTAAAATAATTTGGTTTAAAGTTCTGTACATCAAGATTTACCTCAGATCCTCTTTTTCCTGTTTCTCATCCGTTGTGTTTGTATGGATAGCAGAGTAGGAGCTCCGAGATGCGGTTGAGGGTGACATCCAAACCAACCAATCGCATAACATAATTTTATGAGAAGTGTCATTATGTGCTCTAATTTTGAGGAGTCGTAACCTGAACTGACGTCAAGATCAAGTGACCAATTTATAAGCATAAGGCAATCCAGCATTACAATCTTCACTGAGTCTTCATATGAAATAGAACAAACTGCTAACTGTAGTACTATGTTACCCAAGCAGGAATTGTAAAATTATTATAACACATGGGTATATGCAATCAAATGTAACTTCTGCATTGTAGAGGAGTTTTGTGGTAGCGGAATCAGATGTTTTTCTGTCCAAGCTGCAGCCTCGAGTCGTCACTGCGTTAGAAGAGTGAATAAGTTGCCTCTGAAATGATACTAAAAAAAAATTAAACCCCGCTGGAACAGGCCGCCATGTCATCCTCATCCCGCAGGCGTCACTGAATGCAGATGTGGAGAAGCATGTGGCTAGCACACCCCTCTTCCGGTCGTATGTCAGTTTACGACACTGGAGCCACTGCTTCTCAATCAAGTACATCCTCAGTTTGCGTCACAAGGGCTAAGTACACCCCGCGTTCCGACAACGCTCGGCAGGCCGGATGGTCAGTCATCCAAAAGATAGCCCACCCCGACAGCGCTTACCTTCAGTGAACTGATGGGAACCGTTTTTGCCACTTTTTTTTGTATACGGAAACGGAACAGTACATTAAAAACAAATGGATCGCGCTGGAATCGAATCCGGCCGCCTAGCAAGATATTTTAATGGTTTATTTTATTTTATTTATTTATTTTTGTTTGTGAGGAGCACAGTTAGCGGCAGGCAGGAAGAGGCAAGGCGGGCAGGGGTCGAATTCCGAAGCCTGGCCACGATATCTCCCCCGTCCTGCCACCGAAGCGCACGATCACATTTTTTTTTTTATTTTAATCTATAAGCAACAAAAATAAGCTAGCCATATGTGAAAAGTTATGACGATAATGTGAATTAAAAAGAGCCATCTTGCCCGCTGGGATCACCTTATCGAAGCGGGTGGCAAGTAAGAGGCGGTCGTCATTACAATGGGCATCACCAGTCGTCAACCGTCGGAGTGTCGGGGCCGCTGCACACAGTCAGAGACTGTTTCTGTTACCGTAGGGGAACCGTGGAAATAACATGTCTGCAAGTCAACTTCTTCTCACACACGGCAAGTCAACTTCTCTGGTAGGGCGTTCCATTCCTCGACCAGCGTGGTTGCCTACTGATGGATGGTCACTGGAACATGTGGACGTGCTGCAATACGTCTGCCCAGCGCATCCCACACGTGCACGATGGGATGAAGTCGAGGGAACAGGCAGGCCGGTCCACTCGCCGAATACCCTCTCGTTCCAAGTTCAGTTACCTTTTGTACTACACTGTAGCTGATCTTTGTATGTGTAGTCCAAGTTTCATTGCTCTATGTTACTTGGCACCGACACATTATGCCAAAGTTACTTTCACCAGTGTAATTACGCAATAAATTGTAAACACACGCGGGCCGCGGTGGTCTAGCGGTTGTAGGCGCTCAGTCCGGAACCGCGGGACTGCTACGGTCGCAGGTTCGAATCCTGCCTCGGGCATGGATGTGTGTGATGTCCTTAGGTTAGTTAGGTTTAAGTAGTTCTAAGTTCTAGGGGACTGATGACCACAGATGTTAAGTCCCATAGTGCTCAGAGCGATTTGAACCATTTTTTTTGTAAACACATGAGGTTACGGCCCAAGAACTTGTATGTGATAAGCACCAGCATTTAATATTTTGGTAGCCACAGTTATGAAAAGGAAGAAGGATACACAAACGCTGAGAACAAATTTTTGACCTGCGGTTTGTTGTATGGAATAAACTAAATGTTCGCACCCCGCAGATGCACCGGAAACTGAGAAAAAATGTAAAATAAAATTGAGGATCTAAGTAATATCCATTATGAAAACAATCATATATCAATGTATTTCATGAGGAAATTACAGTCAATTGCATACCTTTTCCAACAAAATCCTGTCTTAAGCAGTGGTCTTCAAGTTTGTTGAAAATTCCGTGTACTAGATTGTTGAAATACTTCATTTTTCATTTTGGTCCAGCGTTCCCAGTATCGCTTCGGGTGATGTCATTTAAAATTTGCAGTATTTAGACGATGCAGCTTATACTCATCAATACTTTGTGGAAGGCGAAATAGTATAAATGCACATACACCAAGCATGTCTCTTGCTCCTACGCTATGATAACGAGATACTCTATTAAGAGACGATGAAAACAGACCTGCCGGTTGGGTTCCTGAACTAAAATACGAAGTACTCTGAACGGTCCAAAATTATCGATCTCCGGCATACAGATTTGTTATATGGTGGCTTACTGGCTGGTGCAAGGCATACCGCTACAAAAGTGGATGTTATGTTCAAGTAGTGGATAGAAAACTGGCGTGCACAATGACGAGATAGGGGAAGACCGCGCAATACGATCACAGCAGATGAACACCGCCACTTTCTCACATGGCTGTTCAAAAAATGGTTCAAATGGCTCTGAGCACTATGGGACTTAACAGCTGTGGTCATCAGTCCCCTAGAACTTAGAACTACTTAAACCTAACTAACCTAAGGACATCACACACATCCATGCCCGAGGCAGGATTCGAACCTGCGACCGTAGCAGTCGCGCGGTTCCGGACTGCGCGCCTAGAACCGCGAGACGACCGCGGCCGGCTCACATGGCTGTGACGGACCGTACAGCACCATTCACAGTGTTGATTAGACGCTGAAAGACTGCAACAGATGAGACCACGTCTGTGTCGGCGATTCGATGTCGTCTTCTGCAGGATGGACTGTCGGTCTGAGTGCCTTTGTTGCGGCCACATGTAGTAAGCATTGCTTCACGCAGTGGAGAATGGCAAAACAGAGCCACGCCAGCGACCGAGGCATTGCGAAGTAGGCAGGCACAGATAGCCTCGCTGACAGCAGCAGTCCACCAACAGGTTGACGCAAGGACGCGCACAGACCGAGCGCCGAGCGAAGCCTGGAGAGTGCTGAGTAAGGGGAAGTGAGGTCAGCACACTAAGTTATGCTGCAATATACTGTGGGAGTAATAACAGAAAGATACCACCGAGGGTAAAAAAAGTCCTCCTGCTGGATATAAATAGTGGAGCGCAGGCAGCAACAGACAGAAGCCATTAGGAAGCAGTTCGGATCTGAGGACGGACGTGGTCCGTGTCCGAATGTTCAGTCTTCATAGATGACGATTCCAGAAGTCTGTTCCAGCTCACAGGAGTCATCCGTTCACCACCAGATGTCAACTTCAGCTCTGGAGGTCGGCCCGAGTTCGGTCGGCACCATGGCTGACTAACTACACGAGAACTTCCAGCAGGACCGGCCGCAGCGCGGTCTTGGTGACAGGCGCCGCCGGGGACTGACGCCCAGACTTCACGGCAACCCGGCCCCACGGCGCGTGGTCCGTCCATGACGGGACTTCGTGGACATCGCGACTGACGGCTTCCCAGCCGCCGGTGCAGCAGGCGTCGGCAGCTGACCTCACGGCGATGCGGCTCTGTGGGCGTGCCCGTACTGTGGCGCCGAGCGGCGGCGAGTTCATCTCAACCACAGGGCATCCTGGCTTCAGCGAAGCACTGGTGGCCAGAGGCTCCCGAGTGCGATCAGCGGCGCGCGTTGTCGGAGAATCTACTCAGCAGCAGCCAGGTGGAGGGATCCACAGGGCTGGGCACCGACGATGAGGGAGAAATTGTAAAGAAAGTTCAATAAATAATTGTAAAACTCCACGCCGTCTCAGTCTTTGGCGTTGCCACTGTGTCTGCTGCTAACAAGTGGTTCAGAAGTCGTAACACTTTCATCTTCCAATGTCCAGAAGCAACAAGCGCGTCAGAGTGCAATGGTTGACTGAGCGCCATCGCTGTGCGCACAGAGGAAAAATAAATTGTTTCTGTAGATTTCCACTGTAGCCTGTACTTAAATGTCATTTTACAGCAGAACAGTGTCCAGACGAATGTGGACAGCAATATACATTTTCTGTATGTGTCGGATTGTCATCCTTCTCCCGTAATGACTCTTGAAGTTTCGTGGAGTCACATGCATACCATATTATAATTTTTTTTAGAGACAGACTGTAGTACATGCAGACGGCTACCTTCGCCAGTACCATCCGAATAGTACAGCTGGGTTTCTGCCCCGTACAAGTTCGTTTGTTGTTACTAACCGTCCCGCATAGACATGTTGGGGTATTCCCCTACGCTTTGCGTCCGTCTCCGCTCGTTTGCGCATTTTATTGCGTGTTCATTGTCACCCCACTTCGTGCATAATCGTTTCGGAGTTTCGGAGTAACCGTGGCGTACAGGTGAGAATAGTGGATAAAATAGGCACTGTTTGTCAGTTCGCATGATGTGGCATACGCCATCTTTTGATGTCATATCA
The DNA here is from genome assembly GCF_021461385.2 of Schistocerca piceifrons. Lineage (NCBI taxonomy): Eukaryota > Metazoa > Arthropoda > Insecta > Orthoptera > Acrididae > Schistocerca > Schistocerca piceifrons. The sequence continues at coordinate 836,393,459 of NC_060149.1, forward strand.
TGGATCAAAGTCATGTGCCTGCACTTCTGTTCCATGGCTATATGGTACATGGAGGCCGTTCGTTGGCGATTCCGAAAGTTTGATGTATATAGATGATCGTCCCTTCTAGGTGTTGACGCATCAACGTCACAATCTTCGCCTACACTCAGTAGATAATCAACTGCCGGTCCGGTGATGGGGGTATACTGGGACACACCCTGAGCTCCGTAGTACTGCGTCTCCACACCGCAGCTTCACGGTACGTCGAATGCTCTGCTTGGCACAACCCAGCCAGCACGGTAAAGCTGATGTATAGGCCCCTCGTCATCGTAGACACAGTCTCCATGTGTCGCCCACCGCCACCTGACATCTCGGTGAGGCCAGGTGAGCTGTGTTAAATTTCCACGGGCTGCGGCTGCGCCACACTAGCTGGCGTCCAAGCATGATGATACAAATGTAAGCAGTACGGTCAGTAAACGTTGATGGCCAGAGTTCGGCTACCGTGATTGCATCCCTGAGAGAGCAGGAGGCCTATATCCCGTCAGTTTTGCTAGTCGAATGTTCTGTGAAATGAGTGAGCCCCAATGTACCAGAATGGGTGATGTCCCAAGTGTCCAACAAGCAGAGCTCACGAATGACAGCGCCGAGTGCTGGGCACGGCGAGTGGTGAAGAATTTGGTCCTGAGGAGACAGTAGACAATTAAAATCACCCCCGATTGCCATCTCATCCATCCTGCCTTCACATAGCTGCGTTAATTCCCCAGCAAAGAATAACGAACGTTCACGCTTCTTGATGGTGTCCTACGCTGCATAAACATTGACGAAGTATATCCCTTGGACCGTAAGCGCCATGCCCCTAGCATTCAGTAAGTAACGTACATCAGTGACCAGTAAACCTTCTTTGAGAAGGCCTGTGAGGCCAATGCCCGCATCCGGCGCATGGGATCTGTATGTCGTGTGTCCAGAGTTGTCCAGGAGGCCATGAACATATACCTCTTGCAATAGAGCCACGTCAACGTAGGCCGCACAAAGTGCGGCGCGTGACAATGACAGGTTTTTGTGCGACCGGTTGACGTTGATGTTGGTAGTCGTGAATCGATATGACTGTTGTTCTAACGTACTGGCAGTCGTCAGTGTGAGCATTGGCGACGCACTGAGTCACCCCAACGCCACCTTGTCTTCTCTGATGCCATGCAAGAAATGGCGGGAGGGGCAGGCGAAGTGTAACTCCTCCCCCCCCCCCCTTGCGACAAGTGCTTTGCCCACAAAAGAGTCATCTTTCATGTCGTCCGCCCACGAGTCACTGGACAGAGGCTGCCGATTTGTTACAGCGGTTACCAAGGAGACCCTTGTCGTTATTCTTCGCGACTGCGGCAATCTCCCATCGTCCTCCACGCCCCCCCCCCTCCTCCCATAATCTCCGAACGTATTTTCACAGGAAGAAGAGACCCTCGTCTCAATACCCAAAGGGGGAGCAATTTCGGTAGACGCCTTGGTGCCACGTGCGTCCAGGCACGACCGAGATCAGTATGATCGTGTGTATCTGTACGCAAGAGACAGTCACCAGACGACGTCCGTCGGCGTTTCTTGTGTTTTCGGGGCGAACGCTGCTTCCGTACATGCGTCTCCGTACTAGAATGTGTCTGTAGATCCGACTTCTTTGCTCATTGAAGAACCATATGACAAAATGAAGTGTAACCATGTGACATCCCAAAGAGATCGTAAAATGTCTCACAATCATCCGCCAACACCAAACCACAATCTATCTAGTAACACCACAAAAACCACAACAGAAACCAACACCAACAGGAAGAAAGCTACACCTAATTATGATAATTTAGAATCTAACGTACTTTTAAGCAGGGTAGAGAAAAAAGAGATACTGCAGACAGTTCAGCGGATGCTACTTAGATTGTGCCATCCACACGGTGATTCTCTCTGTTTTCCAGTAACTGAGCAGACAGATGGAATCATTCTAGGTACAGAGGATATTCCTACAGCAGCAGAGCCGCTGCTCGACCTCATGCTCCAGGTCTGCCTGTGCAGGTCAGAATCATTCAGCTTTTACGCAATATATGTACAGATCATGTACGAGCCCACGGGCCAATATATTTCGATTACTGACAGACAGACAGTAAATGCTTTGTACACGTAAAACTCCCAGAACACATAGACAAAAAATGAATATATTACGACATAAAACAAAAAAAGTACGACAGTTAGCGTGGAAATCCCTAAAATAGCGCAAGACTTGCAGGCAGACATCATGTGATTACAAGAACCATACAACACGCACAGACAACAATGGTAACGATTTGTAACAACACAAACAGAGCAAAATGTAGGGGGGGGGGGGGGGTGGGAACCATACAAAATACTAACAGAGAAGATTGAAACCTCACTAGTTCTGGGAACGCTAAGGCACGCTGACGGCACGATGACGAGGGGATGGAGGAATACAGCGGAGTTTCTTCTGTAGAAACTGCTCCCTGACAACGTCATCGATACAGACACACAGTATCATACAACACTTAGAGAAAAACCTACACAAACCATACAACATTGCAACTGTCATCTGTCATTTTGAGCAAGAAGAGGTTGCGCTAGCCATCTCAGAGCTCAAAAACAAGGAAGGACCTGGACAAGATGGTACCCACTCGGAAACACTGAAAAAACTAGCACCGCAGATCACTCCGTTCCTAAAAACGTTACTGAACGATGCCTTATGGCTGGGTAGGTTACCTACAGTATGGAAAACCTCCAAAGCAGTCATTATTAAGAAATCGGTGGACAGGGATCCTTCAGATTCAACGACTTACAGGCAAATATGCCTAACAAATACCCTAGCAAAGATTCAGGAGAAGTTACTGTGTAAACACTTGCAAACACACAGAGCTCTCAGGGGTACGACCCAACACAAATTCGGCTTCAGAACTAGCAAGTCAATAGATGATGCCATCAATCGGGCCCTATACATAATATTACAGCACAGAAACACGCTTTGGCAATAATGATTGACATTGCCGGGTCATTCGATAACCTCTGGTGGCCCGCAATGTTTCTCAAGTTCCGAAATCACTGTACAACATTTTCCAAGAGTGCTGAAAGATAGCCGGAAAGTAATTAAAAGAATTACCAAAGGCTGTTCTCAAGGGTCGATCTGCGGCCGCATCTTCTCGGGCATAACAATCGAGCCCCTCCTATGGCTTCTTGATGGGGATGACAGGTCAGACGGAATTGTCGCCTACGCAGATGACCTGTTGGTTGTAGCCACTGCAAACAACAGAGCCAGTTAGAAGACAAATTTAGTGGAATACTACAAAGAATTACACAATGGCGTCACACCAAGAAACTCCGCATAGCGGAAAAAACAACACACACATTACTGGATGGATCGCTCCAAAGGAATCCTTCAGTTAAAATTGGGCACACAAACATCAAATGAGCACATGTTACTAGCTATCTTGGAGTACACATAGATGAGAAATTGAATTTCCACGAACACATGAGGCTAACAACACACAAAGCAGAAAAAATACTACATAAACTGGTGACGCTAAATTCAAAACTGTACAGACTACCTCTACCAGTCATACGGACATACCACTGTGCACTCTTCGAATCAGCTTCGCAACTAGCACGTGGCACACAGACTAAACCTGGTCACCAACAAAGCATCAGTCAGATGAAGGCAGAGAAGTGTCCTACTTAGACTGTCTGGAGCCTTCGGCACCACCTCAGTAGATGCACTGTGTGTGGAGCTCGGAATATACCCCATAGATTTCATAATCAAATACAGAGCTGCAAGGTACTGGTTAAAGATGGGGACACTACACAAGGTACAAACAATGACTGGTGTGCCGGTATAGACAATACGTCACTTTAAAAGTTGGCCTTTGGATACAGGGCAAGGTGAGTGAGATGTAAGTGATAAGGGACGTAGACTGCACGACTTCCTCCCTGACATAAGGACGCGGTTGACAATGAAACATATCGATCCCAGCCGCGGTGTGGTGCATTTCTTAATCAGACACTTAAACCGCGTGAATCTGACACACACATCTACATGTACGCGCGGGGAGAAAGGTTTTCCAGAACACACTGTCTTTTTCTGCCGGCAGTACACGAACAATAGCCATACACCACGCTGAGACTTCACAGAAACAGACATAGATATATACAACGCAATAAGAGACGAGGAACAATGGGCACAACTAAACGTATTGACAAACTGTATTTCAAAAGCAACACGTGAAGAGTACCTGCGGAAGTGACATAACAGACGTGCCTATATGCAATCTAACAACAGTCTCCAGAGGATGGACAGCGATATCCACAGTGAAAGCGCAAACAGTGACAATGAAGAGGAACAGGGGGAAGAAGACGAGATGCGTCAGTAGATAAGCATAAGGTGTTAGCGATCTGGCCAAAAAATCGCCAAATATGTACATGGATGAGCACGTAAAGTTAATACAAAGGATTAGTGATACATAGGATTAGCAATGCTATTTCTCTACTAGAACCATTTTTTTTTTGTGACTGGCGGTCAAAGGTTCGAGGAAACTATTCCGAGATATTCACCGTCAGTCACAATCGGTGATGGCACTAACAATTCTCTCCTCTATCCTATCATCTTTTTATATTCTTCTTACAAAACAACAAAATTTTATTTATATTTCAACCTTAAATTATTGTTATTTTGGAAAGTATTATTCTTTGTAAAATGTTGTGGATTAAAACAAAAGAAAAGGAAACTGCAGAAAAGATGAAAAACGAAAACTGTAAGATGTACGTCCCGTTTTGAAACGTCAGGTAACAGGTCTATAATTTGGCAATAAATATATAAATAAAAATAAATCCTGTGCGTCTTCGGAGAGGAAAGCTTGGGTTCCAACGACTCTTGGATTAAAACCCATCCGCTCGTTGTATTCGGAGCCATCTCCCTGCAGTGGCAGTTGCTATTCGGGGCTATCTGGCTACTCCCTCTGTATCGAGGGGTGGTATGTGTCTTGTCAATAATGTGTCCGTCAGTCAGTGGTAATCTAACCAGATCCCCGCCCTCAGACGTCGTCACTTAGCATAAGTAAGTGGTAGAATCGGAGGAGCATGGAGTTCCCCTTCGCCTGATCGAATCTGGATGACCGGCCGCTGCAAATGATAAGAGCGAACAAGATCCTCCTGGGATACGCTGTAAAAGTCTGTCGCTTCTCAGCCACATTGCTAATGACAGTGATATACGACTTAAGAGCGGAGATAACGGAGTCTGCGGGTACCTCAAAAGGTAGCTCGAAAACCCGAAGAGTCCTCATGCCTAGGCCTGCATGTTCAACAGTAATAGCGGCGGTATGTCCATCTGAGTGCCTGAACTGGAGCTTACCGGTAACCAGATTCGTGCACGCTTCTTCGTTGATCGTCTTAACACTGATGCCATTGCCTGTGGTCGGAAAATAAATACCGATGATGTCATGTAGATCTAGAAGTTGTTCGTCACGCAAGAAATTTTGTACTTAGTATGCTATGGGTCGTGTATATTCGGCTTGGAATGTAACTAATACCATAGCGTTCTTCCTATAGGAGTGCGCCATGTTGCTTCAGTGAACTTATAGTATGGGACTCGCGCCCGTGGGAAGTAAAGAAGCTCGCACACGATACTCGACCGGCGAGACGCTAAGCACACTTCCTCGCCGCTCTGTCGCCGACGGCAAATTGAACCACCTCGGCTATCTGTGCACGTTCCGCGGATGGATGTAATCCTCCATATGCCACACTGTCTACATCCCTTGAAAAACATGTTTATTTAGGCTTTTGACAGGTGATTACATTAATGCGACTGGACAGTGTATAATACTGTGCACCGCTGTCTGCGAATGGCGTGAACTTTGTCCTATTCCTTTTCATGTTTTAACTATTTCTGTGCTTGTTTTAGGGTTCCGTACCTCAATCGGTAAAAACGGAGCTCTTACAGGATCTCTTTTTTTGTCCTTCTGTCTGCATGTTGGCCCGAATGGTAAGACCCCTTATCTGAGGAACTGGTAAATGTATCAAGTTGAAATTGATGTCAAATTCTGCGGACTACGGCCCCTTGCCGGTTTGAAAAATTTAAGCTTATACCTGAATGCAATAAAAATATGCATATTTCTTACTCGCAGAGTCACTCATCAAAATCTATACGGTACTTTCTGATGACCTAGAATCATAAAATTTGGCAAGAAATACGTTTCCATTTGTTGTCCATCTCTCTTTCTGTCGATCTGTGAAGACCCTTTTTCTCACGAAAGTGTAGAGGTATCAATAGGCAATTTATGTCAAATAGTTAGGTCTACAGCCCCTTGGCGGTGTAAAATCTTTAAGTTTCTGTGTCAGTGCACTCGAAAGATACGACCATATAGGTATCATATTTTGACACGTTGTTCAAACGATACGATGCAGCGTTCTTCTTAAGAACACAGACACTGCAATATTGTATTTATCCGCCGATACCAGGCAGCGACTTTCACCTAAAACGTCCTCCCCTGTACTGGATTTACGTAATGTGTGTACGAGTACTGGTTGTGATTAATGACCGACGAAATATAGAAGTTAGGGTCTCGTCCTGAGTCGCACACGAACGACCAAAGTGGTTAAGGCGACCGCTCATGTAAAGCAGGAAATCCGGGTTCAAGTCCCGGTCCAGCAAACATATTCACTGTCGTCATTCCCTTATACAGCTAATGGTTCTTCGTATTCGCAAATGCGGATGCATTTCATGTCACTCATCAAAACATAATGATGAGCTACCTACACAGATGTTGGGCCTGGTGGACTAGCTGCAAAACACCCGGTTGGAATGTGTGATGTCGCGAGGTCTTTCTCGGAGGGACCACGGACTTTTCATTCTTTGTTTTAACCTCACCTTCACCTCTCAACGATGTGAGGAGTCGCCAGAAACAACACGTGCTTCGGATTCCACGTTTAACTGCAGCACCCCTTATTTCGGTTGGATAACTGGTGCACGCTAGTGACACACAAGTCGCAGAACTGGTGTGCGATAGGGAGACTTGCACCAGGCCACTGAGCCACAAGAAATTATAATGGTGATGTATATACGAAATTACTTTTGTAAGGAACCCTCAGAACGCAGCTTCTCCTAAAACTTTGTGATCAGTAATTCAGAGGGTATTGTCAGTGCCGGACGAAGTTTACACGTAAATACAATGGAAGATACGGGATTTATCAAGTGATGAAAATGGAGGCTGTCAGAGCACATAAATTTTTCATCGTTAAATGACTCTACGGTTGAGTGAGTATTTTGAATAGTTGAATGGTGCGGTTCAAATTTACATAAAGTGGATCAGAATAATAGACGATGCGAGATGCATATTTACTCATAGTGCTCCACTCAGCCAAGAGAGTGCAGCACTTGTCAGTCTGCAGGTTCCTTGCGTGAGTGTCTTGAGTAGAAAGCGGTGCATGCAGTCTTAACGGATATTTTTCGCCTTTGTGAGCTTAAAATCTCTGGTAAGTGTTACGCTGTAAAATAATTGCAGATGCATATCACAACAATAATACTGTTCTATATACATCTGTGATAGATATGATTGTGTTTACCATATAGTATGTATCTTAATTTATGTTTTGTATGGAGCTACATACAACTGGATTAGATATTTCAACTGGCATCTCACCCCGAACGCTGGGGAATACGCCATATTTACTTTGGGGTATGATGGTCATTCACATTAACTTATATATTTATTTCTTTAAAGATAATGCCTAGATATTATGCAAGAACATTAAAAAGAGGATAGCGGAGTGAAGAATTCGCAATGGAACATGTGGAAACTGGTGGCATGAGCTTCATTCGATCTTCTGAGGCGTATGGGATTCCATATCGGACTTTAAAAAGGCGAATGTGGAAGAATGATGACAAAACAGAAGAATGGAACTTCAGAGTGAGTAACTTAGGAAAACCATTTCTTTTGGTTTTGACTTGCAACCAGCACAAAATTTAATTAATGAATTGTTAAGCTATTGCAAAATTAACAAATTAATGGTTCATATTAAAAAAAATATTGTAATAATACATTATAGTTACTGGCAGTTATAATTGTTAGAAATGGTAATACAACTTTTAATAAAGAATGTTGTGTTGTGTTTTAGGTTGTCTTAGTGCAGGAAACGAGGAACTACTCGTGTTGTACATTAAGAGACTACAGGCTTCCGGATTTCCTGCTGCTAGAGAAGGAGTGCACAAACTGGCATTTCAATCTGCCAAAACCAATAGTATTGCCCATTGGTTCAACAAGTGGGACTGGCTACAGTTATTATTGAGACGTTCTCATGGTCTTGTGAAGAGAAACCCCGGAGACTTTCCATCGACAAGGCAATGGCTCTGAACAGGAAAGACAATAGCAGATATTTCAGATTGCTGGAGAATGCTCTCTTACAGAATAATTTAATTGACAAATCAGGTCTTATATTTAATACTGACAAATCCAGTTTCGAGATGAACTCCGGATTTGAATAAGTTAATTCTCAAAAAGGCTCTCCAATGATCAATCAAATAACATGTGAAGAAAAATGGGAAATAATTACCACAATAGCACGTTGTAATACTGAAGGGCATTTTTGCCTCCGGCTTGTATTTTCAAGGGGAAATACAAGAAATTTGAATGGGAAGATTGTCTTCCAAATGATTTGAGAGTTTTCATCAATGAAACCTCGGAGTATGCCAATTCGGCAATATTCATGTTTTGATTAAAGGAATATTTCATCCCGAGGAAACCACGACGAAAGGTTTTGTTTTTCCTTGATGGTCATACATTGTACACGATTGATACTGAGATGTTGGAACTTGCAGACAGACAAGATGTTGGCTTGGTATGCTTGCCTCCTCATTCAACACATTTCCTACACCAATTAAATAGATGCCTCTTCATGTCGCACTTCTTCTACAAGGCGTACTTGGGCGATCTCTCATCCGGGCAGGAAAGTGTCAAGAGCACAGCTTGGAACATTGCTGAAGGAGGCGTGGCAATAAAGTTCAGCATCATCAAACACCAGTAGTGCATTTGAAACCTGTGGTGGTTTTCCGCTGAATGCCCAGAAAATACCAGAAGAATCACTTGATGTTTCTGATTTTGTGTTGGCGAAGGTGAAGCCTACCGGAACCAACGATGCTGTGAGATCAGAAATTGCAAGTGAAGAAAACGCTTGTGAAGTAATTCTTTTTGTAATGGCAGGATACTCCACGTGAAACATTGTAGCAAATGAACCACCAGAATTTGGAGTTAGAAATGATTCAGGACGTGAGTCTAATCTACATATTGCAGCTAAACCAGAGACATCGTCTCAAGATATTGCCCCGATACCGGGTTTGGAACCACCTGAAAAAGGGAGGAAGAAATAGCAGCGGTGGTGACAAGCAGGAAAATCTGAAAATCGTGAAGGCCACGCAACAGAAAGACAAGAGCACGAAACAAACATCCACCAGCCACCAAACAACGCAGGAAAGAAAAATCTGCAACTGAAGGCAATGACTGTATTCATAGCAAAATAAACTACTACGATGTTAATGGACCATACGTGGAATGGATCCGTCGCATTCATTATCAAAAATGCCTTCATGAAACATGCGCAGATGAAGCTGATATGTGTAACGACTATGCTGAAGAACAGTAAATATCATCTTCGGTAGAGGCGGAAGTTACAATAAAACCATTTATATTGTATTATTCTTCACTATATCATATATTGTCATTTCAAAATGGATATATTTCCATCCATTTTTTTCCGTCTTACCCTAATCTTCGGGGTGAGATGCCTAATACACCAAAATTTAAACAAAATATACTATGAGTCAGAAATATTGCACATTTTTCATTCACATATGTTTTCAGTTGTCAAGCTTGTGTGTTTAATCTCGTTTCGAATATTTCCTACTTACCTTTTTAATTTCACATTTAACCAAAAATTACGGTGTCCTCCCGCGATGTACTCTACATTTACTCTTTGTAAAGTGAAATTCACGCCTCGTCTGATTACAAGAAGTTTAACAGTGGTTGCGCAAAATTATTAATTTTAAGACACCCAAAAGCTCCCGGAAAGATAGAGAGCAGTACAGCAGCAAAAATTGCAAAAACTCGGTGGTAATTAAAAAAAATTTGCATAACACTTTTCATGTTTTCTGACTTTTTTGTGGAAACAACTTCGAATTACCGACAATACGTTTAGAATTACTGATTTTTAAGGTTTTACGTTCATTTCGAGGCATGCGCGATTTCTCACATTTCTCGGCGACCAGAGAGATGGAGTAAACAAGAATGCCTGCTGTTTTATTCTGCCCTAGATTTATTTTCTGACCACCAAAATCCTGAATTCCAGGGCCAAATTTGAAGAAAGGATACGGCATTTATCTCTCAGGGCAGTGCTAATTTGCAGCAACGTTCCCGGTCTGCAGAGTGGTAAATGACGTGCTGACTGCAAAGTTCTTTGTGGTCGAAGCCCTCACCGACGATCGCATTGTCAGGAGTTCAAAGTGAGTCACTCCGACGAAGAACAAATGCTGGTGTTCGTTTGCTGCGCTGAATGTTGGTACTGCAATTAGTCGCACAGGCAGCCGCTGGGAATTCGGCGGGGAGCGCCTCCCTTCTGTCCTTTACAAGCCGCCAACTACGGAGGCTCGCAGCTATGCCGGCGGGCCGGTCGATAAAACAATTACATCGCGAAACAGCAAATAATGCCCGCTCGCCGATACGAGCCCTGTCTGCGCTCTCTGCTAGCTCTTTAATCTCTGAAGACTCTTTCCTTCACAAAAGTTGTATTCTTTCATACAGTTCAATCGGTGTATTTCTGACTCTCTCATTAACTGCCGTCGGAAGTAGTGCTATTTTCAGTCTTTCACAATAGCCCTTTCAGGAAGAAAATTCAGATTCCTTAAAAATATAAATTTGCTATGTGTGCTTATGCCTCTTACTCTCTTTAACTAGATCGGGGCTGTGCTTCAAAACACCAGTATGTATAAAGCACAGTTGGTTGTAACCAACTGCGTTAAGTTTTGAATACCAAAGCAATGCTTTTCTTGTCATTCTACTTCGCCGAATCGATTCCGCATGATAGGGGCACTACTAGATTAGGCTCTCGCTACCTGAGTCAGTGTGCGCAAATAACTATTTACCGTGTAGATGCCCAACTTTTTAGGAATGATGTTTAGACTGTGCGCTGCGGGATTTATATGTAAACGTCGTGACATTGCCTGTTCTGTTTAGACAACGTTGGGTTGAAAGACAAACATCAGTGTGCATTACAGTTGCAGACAGTCAACATGGGTCTGGACCAGGTGAGCAGCACCTTACTCGTAAAGCTGTTTTATTAATGCTACAGCTATATTGCTGCTACTCTTCACGAGTATCTACGCATTAAAGGAATATGGAGAGGTACTCTTTCCGCTCCGGGTTGAAGAACATGATTCGTGGTTCGAATTAACTGGCGATTCGGGAATTGCTCCTGGGAGAGGCCGACGACAAATTGCGCCACAAATTGTTGAAGATGTTACTGCTGGAATCGCTAAGAATGCTGGACGCAATGTGCTATCTTCAAGCTGAGCACGAGCTGTATCACGACAGCTGAACATTATATGGTCCATCGTTAGAAAAATGCTGCAAACAGCTGCGGATTGGTATCCGTACAAACTTCCAGGCTGTCGTGAATATAGATGGACCTCACATTAAACAACAGGCTTCAGCTCTCGGCTGATACAGGTCTACAGTGTGGTAAATTAAGTGTTTAACTTTTTCTGTGTTCTTCTCGTAGTATATTATAAAATTTCGTGCATGTTTTTCTGTTTAAGAGGTTTAATCTCGCGTTTTTGTAGTGTAAATTCATTCACTCTGTAGTGCAGTAGTTGCTCACTGAACAGCCAGCTACGAAGCTGAGCGTCCATTTGTGACACATCAGAAGGGTAACAAGTTGCATATCTAGGATTCTGTCTGCTTTTATAGTTTACTTCTTCAGTTAGTCTTGCTAGGATGGTTAGGATGTGATAATACTGAGTGCGGATGCAGAAGGAGCTGGCCGCAATTCGCGAACAACTGAATGTATTTTGGCAATGGTCAGTCACCTTTATGCTGCAGCCTCGGGGTATAGCGGTGTCGGAGAATCTGGCGTGTCGCAAAGGACACCTCACGTGTCGCGTGTTTTGCCCACAGGCTCTGCTCCCCAGACACCTCCTAGTGCAGCTGAAGCAGTGACTCTGCCATAAGAGCAAGGTGAGTGGCGATGGCCAATTTGATGACTGGCCGCTTGGCCTCTCCCGTTCACCTTGTCATTGGGCAAGTGGCCGCTCCTGCACTAGGATCCGGACAGGCACGTGGGAGGAGGGGTTTACTAGCTGTCGGGAGCTCCAATGTTGGGCTCGTTGTGCAGCCCCATAGGAAGGTAGCGGTCAGGGCCGGAAAGAAAGCCAATCCTGGGGAACCTCATCCGAGATGTGGAGGCGGCCATGCTTGCAGCTATCGAGAGTGCAGGATGCAGTTGTCTGCAAGTTCTGGCTCACTTCGACACCACGACGCCTGTCGCATGGGTTCTGAAGCCATCCTCAGTTCATACAGGTGGCTGGCGGAGGTGGTGATGACTGCTAGCCTCACGCGTGGAGTGCAAGCGAAGCTCGCAATTTGCAGAATTGTTCCTAGAGTTGGAGCCGAGTGGAGTGTTTCAACGAAAGGCTTAGCCGACTTTGTGACTGTCTTGGCTGAAGATTTCTAGACCTGCGTTATTGTGTGGCGATTTGTAGGCGTCCTCTTTATACGTCAGGGGTGCACTACACAAAGGAAGCAGCTACACGGGTGGCAGAGTACTTGAAGAGTGCACGTAAGGTTTTTTTTTTTAGGTTAGACGGCAGTTTGAGGTGCTTTGATGAACACTCGCCAGTCGATACGCAGCAAGGGAATTCTGACTTCGGTCAGAGTAAAGACACTTCGACTGTCAAAATTTTATCAGCAAACTGTCGAAGTACTCGTAGTAAAATTCCAGAAATTACTGCCATCTGGGAAAGTTCTCGCGCTCAAATTAACAAACAGTGAAGTTATCTGGTCGCGTATAACTGATGTAGGTAAAACCAAGTTAATTGTTCGATGTTTTTACTGGCCATCCGATTCCGCTGTGACAGATCTAGAGTCATTCAAAGAAACTCTACGGCCAATAACGCGTTAATACCCAGAGCATGCAACACTAGCTGGAGGCGACTTTAACCTACCATGTACAGACTGGGATGTCTATGGATTCATTACGGGGGGGAGGGGGGCTGCAGACAGACATTCATGTGAAATACTTTTGAACACATTTTCTGGAAACTGTCTTGAGCAGCTAGGTCGGCAGCCCACACTCAATGGAAATATCTTCGACCTTATAGCTACAAATAGGCCGAACATTCTCGACAATGTCAGTATAGAAACGGGGATTAGCAATCATCATGTCATTATAGCAACTATGGTTACGAAAGTTAATAAATCAGTCAAGAAGACTAGGAAAGTGTTTCTGCTAGACAGAGCAGATAAGCAGTTGTTAGCATCACACTTACACAGTGAACTGGCATCACTTAGTTTCAGTAAGATGGATGTAGAGAAATTATTGGCAAACTTTAAGCAGACTGTAAATCTTGGTCTGAAAATTTTTGCGCGTAGTAAGTGGATAAAAGATGGGAAAGATCCACCATGGTTTAATAATAAAATTCCGATAATGCTGAGAAGCAGAGACTGTTACACTCTCGTTTCAAAAGAGAACGCACAAATGACGACAAGCAAAGATCTATGCGCGAATCATACAACTGCCACCGCTACACCTTAGCAAATGATCTGGCAGAGAACCAGAGAAAACTGTGGTTCTATGTAAAATCACTATGTTACCCTTTCATCTGGTGATAAAATGTGTTTCTGTCAATGGTTTATTCGTTATTTCTTTTCCTCATGCCCTTACAAATGTTTCCATGAAGTTTCATTGTCGTACTATCACTTGTTTTTCAGGGGGACCCTCTCAAGTAGCGAATGTTATAACCACCCTCAATGTCAATATACAGGTTAATCAGCTGAGCTGTTCCCTCAAATATTTCACAAAGAGATTAAGATAACGTAATTCTGTTGTGGTTAAGAGGAATCAAGAGAACGTCCGCATAAAAGGACGTGTAGGGTCTTTTCATAGATTTGCTAATTACTGAAATATCGATGTCCAATTTGCTTTTTCAAAGGCGACTGTAGTAATTTCTTCCGCTAATACAGTATTTCTAAAAGAGACGAATTCAACGGTGTTCACTCTTTATATTCCATTAACTAGTTTGAGAGTAATTACCACATTTAGAACTTAGAATTTGCCTGTTTTCAACAAGAAACTGATTGCTATCTTACGTGCAAGTTCCCAGTTTCATACCCAAATGACGAAAGACCTCAGATAAGGTAGGAACAGAGTGTTTCACTGCCTCGATACCGATACGAAATGGGCGGAGAGGATATTCAGTTTCCATTTCGTATATATCGTTCACATGTGACGAGTGCTCGTTAGTTGGTAAAGATAAGTGTGTTTCACACACCTAGAGCAATTAGTTATGCTATTTCGTTACGGAGAATGCAGAAACAGGACGAAGAGAGCAGCTGAGTTGAACGGTAAATTTATGATGATTCAGCGAACGTACAAAAATTGTTATCAAAAGGGCACAGGAATACTACGCAGAGAGTAAAAATCGTTCAAATGGCTCTGAGCACTATCGGACTTAACTCTGTGGTCATCAGTCCCCTAGAACTTAGAACTACTTAAACCTAACTAACCTAAGGACATCACACACATCCATGCCCGAGGCAGGATTCGAACCTGCGACCGTAGCAGTCGTGCGGTTCCGGACTGAGCGCCTAGCACCCCTAGACCACCGCGGCCGGCCGAAGAGAGTAAGAAGTGGAGCAAACAAAATACGCTCTAAGACAAAAAAAAGTCGCACCACGAAGGAATTATCTGAATGGGACTGAGATTAGTAGGTGTGATGTACATGTACAGACAAACAAATGATTACAGTTTCACAAAAATTGGATAATTTATTCAAGAGAAAAAGCTTCATAAACTGAGCAAGCCAATAGCGTTTTGGTCCTCCTCTGGCCCTTATGCAAGCAGTTACTCGGCGTGAGACAGATTGATAGCGTGGCAAATTCTGCCCAACTGGCGCGTTAGATCGTCAAAACTCGAGATTGTTGAGAGCCCTGCCCATAATGCCCCAACGCCCGGATTTGGCGCCCTTGCTGGGCATGGTAGTGTTTTGTACGACTAAGTACATAAAGGTAAGGATAGATGGGGTACAGGGAGGTGTATCAACTGTCGTCGTAGAAAAGCTGGACACGAGCAGGAATGTTAGCGAACAAGTTAAGACAACACGGAGAAGATTTACTTCACTTGCATTTCTGCAGCCGAACGAAGACTCATTGCAAATAATGCAGCAAAAAACAGAGTCCAGCTGTCACAATGTCAACTAGGATGAGGCTCACTGTACTGAGCACGAACGATAGTCTCGTAGCGATAAGGCTCCAAGTGCAAGTGGATTGAGGAACTGCCTCCGGCCGCCCTATATCACAGTGACAGAGGGCACTGGTATTCCAGGGACACTGGACGGTTGCCCAGTGGGTGCACATCATTGGATTCGACTGATCCCGCGCGACCGCTGTTGTGTCAGATGGAAACTTGCTATTCCATTGCCAATTTGATACGCTGTTAGAGTGGTATCGATACATGATACCACAGATAGGATTTGGCAAGCATGATGACAAGCAGTAGAATCTCTCGCCGTGTGCAATATCTTCCTGAAATGTAAGCCTAGGATGGCTTCCTATGAAGGGAAACAATACAGGCCGTAGAATATGGTCAAAGTAACGCTATGATGTAACGGTACCGTGGATCGAAACTAAAGGGGCCCTGCTATGAAGAGAAATGCCATCCAAGGCCATTACGCCTGCTTGTTGGGCAGTATGGCGGGTAAGAGTCAGGCTGGTATCCCATTGCTATGTGAGGTGTCTCCAGATACTTATTGGGACTGGAATCTCATTGATGAAGTAGAATTGTCTTCAGTGATGAAGCCCGCTTCAAACAGAGCCTCGATGGCCAGCGAAGACGTGTCTGGAGTCGCCCCAGACAGTGTTGGTAAACCAACCTGACTGTCGTCCACCATACGGCCTGACAGCCGGGAGTGATGGTCTGAGGTGCCGTTTCTTTTCGTAGCAAGAGCCCTTTAGTTTTTATCCGGAGCACAGCGGTACATCAACGATATTCTGCACACTGTTTTGTTGCCCCTCATGGCAAGCCATCTTGGGCTTACATTTCAGCTAGATAATTCCCTGCCGCACACGGCGAGAGTTGCTACTACTAGTCTTCGTGCCTTTTTTTGTCTTACAGTGCAGATGTTCTTGCAGATGTTGCTCATAATCTACATGTTAGTCTCAGAGAAATTGCTAGTGTCTCAAGAATATGTCAGTCCAGAGTTGTTCATATTTTATACGCAAACGGCTTCCGTCACGTATCATGTATTTATGTGTCACTTCATCAGCAGATTCACCTACGGGCTTTCTGAAGACGCGTGGAATTCTGTGGCTTTATTCTGATACATCAAGACAACAGGTTTTTCTTCAAAGAACTCCCTTTACCTTCACAAATCACTGAAAGCTAAATGTAGAAAATGCACATTATCCGGCAGTTAACGAGGCGCACTCTCTGAGGTAAGTCGAACGTGTAAGGCAGTGGAGTGTGCACGCTCGTTGCGGGATTATTGGAGACTATGAGATTAATATTTACTTCACCGAAGAAAGCTTAACGGTTAGAACATATGTACAATGTCTTACCGAATTGGTGCTCCTACAGGAAGTACTGTTTGAAATACGTAGATATATGTGATGCCAACACGAACGGTGCCCGGCTCACTACTCCTTGAGGCTAGGAAAGCATTCTCCAATCTCTTTCCAAGTCGTTGGATAGGACGTGACATGCACGTCACTGCACGTTCCTATATTTGGTGTCCCTTGACTTTTTCCCATGGGGTGAACTCAAACATAAAATCTATGCAGAAGTTCCACCTCAGCATGAATGAAATCATCATTTTGTAGCAGGATGTGAAATTATGATGAATAAATCTATGCAGTATATTCAGAAGTAGTTGAACCAGGAATAGCAAACGTGTACTACGGTGGGCGGTTGGCATTTTGAAGCAATATAAGAGTGTATCCTGACATTAAACTTACGATTTGAAATTACTAGCCAGCCAGTATGGCCGAGCGGTTCTAGGCGCTTCAGCCTGGAACCACGCGACCGTTACGGTCGCAGGTTCGAATCCTGCCTCGAGCATGGATGTGTATGATGTCCTTAGGTTAGTTAGGTTTAAGTAGTTCTAAGTTCTAAGGGACTGATGACCTCAGATCTTAAGTCCCACAGTGCTCAGAGCCGTTTGAACCATTTTGAAATTATTATTTAACTGTCTTCATACCTCAGTGCCCTGATTTACAAACCGATTCAATTTTTGAATTTCTATCATTGCTCTGGCAGAAGCGTGAGCTGAATAGTCTTCGTAGTTAACTGGTGAATCATCCTTAGATACCGATTCGTGAGTCGGTCCTACTATACATAGCCAAGTGTTATTAGTATCAGCCTAAAATAAACTTATCTCCACTATTCCGTTTTTGCAAGTGGCCTCTCGCAGCTGTGTCAAGCTAGAGCATCCCGTCTCCATAGCCTGATAGTTGCGCATAACAGCACCAAGTTCCGCATAAGACAGCTGTCGCTTTCATGTTGATGGCATAAATCCCGAGTTATAAATATTGCAATTACTCCGAAACTACTATACTAATCGGGGTTTGAAGAGGAAAACGCATTTAAATTCGTCTCTTCCAAAATCACCACGCCAGGAACAGAAATTACTATAGATCAATTTGGAAAAACGAAGTGGACTGCAGTCTCTGTAATAGTTATCAAGTTGTGGTAATTGCATTATCAGGGTGAAAAGCTTAGCTGAATCTGCCTGTATATGCCAGACTAAGGCTGTACGTGTCTCCATGCTCGTAATCTCATCGACGAACACAGCACTATATAATGTACTTGTAAAAAGTTGGAGACCTGAGAATTTCGTCAACGACACCGGGTTCAGGAGTACCGTGGTCCTACAGTATCCTCTTCGGATTGTTAAAGCTGCAGAGGAAGACAGTCCACAATCGTTATGTAACTGACTAAACGTGATATCTGCCAAGGTAGATGCCCCTACCAATTGACAATCTATTTGAAACTGCCTTCCAAAGCACCTGGTATGACAGTGGACCTATAACAAAGTTAAAGACTTATTACTGTTACGGAAGCTCGTTGTCTGCCCAAGGGTAAATTTCGAAGAAATATTGCTGTTCACTAATACACCAAAATATGGGTCGTTTACCGAATACATAGCTGTGCTGGAGCGTAGATCATCTCTTTATTCCAGAAACCCATGTTTGTTTATTTTAAAAAAAATACGACGGTGTGCTGTTGAGTAATGCTTCCGTATTATTTAGCTGAAAACTCTTAAGGCTTTTTAAATAAAACTTTATTAACATTCTATATATTTATTCTTCATGTCTAAATATTTATTTGTCACCATAGTCACCCGGGCGACGAACAGATTTCTCCCAACGAACAGCCAGTTTGTTGATACCACCTTCTGTTGAAAGGTTGACATTGTCGACAGAGGCTCGCCCTCACCTCTGCTTGCACCGCTTCATCACTACCAAAGTGAAATCCTCGAAGGTGCTCTTTAAGTTTAGGAAACAGATGAAAATCGGATGTGACAAAGTCGGGACTTCATGGAAGAAGACCGATGACCCATAGCGTCAAATTGTTGCAGATGCAGCTCTCATATGTGGTCACGCATTATCATGTTGAAGGAGAGGTCGCTCCATGTGTTCGAATTCGTGCTTTCAGCCTTCTGAGGGTCCCTCACACACCGACGTAGCTACATTACACACCACCACATTACATGCTACTATTCGGAGTCCTCCAGCGGAAAGGATTGAAACTTGCTTCAGCGAAGCGGGAAAGTCGAGCGAGTAAAGTGCATAGCATGTAATACCTCAATCGGTATTGTGAACCAAATAAAAAATTCGAAGGTATCTTTTGCGGCACGCCCTCGTATAATTAGCTGTTGTAATGAATTACACTGATGAGCCAAAACATTACGACAACTGCCCACTGCGAGGCTGAGTGCCTCCTGGTGGTGTTGTGGGCACGTGACGCAGTAAGAAAAGAATGTAAGTGGAAGAGACACGAATGGGCAGTCATTATAGTGAAGAACCGGCCAAAAATGAGGAAATCCACTGATGTAAGCGGTTTTGACAAGGGGCACATTCTTGTGGTGCTACGACTGGAAATGAGAATCTCTGAAAAGGCGAAGCAGGACGACTGTTGGCTTGCGACTGTCGTGAGCACTTACGGAAAATGGTTGAAGGATTGTGAACTGACGAGTAGGCTGGACAGTGCTCGACGACCACGTCTCATCACTAAACGTAGAGGTTGGAAGATACCCCACTATGTAATCCAGGATAGGCAGTGATCCGTAGCAGATCTGACAACAGAGTGCAGTGGTAGTGCAGGCACAAGTGTTACGGAGCACATCGTTCAAAGACCATTGTTGAACATGGAGCACCACATCGTATGACCCCTCCGTGTGCCTGTGCTGAGAGAACGACATCGTCAGTTATGATTGCAGTGGGCGCAGAATTACTGAGTTTTCGCCGTGGATCAACAGGAGCGTGTCGCCTGTCGAATGAATCGCATTTCTTGTTACATCAGGTCGATGTTTGGGTCCTTACAGGCCGTCATCCAGGCGGATGGCTACACGAAAGATGCACTGCGCCACAGATGCAGTCTGGTGAGGGCAGAATTGTGCTATGGGGTACATTGAGTTGGGCTTCTATGAGATCTGTGGTGGTAATCAAAGGTATCACTACAGCAGTGGGATCTGTGGTGGTAATCAAAGGTATCATGACAGCAGTGAACTACGTGAACATTGGAAGTAGGAGATGAGTTACTGGCGGAAGTAAAGCTGTGAGGACGGGGCGTGAGTCGCGCTTGGGTAGCTCAGTTGGTAGAGCACTTGCCCATGAAAGGCAAAGGTCCCGAGTTCGAGTCTCGGTCCGGCACACAGTTTTAATCTGCCAGGAAGTTTCATATCAGCGCACACTCCGCTGCAGAGTGAAAATCTCATTCTGGCTAAGTGAACATTACTGCGGACCACCTGCATCGCTTCATGCCTCAAGACTCCCCCAACGGCGATGACATCTTTCAGCAGGATAACTGTCCATGCTGCAAGGTCGGAGTCGTGCTACAGTGGTTTCAGGTGCATTGCAGTGAATTCACACTGATGTCTTGTCTAGCAAATGTGCCTGATCTGTACCCAATGGAAGACATATCGGGCGCCAGCTGCGTGCCAGTAAACCACCAACCCATATGGTTCAAATGGCTCTGAGCACTATGGGACTTAACTTCTGAGGTCATCAGCCCCCTAGAACTTAGAACCACTTAAACCTAACTAACCTAAGGACCACACACACATCCAAGCCCGAGGCAGGATTTGAACCTGCGACCGTAGCGGTCGCGCGTTTCCAGACTGTAGCGCCTAGGACCACTCGGCCACATCGGCCGGCCCACCATCCCAAATTTGCTGGAATTGCTTGACCTGTGCGAAGACATCTGGTGCCCCACACTTCTGGAATCCTGTCAAGGACTTGTAGGATCAATGCCAAGCAGAATCTCTATTGTACTGTGTTTGAAAAGTGGAACAACACGCTATTAAACAGATGGTCATAATATTTTGGCTCATTGGTGTAGATCTGCTTTACATTCAAAACAGTTCCATGGATCATGTAGTTAGAACCAGAGACAATAAAAAAGTAAGCCAGAAGCTGTTGCAAGTGAATGTGTGTGTCTAAATTTTATCTACTACTGTCAGCGTTTTCTTAAGTGACTGTATTACTCTCATAAAATAAAGAACAACTGGCTTGTCACAGTCTTGATTCTATTTTAATGCACGATGCATTTCGAGCCATGGAGCTCATCTGTAAGTGGTTTGAGAGTCTTCCTCAATTTTCTTTCCAAATTTAGATTAATTGTGGTCCTGGTGAACATAAATTTGCAGAACTAAGAAAAATCGGAAAAGACTCACTGTTTTCAGTGGTACATACATGGTTTTGAAGTTCAGTATGACTAGACATGCTTCTCTACACATACACACTTTGCATTATACAGTACACACTGCTGCCTTTACGGAAATGATTATATTACTAAAACTCTTAATTTCTGCTGAGAAAACAACTATACTGCAACACCTATCAAAGATGTAAAAAAAGCCCAGAAAATAATTCACAAATATACCTTTCAATGAGCGATAGAAATTGACAGACAAATTCTTATCGAACACAAAAACTAACCATACCAGATACTTCATACTTGTTCGATCTGTTTTAATAAGTAATATCCCATAACTACTACTAATTTAATGATAAAATTTACCAACAGAAAGAAGTCTTAGCTATGGGTAACAACATGTGAAGCCTGCTGACTGACATACTCATCTACCACTTAGAAAAAATTTTGAAGGGAAAAGTAAACTTACTGAAAAAGGTGTTTAAACATAAGCTCTGTGGATGACACTCCACTCCTATCTGATGGTACAAAATATGAGCTTGACGAGCTTCTTAAATTACTGAATACACTCTGCAACAAAACTATTGTTCACAATTGAACTTGAAACAAATCAGACGTTAAATATCTTAGACCTCACAATTGTTGATGAACAGGAAGAACATAACTTTTATATTTACAGGAAACGAACCTATGCTGACTTCACCATGCACGAATCATCACGCAATCCAAATACACACATGTATTCCGCATTTAGGTCCGAGTTGAAAAGGGCACATACATTATCTTTCCAATCCAAAACATTAACACAAGTAATTGATACAATCAGTGCAGTTGCAGTAAATAATCGGTATTCAGAAAAATCAGTTGACAAGCTATCCAACAAAATATATGTCAGCATGAGTAATAGGAGCACTACAAGATTAACAACACGTATCTTCACAAATATTCCCTATTTAGGCCCAGCATCATAAAAAATCGTTACCTTATTTAGAAACACTAATATTAAAATATTCTTCTCCACAAGCAACAAACTTAAATAGCACTTACCTAAAACATTAAACAGAAAACTCTCCAGTAACAGAACACAGTGAAATATTTAAATTAAAAGGTAACAGTTGTCCTGAATTCTAAGTAAACGAAACGGAAAGAACTTTGCATACACGTTACAAAGAACGCACTGATACTTTTAGAATTAACCACTTCGAAAAATCCACAATAGCAAACCTGATGTACATTAATAGACACAGACTATGTGACATCCATAACAGCCTAACTATTATCCACACGGAAAACCATGGCACAGAAACTGATAGGTTACAACAATAGGAAATGTCGTCACACAAAGAAAAATATTCCGAAAACGTGTTGAATGAGCAAACAGAGTTTATCAGCCACTGCTTTTTCAGTAACTTTAAAAGTTTATTTTTATCTAAATAAACAAATATTTATTAATGCCTCCATTTGATAACATACAGCCACAATTTACATATTCATAAATATTTGTCTTAGAAATGATATCTACACATAATTAACAATGTAACAGCTTTGTACCTTCTTTGAAATAATAACACCTGTCTATTTGTAGATGTGAAACGTCATTTGAAATTCTTTGTTTTATTTTGATTTGTGTTTGCAAATATGAAGTATACTGGAGAGAGTATATATATATTTAAATATGTCTACTCATACTGTATTTCGAACCCACATCTTCACTATTGAAACAGTAAGATACTTTTTGATCTGACTTAGTTTTGTGAACTTCTATTCAGTAGTACCAGAAATAACCTAAATTTGTAAAGAAATTTGATTTAGATTGTCAATGCACCTGAAGATAACCCCCAGGTCTAAAAATGCATAGTACATTAAAATAAAATTACGCTTGTAACTGAGGATGGTTGTTTTTTATTTTATGAATGTGTTTATAATTGTATCACACAGTGGAGAAATTATTTGTGAAACTCTATTGCTCGACTCCTTTCGTATTTCAGGTTATCAGTTATCCTCTGCAAGAATATGAATGATGCCCGAAAGTTGCCCGTGTTTATTACTTGTACCGACCATGGACTGTCACTATCAGGATTGTGCGAGCTGAAGTTCTTGGACTCCCACTTGGGTTCGTTCCAGTGACACCACTTACTTAGCTAATAATCATCAGAGCGCGATTTACACTAAATTACAATGGGTGTCAGGTAGAATTTCTTAAAAATTTTCCTCAGTGGTTACGAATAGTTGTTGCTGGATCCTTGGGTGAATTGTTCCTACACGTAAACTGCACTCTAGTTAAGTACAGAGGTGCCAATTGTGGTTGAGGTCGGGGTTTTTACAGGGCAATCGAAATATTCCCCCCCCCCCCTCCTTTCACCCTCGAGTATCTTCAGATTACGATCCCATGGTCATTTGTGGACATCTAATTATACCTGAAAAGTCCGATTTCAGACTCTCGTCACAACTCATACTACTATCTCAAATACTTTTAAACAACCCTGTGTTCATTTTGACTTGGATTAAAACTAAAGCCCCATCCAAAATCAAGAAGTACAGTCTCAAACAATCACACTACCGCCACTCAATTTCGCTGTCGCAACAACAGACGCAGCTAAATATCGTTCACTAGCTATCAGATTCACACATCTACCACAATGTACCGCAATCTATCATTGCGTCTTTATTGATTACATCAACGTTCAATGAGGAATTCCACCTGCTGCGGTCTGATCCAGTAGTTCGGTCACAGGGTTCATTTGAGCTAAAGGCTCTGTGTTCTATGTAACAAGTAATAAGTCAAAACGTATCTGCATAATAACATTTATTACGTAAACGCAATTCACATACATAGTGACAATTATCAACAGTCACCGGCCATGTTTTTGAAATATTGCCAACCAAACTTTGGCAGGGAATCACAAAAAATGAAGTGTTGGAAGTATAACGATCTTCTTCAAGTCAAATACCACAGAACTGATTGTTGTGTCTGTATAAAAACTGTATATGCGTGGAAAGATCTCTCCCGCCAGTTTAAGGAAAATGAGGCCACAAAAACGAAATACGAATATATACTTCCCAGTAGAATTGAGATGCCTAATTGATAGCACCATTTTAATTCATATTAATTTTTTTGATATAAGAGTTTTTCCTTTGTATATTACGTTAAACATAATTTACGTTAATGTGACAGCAACAATATTTGAGTCGACCTTAAAATAACTAATTTTTACGAAATTCAAAACGACAGTGAGAAAACGTGGAATATGTCTCATCTTAAAGGAATTTTTGTGCTGATTCCAAAAGTAATCTTAGATTATGTGAGTCTGTAATACTTCAGAATTTAGGGAAAGCTTAATATTGTGACTGATATTTTATTAATATTCATTCACTGAATGCATTTTGGTTGTTGCTTTATATGCAAAACAGATTTTTTTTGTTCCCTGCCGTCAAACTGAGTGAATTTTAAATCTGAGAACAGTCGCTTAATTAAATTCAATGTAACATCTTAAATTCTCCCTTTGATACTTGACATAATTTCGGAGTTAGCCAAAAGAACACGACCGCCATGCAACATATTATTCTGTTATGATCTATAGTCATTATAGACCCACAGTTCATAGTAGTAAAATATGAGGGGACGAATTTAACATTCGATGTATGGATTTCTTACGCAAATCCTGAAATACAATTTCAGAACGATTGTATGGTGTCTGTGGGATCAATAAGCTGTAAGTAATGAATGTTGTTGTTATAAAAATGTCTTACGCATAAGAAGTGGAATGTAGCTTCGGGTCAAGGAGGCTGCTGCTAGTGGTTTTGGTCGACTTTGCTTTAGTAATCGACAGCCTATTATTATTATAATATACTAATTATCTTATATGATGCACAAATGAAAGCAAATATTGTTGGCACCACTCAAAACAACGTCGAGCATTCGTTTTTTTGATCAGTGACTACATAAAAGCATGATGACTTCGAAAAGTGAGTCACACGCTTATTGAGTAAGGATGAATCGACCTGCGCTGCAGTAGTTCTCTGCAACAATTGACAACCTTGAAGGAGACCATCTATTTACAGTTTTCCTTATGGCTTTACAGACGGGAAAATGCTTGCTCGACTTGCAGTCTAGTCTGCAGCAACTTTCATCCAAGCATTGAGCAGAATCGTTGAAAGCTGTGTGCTGAATGGGTTAAAGATGGTATGACGAGACAAGGAAAATGTTTGCCACAAAGACCCCCGAATCGTCTTAGTCGTTAGGAAACCTAGGTGTTAGCCGCCTTCTGGGCCAAATGTGCACTTTTCTCTCAAGTATCACTCAATCGCCCGCATGGTTTCACTTTTGTTGAGTTTTCTCGGTAGTCTATGCCTGCTCGCTGAACGTGTGTGCAACTGTCGCTCATTTTAGCCGTCTCCATTTGTAATTTATCGTATGTCCAGAGGAGAGTTTCCGACCGTTTACGTTTTCATGTCTTGTTTATGAAAAATCAAGAGTAGTGGTGAAAGTTTACCGTCCTGTTCCCCAACTATCTTTGCTTCGCTCCTTCACACCACCTATCTTGTCTGATGCATTAGTGATTAGGAAGAAAAAAACAAGTAAAGACGGCCCAAATAATCGTTGATCTAATCCGCGCGGGGGTCGCTGTTGCTTCACGTCCGTAGGCGTAACCTAACAATCCTCTACATGTGAGCGCTGGGCGCTGCTATGCAAGCAACATCACTTGCTGGTAGACAAGCCTCGTGACCTCCTAGTATAACATAACATTATGGCTTCTACCGTCAACAAAAGTTCCTTTCACCCTTTCAGACCCACTGGCAACAATTGTGTCCGTTAATATTTACTGTGTCCTGGTTGCCAGAGAAAAGTCTCTCCTCAATGGGAACCTCACTTACGCATTTATAGATGTTTTGTCTTTCTTCATGCACAAGAGCTGTTGGGCATCACTATAAAAATAGCAACAATTAAATATAGTAGTGCACAGCAGCCACGATACGTAGAAGTAGTTGGCTAGTTGTTTTCCAGTGTATAGTTTAGCATTATTATTGTTATTTTGCATAATAATTAGTGAAAGTTCCGTTTCCTTATTACAACAGTTAACATTTCAGAACAATTATTTTATCCCATAGAAAGAAGCCAAGCGTACAAAGTATATTTTGGAAAGGAGTCCCTATATTTATATAAATCTTGCATATGAAGTCATTAAAAATCACCTAATAACATTAGAGCATAATGAAAAATGTTCCTTCCTCCAGAAAATATTCAGGTCTGAAAGGGTTAAAGGCCAAAGATCCAGATATTTAGACCCATTACTAGCATTTTACAGAAAATGGCTCTGAGCACTATGCGACTTAGCTTCTGAGGTCATCAGTCGCCTAGAACTTAGAACTAATTAAACCTAACTAACCTAAGGACATCACATACATCCATACCCGAGGCAGGATACGAACCTGCGACCGTAGCGGTCGCTCGGTTCCACACTGTAGAGCCTAGAACCGCACGGCCACTCCGAGCATTTTACAGATTAACATACAGCGCACTAGCACATCTAAATGACAAATCAAAAGTCTGCCGGGAAAATAATATTGACGTGATCGCTATCCAAGGAACACATACAAGTGATGAAGACAAAATCAAGACAAGGGGTAAAATACAGGTATATGACCTCCTCGGCCCAGCTTACCACATGTCCTACGACACCACCAATTACGTGCGCAGTATAACAGATGATTTCTTAATCTCAACAGAAACATAATAATATCCACGAAGCTGTTATAAAAATGTAAATAGCTACAAACCTGCAGCACTGCAGTGGTCACCTAATATGGAAGTTTAACTCCAATGACTGCAATGGAGAAGGTTTAATTTCATGGCTAGAACAACAAAACCTCCATCTATTTTTTTATGCCAAGGACCGATCCACATTTATATCAGCTGCATGGAGGCAAGAGTACAACCCTTATCTATATTTTGTGCCTTCAAATGATAATGTCCAGTTATTAGCAATCACACGAAGATTTTCGTCTGACTCTCCAGTCAACTTCGCCTAGTAATACTGGAAGTACGCTTGCAGATCCTGTGGTAAGTTTTATTCTCCACTCATACTGGAACGTTGAGAAAGCAAACTGGTCTGACTTCTCCAAAAAGCTTGCTAAGTTCTTGGGATGGATTCCTGCACTGAGCAATAACTACGGAAGGTTTGTGGGTGAAGTATTAAGCACAGCAAGAATATTTATTATCAGAGGCTACCGGAAGAAGTACATTTCTGGATGGTCTGAAGTCAGTGAGAAATTATATGAGGGCTTCCTCTCAACTGGAGAACAAGTAACAGCAGACGAACTGCTGCATAGCCTTGACGCAACGCGCCGACAGAAATGGATGGACACTGTTGAAAAATTGAACTTCGTACAATCAAGCAGAAAAGCCTTGTCTTTGTTACCTAACTTTGGAGGTGAAAATCGAACAACACGCAACAAGATCCTCATAAAACGAAATACAAATCTTGCACATATCGTGCCAACATTTGTACCATCTATTTCCTGACCTCATTTCATACTAGTGTAGCGAGAACTGAGAACTATGACGGCAGAATGTTCACATCATAGCCATATTCTCTTCGACTCACTCCTGAAGATATTTCAACGGCTTTAGAAGACATTAAATCGCTTAAACCTCCAGGTAAACTCAACAATAAACCAGAAAGTTCTAGTTATATTGCTCTTCTGACCCTCAACAGTGGACTATCTCATGGCTGCAACAAACCCATATTTAATGTTCGTTTTCTCTAGAATAAAACAGCGATAGGTGCTGGGTTGGAGTCCTGGGAAGGAAAAAATTAATATTTCGTCTCGTCATTTCAGTTAAAACATCTAGCTACTGCAGAGAAAATGCGATATGTCACAGTTGATTGTGCTTCGATATGTATCCGATTAGGTTCTGGGTTCGAATCCCTGTCGAACACAAAGCTTTACCTCACGGCATTTCAAATAAGTTACTTGTTAAGAAGCAATATTTAACATCTCTCGTAGTTCGTTAACAGGGATAATAGGTGCTGGGTAGAAATTCGCGTCCGTTAAAAATGTTTGCGTTATGTAATTTAAAGTTGATATTTGCTAACTGATACTGTTTAAAATCGAGGTATATCATTCTCTGTATGCTTAACCAGGAATGACTGTTAGTTTCCGTCAGTCACGAAATCTTTGCTTAGTCTCCATGACCTGGGTTTGAATCCATACGCAGAACGAGACGGTTCGTCGTGTCATTTGAAGTTCATACATATTCTCAACTAGCTGCTCGTGAATAACTTAAATTTTTAATGTCATTTTGTGTTAAATAATAAGTACGGTATGTTAGTTTGATGAGGAAATCATGAATACGACGAACTTACTACGTGCTTTACCTATCTGACGTAATAATGAGAGTGGTGACATTTCAGGTATGTCATTTATTGTAATACATGTGAGCTTACAAGCCTTAAGAATAGTCTTATCTGTGATAAGGTGTTCCCTGATAGTTGTAGTATTGTAGTATTACTTTACATCTCGAGTTATTGCGATACAGAGCAGTTTTTTCTAGTGGTGACTTGTTGGAACCATTTTCAATAGTCAAACGACTGTACCAAGGAGCGATTAGAGGACCTGCTAGACAGCTGCGTTATGTGGGTTGCATGCGAATTAGGTGAAATGCAATTAAGGTCGTTGGGATACTTTTGAGCATGACTGTACATATTTTATTCGTGTTTCTAAAGTGACGTGTTATTTACATACGATTAATATAATATTTAACCTGCGCAAAGAAATAATGTCTTATAAGTAAACACGTAGTGGAAAATGACCTAACGGAGCACATACAACATTCGGACCTAGTTCATATAATCCAGTTTCGACGCGATAGCACACCGACCAAAGGACATCACAAGCAGCCCCTCTTACTCTTTCTTGCTAAGCAAGTTGTGGTACGGGAAAAACATCGTGAATGCTCGGGATAGTTTTACGTTTTCAGGTAACTACCTCTGTGATTTTCAATGACAACGTTTTACTTCCCTTACTTAGAAGAACAAGAGGTTCAACATGCCTTTAAATTATCTATAATAACATTTACAAAATCATCTAGTGGTCCCCAAAAACACAATCTGAAAAAATTTACGTTTCTCCTGCAATAGTATAGTTGCAGTTCTCTGGAAAACTTGACTGAAAGACACTTTATTCGACCTCTTTCGGTTACCTAGTATTTCGGATGCTACTCTGTTTCCTGCTTCCTTAATTTTAGACGAGCCGTGGTTGATATCACAGTCACCTACCCTTTCTACTAGTGTTGAGTCGTATTTCTGTCTGTTTTGAATTGTTTATGTCATAATATATAGTTTTCTTAGCTATTCTACCGATCTTCTTAAATTTAATGTTCTTCTTACTTGTCACCAGGAAGCGATCATTGACACAATCTGCTCCTCTATAGGTTTGCGTATCTTTTATGCTGTGTCTGTACCACATATGTGGTCTATATGATTTATGGTTTGCCCGTCTAGTACAATCCATGCGCTTCACGTGCGGTACTATTTTGAAACCATGTAATCGTGATGCAGATATTATTGTCAATTGCGACGCTGATCAGATGAGTGCCATTGTCATTGATCTCTTGATACAGACTTGCATTACCGATCACTGGATTATAAATGTCTTCTTGGCCAAATTTGGCGTTAAAATCGCCCAATGTTATTTTTACATTATGTTTGAGGAAGAAGTTATACACGTAGTCCAGTTCAGTGTAAAATTCCTCCTTTATGAATTCGTCCTCATCCTCGCAGGCTGCATGTGCTTTAAGCCAGGATACGTCACTGTTCCGGAAAGCGATTGCAATATAGGATATTCTGTTGTTAATGACTTTAAAGTCTTTCACTGCTTTCATTACTGAGTCACGTGTGTAAAAACCAGTACGTAAGTCATGAGGCTCGCCGCAGTCTCCATGCAGGATATTCCCATTGCCTGTCTTGATTAATTCTGCACCCTTGCATCTAGTCTCCTGTAGAGCTACAACTTTCAGTTTGTATTTCTCTAACTCCTTGGTCATATTGTGGGTGATTCCTGGCCTGTGTAAGTGCCTTACGCTCCAGGTTCGGAAAGAGAAGTCCACTGTCAGTCCCCGCGTCAGATTACAGTTGCCTTCTCCACCACTTTTGACTCACTCCCGGCCATGCAGGCTTTGGTCCACCCCGCGTATTTTATTTTCTCGTCACGCACTATATATAGTGAACGTTCCTCAAGCCACCATCTTAGGAGGCGCCCGATCGGGGATTATCAACCTCATATGGGATATAGTACCACCAGCATCTAAATGGTGGACCTGTTTTGTAGCCATGAAACTAAACTACGTCCGAACAGACCTTGGAAGGCCCAACGGTACCGACCGGCCACCGTGTCATCCTCAACCCACAGGCGTCACCGGATGCGGATATGGCGGGGGCATGTGGTCAGCACACCGCTCTCCAGGCCGTATATCAGTTTTCGAGACAGGAGCCGCCAATTTTCAATCAAGAAGCTCCTAAGTTTGTCTCACAAGGGCTGAGTGCATCCCGCTTGCCAACAACGCTCGGCAGACCGGATGGTCACCCATCCAAGTGCTAGCCCAGCCCGACAGCGCTTAACGTCGGTGATCTGACGGGAACCGGTGTTACCATTGCATTTTGTAGCCATACCAGATGTAAAAAGAGAAAAGGGTCCAATCGTATACCAGTTCGAAAGTTCCACATAAATGTGTTTTGTTCGGTACACGACTCTATAAAACATTACTGAAGCCTTTCCGGTAGAAGAACGCAGTGACGATTTTTGGCCGTTTAGTAGTTTCCGTTTGTCATTAGCTTTGCGTTGAACAGTTATAAGGTTGAATCCAGTTTATTTCAGATTCAACATGTGACTACTGCCGTTAAAAACTATAGTAGACACATAAGCAACAAACAAATTTTGAAAACGGGGTCTCGGCCCGAGTAGCTGTAGCATCGTTATTACACGCGAGAAAGAGAATCCGGCCTCGTAGCAGAATGCTGTCACACGCAGAGAATCTATCAAGATTTTGAGACTTCTTGGAAGCTGAATGCTCTGAGCCGGACCGTGACTCGAGCCTAAAGGTATTAGATGAAGAATGCTATTATGAATCGCAGGATTCTAGTGTCGAGTTTCGGCCCGGCGCACAGTTTTAAACTGCCACGAAGCCTCAAAGCAGTGCACATTCCACTGCAGAGTGGAAGAATCATTCAGTCTATATATAATTAATTACCGACTGACCCATTAGTTGGAGAATAACGTCACGCGCTGTCGTTACCAGCGTTTACTCACAATTCAGTGTGTATAAATCGAGGTCTCATCTACATAGATCTTTGACCATTTTAATTGCAGTACTTCATTTAATTTCCATAATAAAATCTAACGTCACTCTTCAGAAATTTTTTTTCGTTCACACATGACCGTTCGGTTGATCTCACACTTTTCCAAACCAAACCTGTGTACAGATAAATTTTTGTGTGTCTTCGCTAGACATGCAAACATTTCACAGGGTTAATATGTCCTTATATTTATCCATGTATCGCAGTAATTACTATAATAGCACATCTGGTCATATAGTCATTGGAATACATGTGGTAAGGGCTATGCTTATTCTTCTTTGAACTATATCCTCGAATAGCAGTCTTCATGAACCGTGGCTCTGCTTCAGTAATTGCACATCATCGACTTAACTTTAATTTTTCTCAAACATTTATTGTGGCTCTCCTTCGACACCATTACTCTTTTCGGCTTGTCATAGTCAATAAATTTAATGGTCACGATAACAAGCTGTCGCGCCTGTGCACGATCATTTCTCTGCTTGTACTGTGCCGTGACGGCGCACGCTACTTCGAACTGGGCTGTGCTTTATCTAGTCACGTGACTGAATCAGATCAAGATTTGGCCGGAACTGCTGTTTGTCTTTTCGAGTAAGACAGTTATCATGAAAAATATCAATTATTACTAGAAAATTAAACTGCTGTTCTGTCCATAACGGGAACCGAGGTAGTCATGGAACTATTTACAGTCATGTGTAAGTTAGAAATACTACGCGTTCCTACCTCGCAGTCTCTCCACGAGGAATCCGTAATTGCTATTAACGTCGTTCAATTTACTGACGATGGAAAGGGTAAAAAAGCTACAATACGACGAAGGGGACAATGTGACGCGCTTGCAAAATTTTAAAACTTAATGAGTAGCTTGTGTTCAGTTGATTGAAGGACGGACACGCTGCCCGTGTGGGTGAGATTTTAGTATTTGCACAAAAGAAGAGGAAACAACTCGTTGGTAATAGGTTTTCTGTTGTCGATAATTACCCGCATAAATGTGCTCTTAGACGGCAACATCTGCGACATTATGACAAATACCGGGTGACCAGAAACAGACTGAAAAGCAAGTGAGGGTGTGGCAGGGTAGGTTGTGCTGAGAAATAATTGTTAAGAATTTAAATTAGTCAATCCGGTCGTTGGGTGCGTAAATTCAAGCGTCCAGCCAGGTATTATCAGTTCTTCTCATAGCGTAGACAATAGCGCACGAGACCGTTCATGTCCAAATTTTGTATCGCTCTCTTATACACTCCTGGAAATGGAAAAAAGAACACATTGACACCGGTGTGTCAGACCCACCATACTTGCTCCGGACACTGCGAGAGGGCTGTACAAGCAATGATCACACGCACGGCACAGCGGACACACCAGGAACCGCGGTGTTGGCCGTCGAATGGCGCTAGCTGCGCAGCATTTGTGCACCGCCGCCGTCAGTGTCAGCCAGTTTGCCGTGGCATACGGAGCTCCATCGCAGTCTTTAACACTGGTAGCATGCCGCGACAGGGTGGACGTGAACCGTATGTGCAGTTGACGGACTTTGAGCGAGGGCGTATAGTGGGCATGCGGGAGGCCGGGTGGACGTACCGCCGAATTGCTCAACACGTGGGGCGTGAGGTCTCCACAGTACATCGATGTTGTCGCCAGTGGTCGGCGGAAGGTGCACGTGCCCGTCGACCTGGGACCGGACCGCAGCGACGCATGGATGCACGCCAAGACCGTAGGATCCTACGCAGTGCCGTAGGGGACCGCACCGCCACTTCCCAGCAAATTAGGGACACTGTTGCTCCTGGGGTATCGGCGAGGACCATTCGCAACCGTCTCCATGAAGCTGGGCTACGGTCCCGCACACCGTTAGGCCGTCTTCCGTTCACGCCCCAACATCGTGCAGCCCGCCTCCAGTGGTGTCGCGACAGGCGTGAATGGAGGGACGAATGGAGACGTGTCGTCTTCAGCGATGAGAGTCGCTTCTGCCTTGGTGCCAATGATGGTCGTATGCGTGTTTGGCGCCGTGCAGGTGAGCGCCACAATCAGGACTGCAACGACCGAGGCACACAGGGCCAACACCCGGCATCATGGTGTGGGGAGCGATCTCCTACACTGGCCGTACACCACTGGTGATCGTCGAGGGGACACTGAATAGTGCACGGTACATCCAAACCGTCATCGAACCCATCGTTCTACCATTCCTAGACCGGCAAGGGAACTTGCTGTTCCAACAGGACAATGCACGTCCGCATGTATCCCGTGCCACCCAACTTGCTCTAGAAGGTGTAAGTCAACTACCCTGGCCAGCAAGATCTCCGGATCTGTCCCCCATTGAGTATGTTTGGGACTGGATGAAGCGTCGTCTCACGCGGTTTGCACGTCCAGCACGAACGCTGGTCCAACTGAGGCGCCAGGTGGAAATGGCATGGCAAGCCGTTCCACAGGACTACATCCAGCATCTCTACGATCGTCTCCATGGGAGAATAGCAGCCTGCATTGCTGCGAAAGGTGGATATACACTGTACTAGTGCCGACATTGTGCATGCTCTGTTGCCTGTGTCTATGTGCCTGTGGTTCTGTCAGTGTGATCATGTGATGTATCTGACCCCAGGAATGTGTCAATAAAGTTTCCCCTTCCTGGGACAATGAATTCACGGTGTTCTTATTTCAATTTCCAGGAGTGTATAATTCTAGGAAAGCAGACGAAGAACACGTCTGGCGACACAGTCCCTGGCAGGTCACTTGAATTTGAACGTGCAACGGCGTGATTGGCGAACTTCAGTGGTAATTAACTCGGAGACGACGCAGTGCACCGAAAATTTTTTTCTTTGCAATTATTTCTTAGCACAACCTACCCTGCAATGTCCTTACCAGCTTTTCATACTGTTTCTGATCACCCTGTATGCGGATATACCAACTCTGCCAAAACTTCGCAGCTTTCTTTACACAGGATGTTCTTCACGGTTAACACTGTTACTCCCAGGAAATTATTTGGTCTGGAGTAGGGGTTCCCAACAAAATTTTCTCGAGAACCCCCTCATCGAGCATGGTTGGTACCTTCTCATGTCACAGTATCAAGTACCTAAAAAAGCCAAATTAAGAGTCTTTTTATACGTTTTCTATTTTTGGTACTTAGAAAAAACATTGACATATTCATTATTGAAAAAATATTGAGTGGCCAAAACAAATTATTCTAATAGCACCTGGCATAGCTCGCGGACCCCTGGTGGTCCGCGGACCACCTGTTGGGAACCACTGGTCTAGAGTATTCGGTGTTAATATATATCAGAACTAGAGTTCAGTGCTAGCAGAATAACTCTGGGAAAGAAGTATTCATTCTAGAGGATTCGATTTCAAGAAACAGATACAGTTGTGAAGATTGCACACTGTATTGTAGATTTTTACACACTTTAGAAACTCGTAAGTCAAATGGTTAATAGCTTATTTTATCAGGAGTGTGAGTTAATGTCACCAAAGTGCAGTGCAAGGTATGTTGTCGAAGAAATGTACCGACTATACTTTAATTGGTGTTTCACGCTTACCAACGGTCCCACACACTCGAGGTATCTGTTTTTGTCTCTTTCTCGAACGTTGCGATACCTGAAGGCACATTTACAACTATTGTCCACAAGACCCAATAGTGTGAGGCATAGGGTACCTTGTTTACTTCTCTAACTTCTCTACTTTCTCTCCCAGTCGT
Organism: Schistocerca piceifrons; assembly: GCF_021461385.2. Lineage (NCBI taxonomy): Eukaryota > Metazoa > Arthropoda > Insecta > Orthoptera > Acrididae > Schistocerca > Schistocerca piceifrons. The sequence continues at coordinate 836,428,619 of NC_060149.1, forward strand.
GAATGCTGCAACGGAGGAAGGATTGTTGGTAAGACTTCGCCTAAGTCCCAATACCTAATTTTACCTATTTGTGCGGCGGAGTCTACTCTGCCTGGAACTGCATTTCGCCGTTTCGAGTAATAGTAATCGGGCAGTGTATTTCAATATACGGTCTTCCAATATACATTAATAAACCAAAACACTGTCACCACCTGATTAGTAGGATGTTGGTCCACCTTTGGAACGCAATCTACCAGCAGTTTCGCGTGTCATGGATTTGAAAAGTCCTTGGTAGGTTTCCGGAAGTACGTGGTACCAAACGTCTACATAAAGATCACGCAATTCCGGAAAATTACGAGCCGGTGGTCTGTGGGCGCGGTACTGGCGCCCTAAGTCGCTCAAATGTACGAGTATGTTGTCGGGTTGCACCACTTTCCATAGATGCTCACGACAGAAGTACTCGAACAGCAGGGAAATATTTAAAAACATGTTATTTCAACCGCTACATGTCGCTGATACGTAAGTTTTTATTTAAAACTAGTTCGATCTTCAGGTGACCTCCAGGTATTTCAGAGTTGTTTCTGACAGCGTGCATGGAAGCATTAACTGCGTAACCGAGGTGGGATCCAGGTACTAGTCCAGTATTCACCTAGTCTGATACGGCAAATCGCATAAAACCCCCGTACAGGCTGGCCGGTACACCGGCCCTCGTCAGCAACCCACCTCTCGCACCCTGGAACGGTGTCCGAACGCGCGCTGCTATCTTGTGGGGTTCCTCGCCATGCGATCCAAAGATATACACTACTGGCCATTAAAATTGCTACACCAAGAAGAAATGCAGATGATAAACGGGTATTCATTGGACAAATATATTATACTAGAACTGCCGTGTGATTACATTTTCACGCAATTTGTGTGCATAGATCCTGAGAAATCAGTACCCAGAACAACCACCTCTGGCCGTAATAACGGCCTTGATACGCCTGGGCATTGAGTCAAACAGAGCTTGGATGGCTTGTACATGTACAGCTGACCATGCAGCTTCGACACGATACCACAGTTCATCAATAGTTGTGACTGGCGTATTGTGACGAGCCCGTTGCTCGGCCACCATTGACCAGACGTTTTCAATTGGTGAAAGATCTGGAGAATGTGCTGGCCACGGTAGCAGTCGAACATTTTCTGTATCCAGGAAGCCCCGTACAGGACCTGCAACATGCGGTCCTGCATTATGCTGCTTAAATGTAGGGTTTCGCAGGGTTCGAATGAAGGGTAGAGCCACAGGTCGTAACACATCTGAAATGTAACGTCCACTGTTCAAAGTACCGTCAATGCGAACAAGAGGTGATCGAGACGTGTAACCAATGGCACCCCATACCATCACGCCGGGTGATACGCCAGTGTGGCGATGACGAATACACGCTTCCAATGTGCGTTCACCGCGATGTCGCCAAACACGGATGCGCCCATCATGATGCTGTAAACAGAACCTGGATTCATCCGAAAAAATGACGTTTTGCCATTCGTGCACCCAGGTTCGTCGTGGAGTACACCATCGCAGGCACTGCTGTCTATGACGCAGCGTCAAGGTAACCGCCTGCTAGTGATACGAGGCCGTTGGGTTCCAGCACGGCGTTCCGTATTACCCTCCTGAACCCACCGATTCCATATTGTGCTAACAGTCATTGGATCCCGACCAACGCGAGCAGCAATGTCGCAATACGATAAACCGCAATCGCGATAGGCTACAATCTGACTTTTATCAAAGTCGGAAACGTGATGGTACGCATTTCTCCTCCTTACAGGAGGCATCACAACAACGTTTCACCAGGCAACGCCGGTCAACTGCTGTTTGTGCATGAGAAATCGGTTGGAAACTTTCCTCATGTCAGCACGTTGTAGGTGTTGCCACCGGCGCCAACCTTGTGTGAATGCTCTGAAAAGCTAATCATTTGCATATCACAGCATCTCTTCCTGTCGGTTGAGTGTCGCGTCTGTAGCACGTCATCTTCGTGGCGTAGCAATTTTAATGGCCAGTAGTGCAAATCGGAGCTAAACAAAGCATTTCTGTAATGTGTCCGCAACTGTTCAAATTTTTTTAATTAAATAATTAGTTATCAGAAACCTTCGGTTGTTGAAATATGACTTTTTTTCCAGTTATTTATTTCGATGTTACTCAAATACATAAACGGTAATCGCGTGCCACGTAATAATGGTACCGTAAACAAACAAAAATTTGTTCACAGAATTAATAAAAAATATTGACTCACACGGAGGGAAATGCCACTGATGAGGGACAAATACTTCATCCACGTCAGTTACCGTTGTTTCCGAGTTGTGACTGCAATGCAGCGATGCCCGAATACCAATATGTCAACGGACAGCGACCGCGGCTAGCCTTCTCCCCGCAGAAGCCTTCGCGTCTCGCCTATTGTAGAAACAAACATCCAAACACAGGCGTCTCGCCACCCACAACCGTTCTGATACCGTACCATTAATTACGACACCAAATAATCACTCGTCCCGAAACAAACATGGTGTCAGAAGCTTCTGAGGACAAGTGAATAATAGATCACTGATGAGTTCGGAAGGAAAGCTCTTATTTACTCTTTTCTTTGAAGTGACAAGGTTATAAAGTCTTCATCCTTTGATAGTGTAGCTCTGCTGAAAATGCTTGATGACTAGTTCACATCATCGTTAAGAAGCTATTCTGGCTTCCTTTCAGTCATTGACATCTGTTTAATTTTTCTATGGAGAAGAGCCAAACACTACAAAGATCATATGAAGCACTGTCTTTATCATCCTTCCTACATGTTTGTAGTTGTTATAAATTATATCACTCATTTTACCGTTTTTATTTCGTTAATCCACAGGAATTCTGTTCCAGAACAATAGCATCTCATTTTAATAATCAGCCACGGCTACACCGACAAAGATTTTATAATTTACGTGTGAATAAAATGTAACTGTTGTATCAAATTACGATACCATACGACACGTTTCTTTTGCTCTCCTTGACTACTGTCCCCCATAAAATAAAGAAATGTGACAAGTAGCTATAATATGACAAAGGTAACATACATCGTTACCACCCTATTATTCGGGCACCTTGCTATGTAGAAATACACTTGCGCCATTATAACAATACATTTGATATTTTATTTGGAATTTTTTATTCCTACCTTTCTCAGGCGTACTTGCACGTTTATCGATACTTCTGTGGTGTATTACACTTGAATTATGAACATCTCATTTGCTTTGTTCATCTCTTGTAGAAATGGAGCTTTGCAACTTGCTTAGTTCGAACTTTGACAGAACTGACCTTGTGTCTGATTTGTAATTTGTGTTCCTCATAAAATACACATAAAACTGAGATTCAGTGACTGGGGAAGTGTTTCAGCATGTTCAGGCTAGTTATAAAGCAGCCACAGGCTTACTTTTAACCCCTTATACTTCGTGTTGTTTACCTTCTAAATACCTCTGTGTGAAACTTCTTTTAAAACTGTCAATTAACTGGCTTCTATCACACAGTTACCAAAAAATCCATTCCAATCGAAAATACGTTACCCTATACCCTTACACCAAACCCGCCGTATCTTACCACTGTCTGAGAATTTTTGTTCACCAGTTCTTCGTTAACCTAGCTTCAGCTACATACGTTACCAACCAATCTGTAACTATTAAACTTATTCTAGTCCATAAATACCACAACTTTTTCTCAGGATTGATATTTTTTGTTGCTCCTCAACTTTTTGTTGTAATCGCACTTTTACTCATGTTTCGACACACACGTTACGATGACAGAAGACAAAGTACTGTACATTCATGGAAACGACAAAGATATTTGGATATTTGGTCTTCTTAAATAATCCTATAAACGTTGCGAGATGACTCACTTGAATACAATGTCCCATCTGTGTCAATCCTAAAGACTGTTCTTCCCACGAAGAACAATGCTTCATGCGCTAAATACGGTGTTGCAGGACAGTATAAAATATGTTGACAAGACAGGTGCAAGGATTCATAAATCTTGTGTTACACGCTCGTCGTACTGGAGATGTACCATGGGAGCCTCTGGATGTATCTAGATAGCCACGTATTGCCACGCTATGTCGTGGTACGCTTTCCAAAAAGCCTTCATTTTTCTTGCAGAACTAAATGAAAATAAAATCTTTCGTGTTTGTCGCAAAAAGAAAGTTGAAAATCAGGACTTAAATACGAATAGCAGATTTCCACAACTGGAGCTTCAGACTTCAAAAATTGTCCAGTACCTATCGCTCTTCATGTCATCGAATGAAAGGGAAGTCAAATGGTCTTCTGGTGTTACTTGTCAGATTGCTTCATTTGATTTTCCATTGTATAGGTTCTGAATAAGAATATAATAATTCCAATCCCAAAGAAAGCAGGTGTGGACAGATATGAAAATTACCGAACTATCAGGTTAATAAGTCACAGCTGCAAAATACTAACACGAATTCTTCATAGACGAATGGAAAAACTGGTAGAAGCGACCTATGGGAAAGTTCCGTAGAAATATTGGGACACGTGAGGCAATACTGACCTTATGACTTAGAAGAAAGATTAAGGAAAGGCAAACCTACGTTTCTAGCATTTGTAGACGTAGAGAAAGCTTTTGATTATGTTGACTGGAATACTCTCTTTCAACTTCTGAAGGTGGCAGGGGTAAAATACAGGGAGGGAAAGGATATTTACAATTTGTACAGAAACCAGATAGCAGTTATAACAGTCGAGGGGCATGAAAGGGAAGCAGTAGTTGGGAAGGGAGTCAGACAGGGTTGTAGCCTATCCCTGATGTTATTCAATCTGTATATTGAGCAAGCAGTAAAGGAAACAAAAGAAAAATTCGGAGTCGGTATTAATATCTATGGAGAAGAAATAAAAACATCGAGGTTCGCCGATGACATTGTAATTCTGTCATAGACAGCAAAGGACTTGGAAGAACAGTTGAACGGAATGGACAGTGTCTTGAAAGGAGGATATAAGGTGAACATCAACAAAAGCAAAACGAGGATAATGGAATGTAGTCGAATTAAGTCGGGTGATGTTGAGGGAAATAGATTAGGAAATGGCAAGGAAAGCGTCTCTGAAGAAGAGAAATTTGTTAACATCGAGTATAGATTTAAGTGTCAGGAAGTCGTTTCTGAAAGTATTTCTATGGAGCGTAGCCATGTATGGAAGTGAAACATGGACGATAAATAGTTTGGACAAGAAGAGAATAGAAGCTTTCGAAATGTGGTTCTACAGAAGAATGCTGAAGATTAGATGGGTAGATCACATAACTAATGAGGAGCTATGTAATAGATTTGGGGAGAAGAGGAGGGTAAAAATTGTAGAGGAAGACTAAGAGATGAATACACTAAGCAGATTCAGAAGGATGTAGGATGCAGTAAGTACTGGGAGATGAAGAAGTTTGCACAGGATAGGGTAACATGGAGAGCTGCATCAAACCAGTCTCAGGACTAAAGACCACAACAAGAACAACAGGTTCTGAATTTTAAAAATCAGATCTCTAGGAGGTTCGCGGCGTCGGATGGAGAGTACAAGCAATCTCTTACTGTTATAGTGTTGTGTTAGCGTATGGGAAGAGAATGCACCATGCGTCATTATAATGACTTTCTTCCTTTTCACGACGTCATCACACACTGATCCACTTTTTCCATATGCTAATTCCCGATAGTAGTTCAGAAAAGTTTTCTTCCCACGTACGAATTCAGCGATTAACTTAGGTGATGCCCTACGACATCAGCGATTCCAGTAGAAGATAACATCCAAGCTCGTTGACGATGGTAACTGGTTCTTCAACACCAAACCTGTTGTACTTCTTACTCATGTCTACTTACTCGCCGTTTGCGTAGTGTTTAAAGCATTGACTCGAACTGCAGAGGAACAGTCCTGATTAGGATCTCAGTAGCTTCCTAAGGCGATTCAAGCGAATTCTGTGATCGATCTATCAACGAGGGCACAGCTGCAGCCTCTCCCATAATTTGTCCACCCGAGTTACTGTCCTTCTCTAATTACCTCTGACGGAAAGGTGATTTGCACCTCTTCTATTACTACACGAGCATCTACATCTACATGGGCTCTCTGCAAATCACATTCAAGTGCCTGGCAGAGGGTTCATCGAAACACATTCACAATTTTACACTACTGGCCATTAAAATTGCTACACCACGAAGATGACGTGCTACAGACGCGAAATTTAACCGACAGGAAGACGATGCTGTGATATGCAAATGATTAGCTTTTCAGAGCATTCACACAAGGCTGGCGCCGGTGGCGACACCTACAACGTGCTGACATGAGGAAAGTTTCCAACCGATTTCTCATACACAAACAGCAGTTGATCGGCGTTGCCTGGTGAAAAGTTGTTGTGATGCCTCCTGTAAGGAGGAGAAATGCATACCATCACGTTTCCGACTTTGATAAAGGTCGGATTGTAGCCTATCGCGATTGCGGTTTATCGTATCGCGACATTGCTGCTCGCGTTGGTCGAAATCCAATGACTGTTATCAGAATATGGAATCGGTGGGTTCAGGAGGGTAATACGGAACTCCGTGCTGGATCCCAACGGCCTCGTATCACTAGCAGTCGAGATGACAGGCATCTTATCTGCATGGCTGTAACGGATCGTGCAGCCACGTCTCGATCCCCGAGTCAACAGAAGGGGACGTTTGCAAGAAAACAACCATCTGCACGAACAGTTCGAAGACGGTTGCAGCAACATGGACTATCAGCTCGGAGACCATGGATGCGGTTACTCTTGACACTGCATCACAGGCAGGAGCGCCTGCGATGGTGTACCCAACGACGAACCTGGGCGCACGAGTGGCAAAACGTCATTTTTTCGGATGAATATAGGTTCTGTTTACAGCATTATGATGGACGCATCCGTGTTTGGCGACATCGCGGTGAACTCACAATGGAAGCGTGTATTCGTCCTCGCCATACTGACGTATCACCCGGCGTGATGGTATGGGGTGCCATTGGTTACACGTCTCGGTCACCTCTAGTTCGCATTGACGGCACTTTGAACAGTGGACGTTACATTTCAGATGTGTTACGACGCGTGGCTCTATCCTTCATTCGATCTCTGCGAAACCCTACATTTAAGCAGGATAATGCAAGACCGCATGTTGCAGGTCCTGTATGGGTCTTTCTGGATACAGAAAATGTTCGACTGCTACCCTGGCCAGCACGTTCTCCAGATCGCTCACCAATTGAAAATGAGCAACGGGCTCGTCACAATACGCCAGTCACTACACTTGATGAACTGTGGTATCGTGTTGAAGCTGCATGGGCAGCTGTACCTGTACACGCCATCCAAGCTCTGTTTGAATCAATGCCCAGGCGTATCAAGGCCGTTATTACGGCCAGAGGTGGTTGTTCTGGATACTGATTTCTCATGATCTATGCACCCAAATTACGTGAAACTGTAATCACATGTCAGTTCTAGTATAATATATTTGTCCAATGAATACCCGTGTATCATCTGCATTTCTTCTTGGTGTAGCAATTTTAGTGGCCAGTAGTGTATGTTATTCCAATCTCGTATAGCGCGCGGAAAGAATGAACGCCTATATCTTTCCGTACGAGCTCTGATTTCCCTTATTTTATCGTGGTGAGCGTTCCTCTCTATGTAGGTCGGTGTCAACAAAATATTTTTGCATTCGGAGGAGATAGTTGGTGATTGGAATTTCATGAGAAGATTCCGTCGCAACGAAAAGTGTCTTTCTTTTAATGATGTCCAGCCCAAATCCTGTATCATTTCTGTGACACTCTCTCCCATATTTCGCGATAATACAAAACGTGCTGCCTTTCTTTGAACTTCTTCGATGTACTTCGTCAGTGCTATCTGGTAAGGATCCCACACTGTGCAGCAGTATTCTAAAAGAGAACGGACAAGCGTAGCGTAGGCAGTCTCCTTAGTAGATGTGTTACACTTAGAAAATGTCCTGCCAATAAAACGCAGTCTTTGGTTAGCCTTCCCCACAACATATTCTATGTGTTCCTTCCAATTTAAATTGTTCGTAATTATAATACCTAGGTACTTAGTTGAATTTACGGCTTTTAGACTAGACTGTAATCGAAGCTTAACGAGTTCCTTTTAGCACTCATGTGGATGACCTCACACTTTTCGTTATTAACGGTCAACTGCCACTTCTCGTCCCATTCAGATATCATTTCTAAATCGTTTTGCAGTTTCTTTTGATCTTCTGATAGCTATGTTAGTCGATAAACGACAGCGTCATCTGCAAACAACCGAAGACAGCTGCTCAGATTGTCCCCCAGATTGTTTATATAGATAAGGAACAGCAAAGGGCCAATAACACTACCTTGGGGAACGTCAGAAATCACTTCCGTTTTACTCGATGACTTTCCATCAGTTACTACGAACTGTGACCACTCTGACAGGAAATCACAAATCCAGTCACATAACGAGACGATATTCCACAAGCACGCAATTTCAATACGAGCCGCTTGTGTGGTACAGTGTCAAAAGCGTCAAGGAAACCCAGAAATACAGAATCGATCTGAAATCCCTTGTCATTAGCACTCAACACTTCATGTGAATAAAGAGCTAGTTGTGTTTCACAGGAACGATGTTTTCTAAACCCATGTTGACTGTGTGTCAGTAGACCGTTTCCTTCGAGGTAATTCATAGTGTTCGAACACAATATATGTTCCAAAATCCTGCTGCATAGCGACGTTAACGATATGGGTCTGTAATTTAGTGGATCACTCCTACTACCTTTCTTGAATATTGGTGTTGCCTGTGCAACTTTCCAGTTTTTCAGTATGGATCTTTCGTCGAGCGCATATAGCGGGTGCTACAAAATTAACGTTTGTGCTTTCGATTTATGGATGACCATCTTACTGCATGGACTGCTGCTGATGACACATTTGAGAAAAAGTTACACCACAGCTGTACGTTGAGAATGTCGTTATTTTGTCACACGATTTGTTTCGATGGCACATTATCGCCATCCTCAGGCCCCATCATTGTCAAAAGAGTATTTGATTTCGCAGGCGCACTTACTGTGAGACCCTTGTTACTAGCACACGTAGATTAGCTTTCATCAGGAGTCTATACTCGACACAGTGTTGTCTACGATGCAGTCACATCACCATTGCATTGGAGACAACACTGTGTCGAGAATGGAGGTTTGGTTTGGTTTGATTTGGTTGTTTGGGGGAATAGACCAAACAGCGAGGTCATCGGTCTTATCGGATTAGGAAAGGATGGGGAAGGAAGTAGGCCGTGCCCTTTCAAAGGAACCATCCAAGCATTTGCGTGGAGTGATTTAGGGAAATCAATGGGAAACCTAAATTAGGATGGCCGGACGCGGGATTAACCGTCATCCTTCCGAACGCGAGACCAGTGTGCTACCACTGTGCCACCTCGCTCGGTATCGAGAATAGACTCAAATCAAATGGCTCTGAGCACTATGGGACTTAACAGCTGTGGTCATCAGTCCCCTAGAACTTAGAACTACTTAAACCTAACTAACCTAAGGGCATCACACACATCCATGCCCGAGGCAGGATTCGAACCTGCGACCGTAGCAGTCGCGCGGTTCCGGACTGCGCGCCTAGAACCGCGAGACCACCGCGGCCGGCCGAGAATAGACTCCTGATGAAAGCTAGCCCGCGTGTGCTAGTAACAATAATCCCACAGTAAGTGCGCCAAGGAAATCAAACACTCTTTTGGCAGTGGTGAGGCCTGAGGATGGCGGTAATCGTGTGGTAGTATAAAGACATTCTCAAGATACAGACGTGGTGTTACTTTTTCTCATGTAAGTGCTTTCGCTTCGCTCTTCCTGCTATTTAGATAGCCAACACAACGTAAGTTAGTTCTATCTTTATGATTCAATCATGGTGTTTACATTAACATGAGGGAATGTATGTTCATGCAGTTAAGTTTTTGGTCATGTATTAGGACGAAGACAAGATTCACTTAAGATGACATGCAAGTTAAAATCTGGTTATACGACACTAGGTGGCCGCTGCGCATGTGCGACACGTATTTGCGCATCTCGTTGGTGAAACTAGAATTTCGGCTTGTTCCAACTTTGGCAACATTATTTGCACGTGTTTTGAGATTATGTGTCGTGACGGTAGAGTGGCAAACTGAAATATGAGGTGGAGAACAGGGGAAATTTTTCGTTTTTTTGGACTTTACGCTATGCATAGGTGTTTGTGGGTTTTCAATGATTTAGATTGCAATAAGTCATCGATGAGTTCCTGCACTCGATTACGTCCTAGGCGATATGAACATGGATGGGCTGACAATATCTGAGCTGCAGAGAGAATTTCATACAGCTATGAGTACATACACAAATGAAGTAATAAAAATACAGGCAAGCAAAACACCTTGCTGTGGAACAGCCCACGTCTACAAGACTCAAATCCCTTGGCTCGAGTTGGCCGAGTCTTTTATAGGGTAAATTGTGCACAGGAAATTTGGAAACCTGAATTATAAACTTTTTTTCCACAACTTGGAAAGATATCGAGAGTCTGTAACGAAATATTCTTCCCATAAAACTCAGTGTGTCCTGCTTTGAGAAAGGTTTCATTAAATATGGCGTTATCAGAAATGCGTCATCACCAACTAAAATAGCACCCTCTGGTGAGCCGAGGGTTCTGGACTCTATTGTCAATTTTAGAGTACTGCTCGCAAAAATACCACTATCAGATGCTCTTTTGCTTCATCTATACCAACGTAAGTGAAACAGTAATTACTGCTCCCATCTGCGAGGAGAACAATGTTAAGTTTGGCGACTGTTGTTTTTGGAACACAATGTAGGTACTGTAGAGACGAATATGTATCCCCAGCTGCCAAGAACCGCAATGTGCTTTGCAGTTGCAGTTGTGGCGACAATGATTCACGCATTATTAACTCTGTTCAAAAGAAGCGTGAAGTGTTTCAGTGACAGTCTCAGATGATTTAAATAGCTATCGCGTGTTCTACAACAATCTCATTCAGCTAGCTCATAGTGAAACCGAGCTGACGTCTTCTTTTATCCATCACGTACGCAAACGTATCTCTTATTTCTTTTCCTAGACAGTGATTTCATGCAAACAAGCATTAACTCATCCACAACTGTTGTACCTTCATTCCATACACGACAGAGGCACTCACAAAACGACGGAACTGAAGTGTCCAGTGGTGTCGTCGTGTCCACAATTTTAGTGCTGCGACATTCATTCCTTCCTGGTATTCAAGACGCAGAAGCTTCAGTCATGTCGACCGAATCAAGATATACATTAACAAAAGACAAGCAAATAATAGAATTTTAATCTGAATACTGCACTAAAATAAACGTACATTATATTGCTCCATACTATCGATGCTTGATCCAGCTAAATTTAATCAACTAAATTAGAAAGAAAGTTGCTACTCTGAAAAAAATCTGCAGTCCCCTCAGTTATACAAAACAGCTATGCTTATCTACTAGTGATAGCTTAATACATCCTCGATTAGATTGGTATTTTTCAAAGAAAATATTAACCTACTCTGTAAATATTGAGTACTATTTACATTAGATTACTATGTCTAACGCAACTTTACAGCCTCCTGTAATTACGTAAAATACTTTTCTGCTCGCTTATAACCGAATACTGCTGGTGGTGACTTGTTGACATCTTGCACTCATTGTGACACGGAGGTCAGCACAGGTGAAATAGCGTTATCAGTCATATACATGGGCAATAAGGTACTTTACTTTATTATTTTTCACTTTACAAATGAGCATCACATTTAAGTAGTTTAATGTTCTAATTACCGAAATACAGTTAACTATATTTACTTCATGGTCGCAGATTTACGCACTTCTGTCACATGTTTCCATTCTAGTGGTTGGAACTGGACTGCTTCGTCTACTGATCTCCAGGCAAATACGCTGCCTCTTTTTAAGTTGGGAACCAATAATAATTTATTAAAAGCGAGGGGTAGAACTCGTATCATACAGGTACTACAATGAACCGACGAAGTGAAAATGTTTGTAAACTATTTATAAAGCTGTTTTATTATGAAAATAATTAAATGTGAGTTATTATTCTTCTTTAGCTATTAAACATCCACTGCTGAATGAAAGCCTCTTCCATATTCTGTGCTATCAGGTACGAAATTGTTCCAGTTGTCCACTTGATATTATCGAAACGCCTCTTGTGGGAGTCTTCCAGTATTCTTCTGTATCCCTAGTCTCCCACAGATCACCTTATTGCTCAGTCTTTTGGGATCTTGAGTTTGTAAATGTTAACTGTACATATTTCACATAGACTGTCTATTAGGCTTGCACGGTGGCCATTCCCAATAATCTCAATACGAAAAATAGTGACAGTAAAAATTAGTCCAGTGAAATCTCAGTAATAAAAAGTAACGGTTTATGAACGCTACACCAGGAGAAAAGAGTAGGTTTATCGGACACCAGAAAGACGGATTTAAGTTTTGGTACAAGTTAGGTGTACGAAGTAGATACGATGCAAAATACGTTATGTGTACCATCAATAAAGGCAGCTCTTGCCAGCCGGACATGGAGCACTACGCGGAAGCAAGAGATCTCATCTCAAGGAGTCGTAAATCCCTGCCACAGAACCGGCAAAGCACGGTTAATTTTCTGAACCCACTTCACACAATGTAGCTTGGTGAGAACTAGGTCCCAGCCGACATACAGCTATTTTTTGCACCATGCACACCGCTTTTTCAACGTATTCATTCTCCGGTGTAATGGTGTGTTCTATAAGTAAGGTAGAAAGCTTCACAAGTACTGAAAATTAAATAGTGAGCCTCACTCAGGACATTCAGATACTTAAAATAACCTGTGAAAGTGAGAAACACGGTACGGTTTTACGTTCCGGAGAGTGGAACATCGTCCAACTCTTTTAATATATCCATCCACCCAGTTTGAGTTCAGTGAACCTCTTCAGCGCTCTGAATGAGGCCCATTCAAGTGCACCGAAATTGTTTCTCTCTTCAGTGTCACGCCACTTATTATGCCACGCTTCTAAGGTGCCAAACTACATCGTGATATATGGGAGCTCCTGAATGCTTTTATCAGATAATTTTCATGCGTGTTCCCTGCCGTAAATATTCTACTATTTTGCCGTGATTCGTGGAGCATTTTTCATGTAATTAGAACAGTAAGACAAGAACAGTTACTGAACCGTATGTTAACAAATGCGTAGACAGTGCCCACGTATGAAATACGCAATAAAAGCACCTCAGTTGGTAGTCACGGTTTTCCGACGAGGTACAAAGGGGTTCCAGATTTAACAGAGCCATAATTTCTAAACAACATGCAAACTTGCCGTTTCTCTCTGATGTTGGAACTTTTGCCTGCTTATCTGTCAAAAAGTTGTTAAGTAAGCAGTAGAACGTAATCCAGACTAGCGGCAATACAGCTCACCAGCGGTTTAGGATCTAACAAAGTGATGCTTGAAGTTTGTTGCAAGTTTCATCGTTCTTCACTTGATACGTTTCTCCTTTCCGCAGCGTCTGTAGTTATCGCATTTTATGAGTTAATTAGCTTTCAGGCTATTCTGAAAGCCGACTTTTTTCTCTTATCAAAAATTCCAAAGTCTTTTCATCAGTTCAGACAGCAAGATATTATGGTTGCATGTTGTCTGCCACCTTCACAGCACTTTGTGCAACATGTAGGAAACGCTAGGTTCTGTAGCACTACTGACATAGACGCGATGCTAGATTTGTTTAATTCAAAGATACATTTTCGTTCCTTAGGAGACGATGGTGAAGATACAGTCGTTTCCGATCTTTCAGCCAAATTGTTTTGGGTTTGAGTAACTATGTGGCAGTGTGTGCAATGAAACACAGCTCTCACGGTTAGACTAAATGAAACATACTAATTGTAGTTTTCGTCATTCTGATACTTACAAACAACACATCTGCTATCACTCCATAGTATGAAATGATAAGCTGGCCTTTGTGGCCGAGCGGTTCTAAGCGCTTCAGTTCGGAACCGCGCTGCTACTACGGTCGCAGGTTCGAATCCTGCCTCGGCCATGGATGTGTGTGATGTCCTTTGGTTAGTTAGGTTTAAGTAGTTCTAAGTCAAGGGGACTGATGACCACAGATGTTAAGTCCCATGGTGCTCAGACCCATTATGAAATGATACTCGAGCATTCCTGACTATAAATGGAGGAAAAAAGGTCCAATGAACATGTGACCGGAAATGAACGGTGTGCGTGTAACGACAATAAACCATCCCGGAAATCAGTACAGAACTGCATCGCATCCTTGTCATAACACATTTTCAAAATGGCCTTCATGTTATGCAATGCACGCGTTCATACTTCTTATCATGGATTGCCACACTATTTCGCACGTTCCGGCCTCTCGTCGAACAGTGTCACAATCGTTGTAACACGTTTGAGGGGTCTTCATAACAGGAACTAGTTCAGCAAACGCAAAGCTTTTCAGATGCCCCCAGAGGTAAAAATCCGGAAAGTTTAATTCCGGTGATACAGCAGGCCGTGTTACAGTGCTTCCACATCCTATCTAACATGTAGGGAAAATGTTGAGGTATCGGCGATCTGTAATGCGCAAGTGGGGTGGTGCTTCGTCATGCAGAAGTAAAATAACCTGCCGTATTACCAAAGGCAGAGTATTTCGCAGGAAGTCCACGCACGTTCCTCTGTCGAAACGTTGTGGTATAATAACTGGTTCGAGTATGTGGTCGCCAAGAATCCCTGCCCACACACCGATGCTGAACCGATACGGATAAAACGCGTCAAGCATTCTCTGAGGATTGTGTGTAGCCCACAGATGACGATTATGAAGATTAATGATTCCAGTGCTGGTAAAGGTTGCTTCAACGGTAAAAAATACTGTTGACAGAAAACCCATAATTATTATGGTCTGGTACAAAAACCGTCAACAAAATCCTTCCAGCAGAGGGAAATTCGCTGCTGACAATCCTTGTACTCGTTTTAGGTGACTGGCATAGTATCAGTTTTCATGCAGGATGCACATAATCGTACTTCGGCTTACATCATGTTGGCAGACCACTTGCCTGAAACTTGTACTAGGGTTCGTCCTAATATCCTGTAGATCCTAGTCCTCCAGACCTGGTGTACGCACAGTCCGCCGCCACCCTGCACATTTGTCTGTCTGAAAGGACTCACGATCACACAAACGCCCAAAAAGGGCTCGAAATGTTGTGAGATGTGGTTGGTGCCTGTAAGGGTATTTGTTTTGGTATAGCCGTGCTGCCCCTCCACCGTTTCCATCTGCTTGGCGGTACACAAACACCATCTCGGCTTGTACCCGACACACGTATACCAGACCATTTTCTGCTTAGAGTACGCTACGTCCATCACACAGCCTGCATCACACAAGCAACACAGGGAGGTCAGAGGAAGTTTCATTTGTCAGCGCAAACTTCCGTGGCAACAATGCACTATCAGGCGCATGTTCATAGGGCCTATTTCCCTCTATTTCCAATCAGGAATCCCTGCAGTTTGTATTTTTTAGTAACGTTCATCCTGTATAATATACAGTGCACCAAAAAAATACCAACATTGCTTAGTATGTTGTGCGGAAAGACAGACTGATCGGTTTTTAAACAGGAGCCCATATCTGTAAACGCAAGGCTGTGGCACTGGAGAGCGTCAAAGTCTGAGAACGAACGGTTGTGACGGTTGTTTCGATTCGTTGTGGTATCTGAATACGGAAGGTATGCAACCCTTTAACCATCTTTCTGCGGATGGACGAGTTGAGCCCAATAATATTCGTACGCATGCGCTACATTCTTCCACTCAAGCCTTGTGCGCCTGCTGCTGCCGACCTATTGCGGTCTATTAGTGAGGTGACATTGTTGACAGCAGTGCGACATGTGAAAGCACACAGCTGTGGAAATGATCAATAAGGTGCTTTCATACGGCAAAGAAGATATCAGTGGGAGAGCTGCTGCAAAACTGTATGGGTAACATTTTCCAAACAGACGTACGCATCATCATTCTACGTTCGCGGCCATCGAGACACTCCTCAGAGAAGCATCAGGTGTGCCCATCACACAACAAAGAACTAGCAATTGATGCTTAGTACTTGCGGATATTATTCTCAGTCTACTGTTTGTCCTCTGGTAGGTGCCAATACGTCATGCGGGTCGTCCACGCTCTCTCCGAACACTACAGTTGGAGGAGGACGCGCTGAGGACTCAGCCACCAGAACTCGGCTGGACACAGATGAAAGTTCTGCGTGACGTGTTGTACATGAACACCGGTTCCATCCAAACCATCTGAAGGAAGTTCAGGGATTATGGGAGGAGGACTACCCACGACGCGTGGGTATTTGCAATAATGCATACTCCAGTCACAATTCCCGTGTTTGGAGCTATTCACGGATGAACGCATGTTAACTAAAAACAGTGCAGAGTATTAAACTTGCACAACATACATGTTTGGGTGGACGAAAATCCGCGTTCGTAGCTGGTTCAAAATCAACAACACAGGGACGGTGTTAACATCTGGGTTGGTATAACGGTTGACCATATCGTTGGGCCATATCTACCGCTAAACGGACTAACAAGACCGATCTACCTCTCATTTATTACAGATGTTTTGTCTACCCTATGGTACTCATGTTGGGTTTATTGACGTAATGTGAAACGCACAACCATCTAAAACTTCGATGCTCTCCAGAGCCCAAGCTGTGCGTTTCTGGATATGGATTCCTTCGTGAAAACCAATCAGTGTGCCCTCCCGAACAACATACTAAGCGTTGTCGGTAGTTTTATGACAATACAAATTCGAAAAAGAAAAAAATCTTAATTTCTTTCTCCTAAACTAGTGTTAATAAAGAACTGTACTATACCAAATAATTAATGTTGCACAACGTTCAATTTCTTATGTATTTACATACGGGATATTTTAGGATGAAATGTGGATTTAAGCTGCCCGACGGTTCCCAGAATCATTTTGGGCGAACGCCACGGTTCGTCAATAAGGCCATAAAAAATTCTTTGGCTCTTCCTTGTCAAACCTGAACTGGTGTGCAATTTCCGAAGCCTTCGGTGCTTCTAATCGTAGCGATAATAAATCTTATGGACTAACATATTTCGCTTGGTTAATAGGAAACTATAGGACTTAACAAAGTGCAGGTGTCGCTATCATCATTTCGACTGAGTGAATCCTGCCTATGAAAACCATCAGAGACATAGAGTTAGACATAAATATGCAACTGGAAATTGCTTCTATTAGGATATCACCTAGCTCGGCAGCGTCAGACTCCGTTACACTGAATACGGTATTAACTGAGATATACGGGAATCAAGACAAATAAATTTTCATAGTCGTTTTACAGTAGGATGTTTCGTAACCTGCCAGTAATCAAGAAAACTAATAAAATGATTCAGTGATCCTTGTTTACATTCGCCATCCCTTGATGTTAGTAGTATCGTGCCTGAGACACGTAAGTGCTCTACCGATCTGTATTTGTTCCCCCTGTCTCACAAGAATATTATGTTCAATTACTGAAATTATAAGAATGTTTTTATTCCCCCAGGAACATAAGAAGCCGTATTGCGAATAGCCGAAAACTCTTTCTGGCACATTATCGGTTATAGAATTTTAATAAAACTTCAAAATATTAGATTAAAAAACTACATTTATCCATCTCCTGTTGTTGAATACCAATATTTGCATTCTGCTACAGACGCAGAGACTGATATTCCAACTCTGATCACCACTGCATGTACTGTCTGCCTTGTTTTGTTTCTGATAATAAGACTTTCTTGGATTGTTAATACGCTGTATTGAATAGGGAAATTTCATTAAAGGAAGAATGGTTACCATTTAACGTCCCTTCACTCCACAAGTCGTTAGAAACGCTGGACCCGGAGGTATAATGATGGAAGAGCAGTTCAGTTGTGTTCTTATTGAAGAAGCAGTCTGACATTAATGTCAGCTGATTGAGGAGACCAATGGTAAACCAAAACCAGGATGAACAGAAAAAGATTTGGACCCTCATCCTACCAAATACGAGTCCGTTGCCTCAAAATGCTTAAGAATCGTGCCCAGCCCTGACGGTGCTCTTCACTATAACTCACTTCCCTACTTCGTGATTTACCTTTTATATTTTCATGCTGACAGAGTAAATTTGTATGTCACCTATTGTGTCAATTTACTGTTCGTCAATATGCCGAGTGACACATCTGCTCACTTCACGAGTAATAACTGAAGAGTCTTAGTAATGGAAGACATATTGCCACGAGAGTTGCCGCAATTTTTTAAAATATTTATTGTGACAGTCTCAGCTGCTATTAGTGACTAACTGCAACTAATAGCAACTGAGCCTTTCGCAACATAAATTTTTGTAAAGTAAACAGGAGAATCGTCTGACATGTCGCTAGTCCAGTTTCATGAGTTTCGTCGTCGAAAGCCAGATGTACTATTAACAAGACAAACGATCGCTTTGGATTTCCTACATTACTCCGTGGTTGTCGCCTGAATCGAAACGCTTACTTTCCCATGTATATTCTGCCTGGCTCAATTTTTCCTTCCTATGATAACTGTTCGCTTGACAGTGACTATGAAATCCACTATTTGAAACATCTTGTGAAGTTAATTTTCGTATTCCACGAGGACAAGTAGACACGGTCTCGGTCTGGGGGTTAAATCCGGTGTTTATGACGGTGAAATACAGGATTATTTTTTGATCTCACCCTTTTAGGAAAATGGACGTTGTTCAATGATTTGATGCTGCGTAGATTACATAACTCACTTACGATTCTGGAAGATCTGCAAAATACTCCTATTAGGCTATGTGTTCCATTCAGAAATTCCATTAAATCTGGGAATAAGTGGAGGTCCGACGATGACAAATCTGGTGAGTAGGTGGCTGTTAAAATAATGTGTACATCAGATCGCTCAGTTTCCCATTTCCAAAGGAACTTTGTGAGCTACCGCACTGCCCAGTTTTTCTCCCTCTTTCTGCAGTCTACGTCGCATCTATGTATTTTGTTCATCCACTTGGTCCAACCGATTTGCGTTGTAATAATTAGCTATTGATTTACTTCTTGCAAGGTGACCACGTAGAAGGATCTCCTTGAAGTCACTTGCATTCTGGAAGACGACGAATCAGATCACCGTCCGGCCGTCCAGATTTATATCTTCCGTGATCTTCCTAAATCGCTTTAAGCAAATTCCGGGATGATTCATTTAAAAAGGCACCGTCAGTTTCCTACTCCTCCAAGCTTGTGCTCCGTCTCTAATGACGTCGTTGTTGACGGGACGTAAACACTAATCTTCCTTCCTTCTTTGTAGCCCGGAAAACTCTAACCATAACCTTTTCAGTAGATCAGACGGATTTCACCTTTTGTTAGTATCAGGCCAAAAGATTCCACAAAATTCTTCGTTTGCTGCTTCAAATCTAGCGTGGCATGTTGAAGTCACGTTACTGCTACAGTATCAAAATGGAGAAAAACTCAGTTGAATTCTTCTAAAACAAATAATGTTTACGGAGGAATTTGTTTACACATTTGCTTAAGGTCAAAATACAAGAGATGCGTTATCTCATACAAAAGTTTCTCGTAGTTAACTCTAACTTGATATACCTTGGCATTTTGTATTTGGGGATGTCCTTCAAGTCATTCATCTTGACAAATACGGCCACTTCCGGATTCATTCGTTCATTTCTCACGTGCAAATAATCCTTCCGGATAGCTGCGAACGTTAGAATGCTACTTCCGGGATTCGGAGAGACGCACCACCCCCTATCGAATCCGCCCGGCGGATTAACGAGGAAGGTTCGTGTGGCGACCTGCCTGGATCGGGTTGTTATGCGGTTTCGCACATCCGACTAGGTGAATATGAGAGTACTAAGCTGGTACCCATGTGCTACACACTTACGTGATTTGCGAACTTTCGAAACAGTTTTCTCCCTTTCATATGGGATGACACTGGACACAGGTAAATGAGGCACACATATTCCATCCCGGGAGGCAGGGTCGGTAGAACAGATCGAGGGGTGGGCCACAGGAAGGGCATCCGACAACCCCGTACCACTAACACTGCCAATCTAGATTAACATGCCGATAGGGGATAAAGCTGGCAAAATAAAAGAAGTTTTCTCAACTTCAGGTATGAAGAGAAGACGTCTAATAATTCATCGCCAACTTTTAGATGAGTTTCTCTTGTCATTAAACTTCCAAAACTAAGAATTTTTGGGCGTCGCACCGTTACCATTGATTCAACCGAATCCATATGTACAAAGTGTCTCGTACGTAGAGTTCTGCATCTACTTCTACATCCACATACATACTCTGAAAGCCACCAAATGGTGTGTGCCGGACGTTACCTTGTGCCACTACTAGTCATTTCCTTCCCTGCTGCTCTTAGAAATAGAGCGAGGCGAAAACGACTGTCAATATGCCTCCGTATGAGCCCTAATTCCTATTATCTTCGTGGTCCTTCCGCGAAGTGTACGTCGGTGTCAGTAGAATCGTTCTGCAGTCAGCTTCAAGTACCGGTTCCCTAGGTTTTCTCAATAGTGTTCCGCTTGAAGAACGTCGTCTTCCCTTCAGGGCTCCCGAAGCATCTCCGTAATGCTCTCGTCATGATCGAACCTGCCTGTAATGAATCTAACATTCTGTCCCACACACTCGAGAAGTAGTCAAATATGACTCGCAGTAGTGTACTATATGCGGTCTCCTTTGCAGATGAACCACACTTTCCTAAAATTTTCCAGTCTCCTGTCGACCAATCGCGTTCGCATTCGCTACTAATGTCCTTAAGTACTTCCACATCGCTTTGCAATGTTACTACAAGATATCTAATCGATGCGACTTTGTCACACAGTACACTACTAGTGCTGTATTCAACATTATAGGATTGTTTTTCTTACTTTCCTACATTAACTTACATCTTCCTACATTTACAGCAATTTGCCATTCATAATACCAACTACACTGAAGCGCCAAAGGACTGGCATAGGCATGCGTATTCAAATAGAGGTATGTAAACAGGCAGAATACGGCGCTGCGGTCGTCAACGTCGGCAACAAGTGTCTGGCAAAGTTGTTAGATCGGTTGCTGCTGCTACAATGGCAGGTTATCAAGTTTAAGTGAGTTTGAACGTGGTGCTATAGTCGACGCACGAGCGATGGGACACAGCATCTCAGAGGTAGCGATGGAGTGGGCATTTTCCCTTACGACCATTTCACGAGTGTACCGTGAATATCAGGCATCCGGTAAAACATCAATTCTCCTACATCAACGCGGCCGGAAAAAGATCCTGCAACAACGGGACCAACGACGACTAAAAAGAATCGTTCAGCGTGGCAACAGCGCAACCCTTCCGCAAATTGCTGCAGATTTCAATGTTGGACCACCAACGAGTGTCAGCGTGCAAACCATTCAGCGAAACATCTTCGATATGGACTTTCAAGGCCGAAAGCCCAATCGTGTACCCTTGATGACTGCACGACACAAACCCTTACGCTCGCCTGGGATCGTCAACACCGACCTTGGACTGTCGATCACTGGAAACGTGTTGCCTGGTCGGGCGAGTCACGTTTCAGATTGTATAGAGCAGATGGACGTGTACGGGAATGGAGACAGCCTCATGAATCCATGGACCCTGTATGTCAGCTGGTGGAGGCTCTGTAATGATGTGGGGCGTGTGCAGTTGGAGTGATATGGGACCCCTGGCACGTCTAGATACGACTCTGTCAGGTGACACATCCTGTCTGATCACCTGCATCCATTCATGTCCATTGTGCATTCCGACGGACTTGGGCAGTTTCAGCAGGACAATGCGACACCCCACACCATCAGAATAGCTACACAGTGGCTCCAGGAACACTCTTTTGCGTTTAAACACTTCCGCTGTCCACCGAACTACCCATAAATGAACGTTATTGAGTACATCTGGGAAGCCTTGCAACGTGCTGTTCAGAAGTGATCTCCGCCCCCTCGTACTCTTACGGATTTGTGGACAGCCCTGCAGGATTCATGGTGTCAGTTCCCTCCAGCACTACTTCAGACATTAGTCGAGTCCATGTCACATCGTGTTGCAGCACTTCTCCGTGCTCGTGGGGCCCTACACGGTATTAGGCAGGTGTAACAGTTTCTTTGGCTCTTCAGTCTATAAAACATATGTAAGTCATCTTATACCCTCCCCCAGTCACTCAACGTCGATACAGTCCCGAATAGTACAGCGTCATCAGCAAAAAGCGGCAAATGGCTGCCCACTCTGTTATGTCAGACTAGACACTAGGTTTACGTTACTGGGAAACTTGTAGCAACTTTTACCAAATTTCATAGATATGAAATCCGACTCTGTCCAGGACCGAGGACTGCTCTGTTTGATCTCGTACTTGGCTCTGCACGTATTCCTCATCAGCCTGAAAAGTTTCGAGAATGGATTAATTAGAAAAATAGAGAAAAGTTGAAATGGCCGTTTTAATGCTTCAGATGTCCTACACAGACTCCCATCACTTGATTGCAACGCACAGGACGTTCATAAACCACATCAAACTGTCCGAACAGTCCTTCTTTGTGATTTTATTCAATTCTCACGCCATATTGGCTTATTAAACCACAAAATTTTAGACTTCAGGAGATTGTATGACATATTCGCCATCATCAACAACATCTCCTCAACTACTTCAAGGTAAGAACTTTTCTGTAATTTAATACTTAGTTGTGTATAAGGGAGAAATTCTTCTCTAATTGTACAGTTTCCATAGTTTTGACTTCTGAACAGTATAATCATTTAAATTGTTGCAGTTATTTTTCCATATTACGTAAGAACAATAAAACCCTTTTCCTTTTTTAATTTTTGAATGATTTGATTTGAATCTAAAATAAAAACGTATAAATCTGAAACAATAATGCCTGACTCTTTCCATATTTATTGAACCATTAATGGAATTAACTGCCACTAATTAAAACATTCGTATGGTGCTTGTCGCCTTTTTCAAATTGATTTAGATAAATTCGCTTTATTTCAAAGCAAAATTTACAGTTAATTATTTTCATTAATTAAATCAAAGTACATTGCAAAATGGTAGTCAGAATGCTACGTACAGACCACAAAAAATAAGTTGACAGTAGGTGCGGGGGCTGATAACAGCGACCATAAAGGCATATTTTTTAGTAGTCAAAATATTTGCTTGCTTCCATCTTGTTTTCAAATAATTTTGCAACACTAAGATAAAGTTTGCACAATATAAATTCAGTTCATACCAAATGAATATTTAGAATTTGTCACATCAACATTGGCGACCAATTTAATTTAATATTTATTTCAAAAGAATATACTAAAGGTAAGATAGTTGTCGCATATTCCCCAACGCGGATCAGTCATTGTTTGTTTGTTGGCTACCACTAAGTTTCAAAACGATATTGAAGGTAGGCCGTGAAGGGATTTCCCGTTTATATGTGTATGATAAGTGAAGTGACCGAACCCATATCCACGTCAACCTTTAGAATTAAACAGACAATTGTCTTTAATAATAAATTCAGTACTGGCTTACGTGCAGTAATAAATAGTCAGCATTGCTACTTGTGTCGTATTTTCCCCGTGTATTAACACATTTTAAACCCGAGCTGGGTTTCAGTGATGGAAATGCGACTTTGATGGATGTTTTGTTACCGTGATAATTGTATTTAAAAGTGTGGTAATTGAATAAAAGAAAGTTTGGTTGTACATGATTTTTCCATAACTTGCTAGTGTAAATTTTACAGTACATTCGGAAGTCAAGGTCGAGAAGTGAAGTCACACGGCCGGACAAACCACACAGCTGGCCTGAGTATAACTCTAACTTTGCTCACAGGAGTAAGCTGAGTTTACACAAGACAGATCCGTGGCAAGTAAGTTACTCGTTATGTAACTACCGGGTGGTTATAGTTAAACTTTCCCTATGTAGCACGTTATAACACCGCAACTAATTACCGTACGAGTACCAAACTTGGTGGCATTAATTTCAAGGACATGGGGAAGAGAAATAATGCAGAATCAATTCAGTTGAAACACTTTTAATGTGCTGCTACTCCCAGTACATCACACCATTACATGTTGGTACCATCACTGCTACAAAAGGGGCTCATCATGGCGCCCATCAGTGTCCAGAAGAATCCGAAAGCTCAGGATTGCATTCTGCACAACATAACGAAGCATGTTCATAGGTATACTGGCTACCTTCCTTCAGGTGCTACCCTTCAGATCAGCACATGCCTGAATGTTCCCCTGGTAAACTCTGTCCTTCAGGTTGCCCCACAACCAGAAATCACAGGGAGTGAGATCAGGTGATTGTGCCGGCAAAGTATTTGGAAACGATCGGCTGATAATTCGATCGTGAAGCCACGCCATACGGTGACATGTTCACCGTACAGAGGATCTTCATGCACAGTGACTGGAGGTGAAGACCCCACACTCGTCAATTCTGTGTGTTTACCTTACCGGTCAGAGAAAAACGAGCTTCGTCTATCCATGGGATGGTCCTTAGGATTATCGACTTCAATCCTTGCGAGAAAGTGGAGAGCAAAGTTAACACGTCGTTGGGCGTCCTGTGGTGCAAGCTGCTGTAAGATATGGATCTTGTACGGATACCATTTGAGAATGGTTCGAAGCACCTTACATACAGTGGAAGCGATGTTCGACTGTCGCGACAAAGCACACGCACAGCCTGAAGATCAAGAATTGCGCGCATATATATATATATATATATATATATATATATATATATATATGTGTGTGTGTGTGTGTGTGTGTGTGTGTGTGGGTGTGTGTGTAAAATCTTATGAGACTTAACTGCTAAGGTCATCAGTCACTAAGCTTACACACTAATTAACCTAAATTATCCTAAGGACAAACACACACACCCATTCCCGAGAGAGGACTCGAACCTCCGCCGGGATCAGCCGCACAGTCCATGGCACCACAGCAACAGTGTTTTCATCAACCTCCCGTGGTGCAACCGGATGTTGGTCTCTTCCAGGAGCGATGCCCAGTTCTCCAGTTGATTCGAACTTCTTCATCAAGCTCAGCACAGCAAATGGGGAAAGAGTACCTTTACGTAATCCTTTCAGCCGGTGATACACTCGAAGTGCAGCTACAGAGCTTCACCAATAACGCCCGGCTCTCTTTGTCCAAGCTCATGTTGACATGTCAAAAAATGCACTGCGACTGGTCAGATGTGTGAGACTATGAATCACAATGACTAATCACGGCACCTCGTGGCCATAACTGAGTTTGGGACTCGTACGGTGATTACTCTCCGTGTTATAACGAGTTAAAGAAGGAAAGTTTAACTATAACCACCCAACATATAAGGAGCGTGCCGTTATAGACTCTTCATACGAATGTCTGTACATCGTCGTTTTGTCGTATGTTCGTGCTGAAAGGACTACGTCTTGTCACTGATGATGATGTTTCCCAGAAGAGAATTGCCCTCTTTTCGCATTTCAGTTAAGTCGCAATAAGCGTCAATGCGTAGTTTGCTTTTGTTCGGGAGTCAAGTTGTGCGAGATAGACTATGTATACATTTTTCTCTTTCGCAAAACATTCTGTAGAATGTCTTGAACACTTGATTTGGGATTGTTGATTTCATTGGTCCGTTGCGAATTGTGACACAACAACGTTGACATATTAGGACCACACGTCCAGTGCTTAACACAGCCTGCTCATAGCTGACTGATCGAATGCATATCTGCTGTTAGATTCGAACTCCTTCATCATGTTCAGCACAGCAAGTGGAGGAAGAGGACCTTTCCGTAATCTTTTTAGCCGGTGGTACACTCGAAGTACAGAAGCTCAATTTGCCACCATAACTACTGCGTTGACGTTGCTTGTACGCCATTATTTAAATCAGTCTCGAAAGTTTTTGGAAGAACAGTGAATTTCACTGTTTACCGCTTAACTCATCGTCTTATAGAATAATTTGTCTTCGAATATTACCCACAGATTTTTCCCTGTTAACTTCCTAACTGCGTGATAATCCGCGATGATCATCTCGCTTCTTTCAGGGTTTGTAAAAATACCTTTGTTTGGTTATCTGACTTCTGTCCCATTCAATGCGTCTCGTAATGCAGGCGCCGGTAGTTATCAAAATTATAGAAACGCCAGAAGAAGAATGATTAATGTCACTAGACATTCTTTAACCATTCATACAGATTGAACTCATTCCGTAACTGGTGAATACAGCTGTGAATCGTTTTCTGGCAAAATTTGTTCGATACTCATTATGTGGAGCAGCTTATGTTTGCGTCAGTGATGACCGAGGAAGAAATTATCATACTATGAAACAGAATAACGAAAATAATTCCATTAACTGACTGAGCCAAAACGTTGCCAAATGGTTCAAGTGGCTCTGAGCACTATGGGACTTAACTTCTGTGGTCATCAGTCCTCTAGAACTTAGAACTACTTAAACCTAACTAACCTAAGGACATCACACACATCCATGCCCGAGGCAGGATTCGAACCTGCGACCGTAGCAGTCGCGCGGTTCCGGACTGAGCGCCTTAACCGCGAGATCACCGCGGCCGGCCAAAACGTTGCCAAAATACAGCCGAAGAGAGCTAGCAGTATAAGATGGAAGACGGCGTTCTTGACAGAGGCCTCTGGTCCTGGGGGGCTTCGAAATTTGAGAGCCCCAGGATCCGACCATTTTTAATCAAATCCCAAATATGGTCAAAATATGTTCACTAAATAAAAGACAGTTTGGTCCCACATGTATGAAAAATATAAACGTTGGTATCTGTTTACCTATTCTCAAACCATGGCAACTGTCAATGAGTGTGATCAGAATTCTTAGAGCTTTTGTAAAGTGTCGCATGAAAGTTAAAAACTGTAGAATGATAACTAATTGTCATTCACATTTATTCGACATGAAACTTTTACCTTTGCCATCTACCGAGATGTACAGTTTAAAAATAAGTGAATATGGGCAGTGAAGAGCTTACCAGTGATTTATTTACTATTTAACAAAAATAATATATTCTAAATATTAGTTTTCAAAGGTTATGCATAAATATTACATGATTTATTTTATGAATATGAAAACCCGCCTACATGAACTAGAGGAGTGTTATCTAGATTTAAGCAACAGTTTTTACCAACTATAGACATCAATATCAACAATGGAGTCATCTAGACTTCGTAAGCCAGAACTAACCGTAGAAAAAATTTAGGAGCGTTTTTTTCTATTGAACACGCTTAGTATCGCATAAATCTTTATCGAGTTATGGTCAGCACCTTAAAGGGGTGCCCCTAGCTCGCTATATGACGGCTTCGGAGCGAAACATAAATAACAGATCCGAAAAACAGAGAAATTACGTGAAGATTTATTTAGTAAATGGAACAACATACCTGTTAAAAAGTAACAAGGGCAATGAATTTGAGCCTTACTGTGGTAAAATTACATTATGACCTGTAACCTACTATGCCACCAAATGAAAATTTTTGAAACTCTGGGGTAATATCCGTCAGAAAGGGGAAAACCCAAACAATGGGCTCGTGCTTGCACTCTAAAATCCCTTGAATTTCGTCTTAGCCTCATTTCATCTCATTCTTCGTAACGCTCGATTATAAATTCTACATACTTAATGTAATTTTCTTCAATTTTTGACGTGACGTGTTAAGTAAGTTTAAACAGTGATTGTAGTATCGTGTGTAAGAAGATCCCAAAACGTACGTTCCTAAATTTGTTATTAGGTTATTATTATATTGAAAATTTCTAGAACATACTGTCGGGGTTAGAAATGGTTGGACACTTAAAATTATATAATGCTTCACAAATATTTGATTCTTTCTTCACACTGGTTTACAGTAAATAACACGTTGTTGTAACATCGAAATCTGTCACAAATTGTACAATCATGGCGTTTAACACACAAATAATGGTTTATCAAAAAGTAAGAAAATCCTTTTATCCATAAAAAATTGGCTTTTTTCTAAGCCACGTTAAACGCAATACACAACATTCATTTCAAGATGATCTTGCATTTATGGTCATCATATACTCTCTACTACGAGCCCACAGGCTACACAGAGAGAAGAAATCACTATTAACGGACTTATAGGCCATGGTGTATCACCGAAATATTCTTGGCAGTTTCTTCTTGAGTGAAAAGAATTCACCCATTTGGCTCTCAGAAAAGAAATCTAAGAAAGTCGAATACAGAAGAGGTTAAATCACTCGTTGGATCTTTTTGCAAATATCTTTCCGCTCCTGGCGAAAATATAGACGGCGACGGAAAGAGAAATCAAACTGCTGAATCTAGCTCCGGCTCACATAATATTACTGATGTTGAGACTGCAAATGCCCACTATACACTATGTGATCAATAGTATCCGAACACCCCAAGAACATACGTTTTTCGTAATAGGTGCATTGTGATGCCACCTACTGAGCGACCTCAGTAATCATTAGACATTGTGAGAGAGCAGAATTGGGCGCCTCGCGGAACTCACAGACTTCGAACGTGGTCAGGTGATTGGGTGTCACTTGTGTCATACGTCTGTACGCGAGACTTCCACACTCCTAACCATCCCTAGGTCTACTGTTTCCGTTGTGATAGTGAAGTGGAAACGTGAAGGGACACGTAGAGCACAAAAGCTTACAGGCCGACCTCGTCTGTTGGCTGATAGAGACTGCCTATAGTTAAAGAGGATCGTAATGTGTAATAGGCAGACATCTATCCAGACCATCACACAGGAATTCCGAACTGCATCAGAATCCACTGCAAGTACTATGGTAGTTATGCGGGAGGTGAGAAAACTTGGATTTCATGGTCGAGCGGCTACCCATAAGCCACACATCACGCCGGTAAATGCCAAACGACGCGTTGCTTGGTGTAAGCAGCTAAACATTGGACGATTGAACAGACGGAAAACGCTGTGTGGAGTGACGAATCACGGTACAGAATGTGGCGATCCGATGGGAGGGTGTGGGTATGGCGAATGCCCGGTGAACTTCATCCACCAGAGTGTGTAGTGCCAACTGTAAAATTCGGAGGCGGTGGTGTTTTTCATGGAGGGGGCTTGCACCCCTTGTTGTTTTGCGTGGCACTATCGCAATACAGGCCTACATTGATGTTTTAAGTACTTTCTTGCTTCCCACTGTTGCAGAACAATTGCCGGCCGCGGTGGCCGTGCGGTTCTAGGCGCTGCAGTCCGGAACCGCGGGACTGTTACGGTCGCAGGTTAGAATCCTGCCTCGGGCATGGATGTGTGTGATGTCCTTAGGTTAATTAGGTTTAAGAAGTTCTAGGGCACTGATGACCTAAAATGTTAAGTCCCATAGTGCTCAGAGCCATTTGAACCAGTTTTGAAGAGCAATTCGGGGATGGAGAATGCACCTTTCAACATGATCCAGCATCAGTTCATAAGGCACGGCCTGTGGCGGAGTGGTTACACGACAATAACATCCGTGTAATGGACTGGCCGGCACAGAGTCCTGACATATATACTATAGAACACCTTTGGGATATTTTGGAATGCCACTTCGTGCCAGGCCTCACCGACCGACATCGATACCTCTCCTCAGTTCAAATGGTTCTGAACATAAACCAAAAGGATTATCATGCCATTCTCCAGCGACATGCTAAGACTTCTGGTTAGCGTCTGAGTGGGAAAGGGTTTGTCTTGCAGCAAGACAACGATCCGAAACATACGTTCAAAAATGGTTCAAATGGCTCTGAGCACTATTGGACCTAACATCTTAGGTCGTCAGTCCCATAGAACTTAGAACTAATTAAACCTAACTAACCTAAGGACATCACACACATCCATGCCCGAGGCAGGGGTCAAACCTGCGACCGTAGCGGTCGCGCGGTTCCACACTGAAGCGCCTAGAACCACTCGGCCACAAGGCCGGCTCTCCTCAGTGCAGCACTCCGTGAAGAATGGGCTGCCATACCCCGAGAAACCTACCAGCACCTGATTGAACGTATGCCTGCGAGCGTGGAAGCTGTCATAAAGACTAAGGGCGGACTAACACAATATTGAATTCCAGGATTACCGATAGAGGGCGCCACGAACTTGTAAGTCATTTTCATCCACGTGTTCGGATTCTTTTGATCACATAGTGTATGTGACTTTTATGAAGACTTCGACGTGTCACTGAAAATAAAGGTAAAGATATAATGACGAGAAAATTATTGAGCATGAACATATTTCTGATGCATCTCCTTCATCCAATGATACTACACATTGACGAATACCTGTTCCAGAGTATATCAGAATTGTTGTTATTGAAAATGGTAGTGACGTACTGGTATATCAAAACAAGGAGAGACCATTTGAATCTGTAGAAAGACCGTGTGAACACACTAAAAGAAGACTTCGTATTTTAACTTCGTCGTGGTTTTACTCACGTTTGAGCGAGACTAAATATTTAAGGAAAAGAGTGCGATACTCACCTTCAACAAAGAAACTGCACTTTTTAGCTGCCGATTATTTGCGTCTGAGGGCGATACCAATAAAAATAATTTTGTTTCTGGCTTCTGTCAGTGGTAGAAACTTAATCCTGGGAAATCAAAGCATGAACCACCACTTGAACAGTGAACATCTAATAAATTTAGAAAAATGAAAACACTCTCTTTGTACTTGAAGCTTAATAAAACTATTGCCAAAGATAATTAGAAGATTGTTAGTGATGAGACCAAGAAATAAAGGAAAATTTTACACCTTTTAAATATCACACTGCATTTAGCACTGAAAAACGTTGCTGTCCGCGGTTATCGTGGATGTTTCATCGGAAGATGGGGGAAATTTCTTAGACACCGAAATATGATCTAGTATTAAAAGGATATTGCTTAAAACTTGAAGTGTCCGCTGATACAGAATGAATTTATTTTGCCTTTGGATGAACATATTATGGAAAAAAATATTGCTGATACAAAAAAAGGCTAAATATTATGGAATAATCTTTACAGCACTCCCTATGAAAGCAGAACCAAGTGAGTCAAATAATAGGTACGTCCATATAGGAGACAACGTTGTGGAAGAGACAAGAGACGAGGTACTGGCAGAAGTACAGCTGTGAGTGCCGGGCCTGAGTCGTGCTTCGGTAGCTCAGATGGTAGAGCACTTGCCCGCGAAAGGCAAAGGTCCCGAGTTCGAGTCTCGGTCGGGCACACAGTTTTAATCTGCCAGGAAGTTTCAACGTTGTGGAAGTTTCTTATTAGATTTTTTTTTGTGCTCGGATAGACTGTAGAGGATATGTCAAAAGGCATTAAACACTACCTGGGAGAAGATGGGCCGGAAATTGTTTTGTGCAGGGAACAAGGTTATGAAAACGCCACGTAAGTGGAGAGCTAAAGCGAAAAATTTGGCAAGTAAACCCAAAAGCTCTCTTCAACAGCTGCGCTAGTCATTCGGTAAACGTTTGTGACCGAGCGAGGTTGCGCAGTGTTTAGCGTACTGGACTCGCAGTCGGAAGGACGACGGTTCAAACCCGCGTACGGCCATCCTGATTTAGGTTTTCCGTGGCTTCCCTAAATCGCTTCTGGCAAATGCCGGGATGGTTCCTTTGATAGGGCACGACTGACTTCCTTCCCTAATCCGATAGGACGGATAACCTCGCTATTTAGTACCTCCCCCAAGTCGAACAACCAACCGAATATTTTTGGAGTTAGCACATTTTCATGTGTTTCCTCTGGCCTCACCTGTATTGGAACTGTGGAGAGGTTATATTCATTACTCTCGTCTTCTGCATATAGATGGGAATTACTTGTATAGAAAACACAGAAAAAAGTTTGTAAAGGTTTTTTAATACTCGCTGCAGTTCTTGTTACAACTCAGTTAAAGTCATAATAGAAATCGTGGAAACAATTGTGATCACTTTAGAAGAAACGTGAGATCTATCCAAGGCAGACACGGACACTAGAGCTATACGGGGTGAAGTAAATTTAGGCAACAGTCTCCAAAACAGACTTTGGATAAAGGACTGGCCAAATTAAAGACGCCGATGAGATTTTAGTGACGGAACGAACAACAGTTACGGACAACGCTGTTACTTTTGGCACGCAATAAAATAGCCGCTGACAATGACCGACGAGGAAGGAGGCAAAATAAAACAACACTGGATGGACTAGCTCATGACTCTGGGTTATTAATTCAAGAAGAAGTTCATCGATCAATGTTTGAAAGCACAGACCCGTTTATACTCGAACTGTCCCATCGATACACGCCTATGACGGAAATCATCTAAATTTACCAAATTGTTGAAACAAAACTTATGCTCGAAGCTTCCGATGATGCTCTGGCTGTAGCATTGGATATTCAAGTAGAAGTTTACGGTGAGCTTGATAAGGAACAGGTGCAATAAGAAATAAAAAGATATAGGCATCTAGGTGCAATCAATAGGAGTGTGGACGTAGCTGTTAGGACAGCCCAAGAAACTTTTCAGTTCATGGTTAAACAGGACTTCAGTGAATCATTAGCCTGTACATCACTTACAATCGAATACTTCTTTACCATTTGTATCTCAGTTGCCTCATAGAAAAGAAGATTATCTGAACTGAAACTAACAAAAAATCATCTTCTCTCTACGATGAATCAAGGACGACTAGCCAGTCGGCCATTTTATCAATTAAAAGATTTAAGTGACGCTGCTGAGCATTTCAGTAAAATAAAGGCACGAAAACGTGGTTCAAATGGCTCTGAGCACTATGCGACTTAACTTCTGAGGTCATCAGTCGCCTAGAACTTAGAACTAATTAAACCTAACTAACCTAAGGACATCACACACATCCATGCCCGAGGCAGGATTCGAACCTGCGACCGTACGGTCACGCGGTTCCAGACTGAAGCGCCTTTAACCGCACGGCCACACCGGCCGGCCACGAAAACGTGTACTACTCACTCGTACTAAGGTTGCGAAAATAACTGTTATTATAACTAAACAAGCTTTGTTTCCAGACATATAAATTATAAATTAACCTCCGCCTACACGTCAGGGCTATACCGTTCCCGTCCGATAAGCCACCGTTCTCCATGCTGACAGTTGTTAACGATTCCAAACTCACAACACTTGTCCTATCCAAGGACTGGTAACTTGAATGTCGCTGGGGTAAACACCAGGATGTTGACGAAATAAGCTGGTCTCGGTGGCCGTGCGGTTCTAGGCGCTGCAGTCCGGAACCGCGGGACTGCTACGGTCGCAGCTTCGAATCCTGCCTCGGGCATGGATGTGTGTGATGTCCTTAGGTTAGTTAGGTTTAAGTAGTTCTAAGTTCTGATGACCTAAGATGTTAAGTCCCATAGTGCTCAGAGCCATTTGAACCATTTTTTTATTTTTGACAAAATACTTGCCCTCCACCCACCTGCAAATCGAAATGTTCTGAGATGTGTACATGTATGAGCCTACGCACCAGTGTTTCCCTCAAAATAAAGCTCTATTGAAGCGTTTCTAGTGGTGGATGCATGCTTCGAGAACTCAAATGGGACTTCCTGGAGGGAAGGCGATGTTCTTTTCGAGGAACACCATGGGAAAAGGCAGATAACATGCCTTTAAAGCTGACTGCAGAAGAATTCTACTGCTTCCAACACACATTTCGCGTTAGGATCGCGACGATAAGAAACGAGAAATTGGCGCTCATCTGGAGGTGTATAGACAGTCTTTATCTCCCTTGCTCTCTTCGCGAGTGGAACAGGAAAGGAAATGACTAGTAGTGAGACAGGGTACCCTTCGCCTTGCACCGTACAATGGCTTGTGAGGTATGCGTACAGATGTATATGTAAATATAGTCTACCTAGTAAGATGTCAGTGCATATTTTCATAGGTACTCAAAACTCACGGAAGATTGTTATCTCTTATTTATCGAGAAAACAAAAGACAGGACTTGCTGCTGATTGTCCCTCGGTAAAATCTTCGTATTAGCCCCTAATTTTGTCATTGCAGTCACTTCGCTAGATGTATGTGAGGGGTTGTAATACTATTGCCCACAACACTTAGAGGTAACAGTATAGAGCCCACCTCTAAGCTAACCCTTTCGTCAGAGTACCGCTTACCTGCCATATTCTTACGTATCCTTCAGTCTTAGATATACAGCATTTCAGTCCACCTGATTTCGACGAGTAAGAGTTGTCCCTCGCCAAGTCACAGACCCACGCTAATTCTCTCTGAATGTCTTCACGTTCCGACAGCATTGTTCAATTAGTTAGAAGGCTGTCTAGTGCTCCATCCTTCACTGTCTATGTAGAGAAGTATCACAACCAGAAAAATAGCACAATAACATAATGGAGGAAATTAACAACCATGCAGAGTAGACGGGGACTACACTGAGAAATTAAGAAGCAGTAACACCTACAATTCATCGATATCGAATATCTGTCTATAAATATCCCCGTAAATACGTCCTAATCTGCTTTACCGTATTCCTGTGATTACTAAGTTAGAAATACGACAGTGTAATGGTGTCAGAGTCTTCGTTGACCCTACATTGTTTTATAAGAAATACATCACCTTTTTTCAAATGAAGCATACCTCCATAATACGAATCAAACAGTATCATAGAGCTTCCAGCACACTATTCATAGAATCATTTACATTGGTGCAGCAGCCTCACATCTCCACGCATAATTCAGAGCTACTGCAAGAGTGGTGGATAGGGGGGGGGGGGGGGGGGCGGGGAGGGAGATTCCGGACTAGATCACAGCATTGCTCATTCTGTAGTCCCACTCGCTGTTCAACAGCGGACCGACCATGATACTGTATTCCACCTAGAGCAGAGTATATCCACATGAGTAATACGCAATGCGTAGTGGTGGTTATATATTTGGAAGCGTACCCTGTACTTACACGTTTATCCAACTATCGTTCGTCAGGAGCCAATTAACCAAGAGGTACAAGCCAGCCCAGATCAATGTCAATGTTCCCGTAGCAACAACAGTCATTTTAGCTTCTCTTACACCTCGATGTGAATTGAACTGCCACAGTCTCTAGGTGACATACAGACGAAATTTGCGCTCACTAGCCCCTTACGCCCACACTTCTTAGTAGACACATTACATCCCCTTCAAAATCCGTTCAAATAAAATTGAGCCTGACATATTGTTCTGCTTTAGCTCACCGAGTTGCCAGTTCTTACTGTTTGGAATGCTTCCGTTAAGATTCCAGCAAACGAATCCGAATCCATCATATGCATTCTACTACGCCTGGCTCCAGATGCTTACTACTAGGCATTTTATGGCAGGTAACGCTTGCAGTGACAGCCCCACTCATGTGAAATAGCTTTAATTATATTCAGGTCAACTACTAACTCCACCAAAGGTCTTCCCGCCTGCTTTCAGACAACTCCATCACCCACGAACAGCCACATCTAAAACAAATAAACTGCAAGCGGCTGTACAGTGCACCGTGCAGAGTACATCGCACCCGTATCATCGATTACGCTTCTATCCCAATATCACACACTGATCGAGTATAAAGTTACCTATATACTTCCACACAAACCCTAATCCACCCCTATGCTTCCGGGAGAAATACGTCGTCTTTCCCACAGATTTTTTTTTCCGTCACGTGTTCGAATGGAGTATGCCAACCTATACCATCCTAGCAGCATCCACATGGTGCCTTTGCTCCATAGATTAGACTCGAAATGAAGATAGTACCCTACACCCTCCTGCATCAGCGATATGCAAACTGAATGTTTATAAATAAAAAATATATTATTATTCATTAATATTATTATTATTTCCTCTGCAATGCAATGTAATTAGCAGTTTGAATTTGCCGCGATAATTCGAATTTACCACGAAAATTTGAATTTCCCTCCGATTTTTGAATATCCCGCCAAGAGGGGGTGGGGAGGGGAGAGCTGGGGATTTCCTTGAGGGGACGTGGATATGTAGTGGGACGGGTGACTGGTTTCTCAGAATGACGGATTGTTCCCAGGGGGTTACAAATCAATTAGCATAACAATAGGTTAAGGAATTATACCATCAATTTAATTAATCAGCGTATCAATTTGGCAACAGTTTAATAAATTGGTGAGTCAATTTGATATCAAAAGTGGCACCAAACGCTCTTTGCCCCACCGCTCAAGTGGGCATGCAAGAGAAACGTAAAATAAGTTCTGTTCCACACAAGGCTCGACTTCAGAATATGGAAATAAGTATGATCTCTCATTCCGAAATGGTGTCAACTTCTCTTAGCAGTCCATACAGCAACCGGGGACAAAAGTGACGGAATTTCACAGCGAAAGCACAGTGAAAAACTTGCCTCATGTTGACCAGCTCTCCCTTTATAGACGTACAGCTAAATGCTTCCTCAATAACAACTGAGACAAGGGTGTTGTGTGATGTCCTTAGGTTAGTTAGGTTTAAGTAGTTCTAAGTTCCAGGGGACTGATGACCATAGATGTTAAGTCCCATAGCGCTCAGAGCCATTTGAACCATTTTTTGAACTGAGACAAAAACAGTCTTCCGTAAGTCAGAATAGATAAGTCACATTCAGAGGACAAACTAGAGACTGTTCCTCTCTCTACAAATTTGCAATCAGTCTGTACCATTTCAGTTAGATACTGGTGCTCCAGTCACACAGATTAATCAAAATACTTACGATCAGTTAGGACACCCTCAATTATATAAATCACACCTACTATTCCGAAAGTGTCTCAGTTCTTGGAACGTGGACTTTGCAAGCGAGCTATAGAAATACAACTACATCAGTGACTTATACAGTAGTTCAGTCACTTTCTAGTAACAATTTTTTGGCGTGGATGCTTTTGATTTATTTGGTTCAGATATTCAAGACTTCGACGGCACACTGGGACGTACGCAGATTTTTCATGTACACATTATGCTTAGCGACAATGCAAAACCAAAGTTTTATGTGCTCGTCCAGTACCCCAAGCCATTCGTGATGAAATTGCATGTGAACTTAAAGATTAGAACAAATCGAAGTTTTGAGATCTGTTTCTGCAAGTCAATGGGAATCTCCCCTTGTGTTCACAAAAAAGCGAAAAGGAAGGTTTGCGTTTGTGTCGACATTAAAGCTACAGCTAACACTCAAGCAGTAACTGCTTCCTTCCCGCTTCCACGTGTTGATGATCTTATGGATCGCCGATCAAGTAGACAATTCTTTTCAAAAATCGACTTCGCTGATGCTTACCTTCAGCGTTCCATGGATAAGGAAACAAAAACATTTTATGGTGGTTATCACGCACATCAGTTTATATCAGTACCAGCGCCTTCCATTCGGATGCTCCTCCTACGTTATTTCAACACTTTCTTGAACAAGTAACATCGAATGTTCCGTCTTATTCATATTATTTAGGTATCATAATTGTATCTTGACAAGCACCGGAACAGCATCCAAAAAATTTGAAGTCTCTTTTCCACGTTTCAAAACATGCGGAACTTATATGTAATTTACAGAAATGTTGATTTCCAATACTGAAATTGAATATTTTGGAGGTGATATTGACACCAACGGAGCTCGTCCATTGACTAAGCATTCAGAGGCCTTACGGAGAGTACCTTTTCCTACAGATGAACCACTCCAAGCTGTTCTTAACAAACTGACGTACTATATCAAATTCGTTTCAAGCGCAGCGCAAATAGCCGCTCCATCGCATCGCATCCAGCGCAATAACGTTCTTTTAACTGGACTGGAGGATGTGAAAAATCTTTCAGAAATTGTAAGAAGCGTTGCTTAGCTGGCCATATCTTACACATTTCTATTCGGGAAAACCAGTCACGTTTGCAATTGAGGCTTCATAGCATCGAATAGGGGCAGGTTTATCTTACAAGGCTGGAAACACAGAATACCCCATAGTATTCGCATCGACGACACTCAGCAAGACCCAACTCAGCTTCAGCCAGTGCGAAAAGGAAGCCTTTGCCATAATTTACGGTATTTCATCAGTATCAGCATGCTAGAAAATTTTTTCTTTTGCCTGATCATAATCCGCTGAGGCGCTTTTTCATCTGGTGAAAGATGTATCTGATCGAACATCACAGAAGCTGCAACGTTGGTTACTACCACTTTGAAATTATCAATATGAAATTCTTTTTCACTCTACGGCACAGCATGGAAACGAAGTCACTCTGACTCGTTTACCTGTGGTAAATGATTCGAAATTCAACGAATCAGAATTTCTTGTCTTCAAATTAACCATACTGTTTCGCAAAAATTACAAGGTTTTTTCTCTAATGATCAGCAGATCGAACAGGCTGCTGAACACGATTAATAACTACGACTCCTCAAAATCTGCTTTCGGATGGTTTGGGCTCATATTCCCAAGTTAATTTGAGATGCCGCAGTCCGCAAGAACCATGCGAAAAGCTACAGATTCTCTCTTCATAGCCGGCCACTGTGGCCGAGCGGTTGTAGGCGCTTAAGTCCGGAAACGCGCTGCTACTAGGTTGGCAAGTTCGAATCCTGCCTCGGGCATGGATGTGTGTGCTGTCCTTAGGTTAGTTAGGTTTAAGTAGTTCTAAGTCTAGGGGACTGATGACCTCAGATGTTAAGTCCCAAAGTGCTTAGAGCCATCTCTCTTGAGAATAGTGTAATTTTATTGCATTCTCCTAGTAAACCAATTGCGAATCTTGATTCCCACATTTTTGCAACAGTATTTATTGACACTACTACATACAAGAAATTACGGAATCGCTAGATTAAGCAGCTCCTAGCTCGGAATTAATAAACAGATAGAAGATGTGACCGCCCATTTCCACGCATACGCAGATAACCGGACAGTGCGGCGCCAAGAATTTTGCAAGTTGCCTCGACCTAACGGTCCTTCACAACGCACTCACATTACCTTTGGTGGTACCTCCTCTGCAGTCCTAAAGTATCGACTGCACACCGATCAGCGTAGCGCCACGAAACGGCATCAAGAAGGCGCTGACCAGAGCGCCAATGGAAGGAGCGGGCAGCGCCACGATCCTATGAAGACAGAGTTCAGCGTCCCTTGTCAACGCTGATTTAACCAGTTGCCCATCGCTGGTCGGTCGAATTTGGTCGCAGTCTTCGAGAGTAATAGGAAGACGACACTTGACCTACGTTTTGCGATTAGTAATAGAGAAAACAGTAATTGTTAAGTTACATTTATTTTCCTTGTAGAAATATATTGTTATATTAATCATCAAGTGATTCGTACAGATGATTTCGGATGCCTGCTACCGGCCATCTCAACTTTCTCCTTCCGTTTTTGTGTCGGTGCTGACTCCTACAGTAGCCGATACAACAACTTCTGCAACACAATGTGGTTCATTATTGTTGATGCACACAGAAAATATCATTTTGCCATTAAATGCATTCGACTATTAGTGTTATCACTCGCACTATGAAACCACCCGCTTGTGTCTTTTGCTTATAATCTTTGCCACAAACAATTGTTTTGGAGACCGCAATTTTCTTTATCGAAATTTTAACAGTTTTGCCAACAAAACGGATTTCAACGCATCCAAATAGCACCATTCTCTTCTAAATCTAAAGGTAAAGCCTAACTTTTCATTCACACTTTCAAGGCGCTGATGTCCAATCTACAAGTTACACACTCAAGGGAAAATATTTTGTTGCTTTTTATGAGCGCCTATCGCATTACGCCTGTTCACGATGCTTTGCAAGCAGAACAGTTACACTGTAGTCGTCACCGCACTCTGCTGCATCTCTTTCACGCTCGCCACTCTGTTTCCAAAACCAACTTTGCAACGAAGTTCTGTACGAAGGACAACGTTTTGTAGCATGTCTTTAACAAGCCTCACAACTGCTAATCTGGCGTTGTCAGCCACCCGTCACGCCCTGCGCACTATACTGTTCACAGCGCATCGGGTACCAGTCGATAGCAGGAAAATCTACTTCGTTTCCGTGATTACAATGATCCTGCAATATTTTTGTCATTTTTCATACACGCTGCCCGCAACCCAGCCTGCTGTCCACAATCAGTTCTTGCCGATGCCTGACGTCTGAGTGCATGGATCTTCCAACAACTCTGCCATGAAGATTGTCCCCTGCCTGCTACCGCCGCCACAGCTGCTACCGCAGCCACAGCATCCATCGCCTTTCACGGTCATGGCAGTCATGGACATCGAGCATGCACCAGTCATATGGCCTTCTGCGTCCTAGCAACACCAATGCTGGCCCACCTGAACTGTTGGGTGGACGTCCTACCTCCGATTTTACATCAGATATTCCTCGTGGTTCGTAAGATTGTAAGGTGGCTATAATTTCGCACTTTACAAGCACCCATCCACATACTTTGCTGTGGCCTACAAACACAATTAGATAGCATGTGATAGGTTGTATATCGTATATATGAATATATAAAGAAGACTGACATTGTCAAGTACGACTTGCAAATAACTGTTAACGCTTATTGCATGAAAGGTAACGAAGTGTCTTTATTACTAAAAAGGCGTAATGAATGATTGCCTGTACTAGTAGAAGTTGGAACGCCAGTGGAGATGAAACGGCAGGCAGAACTCAAGCTCTTGGTTGAAGACCCACACAGTTGTTGGTCCACAGGAAGTAGCCAGACGGGCGTCGTGGCACCTGAACTCTGGAGCACAATTGGGAAGGTGAATGTCACGAAACGGTCTGGTTGGTGCCATTTGCCATCCTGCCACAGCCAACCTCATCAGCAGCACCACGGTACAGACGTCCCACAGGTCATTGCCCGAACCCTCACTATGTGACTACACTTGTGCAGTTTTGGCGGAGCGAGAATTGCGGTATCGAGGCACGTGCGTCGACTGGTCGACAGCATGCAGCATGACGAGCGCCGCTCACAGCAATGTTGGAGACGGCACATTTAACACTTCCACCAGTGTGCCTCTGGGATAGGTCGCTCTTCCATCACTCGCTGTCTCTGATGGTTGTGGGGCTCAGAGGGCGTCACATATATACGCCACCAGAGGGTGGTAAATTCACGTGACCTCAATGCCTGTGGCTGTAATTGGTAGGCACGTCGTTATAAGCAGCAGGACTCAGAGCTCGGCCCTGGAATCAGTGAACGTACAGACTTATGAATCTTAGTGCTGTTTGACTAGGGCCTCCCGTAGGATAGACCGTTCGCCGGGGGCAAGTCTTTCGATTTGACGCCACTTCGGCGACTTACACGTCGATGGGAATGAAATGATGATGATTAGGACAACACAGCACCCAGTCCCTGAGCGGAGAAACTCTCCGACCCAGCCAGGAATCGAACCCGGGCCCTTAGCATTGACATTCTGTCGCGCTGACCACGCAGCTACCGAGGGGCGGACATCTTAGTGCTGAAGACTATAGTGAGAAAATTTGATGTACATAACACGATACTCCTATGCGTTACTAATACTAGTGTTTTATCAAACTGTATCAACATTAAAGACTATTTGTTTCTATCAAAAACATTACTACCCAGCACCACAGGGGACCTACAGCAGTTCAAAGTTGTGTATACCTCAGTTATTAAATGAACGAATTGTAAATAAATTTATTAGTGTGCTGTCTTTCTGTAGATTTCTGATTGTCTTCATTAGCCACCTTCACTACCGACTCATCAGCTAGTAACTGTTCTACCAAATTGTTTCCGATGGAAGTCAGCGAGATATTTCTTCTACCATCTTCCACTAAATATTAGCAGAGAACTTTCGTCAGCCTATTGTAGTGTACGTTGCATCGTTGAGAAATTCTAATGTAATTTGTTACGTAATATTTCTCACTCTTCTTTTCTGTTAAGGTCATAAAGTACATTCCTTTTTGCTTGAAATTCGCCTCGTATAACCAAGTGCAAGTATGCGAATTGTGGTACATGCTGGAACAGTATTCCCTAATGACGGCTAGGGGAATTGTTTCCGCATTTCTGGGTTCATATCAAGATGGTATAATTAGTCTTGCTTTCTTGAGCAGCCAGACCCACTTTCGTGTCCGCGGGCTGCGAGGTAAAGGAATTGGGGTTTATCCGTTTTTAACTGTCAGAAATAATTGCTACTGAGAACTTTCGCATCAAATATTACAGGATGTAAAAATGAAGTTCACTTTGTGACCCAGATATGATCATATATACAGGAAACTTAAAAAAAACAAGTATCGTTGTTTTAAGGGAAAAGCCCTGTGTATCGAAGCTGAAGATGCAGGGTGAATCCGACGCTCACCGACAATATTTTTGACATCGTATGGGGATGTTTTCTGTACATATTGGTATGAGGAACCAGTGGTGTCCGGTGGCTTGTTACAGAGTTTTTGTATTTCTATTGATTTCCCATCCCTTCTTATACTTGTATCTGTATTGAAATGTAAATATATGCACAACAGTGCAAAGTCGACGGAATATGCTGCGTGTTTTGTTTGAAAACAAACTTGTTCCATCCACTCAGGGTACGGTATCTGCTGTTAACAACAGTAATACCACATTACCCAGGTTTACATTCAGTACTGCTCGGTTCTGTGTCTTGTCTGTTTTTCTGGCAATATTACTTGTACGTTAAAATTGTATAACAGCACTGTGGATAAGGTTACTGTGAGTAGGCCGTTATGTACCCAAATACTCGGAGAATATTCCTGAACAGCCTTCTAAATTTTGTTGATGGACTTCGTTTTCACCCTCCATGTGCTCTCTCACAGTATACGGAATATTAAGCAATAACGGATGTGCATGTGTAGCCATTATGCACAACGT
The DNA here is from genome assembly GCF_021461385.2 of Schistocerca piceifrons. Lineage (NCBI taxonomy): Eukaryota > Metazoa > Arthropoda > Insecta > Orthoptera > Acrididae > Schistocerca > Schistocerca piceifrons. The sequence goes on from NC_060149.1 coordinate 836,471,194, forward strand.
ACAACCTGTTTCAACATATCTGGAGAACTCTATTTTGATTGGTGTTCTATCAGTAAACATTTGTAAGTTGCTGATACATGACTCGCGACAGCTACAGCTTTGAATAAACTGGCGAAACGAAAAGATGTGAATGCAAACATTGTTAGATAAGGTAGAGGTCACAATAATTTTTAATTGCTGCCTTCCATATATTAAGATTTCTTTCCGTTCCACAAACGCATAGATCTTAATGTAACACCGTACGAAACGCTACTAGTTCCACTTTTGCCCACAAGGTAAAGGTATGTATAATAGATTCCGTCTTAAAAAGCTGTTCTCTGAAATCTTGTGACGAGGTATTTGCCAGATATCAGAGATCTGTACTCATCTGGCTGCCATTTCAGTTTTCACATTACTTGTTGAATGTTATCTCTAGATTCAAAAACGTCTGTACTTATTCGTGCTGGCCCCCTTTCTCTTCCGAATGCTTAAATAATTTGTTGACACCCACCTACATAGGGAGAAATAATCATCATAATAAAATAAGAGAAATCACAGCTTGAACGGAAAGATTTAGGTGTTCCTTTTTCCCACGTGCCATTCGAGAGTGGAATGGTAGAGAAGTAGTATGAATATGGTTCGATGAACCCTCTGCCAGGCACTTAAGTGCGAACTGCAGAGTAACCATGTAGATGTAGATGTAGATAAACTCTGTGTATCCTGTATGTCAAGCCGCAATGTGTACCACAAACATTCTGAGGATTCCTGAGTCGTATAAATGTTTCGAACGGAATCTCTTTCACAGACAACCCACAGTTTCCCACTATTCGAGCTATGAATCGAATTCTATTTGCCTAGTCTACAATTCAACCTGTGTGATCTGAGCCTGTGTTGCTCCACTATACATCCCTTTGCTCTGTAGTGTCCAGTTGTACGTATGACTCATCAAATTCTCTTGGTTGACGATCCCTCAAAGATAACTACGTGTGCTGCGGAAAGTTTGCGACTACGAGGGCATGCAATAATGTAATGCATACGAATATTTTCTTTTGATAACTCTGAAAGATTTTTAAATAAAACAAACGTAACTAATATTCTCCTTCTTTATTGTGCATGTCTACCTATTTATTCCTCAATATAGTGAGCAGATTTCTACCAACGAGAAAAAAGCTTGTTGATATCGTCACTGTAGAATGTTCTACTTTTTCGACGGAGCCACAACTTCACCTCTGCTTACAAAGCTTCATCACTATGAAAATGAACGTCTCGGAGGTGTTCTTTACGGTTTGGAAACAGATGAAAATCAGATGGGGCCAAGTCGGGACTGTGTGGAGTATGATCGATGTCAGTGAACCAAAGGTGTCGGACTGTTACAGATGTTGCAGTACTCATGTGCGATCTGACATTCTCATACTGAAGAGAGGGTGCTGCATATGTGTACGAAGTCTTTGAATTCGAAATTCGATTACATCATGCTGTTTATCACGCATCGACATACACAATGTGATCAAAAGTATCTGGACACCCCAAAAAATACGTTTTTCATATTAGGTGCATTGTACTGCCACATACTGCCAGGTACTTCATATCAGCAACCTCAGTAGTCATTAAACATCGTGGGAGAGCAAAATGGGGAGCGCCGCGAAACTCACGGACTTCGAACGTGGTCAGGTGATTGGGTGTCACTTGTGTCATACGTCTGTACGCGAAATTTTCACACTGCTATACATCACTAGGTCCACTGTTTCCGATGTGATAGTGAAGTGGAAACGTGAAGGGACACGTACAGCACAAAAGCGTACAAGCCGTCCTCGTCTGTTGACTGACAGACACCGCCGACGGTTGAAGAGGGTTGTAATGTGTAATAGGCAGATAGTTAGGTGGGAGATGAGAAAACTTGGATTTCATGGTCGACCGGCTGCTCATAAACCATACATCACGCCGGTAAATGCCAAACGACACCTCGCTTGGTGTAAGGAGCGTAACCATTGGACGATTGAACAGTGGAAAAACGTTGTGTGGAGTGACGAATCACGGTACACGATGTGACGATCCGATGGCATTGTGTGAGTATGTCGAATGCCCGGTGAACATCACCTGCCAGCGTGTGTAGTGTCAACAGTAAAATTCGTATGCGGTGGTGTTATGGTGTGGTCGTGTTTTTCATGGAGGGGGCTTGTACCCTTTGTTGTTTTGCTTGGAACTATCACAGCACAGGCCTACATTGATGTTTTAAGCACCTTCTTGCTTCCCACTGTTGAAGACCAATTCGGGGATGACGATTGCATCTTCCAGCACGATCGAGCACCAGTTCTTAATGACGATCTGTGGCGCAGTGGTTACACGACAATAACAGTCCTCCAATGTACTGGAATCCTGCAGAACACATTTGGGATATTCTGGAACGCCTACTTCGTGCCTGGCCTCACCGACCGACATCCATACCTCTCTTCAGTGCAACACTCCGTGAAGAATGGGCTGCCATTCCCCAAGATACCTTCCAGCACCTGATTGAACGTATGCCTGCGAGAATGGAAGCTGTCATCCAGGTTAAGGGTGGGTCAACACCATACTGAATTCCAGCGTTACCGATGGAGGTCGCCACGCACTTGTAAGTCATTTTCAGCCATGTGTCTGGATACTTTTGATCACATAGTGTAGTTATATTACACGGCGCCATGTGGCACTCTACAATTCTGAGAGCTGAAGCGGCAGAGGGCTGCAAATAAGTAGATATGGAGAATAGAGATGTAGAATGCCAATGACGTTTGTTTTATTTAAAAGAGCCTCAACGATTTTCACAAAAACAGAAATCGGAGGCATTACTTTTCAGCACGCCCTCGTGTTTGACATGCCTGCTCTCAACCGCTGTTCCATCAGAGAAGATTAACATTTTGAGTGTCTTCAATGTTGGAACGAATGCCATGCCTATAAAGTTGAAGACAACGTAATATTACGGACATGGCACTAAAAGTACTGTGGAAAGTACAATGAAAAGTATATTAATTTAGGATATGTTTGCCACATGATAAAATGACAAGCCAGACATACCGAATTCGTGCAGGAAGTGAGACGGTTATTTAGGTTCCTATGAAGGCTACGAAATTTTTCCCACTAGCTTCAGTAGCTTAATGTTCGCATACTTGTCTGGTACCAAGCCAAGTGAAGCTTTGTTAGCACATCTGACATGCATTCAAGATGGCCAAGGGTCAAACTACTTTCAGGTCACCCAAATTCATGATTTACTAAAATATATGAAGACAAATGACAGGATAGCTACTTTGAAAACGATAATTAGTTTACTTCACATACCCTTGTCCAGCCCGACCTTGCGCTCAGTCACTGGTGACATTATAGTGGACGGTGCATTCAACCTTAATATTCCTTCCTGTTTCTTATTTTGCATGTTTGGCCTATTGTTCCATGGTGCTGTACGTGTCAGAATAATTCGCGGAAAAACATATTGACCGGTGAAAGTAAATTATTAACTCCTTGATAACTTAAGAAGAGATGACTACATAGTTCAATACGGCGCCAGGCTCCAATGGTGACGCAATCTGAGGGTACCAAATTACATGTCTAGCTTTCTCTGTGTGCTCTTATAGTGCTTTTTTAGTTAATTATTAACTTAGTAGTATTAGGACGGATGAGAAATGGGCATGCTGTGTACGGATGCAGGAGGAGTTCGTACCAGTTCGCAACAGCTGATGTAGCTTTTGACCACGGTCAGCCACCTTCAGGCTGTTGCCTCAGGGTGTAGTGATGGCGGAGAATCTGGCACAATACATGGAACGCCTTAAGTGTCGCTTGTTTCGCCCACGTGTTCTGTCACAGAGGCACTTTACAGTGTACCCGACGTAGTGGATTCCCCCTCACCCCAAGGTGAGTGACCGTTTCTATTAATCGAGGTGGAGAGTCAGTGTGGAGGCTGGCTAGCTCTCCTCGTCCATTCCCCATTCATCGTGTGAGTGGACAGGTGGCCTATCCTTCAGCAGTGTCCGAGCAAGCACACGGGAATAGTGGTTTGCTTGTTGTCATGGTCATGGGCTCCAGTGCCAGATGCTTTTGGAATCCCTGAGGGAAATAGCGTCCAGGGCTGGCTAGAAATCCAATGTGCGCTCGGCATGTATGCCAAGAGGCCTCGTCCGACATGTACCGGGGACCCTGTTTTCCGTTATCTAGCGGTAAGGATGCAGTCGTCTACAAGCTGTTGGTCATGTTGGCAGCAATGGCGTCTGTTGCTTGAGTTATGAGGTCATCGCCGATACGTAGGGACGGCTCGCGGAGACGATGCAACCTGCTGAACTCGTTCGTAGGGAACAAGCAGAGCTCACAAGTTGAAACGTCAGTCCCAAAACACATCGTGCTCCTCTGGCTGGGAGCCGAGTGGAGGGTCTCAATAAAAGGCTCCAGCGATTTTGTGATTGTCTTGGCTGTAGCTTTCAGGAACTGCATTATGGGATGGAGAATTTTTGGACTTCCCTTGATTTGACTGTGGTGCAGTACACACTGGAAGCAATAACTCAGATAGTAGAGTACTTGTGGAGTGCACATGGAGATTTTGTAGGCCAGGCGGTTGTTTGAGGTCCTCTGATGAACGCTCGCCAGTCGGCACGCAGAGAGCGAAATCGGACTGTTGAAGTATTCGTAACAAAGTTCCTGGATTCACAGCCCTCCAAGAAAGTTGTCACTCTGAAAGGGCTGGTTGAAATCTGAAATAGAAAGTTCTGAAATATTACGTGAGACGTGGAATGTTTATCGAAAAGACATATTACACGCCGTAGGAGGGGGATTGTTCATTGTAGTCCACAAAATATTGTGTCCATCGAGGTCGTAATTGAGTTTGAGTGAGAAGGTATCTGGATGCGTCTAGTTTAACTCAATCTATTTGCTGAATGTTTTCTGCAGCCTTCCGGTTCCGCCGTGGTGGTATTAGAATCATTCAAAGAAAATATAAGCTCAGTTGATCAGAAACACTCAGACCAAGCAATATTAGTTGGAAGCGATTTGAAGCTACCGAGACGCTGGGACGAGTATGGATTAATTCCAGGTAGTACGAACATGCAGTTTTGTGAAGAAATTTTGAACATGTTTTCCGGAAACTGACTTGAGCTGCTATTTCGACATCCCACATGCAATGGAAATAATTTAGATCTTGTAGCAACAAACAGACCTTACCTCACCAACGGCGTCAGTATGGAGGCAGGAATTAGTGATCATGACGTCTTCATGTTCATCAGCTTCAAGTTAATAAATCAATCAGAAAGGCTAGTGAAGTATTTTTGCTAGAAACAAGAAATAGGCATTTGTTACTATCCCACTTAGACAATGAATTGACTTCGTTTACTTCCATCATGATGGACGTAGTGGTATTATGGGCAAATTGTAGCGGAGTGTAAATTGCGCTCTCGAAAATTATACGCCAAGTAAGAGGATTAGGGACGGAAATGACCCATCGTAGTTTAATAACAAAATTAGGAAAATGCTGAGGAAGCACATGACTGTTGTACTCTCGGTTCATAAAACGCGCAAATGGCGACAGGTAAAAGGTAGCCGAAAGTCGTGAGTCTGCAAAAGATCGATGCAAAAGATCTTGCCGAAAACCAGAGAAAATCGTGGTTCCTACGCAAAATCGCTAAATGGCTCGAAGACTTCTATCCAGTCACTCGTTGACCAGTCTGATTTGGCAGTAGAACACTGCAATAGGAAAGGTGACGTATTTAAGATATAATTCACGCAGGAGGATTGTACAAACACACCGTCGTTTGACCTTCGCACAGATAGGACATAGTATGTAGAGAAAGAACGGAAGAATAAAGGTGAAACGCGTATGGCACGAAAATTGTGTTTCATTGTGTTGTAGGCAGACAGTCCATAAAGTAAAAATGAGCAATATACCGTAATAAGAACGGAAGGAGTAGAAAAAAAATAAGTCACCAGGTCCGTAGGGAATTCCATTTCGTTTTTACAATGCGTACTTTACAGTATTGGCCCCTTACTTAGCTTGTATTTATCGCGAATCTCTCGCCCAGCGAAAAATCCCAAGTCATTGGAAAAGAACTCAGGTGACTCCTGGACACAAGCAAGGTAAAATAACGGACCTGCAAAATTACAGATCAGTATTTTTAACAGCGGTTTGCTGTAGAATTCTTGAACTTAGTCTGAGTTCGAATATAATAAATTTCCTTGAGTAAGAAAAATTTCTGTACACAAATCAGCACGAATTTGCAAAGCATTGCTCGTGCAAAGCTCAGCTTGCACGTTTCTTGCACGACATCCTGCGAGTCATGGATGAAGGGCAACAGGCAAGCCCCGTATTCCTAGATTTGCGGAGAGGATTTGCATTTGACGCGGTGCCCCGCTGCAAACTGTTCACTAGCATACGGAATGGTTTCCAGATACGTAAGTGGCTCGAACACTTCAGAAGCGCGAGACCGCTACAGTCGCAGGTTCGAATCCTGCCTCGGGCATGGCTGTGTGTGATGTCCTTAGGTTAGTTAGGTTTAAGTAGTTCTAGTTCTAGGGGACTGATGACCTCAGATGTTAAGTCCCATAGTGCTCAGAGCCATTTTTTGAACCACTTCAGAAGTAATATGGCTCAGTACAATGTCCTCGATAGCGAGTGTTCATCAGCGTCAAGACTATCGTCAGGAGCACCCCGGGGAGTGTGTATACATAACTGACCTGATGGACAGTGTGAGCAGCGATCTGCGGCTCTGTGCTCATCCCTCTGTAGTGTACGGGAAGGTGTAGACGATGAGTGATTGTAAGAGGAAGCAAGATCAGGCTGTCAAAATTTCTTGTTATTGTGATCAATAGTAGCTTGCTGTAAATTTAGAAGATTGTTATTTCATGCAGATGAGTTGGAAAAACAATCCCGTAATGTTCAAATGCACCGTATCTGACACAATCAAATCGATTAAATAAGTAGGCGTAACGTTGCAAATTAATATGAAATAGAACAAGTACGTAAGGGCAGTGGTAGCGAATGGTCGACTTCGGTTTGCTGGGAGAATTTTAGGAAAGTAGGATCTACAAAGGAGATCGCGTACAGAAGACGAGGTGAACTCGTCCTCGAGTACTGCTCGACTTTTGGGATCCAACCAGGTCGGTTTAAAGGAAGGCGCCAAATCAATTCTGAGGCGGCCTGCTATATTTGTTACCGGTAGGTTCGATGAACACGCGAGTATTACGGATGTGCTTCCCGAACTCAAGTAGGAAACCCATGATGGAAGATGAAGTACTCTTCCCGGAACACACCATTCTGTTGCAAACACAGCCTCGCGCACTTCATTAGTAACAGCAAACGACAGAGAATGCAAAGGATGTCCACAAGGGTGCAGCATAAAGATAATTAAATAAGTACAGAAATTGTCTTCAAATGTTGGCAAACATTTCCACAGGCGTTGTCAGTTTACTCGAGTAAAAAGAGACATACTACAATATATCTAGTACGCTCAGCACATCGAGAAATTTCGTCTACGTTGCTCATAAAGAAGTGGAAATTTGAATTTCTTTCGACATTGTCCCTCTTTGAAACAATTTCGATGAAACAGTATGAAACGTATGGGAAGTACTTTTATGATACGAATACTGGCTTGCTCCGAACGCAATAAACATTATAATATTATCTTTCTATTCCATCGTTCCACCGGCCGGAGTGGCCGAGCGGTTCTAGGCGCTTCAGTCTGGAACAGCGGGACGGCTATGGTCGCAGGTTCGAATCCTGCCTCGGGCATGGATGTGTGTGATGTCCTTAGGTTAGTTAGGTTTAAGTAGTTCTAAGTTCTAGGTGACTGATGACCTCACATGTTAGGTCCCATAGTGCTCAGAGCCATTTTCCATCCTTTCGTTATTAAGCTACATAGTTCCTACTAAACAAAAGTTTACCTAATTTGCACAAAGGTGTAGGTATTTGTGCATAAAGTAGAAACTGAAGTCGCTGTATAGAGTAACAATATCAGGAGCTCGTTAAAATTTCGAAGAAATGGAATGAGCACGTAAGGACAGTGGTAGGGAAGGCGAATGGTCGACATGACAAAAGGGAACAGGTTTCTGTTGATGTGGCTCAGATTTTGTGTTCAGCATTCGCTGTAAATTCAGGACGCTATTCGTTGTAACACCTACTTGTTATGATCGATATCTTCCAAAATTGTGGTATATGCTGCGCTTGGCGAGAAGTTAGAGTGGCGTAACTGGGATCTCCAGAGAGCCAAGTGTTTAGAAAAAATAGCAATTTGGGCGCGAGTCTGGCAAGGCATGAGCAATTTATGCTACAGCAGTTACCAGGCAGCGATTGGCGCAGCGGGAAGAGTGCAGAGTGGTCTCTCAAGGATCGTTATGTCGAATACTTATGCCTAAACTTATTTTATTTTCAATTTTTACATTACAGTAGTAGCCCTTGGGCGGCCTGAGCGAAGCATATCATCGACAGTTCCTGTCTCTCTGTATCTCCTCCATGTCCGAACAACATCGCTTTGGTTTACTTCGAGACACCTGGACAATTCTCTTGTTGAGAGCCCTTCCTGGCACAAAGTAACAATGCAGACGCGATCGAATCGCGGTATTGACCGTCTAGGCATGGTTGAACTACATACAACAGGAGCCGTGTACCTCCTTTCTGGCGGAATGACTGGAACTCCTCGGCTGTTCAAATGGTTCCAATGGCTCTAAGCACCATGGGGCTTAACATCTGATGTCATCAGTCCCCTACACTTAAAACTACTTAAACCTAACTAGCCTAAGGACATCACACACAGCCATGCCCGAGGCAGGATTCGAACCTGCGACCGCAGCGATCGTGCGGTTCCAGACTGTAGCGCCTAGAACCGCTCAGCCACTCCGGCCGGCGGTCAAGAACTACTGTGGTAGAGTGCTGCAGACAGAATTGCAGAATATTATAGGGTTCCAGACCCAAGCCCCCACGGTTGTCAGCACTGAACCGAGCTGAGTACGGTTCACTCTCGAGAGCGTCAATAAACATGAATCACAACAATACATTTATTAATTAGAAATACAGGATTGTCTTCCCCAAGTGCTGGCAGCTCCGTCTCACCAGTGGAGGGTGGACCCAGCCAGCGGAAGCGAACGCACGTGCTGGTAGGCGCGGCCATCGCTAGACAACGGTAGGCAGCAGTCTCTGTAGGCCAATATCCGAAGGCTTCTTGATGAGGACATGCGACCAGGTGACTCGCCACCCAGCCCAGCCTGACGTACTCGTTGTCGTATAGAGCCAGACCTGACCAAGGCCAGCAACATGAGTGTCGGATGCAAGAACGGGGCGAGCCTCAGCACTGGCTCCCCCTAACGATAGCAGAAGGCGTACAACTTCCTGGACCTATTGGTCAAGCCTCCAGTAGGTCGGTAGATTGATGTCGATCTCTGCACCCCATCAGTGATTAATCGAAAGTTGGCACAGCAGCCTGCAATGGCAGAGTCTCTCCAGCGTTACTTGCGATTCCATAGATGATTGTGCACAATGAGAAGCACAGTTGGTCGACTGACGTAGCCTCTCCTATACCAACGGGCTGCTGCGATTGAGAATGAAATTGCGAAACGCGTAGTATTTATCCTGACACTTTCGTGCACTCTACTGCGGTGTAAATAGCAGTAACATGGTGTGTACTGGTTTTCTCGTGTGGTCAGCTCGCCTAGTTTCAATACACTTTGGTAATTTCGTATTTCAGAAGCTTTTTTCTGCTGAATTATTGGCTGAATAGTTACTGTCCCGTTACAAGTGGGCTTTCTTTGTAACACTCTGCTCCGTCACCAGTATGACAAAGCCAGTCTGTTGCCATGACGTTATTGTGATTCACTTGTGGACTAGGTTGCTCGGCTAGTCCCGTGTGTCGTATTGCATCCTGTACTTGCTTCAGCCTGTTCAGCTTTTAAAAAATGGTTCAAATGGCTCTGAGCACTATGCGACTTAACTTCTGAGGTCATCAGTCGCCTAGAACTTAGAACTAATTAAACCTAACTAACCTAAGGACATCACACACATCCATGCCCGAGGCAGGATTCGAACCTGCGACCGTAGCGGTCACGCGGTTCCATACTGAAGCGCCTTTAACCGCACGGCCACACCGGCCGGCGTGTTCAGCTTTTACTCCTAGCTGGCAGTTTCACAGTCCCTGACACAGTTGGCTTGACTTCTGGGGTCGCCAGCGAAGAACATAAACGAATTTTAGTATTAGCTTGCGACACTATTCTACATCTACACCCACGTATATACTCTGGAAGCGAACATACGGTGCATGATGGAAGGTACCGCATACCACTACTATTCATTTCTTTCCTATTCGACTTGGAAACAGAGCGAGGGGAAAACGACTTCTTATAGTCCTCCATAAGATCCTTAATTTGTCTCAACTTCAGCGTACTGTGTTCGCTGTGAAATGATAGGCCAGTGAGCCCAAGTGACACGTTGCTGACAGTTGCGAATGACTTTTATTAAGTCCCGTATATGATGTAGTGACGAAGACACGGCCGCTTCTCACCGCCCCTGGCTGGTACTAATGAACGGGCAGTGGCTTCTGCCTGTAGCTGCTGGCCGGCACCCCGCATTACTGAGGCCGGCGGCCTTTGGAGGTCACGGCTGTTGACGTCAGCGAAGCAGTCTGTTGTTCTACGATGGTGTTCCACTCAGGGAGCAGCTCCTCGACTCCGCACGCGGCCACAGATGCCGCGTGTGTAGTCTGCTGTGCACGGGATTCAAACAGCTGCCCTCGGACGGGAGTCGGATGATAGATAGCGCTGTGGCGCTAAGTCCTGCTAGGAAATTAGCGTCGTTGGCTGCTGGCACAGACGGCAGATCGGTGGGGCCTGTGGCACCAAGTTCCGTGAAGTACTTAGTGCAGGAGGCAGGCGCAGCTCGGCCATCACCGTATGTCGATTCCCATCTTCCGCTACTAGCAACACACCCTCTTCTCTCACTTGCACGAACTTCCCCACTGCCAATAACTTCACCAGACAGGTGTGCACAGCATAATATTTAAATAGCGCATACATGTTCACTAGCAGTCTGCTCACTGACATGTACAATTATGCATTATTTGTTGTCACCTCCACAGTTGCAGTCTGGTAGAATGGCAAGGTCGGGCCTCCCGGCTCCACTTTTCAATTCGAGTGGTAACTCTCCCTGAACCTTTTTCAATCTTTTCAAATACGGCTCAGAGAACAGCAATACCGGATGAAATGCGTGATACATGGCTTCCCGTAAGTCTTTCACCACCACTGTTGCACCCCCAATGTTATCTTTTACGGGTTGCCACAATATTGCCAGTGTTATCCTCCCATCCTTCTAAATGTTGATTCAAAGTACTAGCCGAGGCCCTGACCTCCTTGGTAAGCTGGGGAATCATGTGTGTTATTCAGCATCCCGCCCTCCAGATTCACGATTTATGTGGAATGCCAATCCGGTGTTGCTCTACTCGCTTCGGAAAACTCTTCCTCAGTATCCGTGGTTTCATTCAATCTGTTCATGTCACTTGCGCCTGCTGTCCCGAACAATGTTCTCAGTATCCCGCCTCCTGCATATATCCATCCCCTTTTTACCCTCCCCAATTCTCGCATTGAAGTTTGCGCTCTCTTTCGAGCTTCTGTAAAAGTTCCCTAATCAGGAGAGTTTTGCGTTTTACCGTAGGGTATTAGTACCGTCTCTCATTAATTTACTTGGTGTATGTCTCTTAATAGCCTTCTATATTATTTCTTTCCATTTAAACCACGTCTAGTCTATGCTACATATTCAGACTGGAAGGGGTGGATACTGTCTCTTAGGAAGCGAATTTGTAACTGCTTTTTTAAATAGATGTATTTCCTTTTTATTTTTGGTGTATTTGGATGTTACGGTATTCAGTCTAACTACAACAACTCTGTAAATAATCCCTATATTCATCATGATGCTCTTTATTTGCTCATGAGTATTTGTTGCTAAGAGGTCAAGTTTGTTGGAATTTTGCGCTGAGCGAGAGAGTCATGATGCAAGCTAGGTAAGCGGGCAATGCCTAGAGTGACCTTTGTAAAACTGAATTGGGATTCCATCCGGACCTGGTGACTTACTTGTTTTCAAATCTTTCAGTTGCCTGTCTACGCGAGGGATGCTTATTATCATGTCTTGTGTATGGGAGTCTGTCCGATGGTCAAATGACGCTATGTTTGTAGGAATCTCCTGCGTGAACGATTTCTAAAACGCGAAATTTAAAACTTCGCCTTTCGTTTTGCTATCTTGAACTGCCACACCGGACTATAGGACAAGAATTTTCTTGAGTTCTCTGGCAGATCTTTTGCTAAGGTATGACGGTGGTAGTTGTCGTATGAGTTGCACATAGATCCTTTCACAGACGGACGAATTTCTCCTGGCCTTTGCTTGTCGTTATTTGTGCGTTCTCTTTCGAACCGAGAGTGCAACAGCCTCTGCTTCCTCAGCATTTTCCGAATTTCGTTACTTAACCATGGTGGGTCTTTTCCTTCCACTTACTAGGCACATAACGATCCAGACCACGTTTTACGATCTGCTTAAATTTTGCCCATAATTTCACTACGTCCATCTCATTGAAACTTAGTGACGCCAATTCACTACCTAAGTGAGATACTAACAACTACTTATCTGCTCTTTCTAGAAAAAACATTCTCCTAGCCTCCTTGATTGATTTATTAACTTTCGTAACTATAATTGCTATAATGATATCACGAACGCGGATCTCCGTTTCCATTTTGACGTTGTCAATAAGGTCCGACCTATTTGAAGCTACAAGGTCTAAGATATTTCAGTTGCGTGTTGTCTGTCCGTACTAGCTGCTCAAGATAGTTTTCGGAAAAAGTGTTCAAAAGTATTTCGCAAGACAGTCTGTCTGTACCCCCGCAGTGGAACAGATGTGCAACACGAGAGAAAGACAGACAACAGAGGCTGCACGACAGAATAACAAGTCCACAGAACCAACCAAGATCGAAAACTAAGACGTAGAACCAAAACAATTTTGCGTAGTGAGATCAATAATGTAGCCAAAAGAAATCGCAACCAACTGCAGAGACTTTTTATATTGCTTTCTTATTTACTTTTATAGTTATTTATTAATTTTTTGGGTGCGTGTGTGGTGTTACTTGAAGTCTGATCACCTTCGGTGATTTATAATTCTGTAGTGTATGGTACAGGTAAAACGTTTGCACACTTTATTTATACTTCAGTTAGCCAGGTTTTGGGCAGAGCTGTAGGACTGATAAACTCTCCAGCTTAATGTCTTGGATTATGGAGGGTCGAACATTACGAACTTCGGAACTTCGTGTCTTGGTGCGTGTTCACCTGTCACAACTGAATCTGTTTGGCTTACTATGCCTCGTAGTGTGTCGAACTTGTCGAACGTCTTTCACTTTGTCCTTAAGATGTCTCTCCCCGTGCTCGCGTTGAAGATCTCGGTTTCTCAGCTACCAGGGGGCTCCTATGACACAACGCAAACATCGATTTATGAGAACGTGAAGGTTCTTGTAGTTTGTTTCCAATGTTGTTCCCCATGATGTTGATCCGTACAATAAAGTTGGTCCTACCGTGGTGTGGTAACGTTTGTTTGCGGATTTAGATCTGTGATCTTCAGCAATGGGAGCGCTCCCATCATCCTAAGGCTCGTTGTCTTCTTCTCTCGAATGTGTGTTGTGTAAAGCAGCTTCTTGTCGATATGGACGCCTGGGTATGTGACCGTGTTGGACCACGAAATTGGTTCACCGGACTACTAGAATCAGTCATAAATGATTAGGTCTCCTCTTCATAAATATTACAGCCTTCGTCTTGTTCGGGTTCACTTATATTTTGTTGTCATGTGTCCACAGCTCCATGACATTCTAGCTTCGTACTAGAAATGGGCCAGGCTTCTTTCCAGTATTTAAGAAAGCCGTGTAGTCTGGAAATAAGCTGACTGATACCAGTGGGACAGTGGAGCTGTCATTAATTTGCATGTTAAAAAGTAGTTGGGAGGTAACTGAGCCTTGGGGAATTGCTGTGATGGCAGGTCGTCGATGCGGACATACAGACTCCTGTCTTCCAGAAAGCTGTTAATTTTCTTGACGTAACAGTGCGGAAGTGGCGTGTTTTGCAGTAACTTGATTATCAGATGAACTTCACCATAGGTTGTTTCTAAATCCAGGAAGACTCCGATGGTAGAGAGTCCGCAGCTCGTGGTACCGAGGTCGCGTTCTCGCTTTCCTAGCACGGGGTCCCGGGTTCGATTCCCGGCGGGGTCAGGGATTTTCACCTGCCTCAAGATGACTGGGTGTTCGTGTTGTCCTCATAGCTTCATCATCATTCATGAAAGTGGCGAGATTAGACTGAGTAAAGATTGAAAATTTGTACGGGCGCTGATAACGGCGCAGTTGAGCGCCCACAATCCGAAACATCATCATCATCCGATGGTAGAGTTAGCCTTATTGAAATTGTACTGTAGCATTTCGGTTATTCACAGTAACGGCAATTCTGCTGAGAAGTTTTACTGAACTGTTCGGATCATATAACGTCGTGAGTGAAAAGGGCATCATGAATCCACCTTAAGGTCGCTCTGTCGAGTGCTTTCCCCATTGTCGGAAGTAGGCTTATCGGTCGGTACTTTTCCGGCTGGGAGAGGTCGCTTACTGGCTTGGGTGTACCACACTGCCCACCTTCCACTACTCTGGAAAGTAACCCAACATCAAACAACTATTGATAATCCTTGTAAGTAGTATTATCGGTTTCCGTGGAACGTTCTTTAGGCCCATATTCCAGATGCAGTCTTTGCCAAGTGAGTTGTTCTTCGTAGATTTGATAATACATTTCATTTCTGCAGGTGCAGTCAGCAGAGGGCGGTGTTTATCTGGAGTGTTTCGGACTGTATCCCATCCGTTCATGATTTCAGCTTCTGTGCGGCATAAGTGTTGTGGTCAGGAAGGGTTGGGAGTGGTGAGCGAGTCCATCTGGTCGTAGAATCACCATTTAAGGCGGGCGCTTTGGTAGGCTGTTGTTTACTATTTGCCATTCATCCTGTCCTCCCGAGATTGTTTTTCCATTCCCTGACCATTTTCTGGGATTCACGGGTCAGTCTGTGGCTCTCTCTCCCCTCCTCCGGGTTACGAAAGGAAACCAATTGTTTTCGACTTCTGTTTCGTCGTGTCTTCTGTTCCTGAGATAGTGGTGGGAATTCGTCGAAGCTGGTGTCTGGGAAGAAGTTCTTCGTGGCTGCTCTTCGCTTTGCCTTTTTAATTTTCTTTATCAGTGTTTGGATTGTGATATCGACGGCCTCTTTAACGGATGTGTCCTATGTCTAATGGATACTGTTGTTTAAATAGGCCTAGTGCAGCAGCCAAGCGACGACACTTGTGTTACGTGGGGGCAGTTGTATTGTCGTCCTTTCTGTGAGTCCAAGGAATGGTTTGTCATCAGAGGATAAGTCGTCGACTGCCCTCAGTTGCAGGCTAGGTTCAAATGGCTCTGAGCACTATGCGACTTAACTTCTGAGGTTATCAGTCGCCTAGAACTTAGAACTAATTAAACCTAACTAACCTAAGGACATCACACACATCCATGCCCGAGGCAGGATTCGAACCTGCGACCGTAGCGGTCACGCGGTTCGAGACTGAAGCGCCTAGAACCGCACGGCCACACCGGCCGGCTACAGGCTAGGGCTTATGTTTTTAATTACTACAATGTCCAGCACGTCAGAGTCCTGATGTGTGAAGTACGACGTCCTCGTTTGTTCTGTAGGTCCATGAACTCTTACGTCAAAGTCCGCTTTGAGGTCAAACAGAATCCGTCTTTTTCGGTAGCTTTTTCCCGAGTTTCATTGTATGTCTTTACTATGTAAGTCCCCCCCCCCTTCCCCAAAAGTACTCTGTCGTAAACGTTAAAAAACTGACACCATTCTGATCCAGCAGCCAGTATGACTTAATACATAAAGAGATTACAGATATTGTATATATATATATATATATATATATATATATATATATACAGGGTGTTTCAAAAATGACCGGTATATTTGAAACGGCAATAAAAACTAAACGAGCAGCGATAGAAATACACCGTTTGTTGCAATATGCTTGGGACAACAGTACATTTTCAGGCGGACAAACTTTCGAAATTACAGTAGTTACAATTTTCAACAACAGATGGCGCTGCAAGTGATGTGAAAGATATAGAAGACAACGCAGTCTGTGAGTGCGCCATTCTGTACGTCGTCTTTCTGCTGTAGGCATGTGCTGTTCACAACGTGCAAGTGTGCTGTAGACAACATGGTTTATTCCCTAGAACAGAGGATTTTTCTGGTGTTGGAATTCCACCGCCTAGAACACAGTGTTGTTGCAACAAGACGAAGTTTTCAACGGAGGTTTAATGTAACCAAAGGACCGAAAAGCGATACAATAAAGGATCTGTTTGAAAAATTTCAACGGACTGGGAACGTGACGGATGAACGTGCTGGAAAGGTAGGGCGACCGCGTATGGCAACCACAGAGGGCAACGCGCAGCTAGTGCAGCAGGTGATCCAACAGCGGCCTCGGGTTTCCGTTCGCCGTGTTGCAGCTGCGGTCCAAATGACGCCAACGTTCACGTATCATCTCATGCGCCAGAGTTTACACCTCTATCCATACAAAATTCAAACGCGGCAACCCCTCAGCGCTGCTACCATTGCTGCACGAGAGACATTCGCTAACGATATAGTGCACAGGATTGATGACGGCGATATGCATGTGGGCAGCATTTGGTTTACTGACGAAGCTTAATTTTACCTGGACGGCTTCGTCAATAAACAGAACTGGCGCATATGGGGAACCGAAAAGCCCCATGTTGCAGTCCCATCGTCCCTGCATCCTCAAAAAGTACTGGTCTGGGCCGCCATTTCTTCCAAAGGAATCGTTGGCCCATTTTTCAGATCCGAAACGATTACTGCATCACGCTATCTGGACATTCTTCGTGAATTTGTGGCGGTACAAACTGCCTTAGACGTCACTGCGAACACCTCGTGGTTTATGCAAGATGGTGCCCGGCCACATCGCACGGCCGACGTCTTTAATTTCCTGAATGAATATTTCGATGATCGTGTGATTGCTTTGGGCTATCCGAAACATACAGGAGGCGGCGTGGATTGGACTCCCTATTCGCCAGACATGAACCCCTGTGACTTCTTTCTGTGGGGACACTTGAAAGACCAGGTGTACCGCCATAATCCAGAAACAATTGAACAGCTGAAGCAGTACATCTCATCTGCATGTGAAGCCATTGCGCCAGACACGTTGTCAAAGGTTTCGGGTAATTTCATTCAGAGACTACGCCATATTATTGCTACGCATGGTGGATATGTGGAAAATATCGTACTATAGAGTTTCCCAGACCGCAGCGCCATCTGTTGTTGAAAATTGTAACTACTGTAATTTCGAAAGTTTGTCTGCCTGAAAATGTACTGTTGTCCCAAGCATATTGCAATAAACGGTGTATTTCTATCGCTGCTCGTTTAGTTTTTATTGCCGTTTCAAATATACCGGTCATTTTTGAAACACATATAGGGTGGTCCACTGATCGTGACCGGGCAAAATATAACACGAAATAAGCGGTAAAAGAGAAAACTACAAAGAACGAAATTTGTCTAGCGTGAAGGGGGAAACCAGATGACGCTATGGTTGAGCCGCTAGATGGCGCTACCATAGGTCAAACGGATATGAAATGCGTTTTTTTTTTAATAGGAACCCCCATTTTTATTACATATTCGTGTAGTACGTAAAGAAATATGAATGTTTTTGTTGGACCACTTTTTTCGCTTTGTGATAAATGGCGCTGCAATAGTCACAAACATATGACTCACAATTTTAGAGGAACAGTTGGTAACAGATAGGTTTTTTTAAATTAAAATACAGAACGTAGGTACATTTGAACATTTTATTTCGGTTGTTCCAATGTGATACATGTACCTTTGTAAACTTATCATTTCTGAGAACGCATGTAGTTACAGCGTGATTACCTGTAAATACCACATTAATGCAATAAATGCTCAAAATGATATCCGTCAACGTCAATGCATTTGCCAATACGTGTAACGACATTCCTCTCAACAGCGAGTAGTTCGCCTTCCGTGATGTTCGCACATGCATTGACAATGTGCTGACGCATGTTGTCAGGCGCTGCCGCTGGATCACGATAGCAAATATACTTCAACTTTCCCCACAGAAAGAAATCCGGGGACGTCAGATCCGGTGAACGTGCGGGCCATGGTATGGTGCTTCGACGACCAATCCACCTGTCATGAAATATGCTATTCAATACCGCTTCAACCGCATGCGAGCTATGTGCCGGACATCCATCATGTTCGAAATACATCGCCATTCTGTTATGCAGTGAAACATCGTGTAGTAACATCGGTAGAACATTGCATAGGAAATCAGCATACATTTCACCATTTAGATTGCCATAAATAAAATGGGGGCCAATTATCCTTCCTCCCATAATGCCGCACCATACATTAACCAGCCAAGGTTGCTGATGTTCCACTTGTCACAGCCATCGTGGATTTTCCGTTGCCCAGTAGTGCATATTATGTCGGTTTACGTTACCGCTGTTGGTGAAAGACGCTTCGTCGCTAAATAGAACGCGTGCAAAAAATCTGTCATCTTCCCGTAATTTCTCTTGTGCCCAGTGGCAAACTGTACACGACGTTCAAAGTCGTCGCCATGCAATTCCTGGTGCGTAGAAAGATGGTACGGGTGCAATCGATTTTGATGTAGCATTATCAACACCGACGTTTTTGAGATTCCCGATTCTCGCGCAATTTGTATGCTACCGGTATGCGGATTAGCCGCGACAGTAGCTAAAACACTTACGTGGGCATCATCATTTGTTGCAGGTCGTGGTTGACGTTTCACATGTGACTGAACACTTCCTGTTTCCTTAAATAATGTAACTATCCGGCGAACGATCCGGACACTTGGATGATGTCGTCCAGGATGCCGAGCAGCATACATAGCAAACGCCCGTTGGGCATTTTGATCACAATAGCCATACATCAACACAATATCGACCTTTTCGGAATTGGTAAACGGTCCATTTTAACACGGGTAATGTATCACTAAGCAAATACCGTCCGCACTGGCGGAATGTTACGTGATACCACGTACTTATACGTTTGTGACTATTACAGCGCCATCTATAACAAAGCGAAAAAAGTGGTCCAACTAAAACATTCGTATTTCTTTACGTACTACACGAATATGTAATAAAAATGGGGGTTCCTATCTAAAAAAAACGCATTTGATATCTGCTTGACCTATGGCAGCGCCATCTAGCGGGCCAACCATAGCGCCATCTGGTTTCCCCCTTCAAGCTAGACGAGTTTCGTTCTTTGTAGTTTTTTCGTTTGACGCTTATTTCGTGAGATATTTCTCCCGGTCTCTATCAATGGACCATAAGTCGAGGTCAGTCAATGATCTCTTCAGTGCGGATTCACGCAATACTCGAGCTCTTACAGGAATCGGAGAAATGCAACGAGTAATGAGGAGTTACATGCCCAGTAAGTGGAAAAGGATGGAAAAGACCCATAATACGGCGGATGCTGAGGAAGCAGAGGGTGTTGCACTCTCGGTACAAAAGGGAACGCATAAATGACGACAAGCGAAGGTCAGTAGAGATTCGTGCGTCTGTGAAAAGGTCTATGCGTGAAGCCCACCACCTTTGGCAGCCATGTCCCCATGACGCGCCTAACATTAGAGCTCCCAACTACCAATAATCCCACGCTCTGCGACTGCGTGGTTTTTGCAGGCTGAGAGGTTTCCTCTGAAAAAAGACAAGCGACTGCCTCTGGTTGACGGATATTGTCAGGCACAGATAGCACCTGTAACCCGTTTACGATCGTTTTGGTGGATGGCTTTAAGGCTGCCGTCTAGTTACCCTTTCAGTACTTTATTTAGCTCTGAGTAATGTTTGGTGTCGTAAATGGTGACCGGTGTTAGCTTTCTGATCATGTTGTGGTGGCGTTCCTGTTCGTCTTTTTGATTCGGGTTTTGTTTTTCTCCGACTTCTCGTTTAACAGAGTTTTGTCTGTGGAGCTCTTGACACAAAGCGGTTTGTCGTCTGGATTCCTTCCGTCGGCTCTTTTCTCGGGTTTTCAGGTTCACTCTGGGTGTTCTTTCTCTGTTTCACTGTTGTGAAACCCTTCTCATCATGACTCGAGAGTGCATCTTCTTCTCTGAATAATCTTGCCCCATGGGGACTTCGTCGTCGGTGTTGTGGCGTTGTCTTCCCTCTACAGACTCTTCTGGTGTTGGGATGTTGGAAACTGCTGCCAGATTCTGGGTGTCTTGTCTTGCCTATTGAGTGACGTGTTGTATCTCCAAGCAGATATCTTTCTTTTGCTCTTGATGGGTGGTGAAGCTGACGTCTTGATAGGTTTTAGACGCATGTTTGACATTCTACTGTCTTCGTATGGCGCCTGTGGATGTCCTATTCCCGGAGTCCGACGTTTCCCTGTTCGTCCGTCCTTGCCTCACGTAAATCATGTCCGTAGTCTGGGTCGTCAGCGTCGATTCTCCTCCTGCCTTTGCCACGTCCGTCGTAAGCGGAGGGGCCTATGGGGCCACCGACGGGGCAATCCCCACCGGGCGGCGATCGACCAACTCCAGCGCGGCTGGAGCGCTCTACGGTTTGCACACTGCTGCCTCGTGCTCTGTATTGACGACTGCCGAGCCACTGCATTACCGGCTTTATGGGGAAGTCGGCACACTAGGCCCGTCTAGGCGGCGATAGCACCGCCCGCAGATGCAGCCGCGCCACCTACTGGCCGTCATAAATATCCTTACCGTCTGGCGGACCATCAAACTCGCCGGGCTGGGATACCACAGATCTCTTCTTTCTGCTGCCAATATTGCGCCTGTTTTTTCCCATTGTTTTCCCTGGACGCTCTTGAAACTTTTTACTTTGCTCTGTACCTTTTCTCTTTCTTCACCATTTTCCTCAGTTATCTGCATTTCCCTCAGCTGTGCTTTAACCATTTTGATCGATGTCTTCTTTTATTTTATTAGTCTTCTTTCATCCAACCTCTTTTGGTGTCCGTAGAATACAACTCTCCTTCTCCTTGTTGTGTCTAATGTTCGTTTTATTCTTTGACAAACTTCTTTATTACTTCTTAATTTCCATTTCACATTGTCATATTTTGTTCCCAAGATTTTTCTTGATTGTTTTCATTTCCGTCTTTACTATTTCACCCAATTGTTTGGCTGTATTTAAGGAAAGCCATTCTGTACCATGAAGGCATTCTGGTCTAATTACAGTGTTGTAGTGTTGGTGTTTGGTATTTATGGGAAAAGATTTCTTGTTATAACCATTTTTTTGTAATTTGAAAAACCACTTCCATTTTCCTTGCCCTTTCTAAGTTAGCTTCTTTGTCCAACGCAGCTGATTGTATTATTTCACCTATATATTTAAATTTTCTAGCCTTTCTTATTCTTCCATGATAATTTTCATGTATTTCGATGCCTCCTTCGCGTCCATCATATATATATATATATATATATATATATAACATAGACCTGCTTTTGTAGCTGTCTCTTGTAGGAGATATATCTGCATTTCTTACATCTCCTATAGATTGAGATAAGATGGCAAGATCGTGTGCAGGAGTCAAACAATCAGTCCTCAGATAATATCCTTTACTTCCAATTTTGATTTCTTAATTCCTTCTTCGTCCGCAGCTCGTGGTCGTGCAGTAGCGTTCTCACTTCCCACGCCCGGGTTCCCGGGTTCGATTCCCGGCGGGGTCAGGGATTTTCTCTGCCTCGTGATGACTGGGTGTTGTGTGATGTCCTTAGGTTAGTTAGGTTTAGGTAGTTCTGAGTTCTAGGGGACTGATGACCATAGATGTTAAGTCCCATAGTGCTCAGAGCCATTTGAACCAGCCAATTCCTTCTTCTTCTGTTGTTTTCATCCATTACCTGTTTTCCTTTCCTAGTACTCAACTGAACACCACTGAGAACAATCCATCTGCTCGTCTTGCATCAGTTTTGATCTCAAAAGTCTTGGAGGTTTCACGTAATCATTTATTTTTGATTTTGTATTCTTTAGTCAGTCTTTGACGATTGCCACTGATCTGTTGTCAGCTCCAAACTCTTTTAAAGTACTGAATAATCTTTCCTTGTCAATCGAATCATGTGTTTTATTGAAGTATACAAATGTTACATAAATGCTTTTGGCTCTCATTCTTCTATACCCGATTATTATTATTATTATTATTACTGTTGTTATAATTATACTATCAAACTACTGTCAATTTTTTCCGGTTCTTTCGAGTTGCACTGATGTTATCATCAGTGCAACTCGAAAGAACCGGAAAAAATTCTATTTTACATCTTAGAATGGCTTAAATTCCGGGATATTTATACGTCCTTCAGTAGGATAACAGTGCAACGAAACGATCTCAGTACTGTACTCTGACGTGTATAAAATCACAAAGTTTCCAGCTGAACCTGAAGTAGACTAATGTCTACTTTATACCAATTGATGCAACAGTAAAAAAGATCACTGTTAGTACTTTTATCAAAGGTGACAGTTTATTTAGTTTCCAGTTTTGGATTTGGATAGCATACTACGATACTAACCGTTTTAATTAGTCCCCCAAACATTCCTGACACATTCGTTTGGAATTGCTTACACGTCCTTGTACTGGTGCATTATCAGCGATCGTAATATAGACACTAGGGATTAATTTCTGAGTTAGTTGATGGCTTTTTGTTACATACACTATATTGCTGAATTAAGATGGATGGTTAGGACGAACCTCCCCCCTGCCCCCCCCCCCCCCCCTACTGGGATAAGTAGAGGCAGAAAATCTGAACCACGTGATACTTGAGTATCAACAAAGAAAACAAGAGACGGACGGCCTAGTCCTTCAGTTGAGGAGGATGGGACATAGCGGACAATTCAGCGAGAAAATGTTGTTGGCAACAGCAAACATCAAGATATTCACATTATTACCGAATCATGGTGTGAGGTGGAACTGGTACTCTGACAGAGCATATCTCTTCCAGAGCAGAGAGACAAGACATTAAAGGAACCACAATTTATGAACGTATTGGTTATGCAGATGATACTGGATGTTATTGTAATTCGTATGTGTCGTCAGGTATGCACAAGATATCACGAACCTAGCCAGTGTTCCTTAAGTCCCTACTGGCCTATACTTCCTAACAGAAGATTCATGTAGTATCACGTAGACACTTCCATTGGTCACTCAGGAGTCCGGTGCGAGAACCCACCTGGCGCCAGCAGGTTGAATAAACGTCTATCGCCCAGAAACAGGGATTCGTCGTAAGCAAGTGTCTAGTCTACACAAGTAAGTTGTTCAGTCAGAATCCATAGTGGAGACTGCTGTGGTCTTGATGAGTTTCCTCCATTTGCTATCGTCTTCGTCGAGCTCCTTCAGTTTATAGCAATAAATATTAAACTCGTTGATATTGTGCTTGATACAATTTTTAAAGCGCAATGCAGGTCTTCCAGGCGGTCTCTCGGCAAGCATTTCCTCACTGACTAATGCGCGTCTAGTAAGACGGGCATGATCCTAGCCTACCGCACGAGACGTTCAGTGACAAGGGAACTGCGTTTACTCGTCATCACCGATTTTGTTCAAATTTATGATGTATGCGGGGCTCTTCCAGAAATTAATGAACCATTTATGTTAGCGTAATTTCTGTGCAGAGCTTGACGCAGCAGGAAATGTAGAGAGTGGAAATTTGAGCGTCGAGGGATCGGGTACATATGAGGAAACATTTTTAATTTTCTATTTTTACTTTACTAACACTGTACATAAACTGAAATAGTATTCAATATACTGTATTTATTAATATTTTTATAAAAGGTGTAAAAAAGAAAATTTTGATTGGAAAACACATTTCTTCTGCTACTTGACTCGTGGGGTAGATAAATAACTGTGAAGTTATAAGAAGAGATTTTTCAAGGTGTAGAAGGACTGCCACTGTGGAGTATTAAAATGACTTCGCACAAATGGACTCCGCTAGTACAACCATGCAATGCCTCTCTTTATCATCAGGTAAAGAATTTGGTCAAAAAGCTTCAAAACTGCTCTTATCTCATCGCAAGAGAAGAAGAAATAACATTCTGACGACACTGAATCAAAATACATTCCATTGTATATCACCATCTATCTTCGCCATTATTTAACGAAATGATGCGTTACACGTGGTTTGCTGCCAAATTGTGCGATGACAGCGAATCTTTTACGAATGTAGACCAAGTTTGTTTTTCGATAGAAACTTCAAAACAAACATGTAATTGTAAAAATCTGGCATTGTAAAATCCGGAAAATTACTATTTCCCCTGTTTTTACGACGACTATCATCCCAGCACGTGTCGCTCACCATCTGCAAAATAAAACATCTAGTTTCATATGCGAATATCTCGTTTACGCCTTAGAATTCCTTCCGGGAAATGTATTTCCGATCTCTAATTTTCATTTGTCTTTCCTTCTGATGCCTGTTATGAAAATATTGATAAATACAATGTACTGAACATTATTTTGGTTTGTTCGCAGTGTTGCGTAATGTTAAAACTAAAATAAAAATAGTCTTTGTATAGGGACCCAATCCACGATCCTCGGAGTCCAGTTCTGTACTCTTTTCACTGCGTCATCTGCTGCCTGCAAGCTGCCCTACAATGTAAATGGCTTATGCCACGCCCACCAAGCACTAAAAATGCTATTTTCTTTAAACGCTTGATGATATGCTGGTCCCACAGATGTCATTTTCATCTCTGGCCAACCTTTGAATCCATATGAATTACAAAATTGGGTGAACGTATGTATGCTCCACATCTCCTTCTAAACCATTCGACCGATTTCAAGCAAACTTGGTACATGCATTACATACTGTCTGGAAACAACCGCTGTGGTGTGGGGGTGTAAAACAAGAGCAGCCCACGATGTGCGAATACGAATACTTTATTCATCCAGTATTTAAGAATGAGAGCACTTAGTGACTTGTAACAAACTCCAAACATAATTTCAAACCCTTACAAAACTTTTTCTTCCTGACAATCCACAGAAGATAATCAAATGAGAAAAGTTTATCACTTCCTACATTTTCAGTGGTGAGCTATGCTACAACTGTCATCGTAGGAAATCAGAATGCTTAGCGAACAAATTAACACAGTAAACAGCAGATTTACCTAACTTGTATTTTTCCAAGTGTACGAAGACTCATAAAAAATAATGAAGCAAGAAATAGAGTCCAACTAATACAATAGCAACAAGGATGAGGCTCTCTGAACTAAAGCACGAATGATGGTATCGGAGCAACGACTAGGGGACGTCTGCATAGCGTCAAATAATGAAGAGGCCCCAAGTGCGAGTGAGCTGTATGGCTGCTGCCAGACACTCTGTACTGTAGCGGCAGAGGGCGCTCAAAGTACAGGGCTCCTGGAGGTGTGGCTCACCAGGCACGCACCATTGGGTCCGCCGGATCCTGCAAGACCGCTTCCGGCATCTGACGGAAACTTGAAACTCTGTTGCCAGCTTTGAGACGTCAGTAGTGAGGTATCGATACGTGATACCTCAGGCACGTGCAGATGGACTGAGAGAAGGGGGTGCAGAAAACGGACAGAGAGAGGGGCATGAGGAGATGGACAGACAGTGTGGAGTGCAGGAGTGGACAGAGAGAGGACGGGGGAAGGGGGAAGGGGATAAACAGGGGAAGCAAAGAAAGGTAAATGGAGAGAGAGAAGGGGAAGGCTGAGATGAACTGAGGAAGGAGAGAGGAGGAGATGGACTGAGGGAGGAGAGAGGAGGAGAAGGACAGAGAGATGGGGAGTAGGAAATGGACAGAGAGAGGGGGGAAGGAGACGGACAGAGGAAGGGAAGGGGAGATCATGGACAGAGAGAGAGAGAGAGAGAGAGGGAAGAAGGAGATAGGCCAGTAGGAATGGAATAAATACATACCCAGTAATGCTAAATCTCAGCTAGTATATAATAAATTTGGACGAAATCAGTGCTGTCGAACAGGTGCGGTCCCCTTGCGAAAGTGGCGGTGTACTCGGTAGCTTACAGTATTGAGTACAGCCTCATTTGTCACATGTTCCTCCATGTCATGCGCAGAATATTTCACAAACATCACACATAAAAAGTGCTAAACTTATGTTCTTGTTGATCATATGATGTCTAAGTCTTGGATGGACACAGTACTGTACCCAGAAAAGATCTTCGATAAACGCATACATTTTTGGTCAGCGTAAGGTGTCCGTTATCCCATAATCAATTTCAGAGCTTCCCAACACTGTTTGCTGCTTTGCCAACGCTTACCTCCTAATACAAAGAGAGATCTTCTATTAGCTAACCGAGGTAGCAAAATTTGCTGATTACATTCAACAAGGAGCCGTCCAGTTTTATTTTAGGTAAATCCGTGTATCTTTATGTAACAAACTCAGTCCCTTTTACGTTCACAGACATTTAGAGAAGAGCCTGCACATGGTAGAGAATTCGTCCACGAGCCTTTGAAGGTCGTCTCTATGCTACGAATTCTGCCTCGTCAGCAAATAAAATGTTGTTCGCACGATAGCACTTTGACCTGAAAGCGAAATGTAAAGTTTCCCTTCACCCATGGCATGTAGAAATAATCCCAGGTTGGTTTCGCTGAAGTCAACTGTGAGAAATAACGAGAAGAATACACCAAACAAGTTAGGGGCCAGTTTACAGCCTTGACGGACACCTCTTTGAACAACAAAAGGACCAACTGTGCTTCCACCAAATATCACAGGACCCTCCATATTGTACAGCAAATCCTCGATTTTCTCAAAGAATATTGAAAGACACACTATCTTCACTAGTAACGTATGCTGTCCCTCCCTGATTATTGTGTCAAATGACTTATTTAAGGTGCTAGAAGCCATGAACAACAGGGTTTTCTTTTCTCGTAAATTTCTTTATATTTGTCGGATTGTGAAGACCGTATCCACAGTAGATCTATGAGCTCTAAACCAATATTGAGAGTCCGAGTACACACGCTTGACAAGCTTCTCCAGCCTGCGCACCCCTAAACGCTTTTCTTTCTCCGAAGACAATCAGCAATGAAATTTCTCGGTGGAGCTGCAATAACTGCGATCGTTTTTACCTATGTAGAAAGTAATGATCTTGGCATTCCGAATATCCTGTATCACAGTACCCTCAGCCCAACACTTCAGTTAAAGTCTGTAGAGCTCTGGGAAGACCTACGTGAGTTTGACAAGTGCTGTGTGTATGTCGCCTTTACCATAGCATTTCCAGAATTTCAGTCGCGCAACGGCTCTTTGAAGGTCATCCTTAATAAGCACAGGGCTTAGCTTGTGTTAGGCTGAGATTTGAGAAATTTCACCTATTGTTTTAGGGTGGAAATTAATCTAATGTGAGTATAAGCTAGCGTAGTGGCCCACGCAGCAGTGTAATTGTCGATTACAATCCGTGATGACTGTTCCGTCAATCTCTTTGTGCGGGGCAGACATCTTAGGGGCAGGCCAATGGTCCTAATGATACCCGACTACATTTCACCAATCTCCCTAGCGTTGACACTTTCCTGTATTCTTGCGCAAAGTTTCTCCTAGCAAGCATTAACGCAGTTACGGACGGTGGGCCGAACGACTGCCTTTGCTTTGCTTAGATTCCTACGGGCAGAGCTGCACGGGTTTGAGTGCCAGTTAGCAATTGCCTAACGCTTGTACGGAAGGAGGTATTTCAAAATGATATTCCCGGGGAACTAACCATGGGATTTCGCTTTCAGATTACCAGATGTAGTGCCAGCTGTAACAATAAGAAGTGACTTGATCCCCTGACGATCTTTAGAAAAGGCTGCATCTAATTTCCAGTCATCAACTTCGTTCCGGACTCTATTACGAAATATTTCTGTTGTTGCTGGGTCCTTGCTTTTGTGAAGATTGATCGTGATTCTACTAGATGTTTTAGCAGAAGGCACCTTTTTAGGCACGAAGTCCACGTTTATCATTACTATTGTATGATCAATGCCAAAATCGGTTCTATATGCACCCGCGAGAGTGCATCTAGGAAATCCTGTGCCTCGTCTTGCCTTTAAAGTACGCGTTAGTGACGTACTGCTGATATTTGGCGCAAAATTCAAGAAGCCATAAGCAATTCTCATTCGTATTGCTGACCCTATGTTTCGTAGGCAGTATGGCCACGTGGTAGACGCACAACCGATACGGGCATTAAAGTAACCCAAAAAGCACAGACGATACCTATAGTGCAGTCACTGCACCACTCCACTGAGATGTTCGTAAAACTGATCCTATAATTCCGGACCCGAGCTCAGCATTGGAACATATTCAGCAATCAGTGTCACTGGTCTACCGACAATTGATAAACGCAGAGTCAGAATACATTCTGAGATTCCGATCGGGCTTCTAGTGGCAAGTAATTGATCGTTTCGAACAGAAAAGCCAACACCGTGTTATCTATCCCTGGAAACAACCTTTTTCATCCAGAAAAATTTATTAGTTTCATTCCGAATTGAACCCTCATCTATCAGCCTTGTTTCGTGCAAGGCTGTTACAGCAATATTAAGCCTCAATAAATAAAGGCCAGTGACGACCATTTTGTGTAGATCTTGAGAGCTTAACGGGTGTCAGGAAGCCTTGGATCATAGTGATTATTATTATTATTATCGTATGCATCAATTACAGTAATACACATTCAACAAAAAATGAAATGTATATAAAAATGAACATGTGAAATTATATATAGTACACAAGTTTTAAAACGGCTCAGACTACACTCGGATGTTGATCCAGCGGAGTGCCTCGTGGGATGCTTGATGGAGCATCTCATTGCCACCAGGGAAGCGTCTGATTGGACAGTCATTCACAATGTGGCTCATTGTTTGGGTGTCACCACAGTCACACACACTGTCACTTGAAAAGCCCCGCTTGTGCATGTTGTATTTGCACCTACCCTCTTCAGTCCGATATCTGTTTAACTGCACCCACACCTCCCTTGGTTGGTGGAAGGCTGGAACTGGAACTGTTGGGTTGTCTACAAGTTCGTGGTTTCGGGTTATTGTAACTTGCCACTCACGTTTCCACTCTGCGTCCTGGTCGAATCCTGTGGATAGCATTTGGACTCCCATTTCATATGCTGGTCTTCAAGATTTGAGGCGTTTCCTGGGCAGTGATAGCAAATCGTCATGAAGAGGGATCGAGTTGTTTTCAGAAACTTGCAGACAGAGGTTGTAAAGAGCAGCCTTTCGACGGAGGTCTGGTGGACAGATGTTTGAAAGCATGGTCCATGTTGCAAAGCCTAGTGAGATATGTTAATACTTCTGTTTTATTTGAGCTGATGTCGAATGTATAATGGTAGTGTTCCATACACCCAAACGGGGCGATCGGTGCCAGGATGGGCCAGTGCGTAGTCATCTGGACGTTGCTCGAAGCTGAAGGACTTACAATGGGCTCGTCCATTGTCGGTAGCGACCCCTGTCGCCCGCACTTTGTCTGTACTTATACCCGTTAAACTGGTGTTACTTGTGTTATTTCCAAGTGGATGCGTATGGATGAGGTGTGCTCGAGTTTGTCCACTGTTGGTGCCACTCCTTCGGCCTCGCTGACTGATTCCACAGGACCAACAACAGGCGACGTGTTGAGTCAGGTAAGCTGCAGGCATTTGCCACTCACTTGCGGTTGCAGCGTATTAGCATATATCGGCTATGTCAATCCCAGGATTTGGTTCTGGGGTGTTCTTCCTCTATACTGATTCTATACTAATACTGACAAAGTCCACAGGGTGAAAAGTATTTAAACCGACAAACTCTGGGAGGTTGCAGGGGATATCAAAAAAATATTTTTCCCTTATGTCATTTTTTCCTATGAGGATTATACAAACCGGTGGAAGCCGTATTACGCTCTTCAGTTGTTAGAGGCCGTATAATGATCTTCAGTTGTTAGAGGGCGTATAACGCTCTTCAGTTGTAGGCAACTGTTGTCCACTAGTGTTGTAGTGCATTGTCTCTGTTTTCTAATGGAGCGATACACTTAGAATGAGTACACTACGTAGCGCACCACAACGGACGAGATGCACAGAGGGTTTATCAACAACAATATCCTAATCGCCGTATCCCGCATCATACGACCTTTGCTGCTATGTACCAACGTCTGCATGAGACCGGGTCATTTATCAGATTACCTGGACAGGGACGCCGTCGCACGGTAAGAACGCTGCAATTTGAGGTAGCTGTCTTGCAGCATGTGGAGCGGGATCCTTCAATCAGCACTCGTGCAATTGCACGTAACATAGGGACGAATCAGACGAATGTAAGAACAGTCCTTCGAGAGCAATTGTTACATCCATTTCACTTACAGCGTGTCCACACTCTGAAACCAGTTGATTATCCACCCAGAGCACAGATTTCGCAGAGGAACCTGGAACAGTGTGAATGCCTCCAACATTTCTAACCTCTGTATTGTTTACCGATGAAATAACGTTCGGGCGTGATGGAGTCTTCAACATGCACAATTGATATGTTTGGAGCGAGGATAACCCACATGCCACAGTTACTAGCGCCCATCAAGTACGGTTCTTCGTTAATGTGGGGTTGGTGTTGTTGGGGACTGTTTAATTGGGCAGTATCTGCTACCTAGGCCGTTAAATGGCAGGCACTATTACAATTTTCTCGCCAGAGCATTGCCAGAATTGCTGGAAGACGCCCCGCTACCTACAAGACAACGCATGTGGTTCCAACATGACGGGGCGCCGGCACATTTCAGTCGTCGTGTGCGTCTATTCTTGGACCGACGGTTCCGAGAAACGTGGATTGGCAGAGGTGGTCCTGTACCATGGCCTGCTCGATCCCCAGATATGTCCCCTCTGGACTTTTTTGCGTGAGGAGAGATGCACAACCTTGTTTGCGCAACTCCTGTTGTATCAGAACAGGATCTGGTAGCCTGGATAGTAGCAGCAGCAGGAACAATTCAGGATACTCCTGGGGTTTTTGTCCGTGTCAGACAGAACATGATCCGACGGTGTAACCTTTGTTTACGTGTCAATGGAGGCATTTTTGAAAATCTACTGTAATTGAAATTAGGTTGCGTTACTGTGTTGTCTCTTGGTCATAAAAAAATGGAAAAGTGTTTGTTGGTTTAATTAATTTGCCGCCAGAGGAAACTTCCTCTACGGGTTTAAATACTCCTCATAGGAAAAAATTACATTAGGAAAAAATATTTGTTTTGATCTCCCCTACATCCTCCCAGAGTTTGTCGGTTTAAATACTTTTCACCCTGTATATTTGCAAAATAAAAGGAAGAATGAGGATAGAGTAAATGAAGGAAAGTGGTTGTGAGACACACTTCTAACTCCCCCATGGGGGTCCGACCGGCTTGGGTGCCCCTACCAGTGTCTATGTTACCGCGGGTATTGTCCTCCACTTCACTCAAACGCTCCCAACTACTACAGTGCAACATCAACAGGATGGCTCCTGAGTGTACGTCGTGGCAAAATGGCTAAGTGCATGTGTAGATATTACAATGTGTACGATTTGAATATATGATACTGTGATTTTATGACTAAAACATGGTATTTTTCATACGTTGTAGATGGCTATATGTGTGTTCAAACAAAAAAAAATAATTAGAAGAACATCGTTGATGGTAATAATAATAATGGTGTGTGACGAGGGCCTCCCGTCGGGTAGACCACTCGCCTGGTGCAAGTCTTTCGATTTCATGCCACTTCGGCGACTTGGGCGTCAATGGGGATGAAATGATGATGATTAGGACAACACAATACCCAGTTCCTGAGCGGAGAAAATCTCCGACCCAGCGGGGAATCGAACCCGGACCCTTAGGACTGACAGTCCATCGCGCTGACCACTTTTTTTTCTCTCATTTTGTTCGCTTTTGTTCGTTGCATCTGCTCGGGCGGATGTCGTAAGACATCCGTTTAAGTTCGTTGTCGATCGATTAACTCAGTTTTTTTTATTACAGAGCGTAGCTAACCCTCTAACCGAACACGCTGAGCTACCGTGCCGGCAAACCACTCAGCTACCGGGGGGCATCGTTGATGGTGATATTATTGTGCTACAAATTTGGCTGAAATATCGAAACATACACGGTGGTGCAATAAAAGTTTTTTGGGGATATTTAAAAACGGTATTTCATTATAAATATCTGTTACTTACGCTTCACTAGCCGCTGATCGTGTGGACTTCATCCTTGTCAACGCTTTATAAAAATCCCGGGCATCTCAAAATTTTTTGCGCCGCAGACTAAAGGGGAAAAGCTTACAGTCAACTTGAACTTGCCTAAACGCACACATCCTGGAAATGCAAATTGCTGACAAAGCCGCCTGAGAAGTGCCGTTAATGCGAGCGGCAGCCCGCAGTCTACGCGAAGTCTGGCTCACACGTAAGCTGCACTTTAAGTGCCCAGCGGTATACACTATCTCCACAATTAAGCCGAGCGC
Source organism: Schistocerca piceifrons (assembly GCF_021461385.2). Lineage (NCBI taxonomy): Eukaryota > Metazoa > Arthropoda > Insecta > Orthoptera > Acrididae > Schistocerca > Schistocerca piceifrons. Next base: position 836,503,605 of record NC_060149.1, read on the forward strand.
AACCGAATACTGGGGGAGACCTGAATTACACGAATTTAGCATGGGAACATCGCGATCTGAGACACAAGTATGGGAACCGTACTGGTAATTACAGTGGGGACCCGGAGTGCTTGCACCGGCTGGCTCCGCGCCAGCTGTGACATCATGCTGCTTTGTACAGTCCTCTTCCGCCTCGTCTTGCTCGCGTCGCTGCTCGTTTAGTCAAGCCACACCAAAGTAGAAGGCTGACACACAGACCAGCGTTACGCTCAAGAAATCACTCGTGACGTCTACGGCCAGTAAGCTTTATTGAGCTATTGAGCTCAGATCCGGTGCCACGTAGTTCCATCTTCTGCCTACGAGCATTTTTCCTATAAACACACATTTCAGACAGCTTTATGTGCTCATCGCACACATTCTACTTTCTCACGTAGAGCGGCGTTACATTTATTGCTTATTTCATCGCTCCTGTTATGAGTTGGGTGACAGCAGCTGGATGATTGCACTTGAGCCCTACAAGCTATACACGTAACAAAAGAGGATATCTAGATGATAACTGTGGCTCGAAGATCAGCTCAGGTGTTAGAAACAGCTACCATACAATATAGCGCTGGCCATTAAAACAGCAAAATCATGAACACTGTCTAATAATAACACCACTTGCAAAGTAGGTTAGAAATCAGATTAATAATGTTGCCCACGCAGCATATGTTCGCTTTATCGGCCAACAACAAAGTTATTGATTGTGGATGGTATCGTCAGACTGGAAATAATGAAGTCACTGTAAAAAAGTCATTAATTTTGGCACTTATCTTAAATGGATTCCCACGTCGATTTCGTCGAAGTTGTTATGGCTCATCTTGTTGATTCTAGGGTGGCTCCACTTTGACTGCTAGAAGGTCCAGATCTGTATTTTAGCAATATTTGAAGACCTAACAAATGCGTTTTTCAGGAAATTCTTAATGATCAAACAGTTCCAGATCAGAACAATAGTATGGTAGAATTAATTTTTGACTTGGTGTTCACGATCCACATTTTTATTAAACTTCTTGTAAATTCACATATACTTCATCTTAATTGTCACATAATCAAGAAAACAGTTTTGTATCAATCTTCATATATTTAATTTCCACTTTACCAAACTCAAGACTTGACTGTTCTTTTACAAAGCGAAATAACAACTTAACTTCTGCAAAGTGAAACAAAGACTGCTCTGTGCGCATTCGCGCCAAAAACGGTTACAAGTAAGGCAAAGATTATGACAGTCTCACAGAAATGAATACACACAAGAACCATATCACTGTAATATATCGATACATCGGAGTACCTATACATTAATAAAACCAAATGTGAATATTGTCACAAAAATGTGTCTGTTACTTCGCAGAAAAGTAGTACGATATTACTGGTATCGAGAACTGGGGTTGGAGTGCCGTAATGGTAACGTAAATAAAGAACCATTACAACTGCTTGTAACGAACATCAAGTGAAAATTATTACTATTTCAGCGCAATAGCGTAAGTTAGATAGGAGTATATTGTGTGTACAGGGCATTCAAAAGTTCAAACCCAAAACTGATAAATATAATTACGGAAACGACAACAAACATACTACGTCCGAAACTCGTACTGAGTGAGCACTAAGCATTTGTACCGACGCCGTTCCCGAAGGAGAGAAACAAAAAGTACCTTCTATGTGAGTTGGAGGTGGAGGGTGAGAAAAGAGACGAAGGAATTACTGATGTCAGCTGCAGCGGGGCATTACGCGGAATCAGGGGTGATGAGTGAAAATGTGCGCTGACCGAGTAGTGAACCCGGGATCTCCTCCTTACCAGACAGGTGCGTTGACCACTGCGCCATACAGGACACAGCGTTATCTCAACTGCGCGGACTCACATTCCCACCGATCGCCACCTTTTCGCAGTCCCTGTCCATTTCCTCCATGCCCGCTCCTCTGAGATTCCTGCAGACGGTCGGACGTACTTGTGCATCTTTACTGCGCATTAATATAAAAGTAACTTCTCCAGTCTTCATTACACCAAATCTGATTAGACGGACGTAGTGTTGTGACATCCTGACGTTCGCATTGAGCCAGTAAACTGCGTGTAATGCTGTAGTGTCTGCTTGATTGTCGCGAAAGATACCATGGGACGCGACACAGGGTGAGAACGAAGAGACATCCACTTTTTTAACGGTGCAGTGGAAGGCAATGACCTAAGAGCTCAGTCAATGTACCACGAAAGTTTCTCTGCCCTGAGATAAATTTTCTGCAAGTAGCTACTGACAGGACAACACCGACACATTTAAGGCTCATAGACCTAATGCATGCAGACCACAGACGGTGCCTGCATCTACTTTCGAGGGAGAAGAGCTGTTACGTTTCGAGAAAAGGCTCGACGTAAATACTCGAGCAAGTGCCGCTGAGTTCGGCGTTCACCATAGTGTAGTGTGGAATATGTTGAGTGAAGAGCAGCTTCATCCTTTCGTCCTACCGGAGTACAAGCCATAGGACCAAATGATTATCCACTTCGGCTTGAGATCGTACGCTGATTTCTACAATTGTGTGACGAAGACCCTCAGTTTCTTGAAGTTGTAATATTTATGGATGAGGCTGAGTTTGCTCAGGAAGACATGCATAATTGTAATAACTCGTGTATGTGGGTGAATGAAAACCCACATCCACAACAATGTGAGTTCATCAGAGACAATCTGTAGCAATCACGTAAACCGGTATCGTGCAAGAACACTTGCTCGGGCCCTACATGTGATCTCGAGTCAGAGGGTCAATGTGCAGATTGTTCCTACGGGGGCAAGTGCTGACTTTTCGGGGGAGGCGTCGGTAAGGATCGTAGGGAGTTGGTTCCAGCACGATAGTGACCTGGCTCACTTGCCGAACCAGTATATATAGAACTAAGCCATAGTTTCGGCCGTCGGTGGCTCAGTTGGGGAGGACATGTGCATTTTTCTGCGAGACCGCCCGGCCTTCAGCGCACCAGACTCCCTTATATGTGGCTACATGAAAACCGATGTATACTCTCCCCCTGCGGACTTAGAAGGGGAACTAGTTCAAGAATTTTTGTAGCGGCCCCTTAAATATAGATCACACCACATATTTTCATCGAACACGGGACATCCTGCTAGCTCGCTAACGCCTAATGGTGCTTATTTTGAACAGTTATTGTAACAGTGATCAGTACCATAAATGACTGAAACACATTTAACATTGTTTTATCAGACCCAATGACCTCCCGCATGCTCTGTACTCACTCAATATCCGGTTCCAACACCTTATTGCTTCACGGAGTATATTAGTTGTGTCTCTGTCATCATATCTAGCTGTTAGTACGGCCTCTGAACTTATCAACACTCTCTATAATCGAAGATTACACAGTGAGTTTCTCATTCAGAAATCGCAGTTGAACGTTGGCTGCTTCTGAGAAGATGGTTTTATGCATCATGTAAGAGGGAGAAACGTCTACCATCTTGTGTTAGAACTGAACAGCAGCAAGACATTGCCCTGTCGAGAGCGCAACTTATCCTTCCACGTTATTTTGACTCGTGTCGGTTGGAATCCCACGACTGCCACACGAATCTGGAATCGATGGTTTCACGACAGCCACCTAATGCGGTACAGGATTTCAACGTCTCACGTGACTAGCTTTCTGTTGGACAGGCATATTGCTCGTTCCTGTGTGCAGAGTCGTACAATCACGTGAGGTTTCTCGAGGCAGGAAATGGTGCTGTTTGTATGAAGACAAGTATCCACACGGACGGCTGCAGCTACGCGGACTGTCAGCAGGGCGACCATCGTAGCGGCCAGCAGAGAGAGGCAGTAGAGCGACACATGACAGGCGCAACGTCGTAACATTGGGCGACTCCCAGTTCTGACTGTAGCATCGCGATGGACGTGTCCGTGGGTAGAGCAGAACGAACGTTGTCAGACCGCATTCGTTATTGTCATAAGCGCTCAGTGCCTGGCGTGATGGTGTGGGGGGCAACATTATCGTTCAGCAAGAAATGCAAGTTGGTATGTTACCCGTACTGTTATGATCTAGCTCGGTACAGAGTGTGTCCGGCTGTTGCCCTGATCAGCACGTTCTCTAGATCTCTCATCCATTGGAAATCCCTGGTCGAAGTTGCCGAGAGTTGCACGCTGTCACTCGCCAGACTCTACAATTAACCCTTGGATGCATGAGTGGCTGGACTAGTAAAAATGCATGACAGGGGCCTGTAAAACCCCTACCGTAAGACGAATACTAAATGTTGGTATTAAAAGAAATATTAGAAAGTTTTGAAGGAGCTTGTGTCACGGAATTAATAAGAAAGTATTCATTATCATATTATGACTTCTATTTTTGTGTAATATGAAATACAGCATTACAAATTATGTTCTGCAATTCCAGAATTGGATAACTTTCAGCTTTACTGGTTCACAGCACAACATTTGTTCATTAAAAATAATACTCTTCACAACTATTTCCACTATGTTCTTTGCATATATTTTTTATTCACTTGCAGTACGATTGACTGCTTTTCTGTCTTATAGATATGGCCGCATGAAGCATCTTCCTTTAGGCGATCTTCCAGTCGCCGCTTTCTTCGCCCGCTGGCTACAAATTTCACAATGTGTCGATGCTCATAGAACTTTATCTTGGAGGCATGGCTTGTTGAGTCTCCTCTCCATATGACCAATGTTCTGTTTTTATCAGATCTACCTTCCATGTAGCTGAGACATTACTGTGAAAATCACTACTACATTCAATACGATTGTATAAAAGGCAAAATACCATCTTCCTGCCTGTCTCTTCCAAGTGTATGTACTTCCCTTCTGGTGTACTGAATTATCTCCTGTTGTACGTTCGTTATAGAATAACGTTGGTTTTATGTCTTTCATCTGTAGCTGTGCTGTTTTGGAGACTTAGCAACAGCATACATTTGTTCTTTTTGGTCACACAATGTACAACTGTCAAATGATATTTCAGACGAAAATGATGATTATAAAATTTCTTAGGTCATAGAAACCTTAATTTAGAGAGGATATTCGCTTTTGTTTAGTTACACTACCTCTTACTCGACAAGGTGGGATGTTCATGACACTGTGTACTTGTATTCTGCTCATTGGTGACTCTATTGAGTTCCATCATGACTCTTTAGAAATCGACAGTTCTGTAATCTGTACCATCTAATTCTTCATTGACTGTTTCATCTGGGACGTTAGAAGACGTAGGTTCTTTATCATGATGACCATCAGTGTCGGCATCTCTGCCGCCTTCTTGTTCGAAAAGAGTTTTTGGAAATTTGTGGTATGATCTTATGGGATCAAACTGCTAAAGTCATCGGTCCCTAAGCTTACACACTACTTTATCTAATTTAAACTAACTTACGCTAAGGACAACACAACCACCCATGCCCGAGAGAGGGCTCGAACCTCCCACGGGAGGAGCCGCGCGAACCGTGACAGGACGCCCGAGACCGCGTGGTTACCCCGCGCGGCGGAAAGAGTTTCATCTTAAAGCTATTCAGTAATATATGATTCAAAGACTTTATCATTTGTGATGACTTCAGATGTTCTTTTTTATTTAGCGGCAGTATGGCATGTAATTATTTTCTACGTAAGGAACAATAGTGTCTTAAATACTTACTTTGTTTCTGATACAAAACTTACGTTCCTGTGAAAGTATTTTGGCGATGAGAAATACACTTACCTTCAGTTGAGTAATGTATTTAACTTTCACAGTGCTTCTGATCTCTCAGTATAGCGTATAATTGTGCTAAACTGGTACCCGTTGCCAGTGAGCTATTTCAGTATGTCATTCTGGTAAAATACCTGAAAGGCAGCTGATTCGCAACGGGGTTGCATTATATTACTAGGACTACAAAATTCATAAAATAAATCAGTTAATTTGACTTGCAACGAACCATTTCCCTTCTGAAGTAAGTTAATTGTGCTTCCAAGGTTTACACAGAATGTCAAGTAAAACATATAAATTTTTAGACAATTTCTTGAGAGAATGAAAGGTTCCTGGTCTAAAAGACCGCTGTTATGCATCCAGAGGTTAATGAAGTCTGGCAGAGCGTTGACGCAGCATGGAGTGACGTACCAGCATATGTCACACAAATACAGTACGACTCTCTATTCATCCGGGTAAGAACTATTGTTGCTGCAAGAGGTGCCAGCTCTGTGTAGTAAGTTTAGCACCATGTATGCCACCAAAAAACCTTCAAATTTGAACATGGATTCTCTCTACAGTACTCTATACGCACCAAAACTAGGAAATCATTATTTGCTATCGTCCCTGGTGTTGTAATTTAATGTCTTGCAATGTATTTTTTAAACTACGAAACAGCACGATGAAAATGACGCTGGAAAACAACAAAACAACCACTACCACCATCAACAGCAACCACAGAAACAATAATTATGATACAATCATAAAAATAATATTAACGATGGGTTATATACAGTACAAGAATTTAATTCCTGTTTGATGTTTTAATAACTTGCAAGGAGATGGGGAGGTGTAGACCTTGCCATTCAGCAGTAATATCCCGACAACGCCTAGCGACGTACAGATAATCCGCTGAAAAGACAAATCGGGAAGGCTATCAGCATTTTCTTTTCATTTGAATAACCTGGAATGATAGTACCACAGTGACGCAAACGTAAAATTCCCATGTATGAATGCGACTCCACTGATTTTAGTAAATTATATCTCATAAAAGTATTACACGGACATTTCTGCAGTAAATAGGTGCTTGCAAGAGAAAAAGCTTGTGCTTGGGTTTGAAAACATACAGTAGACGACGGACAATGTCCAACATGTATGTAAACCTACAGAAAATGTATGTTGCAGGGCACTGCACTCTTTTTTGAAAAGTAGTTTAGTGTATGCTCCCAATGTAAACGCGGTAATTCGGTTAAGCTATTCTCTTCATATATATCCCAGTATTTTAATCCTGTTTTCACCCCAAAGAACTGTGAAAAACTCCTCACTAAATAACTAATACTCTCACTCCATAGCTGTATTAATCACAGACACATGGGTATGAAATTCGCTTCTTCAGATCGAAATGTGGTAATATTTGCTGGCAGTATCGTCATTCTAAAAGAGGTTAATTCACACACGCTCCATTCTTCAAAATCCTATTAGTACTGTCGGAGAAATTCCAGTTTTAAAAGCTCGGGATTTATCTGCTTCAACATTTACTGTGTATTTACGTGTCCTCTTAAAACCATTGCAGACACATACGCTAAACTATGAAGTAATTTAGAAACAGTTCACAGTTAAGCTACTGATCTAAGCGTCTTACGAGCAGAGCTGCATTCTAATGTGTAGTAGACGTGAAACGTTTCATTCAGAATAATTATTTTAACTTATTTACAGTTGTTTAATCCACAATATTTTATTCCATATCATCGATATGTATCAAAGAGGATTGGAAAGAAACCCGTGTCAGTCAGCATAGCTCGGGAATTTTTCATAGCAAAAAATTATGGTCGTAGATTAAGGAACAGTGAAGTATTCAAACAGGAATGTTTCTTCTATCATGGAGTGCGATAAAAGCCATTTCTATAAGAGCAGATGCATTGGCCCGACAGGTAGGAATTTTTATACGAGATTTAAAGAACGTAAAGACCTCCCCAATTCCAACTGACTGACAACAAGCATCAGCTTATCTGTCTTACAAACTGCAGATAAAGGTAGGATACTGGATGTTCTTGAAGAAATTGAAATCTTAAGAAATCTTCATTCCTGTACGCTCGATACAGTTAATGAACGAATAGACCTGTTTTGCAAAAGTATTTTAGTTAGTTATGACGTCATCCAGACAGATCAAGGTATCCAGCTAACGTAATATTTTTCCTTGCTTCTTTTTTTTTAATGTCTAAGTCCTTTACTTCCCGCTTTTCCACTTTAAACAATTCACCAATCTCATGTCTGTTTCGTACCGCGCCTGCGCTTGGGTCATGTGCTTCTTCAGTACTGAGGGCTAGTATTTACTATTTCATAGTTTTCCTGTTTGTGTTCCCGGTCGCAAAGCAGGTGGGAATGGGTGTTATGGAAATTTTGTAAGTATTCCACTCAATATGTGATTATTCCCTCCTTCCTTTTTTATTGTATTTTACGTGTTTCATTACTTCGGTAACATTCTGGCTGTCCCGTTGACTTAATTTTAGGTAAAAATATTTGGCAAGGTAACGCCGCATATTAGCATTTCTGCGGTAAACAGCCGGCCGGAGTGGCCATGAGGTTCTAGGCGCTACAGTCTGGAGCCGAGCTGCCGCTACGGTCGCAGGTTCGAATCCTGCCTCGGGCATGGATGTGTGTGATGTCCTTAGGTTAGTTAGGTTTAATTAGTTCTAAGTTCTAGGCGACTGATGACCTCAGAAGTTAAGTCGCATAGTGCTCAGAGCCATTTTTCTGCGGTAAACATGACATGAAGTGAACAGTGAAGCACTGTTGGTTGCGAGGAAACAATGTGTGTCGCTCTCTACCACGCGCCTTCATTCACAGAGACTGACATTTTCGCTACGGCGCTGACTCTATGTGAACTCTCACATCTGGAGCGCGAAGTAGTGCAGTGGGTAAGAGACTGGATTAAAATTCGTGTCGAGCGGGGTTTAAATCACAGTCTGGCCTTTTTAATTTGCTTTCCCTGCGGTTTCTTTCTTTCTTTTAGACGAATGCGAGAACGCTTCCTTAAAACTGCCGTAGTCGATTTCGAGTGCCGTTCCTGTTTTACTCAGCTTGTGTTGCGTCTCTAATTACATCTACGTCAACGGAACTATTAATCTCTCACCCTCCATGTTGCTAAATCACTTGGGTCCAATCCCAAGACTTTTCGTAAAGGCATCGCCGCAGAGCCGGTCCTCTGTCCACATAGCTGTACGTTGCCTCCAATGACGATGATGTGGAACTACAGGATGTCCACGTAAACGTTTCAAATCAGATATCTCTAGAAATACAACAGGTTTGAAAAACGTTTTTCACGGGTATGAAATATAACGCAGGGCCTCATGAAAATAAATATTATGGGAATTTCTGAAACGTAAGAAAGTATTATTTTCAATGTAAAGTTATGTTTTTTATAAACAGATTTCTTACGCAATCAATAACATGAAATATCGTAAAAAGAATGGCGTTGGTTGCATTGCAATACGTTTATTGCATCGCGAGAAACTGCAAAGAAAATTTGATGCTTGAAATAAATGAACCGCGACCCTGATCTTCATTGCGAATGCAAATGTGAACCCCAAGTTGCTTGTAACTTCGTTGTGATTGACGTCCTATGGTGCTACAAACGCTGTACTTATTGCTATTTACACTGTTATCATGCGGACTGGAAACAGTGGAGGTGTCCAGTCAGAAAACTGTGCACAGCTACCATCTACGCCTCTGTTAGCCACTAATTATATTAGCCCTGGCTTGTGATATTCGGTTGTTCGTTACCGGTATGTTGATTCTAGTACTGTAGTAAAGTTCAATAAGCACAAACGAGTAAACCCTTTCATTATTTTTCGTTGTGTGTGACAGGACATCTGTATTGTTTCCAGTCCACTTAATAATAATGTAAATAGCGATAAGTACAGCGTTTGATTCATCGTAGTACGTCAATAACATAGCGGTTACGAGCAATGAAGGGTTCACGCTTCTATCTCGGGATGTGCAATAGTGGCGCCTTTCGTTTATTTCTAGTGTCAACTTCGCTTTCCAGTTTCTCGGGACGTAACTGACGTATTCAACCAACGCTATTCTTTTTGTGATTTTTCTTGCTGTTGACTGCGTGATAAATAATGCAGTGTCCATTGACAAAAAAGAAACCTAAGTTTGCTTTGAAAATAATATTTGCTTACGTTTTAGAATGTCTCATAATATTTACATTCGTGAGCCGCTGCCTTACATCCATACCAGTGAATGTTGACTATGAGTAGCTACAGTTGCTCCAGAGATACACTATTGGCCATTAAAATTGCTACACCAAGAAGAAATGCAGATGATAAACGGGTATTCATTGGACAAATATATTATACTAGAACTGACATGTGATTACATTTTCACACAATTGGGGTGCATAGATCCTGAGAAATCAGTACCCAGAACAATCACCTCTGGCCGTAATAACGGCCTTGATACGCCTGAGCATTGAGTCAAACAGAGCTTGGATGGCATGTACATGTACAGCTGCCCATGCAGCTTCGGCGCAATACCACAGTTCATCAAGAGTAGTGACTGTCGTATTGTGACGACCGAGTTGCTCGGCCACCATTGACCAGACGTTTTCAATTGGTGAGAGATCTGGAGGATGTGCTGGCCAGGGAAGCAGTCAAACATTTTCTGTTTCCACAAAGGCCCGTGCAGGACCTGCAACATGCGGTCGTGCATTATCCTACTGAAATGTAGGGTTTCGCAGGGATTGAATGAAAGGTAGAGCTACGGAGCGTAACACATCTGAAATGTAACGTTCTCTGTTCAAAGTGCCGTCATTGCGAACATGAGGTGATCGAGACGTGTAACCAATGGCACCCCATACCATCACGCCTGGTGATACGCCAGTATGGCGATGACGGATACATACTTCCAATGTGTGTTCACCGCGATGTCGCCAAACACGGATGCGACCATCATGATGCTGTAAACAGAACCTGGATTCAACCGAAAAAATGACGTTTTGCCATTCGTGCACCGAGGTTCGTCGTGGAGTACACTATCGCAGGCGCTCCTGTCAGTGATGCAGCGTTAAGGGTAACTGCAGCCATGGTCTCCGAGCTGATAGTACATGCTGCTGCAAACGTCGTCGAACTGTTCGTGCAGAAGGTTGTTGTCTTGCAAACGTCCCCAACTGTTGACTCAGGGATCGAGACGTGGCTGCACGATCCGTTACAGCCATGCCGATAAGATGCCTGTCATCTCGACTGCTAGTGATACGAGGCCGTTGGGATCCAGCACGGCGTTCCGTATTACCCTCCTGAACCCACCGATTCCATATTGTGCTAACAGTCATTGGATCTCGACCAACGCGAGCAGCAATGTCGCGATACGATAAACCGCTATCGCGACAGGCTACAATCCGACCTTTATCAACGGCGGAAACGTGATGGTACGCATTTCTCCTCCTTACGCGAGGCATCACAACAACGTTTCATCAAGCAACGGTGGTCAACTGCTGTTTGTGTATGAGAAATCGGTTGGAAACTTTCCTCATGTCAGCACGTTGTAGGTGTCGCCACCGGCGCCAACCTTGTGTGAATGCTCTGAAAAGCTAATCATATGCATATCACAGCATTTTCTTCCTGTCGGTTAAATTTCGTGTCTGTAGCACGTCATCTTCGTGGTGTAGCAAATTTTAATGGCCAGTAGTGTACTTGCGCTGAGACTTTTAAGTGGGCCACCCTGTATAAAACCGTAATCGTCATTCGTCATGGAGCGGAGGGCGGCCGACAGCGCGGTACAGCTCACCCTTACGTTTGACACACACTGAAGGAATTGAAGGTGTTGCACCATCAGTATTTTGACCGATCGCAACCACACCGGTACTCAAGTATTTCCACGTCTCTGGAATACGTTGATTAACATTTCACCCTTATATATGCTTATTGTCAGTAAAGGAAAACGCCACTCCTACAGTTGAAAAATTGAATGAGTACACAATAGCTACTGGGTGTGACTAAAGTTACTGTAACTGAACAGAAGGATATCACCGTACAGTATACCCCGAGCACTTGCTCGTGCAGATTAACGCATCATTCGGACTTTGAAAAAAGTCTAACCATTAGCATGAGGGACATGGGAAAATCATACAGACAGAGCGCGCTGACGGCAGTAGTACAATGGCTGTGAGCTATTGATGATGGCGTGACATCGCCATAACAGTGTGACAGGCTGAGTAGCACAGTTGCCTAAAGAAGACTGCACCACGAGAAGATCATAAGATTATCTGTCTGCCTCTGATAAACAGACGACTGGCAACAGCTCAAATGTGGGCAGAGAGTCACTATGAACAGACTACTGAAAACTGTGATGAGATCTCGAGTTCCATGCGTCATTCACCGTTGACATCATATCACAGACTACAGAAACTTGCTTCGTGTATTTCAAGGGTCAGCTGGGTCATGAAGTGACGTTGTGTGGTGCTTTGTGATAGTATCGCTTCTGTTTACGTCGACGCCAGCGATCTGTTGAGAAGTCACAGTAAGAAGTTATTCTCAAGACCCTCACCATCCCAACTCCTGGAATCGTGGCGTCGTCAGCTGTTGGACGTGTCAACAGGATTGATTTGGTACCTACATACTGGAAATGAAAACGCTGAAATTGCCGTATGTCGGATTGTAAGCAAAAATGAAAAACCGTGACAGATTCACGTTACAATTCATTTTATTCGAAGCAATGCAAGTTCTACTTGTTTCACATTATGTGTAATGACTGTCAGAAATAGAGCTGTTAAAGTGCAGTAAGATTAAAATTTTAAATAACCTAAAAATAAAGTTTCCGTTATGATGTAAGTGCCATACTTCACTTGCAAGTAATCACTGAATGTGCACAACAGCACCTCAGTTATTTCTCATCAAGAACAAAGGATACAGTATTGATATCACTGGCACAACGAGAAATAAAATTCCCTGTATTTCACATCAAGGAAATCGATTGTGGCTAATAGATCCTTCTTTTCTTCAGCACGTATTATATTGGTCAATGGATGACAAGGAACATTTCCTAGTGAAGGAAGCTCATGCAGTTTGAACCCAAAATTTACACGATATTTTCCTTTATTTAGTTATGCTGCGCAATTCGCATTTAAATTATAGTGATTTCAATAACGTTGCGATGGTTCTTTCTGAACAACAAAAATTGTTCAAATGGCTCTGAGCGCTATGGGACTTAACTTCTGAGGTCATCAGTCTCCTAGAACTTAGAACTACTTAAACCTAACTAACCTAAGGACATCACACACATCCATTCCCGAGGAAGTATTCGAACCTGCGACCGTAGCTGTCGCGCGATTCCAGACTGTAGCGCCTAGAAACGCTCGGCCACCCCGGCCGGCTTTCTGAACAACAATAGTCACTCTGTTTGTTGCACAGGGCTTTTATTGAATTCTTAGTTCAGAATTATTCTTTATGTTTCCAATCTTGCCTAGCCATTTCATCATAAAGCAATGGGCACAAAAAATTCATGTCGAAAATAACTGAAATAAAGTAAAACATACTAGTGCTTGTTGTTTGGAGGAAAGCAAACGAGAAACAGACTATAGCGTGTTTATCATCACGGTCAGACACACTTGGAATATGCAGCGTTCCTCGTGTCACGAACAAAGGATTTTACGCACTTCTCAATCTACTCGAGGTAGTTTGAAGGACAAGGAAACTTTTATGGCACTTCTAACCTTCCTCAAGTTATTAGCCAAGGCTCATTCAGCAGTTTACGAGAGAAAGAGAAAGAGAGAGAGAGACAGAGAGAGAGAGAGAGAGAGAGAGAGAGAGAGAGAGAAACGAAAATATCCGATTTTGATTCTTTGAGCTTTTCTCATTCCCGTTCTTCAGTTGTTGAATGGAGGCTCGAAGCCCGTCAGTATGTGGCTTACCCTTTTGTCCTACACTTCATGACCAGCGTACCAAAGGGTATAGTCAGCAGGATAATGCCCAACTCTCCAGTTCACGCCAAAAATACCTCGAGGAAGGTACGAATTCTTAACTGACATTTCCCGTCCTCTGATTTGTCATCCAAAGAGCAAGAATCGGGTACGATGGGAAGAGGCATTATACTTTCATACTAGCAATAAGCGTTTCAGATATGGCAAGAAATTTCTCACAACGACTTACAGAGGTTTCCCATGATGCTACAGATAAACCTCGTACCTCATTTTGATGCTGATGATGAACAGTTGTCATTAATGGAATAAAAGTTTAATCATTTAACCTTTATTTAATTGAAATTTCCGCCAAGTATGATAAATTTTAGGCTGAGTTTTCATGGTGTAATACTTACCATTTCTATCAATATATTGTGACGTAACTAGTAAGTCACATGTCGCTAACTGACTGTATGTATGTATAGTTACTGATGACTTATTATCCGAAAGTTTCTGGATGAAGGAACAGGGCTTGTGAAATCTAGAGTATTAGGCTCGTTAAATTCCCCGTTGCTGTAACGTGGTGAGAAAGGCCAGCTACAAGCTTAGGACACTGGGTGACCAAGGAGCAGACTTTTGGGACGTTTCCCTGAATTCTCCCAAGGACACTAGAACCACGTGAGAAGTTTGGCGGAAGTAACGGTGCTGCCGGGCCATGGTACCGTACGGTGCCTTCTAAGAGCTGTGCGTAATACAAGTGGTCCCTACGGGGTAGCCAGAAACGCCCTTGGCCTTACCTTGAAGCATACACAGAGAAAGATCCACCGCAATAATACAACGCATAGCGTGGGGATGAGCTGCATTTTGCAATCTGGAAGAATTTTTAGCCAATTAGGGTGAAAGTTTATCCAGTACCAACTTTACGCAAATACAACAAGCGATTTTTGAGAAAATTCAGTGGGCTTCCTCTGTAATTTTGAATTTGAGGTGCAATTCTCAGCTATCACGCGGTTAGACGGTGTCGCATTCGAGTACGTGGTGTTCACCGTTTGGGGGACGTCTCACCGCTGAGATTTCGCGAGGTGTCCGGCCCAGCCTGGCGCTTCTTTCGCTGTTGTTTTTGAGTACATGTCGCAGTTAGCATTTTGCCCTGCGTTTCCTCTGAGCAGCACACTATTTGCGTGTTTATTTCACAAAGTGAGTTTCCTTTTCATATTGGAGTTCTTGTACTGGGGTCGTCTGTTGATCTTCTCCAGTTTTATTGCACTTACGAGCTTGTCGGACTTTGAAATGTCATTGGCTTTTTGAGGAGCAGTCTTCCACAGAGAATTCAGGTGTCATCAGCATTCAATCAGTGCAGTCAATATAGAGAAGAAATTTGTCTTATGGCTGGATAACTCCTTTCTGTTTGTAATTCCATGCGGAGTAATTCATTGTCCATGACAAGGTGAATTGCTAAAACAGTTTCCTGTGAACAGTGGACCTTATTATTTTCAATTAATAAATTAAAAATTAACTTAAGTGAACATAATAGTTTTTACTGACCTACAGCCATATGATGAGACGACCTTTTTCTCTAAATACATCATGTAGCTCCATATGCCTGAATTGCGCTCTCTTGTTATCGGCATTCCGGTATAAAACAGGTGTCTTAATCTGGAACTTTTTCTAATTAACCAGGAATGATAATCGTTTGAATCTCTTTTTATGAATTCCTGGGTGTTTACTTATTGTTAATTAAACCTCACCTAAATCTGCGCTGAGGAACGTCAGGTGTTTTCGTGAAGAATATTCCATTTTAGCGGTACACTGGACCTAGTCCTGATATTACACCCACACACGCATTGAAATCACCTTCTCATACTTGTGACACCACAGCTGCAGTGGGGTGGGGGGGGGGGAGAAGGAGTCGAAGAAGGCACTGCTCAAAAAGTTGTCATATTATTGACAGTATCTCGTATTGGGCACGAGAAAGGTAACGCGATCTTGCAAGAATGTCCGAAAATCAAAAATACTCTTATCACCTTCATGGAACAAATAAGAGATCGAGAGGCCTTTTGTCCAGTACACCGCGTTGATCTTCGTACGTGGGAAACAAGTCTCATATGGGAACAGAAGTGTCTTCGGTGTAATGGCATGGGGAGCCGTACGTAGAAAAGGCAAGCATTTTTTGAAACAGCTAATACAACTATGTATAAGATTCACATATCAGTCGATGTTCGTCCTTACCAAGTGTGTAACAATGAGGGCAAAGCGGCGAATCTGTTATGTTAATGGTGTGTAGACGAAGCTGTGTCATGTATTTCCCATAAACAACCAAATACCAGGTCACACGAGCGTTCGTGTCGAGGAGGACATGGTGCACAGAACACCAAACCATGGGCCAAGCGGTCGTCGGATATCGGCTTTCCACGACATTCCGAGTATGATTTCTCATCACTGGGCGAAATATCACGTTAAGTAGGGTTCCTGGTATTGGAAACGTCGGCATGGACATAACTGTATTCGACGAAAAAGGTTCTGACATGTGAGAGAGAGCAAGCAATATGTGCTACTGCAACGGGTGCCACGCGGAAAGGAGGGGCCAGTTCGTCAAACAGGCTTCCCGATAATCCGGTTCGGCAACGGGTCCACGATTTAACCATCGTACTTACATAAAGGGCAGCTGCTCTCGCTTGGACGTTGACAAAATCGAGGCCGCCATCTAGAGGAAGAAATGTCAGTGTGTCGTAGCGGACTTTTAAGATAAGACTCGCACTTACAAAGTAGCCGAACGCAGCCTGCAGTCTGTGCGCCATTGCCTTTGGCATCGGTAAAATCTGTGCTGTATGGAGTAGTCACGAAGCCAGATGATTGTTAACAATATCGACCCGTTGTATCATGTCCAATGTTCTCAAAAGGTTGCCACAAACGTTCGTGCGGATAGCTTGAAGGAAGCGTTTATAGTTAAATGAGAGCATGCGCTGTATATCACTCGTGATCCCCAAACATTTGAGCTTGGTCACTAATGGCAGTGGAGCTACACTCTCTGCTAGGAGGCCTCTACCAACGAACATTGCACCAGATTTCGTCAGGTTCACACGGCTTTCCGCAGCAGTCCGATACTGGTTGATCCATTCCAGTGCCTCTCGCACTTCATCCCCAGATAGAACCAAGAACATCGCGTCATCTGCGTGTGCACGACAGATGAAAGCGTGCCCCCTCATTACCTGTCAACCGGCTCATCAAACCGTGTAACAGTGACTTAAGGGCGATGGCATAAAGGAGCATCGACAGCGGACGTCCCTGGCGGACCGACCGCATGATAGTAACAGGGCCAGCCATAACGAGCACTCGCGACCTGGCACCTCGGAGGTGTCGCAAGACGATGTGGGGAGGCCATCCGTCGCAGCAAGTTTTCTAGAAAGTCAAGGCCCACTATATCAAAGGAGTGGTCAAACTCCTCTGTCACTAAGGCACCGCGACCGCAGCTGGTCGCTGCCAGGGCTATGATGTCTCGGTAATCGCTGAGCGCCATCTGAATGTTACTGTTACCACCAAAGTACGTTCGCTCCACGGAGATGACTTGAAGGACGACACGCCGAAGGCGAGTGGCAAGAATCCGAGTAAAAATCTTGAAGTCACAATCAATTTAACATGGTCAGCGTCCAATAATGTTCAATTGCCCGACCTCCCAACGGTTTGGGGACCGGGATCAGCAAGCTTTCTAGGAATTCCGGTGTGTGTGTGTGGGGGGGGGGGGGAGATCATTGTTCATCAGTTCTTCATACATCCATTTCCACCGTGAAGCCACGATATCATGGAATGTGCGGTACAACTCCAGCGGAAAGCCGTCAGGACGTGGAGCTTTGTTTGCAACACACTCACGGAGAGCATCAGCATCGGCAGTAATGGTCGCTGTGAGACTCTCCGAAGCAGCCCCGTCAAGTGTTCCTGTCAACGAGTGGAGGACATCATTCGTTACCGCGATGTTCTGGTCTCTACTGCATAGAACTGTTTGTCTTGAACCAAAAAGGCGACTGCGATATCATTCTGGGACGGCAATCGGCTACAATCTATCATGTTGACGGCGTTGACCAGTTTTCTCCGGCAGAGCTGCTTCTCTCGAATAATATGATGCATGGACAGGAGTTCTCCTAGTATCCAATACTGGCATCCACCACGTACTATTGTGCCAAAGGCGGCGACGCATAAGCGAAACTAATTTCACTTTAATCCGTTGAATTTCAACCTGTCGTTGAACAGAGGGGGCATGGCCTGAGAGTTCGCTGAGAATTGTGAAATAGTATTCCATAGTATGTTGTTGCCACAGAATTTTGTTGCGACCGTAATTCATCGTCGAACGACGTAAGGCAGGCTTGGCGCAGTCGAGCCACCACCGGAGTGTTGAAGGATACGTTGGAAGGCGACTCACACAGTTGCTCCACGTCGTCTCTGCGACCTGCTTGCATTCAGGATTCTTGAGGTGGGCGACATTCATCTCGGCCGAGCCACACCTTCTTCCAGTGTGGGTGATACGGTCGGAGAAGGCTACAGGCCACAACTCAGCGTCAAGCGTGGCAGTTACGATTCCTTGGGAAACATAGACATGGCCAAGACTACTTGCTGAATGGCTGGTGAAATACGTATATCCAGGCTGATCACCATGCAAGCGGTTCCAAGTACTGGTGAGCTTAGGTCATGCACGGGAAGCTTGAGTTCCTGGCACGTGGTGAAATAAGGATGTTGGTCCTTCTGGTATAACACACAACCTAAGTCGCCCCCAAGAAAAACATGGTCGTAGCAGCCCATTAACAAAGGAGCGGCGTCCTCTGAATAGAATCGCGACGTTCTTATCGCTTGACATTGCCCGAGGGGGCGTAAACATTGATGATTCGAACGGCATGGAAAGTCACAGCAAGACCCCTAGCCGATGGTAGGTAAGCCTCTTCGTCTACCTCAATGCCTCCTTTTAAAGGGATAATCGTCTCACTACCACTGTTAAAACATGGCGGGAGATAAGCAACATAGTCATATAGTGTAGGAAACGTCGCCAGGCGAACTTCCTGCAGAAGGGGAATCGTAGTTTGACAGGGGTGCCAATGGTGTTCACATTGATGGAGCCAGTCCTGTAATCTTGTCGCGGAATTGTGACTACTGGGACGGTCATGGAGGCAGGAAAAGCAACAGCGAACAGAAGTGTTATCCAAGCTGGCTGCTCATCCCCAACCTGTACCCCTGTCGATTAACAGTCGTGGGTTGGAGCAGCATCATTAGCTGTTGTCATAGCAATGGGTGTTTCGTCTTCTACATCATCAGATCATGCAATGGCGCGTGGTTGTTGTGTGTCCAATGGAGTACTTGTCCAGGTCCAGTCCGAAGGCGTTGTTACGTCGGTGGTGGTAGAGCGGTGCTGGCTGAGCTGCTGTTCAACGTCCATAGGCGGGGGGGGGGGGGGGGGCGGGGGGGGGATCGTTGATTGCCCACGTGTTCTTAGAGATTGCTCACCACTGCACAAGACAGGAGGAGGGTGCAAGGGCGTCGTTCCGTCCGCAACACCCTGAGGCACTACCGGAAAAAAAAATGGTACAAATGGCTCTGAGCACTATGGGACTTAACTTCTGAGGTCATCAGTCCCCTAGAAATACTTATACCTAACTAACCTAAGGACATCACACACATCCATGCCCGAGGCAGGATTCGAACCTACGACCGTAGCGGTTGCGGGGGTCCAGACTGTAGCGCCTAGAACCGCTCGGCCACCCCGGCCGGCCGTTATGGAAAACCTCGACAAAAGTCAACGGGAGCGGTCGTGACCTGTTGGTCCCCAGGCGGTAACTGCGCGATTCTAAGTTGCATACATTTGGAACGGAGGTGACCTTCTTGGCCACATCTCGAGCGTGTCTTCAGCTGGTCATCATAAATTATAACTGCACGACATCCGCCAATATATAAGTAGGAAGGCACATGTTTAGTTAGCTCTGTGCGTATGTGTTGTATTCCATTGAGATCCGGGTGCGTGGTGAACTGAACCCAATTTTCAGCTGTACGACTAGTCACCTTCCATATGGTCGGAATGCATATACCACTGTTTCTGAAGGTACCTGGAAAAGCAGTTCAAATACACGGATTGTCCACAGTCGAAGTTCCGCATATTCCACTGTTACATTACCGATGTGTGCATCAGGGTGACGGAACTTAAAACCACTTAAACATAGAATTCTGTCACATATTTCTTCATAAATCAATTTCACGCTCACACACTGCTCACTATAGATAGGTGGATACCAACAAGATCGTTGCATTAAACCTATACTTCTTCTCTGATAAACTTTTAGATATAAAGTGCTTTCGGTCGAGCATATTCAGGTGAAAAGCTAACCTAGCGTCGATTTTCTGTGGCCGCAAGTCATTCTTTTTCTAATGAAATTTAGCACGCTAGTACGGCAGAAACATGTAAACAACTCCGCGAGCGGGCTGCGCGGCGAGGACATAAACAAGTCATCCGTCCACTAGCCTGCCTGTTTGAGTACTCTTCACACCCAGCTCAAATTCTTAACTTTCGTATTACATAAATATTACCTTTTAGCCAAATGTATTGTTTCTTTCCGCCTCTTTATTGATATCCAAAATAATTTCATGAAGTGTCTTTGTCACAGTGGGTACTTGTAAAGACTGAAAGATACTTTCAATAGTCGTTTTTTTTTTCTTTGAAACTTTCCTGCTGCACATCATTGCTATTTTCTTAGGGAGGGAAAGCTGTAGATGGTACCTAGTACATAGAAAGAAAACTGTACATTCTCCGTTGTTTCTATCACAGAATATGGCTGTATGAGTACAAATTTCGCAGAACTCTTGGCAGTTCCCTTCAATACCAGTTTACTTTTGTAGACCTGCATGGGCTGCCACTCTGCATATTTGACAGGTGGATACTGTTAAGCAGGAAACTGACGTTTTGTAATAATAATGATGTATCGTATTTTGGTGTGTGGTCTGCAAGCCGTGTATCATGCGTGATGCAATACGTGATATTTGATCATTGGCATAATGTGCTAGTGAAAGGAATTATAATTACTACTTATCGCACCATCTAGTTTTCTGACTTTCTGCAGAAGGTTTAGTGAGTTTGATCAATTAATCAACTAAGGAATATTGTTTCTGCTAACACAAACATTCAGATTATCGGCGGCATTTGTATGAACTCCAGTAGCAATGCATTGGTTAGAATATCGTCATCGCACCTTCGTATATACGAAAACATTTGAACTAACATCTGATTTTACCAACACGGGTTTGTTACCTCCATGGCAGAGTGTGGTGTTTGTGTTTCAACCCCACGTCGCCGTACCAGTACAGGCGTCTAATGGCAAGTCATGACAGTCACACTACTAACAAAGAAAATGGTGCACCACAGTCTGGACATCATTCCTGTAAAGCTGGGTATCCATACGGTAAATAGTTTTCCGTCTACATTGGCTCATGTAGCGAAAGTTTAACTACAACCCTGTTTGTCAAGTTACTGACTGTAGTCTCCATTGTTTTGGAATACTTTCTCCAAGTAGTTGAAGGATTAAACGATGCATCAGTGTATTTAACTTTCCTGTTAATGACGGCAATCCTCCTTTACTCCATAATAGCGATATAATCCCTAAAATCGTTCGTCATAGTTGTTTTGAGCCATGTTTCTGACAAAGCTGTAGGAGTTACATTTAGGGCAGTGCAGAGCTCATTGTAAACTAAATACAACCAATCTGGTATTGCGTAAACATTATTTACTGCTTCAAAATTTTTTCAATCGTTTACCATACTCACTCACTTGTATTGCTCACTGACAACTGCCTATGTTTTCTGGATTAATAATATTAATTGTGGTTTCGTAGATCGAGACCACCCCATTGGCGTTCTACAGTTGGTAATGGCAGTGCAAGTGTCTGTCAGATGCCGATAGCGGTCGTGTATGATGGTTCAAATGGTTCAGATGGCTCTGAGCACTATGGGACTCAACTGCTGTGGTCATAAGTCCTCTAGAACTTAGAACTACTTAAACCTAACTAACCTAAGGACATCACACACATCCATGCCCGAGGCAGGATTCGAACCTGCGACCGTAGCGGTCGTGCGGTTCCAGACTGTAGCGCCTTTAACCGCTCGGCCACTCCGGCCGGCTCGTGTGTGATCCAGCAAACCCAATGGAGCGCATTCATTGAGCTATACCTCCAGCTGCTCCGTACCACGGACGCCCTCTGCTGCTGCCATATAGGGTGATCGGCAGTAGCCACACGGCCCAGTCTCAACGAGGTGCGGCCTAGTCGCAACGGAGTCGCTACCGAGATGCATCCCAGTCACGGTCCTGGCTATGAATCGTGCAGTACTTAACAGAGCCTCTCCCTACGATGCTCTTGTTGCTGTTGTATTGCTTAGTTCCTGTCGTTCCCTCTGGAACATAGGGCCGTGACGAAATTTCTCCACCTGGTACGATTTCTAGCAAGTCTCTTCACTTCACTCCAGGTTTTACCATCCTCTTCATCTTCTCTCTCGATCGTCATTTTCCTCGTCTGTTTGGGACGACCACAGTTTCTAACTCCTTGAGGGTTCCAATCCAAAGCCATCCTTTCAATAGCTCCAACTCGTTCCTCAATGTATGCCCAATCCAGTTCCGTTATCTTTCTTTGGTTTGTATATTGACTGGTTGCTGGTTTGTCTCCAACCAAAGATCTTCATTTGTCATTATATCTGGCCATCTTACATTTAACATACGCCGGAGACAGCGGTTGATAAAAACTTGGAGCTGGTTTTTGATGTGATTAGCCACCTTCCAAGTTTCGTAACCATACAACAGAACAGCCTTCACATTGCTATTGAAAAGCCGGAGTTTGGTCTTCTGTGAGATGTTCCTATTTCTCCAGACAGGGTACAGTTGTATAAATGCACCACTGGCTTTGCGGATGCGACTACGGACGTCCTCCTCAGCGCCTCCTGTAGTCGTGACTATACTTCCGAGATAGAGGAAAGATTGGACCTGTTCTTCGTCCTCTCCATTAATGGTCAGCCTATTCGTGATGGTCCAATTTACTCGCATTTCTTTAGTTTGCGAACATTTATCTTGAGGCCTGTAACTTCCGCCTCTCTCTGTAACCTGGCCTGTTTCTCTTCGATGTCTCGATATCATTGTGCCATTAAGCAAATGTCGTCTGCGAAATCTAGATCTTCGAGACTATCCCGCATCCCCCGTGGTACACCTCTCTTCCGTCCCCCCATCACTCTCTTCATCACATGGCCCAACACGAAAAGAAATAGTGTTGACGAAAGAATACACCTTTGTCGTACTCCCGAATTAACTTGGAAAAGCTCTGTTAATTCTCTATTATGTAGTACTTGGCATTCATAGTCTTCATACATTTCCCTGGTGATGTTAATAATCTTTGTTGGAATGCCATATTTTGCAAGAGTATCCTATGTGCCTCTTCGATTGACAGAGTCGAAAGCCTTTTCAGAGTCAATGAAGGTAAGGTAGAGGGTGTGTTGCCACTCCGAACTTTGTTCCAGAATAATTCTGAGAGTATTGTTAAGATCCACACAGCTTAGATGTGTGCCTGCGCTCTCCTCAGTTGTGCTTCCACAGAATCCTTAATTCGGTTTGAAATGATCCTCGAAAGTACCTTACTCGGTATTGACAATAGGGTATTTTATTAGCTGGGCTTTATTGCTGCATGTTCATTTGTAAAGAGTCCTTGTAAGCTTGGAGAAAGCTATCAGTCAAGTACAGATTCCGTTTACTGTATTCACTTGTTCGCTAATCATATACGCTTCTGCCCAGTTTTCCTACTACGGCAGCTGCTGCTCCACTTTGTAGTAATACACAACATTAATGAAGTCAGTATGCTGTCTCTTAACTGCAATCAAATCTTTTACATCGCAGAAATTCGTCATACATCATTCCTCTCACTCTTCACTCCTTTTCCTCCACCACGTTACCATCTCCTCTGCTTCACTCCCCCTACATACTCACCGTCTTGATCTTCAAACCTATCACTACTCCTCCTTCCTCTTGCGCGTTAAGTAAATAAATAATTACGTAATTAAATGGCACAATACACACAATATTAAATACATAGTAACGTAATTAAGTGGCATAACACTCATAATATTACGTATCGCAAAGGAGGAGGACATTTTTACATCAAAGGAAAAACTGTCAGTTAAACTGGTAACAATACTCACCAACAACACTCAAAGAGATGTTTAACCAGAAAGATACAATCATCAGACAGTAGTGGTACTACATTGCGCTGTGTCTGACATCAAGAAAGATATTGTTGTATAAATCATTGTCAGATTGGTTGGATATAAAATACCGTAAAATCAACATCTCTTGTAATTAACTGTTTTTTGGGCTACAAGAGGCCATCAAATGAAAGCGAGACCGATGGAAAAATGTGAGTAAACTGTTTATTATTTTCAGATTAATCGACGTAATTTGTAATACATTTATCCTACTGTTTTCTAAGATGGTCAACGATTGCATGAAAAAATGTTTTCGGTTACCTACGGAAACATGCTTGTACCAGACGTGCATCTCTTCGTCCGAAGCAAATCTACGGTTACTAATTTCTTTCTTCAGGGCAACAAAAATACGAAAATCGCATGGAGAGAGATGGGGACTGTTCGGAGGATGTGCAAGGGCTTCCCCTCGAAACTTTTGCAGCGTAGTTGAAACAACGTTAGCAATATGTGGGCGAGTCCGCATGTATTAGCAGTTATGGCGATTACTTTGGAAATAATAAACAATTTACTCATTTTTTCCATCTGTCTCAATTTCATTTGACTGCTTCTAACAGGAAACAAGCGAGACTGTAAGTATCTTTTATTATAGGCATTGCAAAGACGTACTTAAAATATCTTCAATAATTATAAAGCAACTATAGACAATATGGCCACACAGATGATGAATTCAGTTCTTATTTAAATTTGACATATTCTAATTAATCATATTTTACGCGTATTAAGGACAGAACAGTTTTGTTCGAAACTGTAATATTACGAAGCAGTTTACTAGCGCTGGGAAAACTCTGTCGGAGAGTAAACAAAAATTGAATGTACGTAAGGAACACACAGGGAAATGGATAACAGAATAAGACCCATGGGCAATGAACCGTTCCGCCAACAGGATTTTTAACTGATTACCATTAACGTTTGGTGACAACTCTTTCCGTAACTTGCAGCCGTCTGTCGAGCAACTGTATTGTGCCTGACATCGTTCTCACCCGAGGCTGATGCGAAAATTTATCTAGTCCCTGGAAGTCATCTGATTGGTCCTGCTGTTAAAAAAATACTTATATTATACTAATAGCGGCAGTTCTAAGTGAGATACGACTCTGATTTTCTGACACTGTCAGATGTTTGACCACCACGATTGACAGGAAGTGTGTTACATTAAACCGGTAGCTACTCAACCGACAGTAGTAATAGTGACAATCTAGCTTCCGTAATTACTAGAGAAAATAAAACCAGACTAAGACAGCTTTTAAATTACCCCAATGCACTCGTATAATGCTGTGTATGTTTTACCAATTCTAAGATAAAAAATAGGCGCTTGTTCATATTTATCGGAGCTCATTATGTTTATTGTGCGGGAAGCTAATCGAATACCAGGTATCTACACTACTGGCTATTAAATTTGCTACACCAAGAAGAAATGCAGATGATAAATGGGTATTCATTGGACAAATATATTATACTAGAACTGGCGTGTGATTACATTTTCACGCAATTTAGGTGCATAGATCTTGAGAAATCAGTAACCAGAACAACCACCTCTGGCCGTAATAATGGCTTTTATACGCCTGAGCATTGAGTCAAACAGAGTTTGGATGCCGTGTACAGGTACAGCTGTCCATGCAGCTTCAACACGATACCACAGTTCATCAAGAGTAGCGAGTGGCGTATTGTGACGAGCCATTTGCTCGGCCACCATTGACCAGACGTTTTCAATTGGTGAGAGATCTGGAGAATATGCTGGCCAGGGAAGCAGTGGAACATTTTCTGTATCCAGAAAGGCCCGTACAGGACCTGCAACATGCGGTCGTGCCTTATCCTGCTGAAATGTAGGGTTTCGCAGGGATCGATTGAAGGGTAGAGCCACGGGTCGTAACACGTCTTAAATGTAACGTCCACTGTTCAAAGTGCCGTCAGTGCGAACAAGAGGTGACCGAGACGTGTAACCAATGGCACCTCATACCATCACGCCGGGTGATACGAAAGTATGGAGATGACGAATACACGCTTCCAATGGGCGTTCACCGAGATGTCGCCAAACACCGATGCAACCATCATGATGGTGTAAACAGAACCTGGGTTCATCCGAAAAAATGATGTTTTGCCATTCGTGCACCCAGGTTCGTCGTTGAGTACGCCATCGCAGGCGCTCCTGTCTGTGATGCAGCGTCAAGGGTTACCGCAGCCATGGTCTCCGAGCTGATAGTTCATGCTGCTGCAAACGTCGTCGAACTGTTCGTGCAGAAGGTTGTTGTCTTGCAAACGTCCCCATCTCCTGACTCAGGGATCGAGACGTGGCTGCATGATCCGTTACAGCCATGCGGATAAGATGCCTGTTATCTCGACTGCTAGTGATACGAGGCCGTTGGGATCCAGCACGGCATTCCGTATTACCCTCCTGAAACCACCGATTCCATATTCTGCTAACAGTCATTGGATCTCGACCAACGCGGGCAGCAATGTCGCGATACGATAAACCGCAATCGCGACAGGCTACAATCCGACCTTTATCAAAGTCGAAAACGTGATGGTACGCATTTCTCCTCCTTACACGATGCATCACAACAACGTTTCACCAGGCAACGCCGGTCAACTGTGTATGAGAAATCGGTTTGAAACTTTCCTCATGTCAGCACGTTGTAGGTGTCGCCACCGGCGCCAACCTTGTGTGAATGCTCTGAAAAACTAATCATTTGCCTATCACAGCATCTTCTTCCTGT
This sequence comes from Schistocerca piceifrons, assembly GCF_021461385.2. Classification (NCBI taxonomy): domain Eukaryota; kingdom Metazoa; phylum Arthropoda; class Insecta; order Orthoptera; family Acrididae; genus Schistocerca; species Schistocerca piceifrons. The sequence continues at coordinate 836,530,126 of NC_060149.1, forward strand.
CGGTAGCACGTCATCTTCGTGGTGTAGCAATTTTAATGGCCAGTAGTGTAGTTAGAACCAAGATATCTTACCGGTTCGGTCTTATCATAAGAAAATGAGTTTCCTGATTTCAAACAGATACTTGTGTATTGTGAAGGCTTTCATTAACATGCAAACGTCACAGGAATTCGGAATACATACCATTTATGACACTAAAGCGTAGATGAATACTGTCAAGCGTGCCCCACACGCACGACTTAACTTCCTGTGAGCAACAAGTTGCCCCTGTTGACCTGGCTCTATAAATGTTGGGCGTGGTTTCTGAGTCACGCTTGTCACCGACCACCGCTTTATTATATGTGAGCGCTGCCCGCTATCCGTTTAGGCTACTACTTTGGACTCACTCAGCCTAGTGTGTCCTGTTTATGTACGTTTCGTTATGTCATTAAAACCTCAGGAATCGGTAAGATAATCATGTGTCTATGGAATGCCTGAACGCCTAGGGGACTGGATCTAGGATCCCTTGTGAGAGAGAGCCAAATATGTAATTCTAGATGAAATATCGTTCTTCGGAAACGAAATCACTTCACAGACACCACATAGAAAAAAAAGAGGATGGGTATTTGTACATTACCTGATAGGAAATATGGGGGTTCCTCTATGAAATCATTTGCTTTAGAAGGAGCTCTTTACATGATGCGCAGCACTGTCCCGAATAATTTCCGATTGTCGTTTATTTATTAATTATTATCATATTTGTTATTGTTGTTATTATTATCATTATTATTGTTGCTGTTTTTGTTGTTGTTGTTGTTGTCGTTATTAAGTGTTCCATCTAATTCCAGTTCAAGGGGTATTGTATTCTGATACTATATTTTTCTGTTTCTCTTCTTGGAGTCGTAACGTGTCCTCGTGATAGCTGTGCAAGAGACATTTGCTTCTCGAGCTGCGTCTTGTGTAATAATTGAGCGTAGGGTAGCGCTCTACCAAAACTACGGTTTAGTAGTTCTGGTGCAGTACACAAATGACGTAGTAAGTGGCAGGATAACCGGCAGTATTTTTAGCATCGATAGGGAAAAAAACATAAATGAATGAGTAAGAGAGAAACCGGGAGCCGACGACTTCTCTTCGTTTTTTTGTTTCTTTGGTTGTTTGTTTTGCATATAATTAGAACCGCATTTAATTGGCTCTGAGCACTATGGGACTTAACATCTGTGGTCATCAGTCCCCTAGAACTTAGAACTACTTAAACCTAACTAACCTAAGGACATCACACACATCCATGCCCGAGGCAGAATTCTAACCTGCGACCGTAGCAGTCACGCGGTTCCGGACTGAGCCCTAGAACCGCTAGACCACAGCGGCCGCCGCATTTAATTCAGTGTGAGTCCATTGTGTATTTTATATCTGTACAGAATATAAACTGCATTTTAAAAGTAATAAAAATTAGATGATAGCGTAATTGCTGCACTTTTATGTAACAATTGTTTTTGACGCAAGTAAAGTTCACTTGGATAAACATTTTAAAACAATATTGTTGTTATTTTCTACTCAATAGAACGTTCTTCGCTTGACCAAAGGCAAGAGTTTCCTGTTGTTACTGATAAATGTGGAAGTTGTTTATGAATAACAGAAACATGTTTTCTAATAGTTTGACGAAGTATTGAAGCGGTGTTTCGTATATTTTTGTTCTGAGGTTTTCTAATTTTACCTTTTTTTAAAGAAAACTGCGTTTCCCAGTGCTATATGATAGATCTATATTGTTTTCTTTATTTTTACTGCAGCATCCTTTTTTTCACGTTACAAATCAACAACTGTCGAATAAAACCTGACTAAACATTGAAAATTTCAGATTTCGCTATAAATACTAAAAAAAATGGTTCAAATGGCTCTGAACACTATGGGACTTAACATCTACGGTCATCAGTCCCCTAGAATTTAGAACTACTTAAACCTAACTAACCCAAGGACATCACACAACACCCAGTCATCACGAGGCAGAGAAAATCCCTGACCCCGCCGGGAATCGAACCCGGGAACCCGTGCCTATAAATACTGTTTATTCTTAAGTAACAGGGGAAAACTATGTGTAACAAAAGTGTTCTTTAGGTTACGTACTCCTTTATATGCCAGTAATTATTTTCTAGACGTTCACCGCTTCTGGTTTCTAGGGGAATTTAGAAAGACACTGATCACATAAGTAAAGGAAGCGATTGTCATAAGTTAACACTCGGAAGGTATGCAACACATCTAACGTGCAAGTAACGTGGGTGAGACCTTAACTGACCAAAGCTACTAGGAAAAAAACTATCGTATCTGTAGTTTTACAACTCTACACGTCGCTTTTTCGGATCACAACTAGTTCCGATATTTTCACCTCAACTCTTCCAAGCACCTTCTTATTTGAGATCTTATCATTTCACTTTACTTTTTCCAGCGGTTGTCTTTAACTCTTTAATATTTTCATTACGTTTGTCTTGTGCAAATTTACCTGCATTGGGATGTTGCTAATTAACCATCCCTTGCCATTCAGATGTAACCAGTCCTGCATGTTTTTTCTAGTAGCTTTTCCAACTTTATCAGCTAAACTTAAGTGAAATTTAGTCCCAAACAGACAAGTGTCGCTGAATGCTGAGTTTCTGTTATTAAAGACTCCTGCCTCCATAAAACAGATAGACCTATCTATAGCTCTTCAAATGGTGGCACATGCCTTTCTTTGCAATTATATCTGACGCTGTATTTGAACAATAAAGACGACTGTCATCGGAGTATGCACAATGAACCGTATGTCCTTATGTTTACATCTGACTGAGCACTAACTTTTTGCAAATTCTTTGGAATCACACAACACTGCTAATGAGACAGCCTGTTTTCCTGTAAGAAATTATGTCAACTGTAAACAGTCTTAGAAAGCTACACGTTTTACCGGAATTCCTCAAATTGTCCACAAGCAACGTAATCACCTTACCATGGCACTGGATACAAATCATAGTCGGTTACAAAATACAGTTATATCGTACATATATATGAATAACATAACAGTTGAAGAAATCGAAGTGTTGTTCTACATCTAAATCTGCCTTTTGCAAATCACTATAAAGTGTGTGGCAGATAGTACTTGTTTGTTGCACCATATCTAATGGATCTTCCAGTTTCGTTCCCATTTGGAGCGTTGGTAAACGATTGATTCAGTGCCAAAGCTAATTTTACCTTCGTGGTCTCTATGGGTTCGATACATAATGGGCTGAAGAATATTCGCAGATTTATCCTGAAAACCTGTTCACGAAATTTTCACAGTGGGTCTTTGATGAACTTACAGCGTCTTTCTATAATAAGGGATCGAGCAACAATTTTCATCCTGTCGTTGACGTTTATTCTTATCCAAACCGTTACACACGCTTGCATCGTTTCTTTCCCAATGGATTTGAGATTGTTGTCTTCTGCTGCAAATGCACAACCACCTACACAATGAACCCTGCTTTTTGAGTAAACATTTAGGTTCTTTCTGAAGGAACTGCTACTATCAGGTTCTGGGTTTAGGCAAATTTCAGTAGTGTTTGAAAATCTAAATATTTCTCAGAACTCTTCTACACCATATCGCTACTGTCTTGATCTTGCCACTCATTCGAACATTTCTTGTCGTTTGATACAAGCGTTTCGAGCCCTCAATCGCAACGTTTAGCCATCTGACTGCAGAGTCAATAGATAAAAGTTATTGTCCGTTTCATACAGAGTCAGCTACATACATACGAAACAGATGCGGCGTTTAGGGGCTCCCTGTGGCGTGCATCTAGTGGCGCAAAGAAGCTTTATGGTTCAGGTTTTCTAATGGGTTTGAAAGCAGAGCCCCGTCATTATTTGTGTAACACTGTTGCAGAGTTTGAGCTTCACTGCAGCGTCATGATTAAGACAGAATATTTTATTGTTCTCTCCCAGTCAGTTGAAGAAGTCAAGGCAGCTTTTGTTCCAATATGGGAAACAGTCTGAAAATGGTTGCAACAAATGCCTTCAGTTGCTGCTGGAATGACATGTTCGACACGCTGAATGCGCCCGCTGGCATTCACACTAGGCACACATTTCTCTTCCACCCATAACAGCCTTAGCACTATTCAGGGATACAATTATTCCTAGTCCTAATCCATCTGCATTGATCGTTCACTGAATGCTGAAGGCATTTCGACAGGAGAAATCTTTCGCAATAGTTTAGGTCCACTTTCAGACAAGACGTAACGTGATATGTGTATGATGCAAAACCTCACACTTAAATGTTTCCTAAGCGTAGGGCGCCTGGGCCTACTAGTGACACACCATTCACAATCATATGGCCGATCTGCTTGCAGGTCAGTCTTTTGTAAAAGGGAACAGCGTCTTCGGGAATGGATAGTACTTAAGTACTTCAGAATCATCGCTTAACAGATCAACTTGCAGCAGTTTCCAAGTGCTCGAAAGTAGTGGAGCCAGCTTTCAAATGTACGCGATTTCAAGCAGCTCATTCCGTATCTGTAAACATTATAATTCACATTAAAGAAATTAGGTGCTAAAGTTATGTTTAATAAGTTAACTCAAATCATATAATGGTATCCAGAGGGATAAAGAGACCTGTTTTAATGAAAGAAGCTGCAGTCACTAGTTCGCTAGTCGTCGGAGATGTCCGAATTGCGTATCTGTTCGTCTTTCAGTTCACTACTAGAAAAAAATAGGCATATAAACGAATCCTCAAATTATGGGTGGAACAAAACGTTGTCATTGTGGTCCTTATTCCTAAGACCGGCCTGATACAACTTTCCACGCTAGACTATCATGTGCGAATCTCTTCATCCCTGAGCAATTATTGCAACCTACATCCATTTCAACCTGCTTAGTACAGTCAATGCATGGTCTCCTTCCACATTTTTACTATCGCCCTCCCACCCTCCACATTCCACCACTACTAATCTGCCTTGATACCTCAGGATGTGTCCTAATAACCGAGTCCTTTTCTTAGTCAAATTGTACCATGAATTTCTTTTTCTCGCCAGTTCTACTTGCCACCACCTTATTAGTTATCCGGTCTACCCATATAACCTTCTACGTTCTTCCGTAGCGTCACATTTCAGACTCTTCTACGCTCTTCTTATCTGACCTGTTTATGGTCCATGTTTCACTTCTGTACAAGGCTACATTCTAAAGAAATATCTTCAGAACTGAATTCCCAATATTAAAATTTGTATTGTACGCTAACAAATGAATCGTTTCTAAATTCTGGTTTTGCTGTTGTTACCGAGCGAAGTGGTGCAGTGGTGAACACACTGGACTCGCATTCGGGAGGACGGTGGCACAAATCCCTGTCCGGCCATCCAGACTTAGTATTTCGGTGATTTTCCCACATCGCTCCAGGCGAGTGCCGGGAATTTTCTATTGAAAAGGGCGTAGCAGCTTTCCTCCCTCATCTTTTCCTAATCTTAACTTGTGCTCCGTCTACACCGTCCGCGAGACGTTAACTCTGATCTGCATTTTATATCCTCTCTACTTCGGCAATCTTCAGTTATTTTGCTGCCGAAACTAACACCGCCAAAATTTGTAGCGTAGCAAACCTAAATATAAAGTACACACTCCAGTCTTAAGCTTTTCGAAAATTCTCCAAAATAGTTGGTTAATTACAGAAATGTACGCAGTAATTAAAAGAATTCAGAATACACGAACATAGGTCACAATTGTAGATTTATTTGTAATTCTGAAAAAAATGGCTCTGAGCACTATGGGACTTAACATCTTAGGTCATCAGTCCCCTAGAACTTAGAACTACTTAAACCTAACTAACCTAAAGACATCACACACATCCATGCCCGAGGCAGGATTCGAACCTGCGACCGTAGCAGTCCCGCCGTTCCGGACTGCAGCGCCTAGAACCGCAAGACCACCGCGGCTGGCTCTAATTCTGATTTCAGTACCAAAAATATAGGCTGTATACGAATTTTATGCTTCCAGCGAACTGTAAGACAACGTGCGCTTACTTTCCACGTCACGCGATGTAGAATTTTTTAGAAAATACCCCGACTCACTTGATCTCACTTGTGTACAAACAAAAAAATGGAAAATCGGCTGAAATGAGAGAGAAGTACATAAAATTGCACCCACTTTCTTTACTCAGCGAATTCTGTTTTAGCTTTCCCTCTAACGCATCATAGATTAACGACAAGAAAAGAGAAACAGTTGGGAACCAAGCACAAAGCTGATCGTAAGATTTGTTGACTGTTTTAGCATAGTTAAAATAATTCTAGAAACTACCTAAATACAGGCCGTACATTCATTATCTTTCTATCTGCCTGTTTTTTTCGTTCTTGTTAGACAACAGGAAAGCACCTAAAGCCATGCACATTACAAAAATGTATGTTCGTATATATGTTCCACATCTACTCCTAAACCACTGGATCAGTTTCACTCAAACGTGATACAAATATCACTTACAGTCTGAAAGAACCATTATGGAGTGGGGGTGGGGATGGAAAAGAAGTGTGCCCCCTGATGAGAGAAAGCCAATACTTTATACATCCATTGTTCGACAATGAGAGCACTTAATGACTTGCAACAAACTTTACACATAACTTCAAACCTTTACGAAATTTTTTCTCTGTGACAGCCACCACAAAATGGTGAAAGTAAAAAAGCTTATCGATTACTACGTTTCTGCTGTAAGCGCAGTAACTGCCGCATGAAGCATGATGTTTTACTTTATTACTTCTGTTGTAACAACTCGTTTCTGGACATATTTTGCAGACAGTACTCGCATGTGCCACTTAATGTAGCATCAAAACTGTATAGACATAGTTCAGGATATATGGCGTCATAAACAGTGAAAAGTGTGAAAAACTGCCGCATCAAGCATGACGTTCAACTTTATTAATTATTTGCAACAAACTCTATTAGAAGCATATTTCACTGACAGTATCGTCATATGCCGTTGAATGTACGTACACAAATGTATCAGTGTACGACACATACAACATGACGTCATAAATATTTAACTGTACGAAACACTGATGCACCACAGAGAAAGTTCCAATTTATTACTTCTTTGTTACAAACTCGATTCACAACACATTTCGCAGACAGTATCCACATACACCACTGGATATACCTGCAGAATTATGTGATTGTGTGACGCATAGTTTCAGAGAAATTACGTCAAAATCGCTGAGCTGCTCAAAAATGAAACTGCAGGGAGAAATTTGCCTTTGATACAGGTGAAATATGTTTTCAAATACGTGTGCCATATGTTAAATATATGTGAAAATTATGTGACATTTGCGTACGTGGGAAAATACAAGGGTAAAAAGATTCTCCTGAACCTGTGGATCGATTTCAACCAGATTTGCTACACTTATTACTTACTACCCAGAAAGAAATACTGTGGGGGTAAGAAATAGCAACCTCCTATTGGCGTCAGTGCGATAACGTGGAGAGAGCGTGGGGAGGACGAGATGGACGGACAGAGAGGGGGAAGAAGGAGATGGACACAGATAAGGGGGAGGAGGAGATGGACAAGGAGAGGGGCAACAGGAAATGGACAGAGATAGGGGCAGAGTGCTGATGGACAGAGAATGTGGAGGGGAGGGGATGGACAAAGAGTGGAGGGAGGAGAAGATGAACAGCGAGAGGGAGGAAGAGGAGAGGGTCAGAGAGAGGAGAGAGGAGGAGATGGACAGAGAGAGGGCAAAGGAGGAGATGGGCAAAGAGTGGAGCAAGGAGGAGATGAACAGTGAGAGGGAGGAAAAGGAGAGGGTCAGAGAGAGGGAAGAGGAGAAAATGGACAGAAAGAGGGCAAAGGAGGAGATGGGCAAGGAGTGGAGAGGGAAGGAGATGAACAGCGAGAGGGAGGAGGAACAGAGGGTCAGGGAGAGGGGAGAGGAGGAGATGAACAGAGAGAGGGAGGAAAAGGAGAGGGTCAGAGAGAGGGAGGAGGAGAAGATGGGCAGAAAGAGGGCAAAGGAGGAAATGGGCAAAGAGTGGAGTGAGGAAGAGATGGGGGAGGGAGAGAGGGTCAGAGAGAAGGGACAGGAGGAGATGTACAGAGAGATGGCAAAGGAGAAGATGGACAAAGAGTGGAGGGAGGAGGAGACGAACAGTGAGGGAAGGTGGAAGAGAGGGTCAGGGAGAAGGGGGGTAGGAGGTGGTGAAAAGGGAAAGGGAGAGGAGAAGGAAAGAGACAAGAGGAGGAGCAGATTGACAGAGAGATGGGGGAGGAAGAAATGGATTTAGAGACGTGGTCGAAAAAATAGCGAGAGGAGGAAGGAGCCGATGGACACAGGGGGGAGGAACAGATTGACAGAGAGATGGGTGGGAGGAGATGGACAGATAGTGGGGGTGGAGGTGACGGGCAGAGTGAGTAGGGTGGTGGAGATAGGCAGATGGGGGGGGGGAGATGATCAGATCGAGTTGGAAGGAGGAGACTGACTGACAAAAGATTGGAATAAATGCGTACCCAAGCAGTGCTCGTTACTCAGTAAGTAATCATTGATCCTTAAAGTACCCAAGTGGCCATTTATTTGCAGTTTAAATTACATGTTAACAGTAAAAATTAGTCAACTGTAATTATCAATATAATTATCTTTTTGTTTTTTTCAAGAATAGTTTATTCTTACTACTGGGAAAAGGTAAAGTAAAGTGATTCATAAAATCTTGAGCACAATTTTTGCACAAACTGTCATTTTCGTCCTCACCAGTATCTGTGCGCTGTTCTAGGTCCCACATGGTACATTCTGGGCACTTGACGCCAACGTCAGTACGGTAAACCTTTATCAAGAACTACCCCGTTCAAACCATTCCGGTCTCCTTATCGAAATTATTCGGCGCCGTCTGTTTAAGTGCTGCATAATGCAGACCGCAGACCCTTTAATTGTCGTACTCAAAAGACTTGCCTCCAACAACCAGAGAGGATAGAAAACTTCCTCGCTTTTAATTAACAATAGATTGAAGCCCTTCAAATACCTTCGCGTTATCAGTAGCATGTAGATTTTTCTGCAGAACTCTCGTATTCAAATTACACCCTCCATCTCGATACGTGGTTGTAGCAATTTTCAAAGCCATGCAGATCTTCTCTACCTGTACTGTTTTCTCCGTCTCACATACTTCCTATAACTGATTGAATGGCTCTGAACACTATGGGACTCAACTGCTGAGGTCATTAGTCCCCTAGAACTGAGAACTAGTTAAACCTAACTAACCTAAGGACATCACAAACATCCATGCCCGAGGCAGGATTCGAACCTGCGACCGTAGCGGTCTTGCGGTTCCAGACTGCAGCGCCTTTAACCGCACGGCTATAACTGATTGACTTCTTTGTGCTGGGATGTATACACTATCACTAAATGGAAAAAATAATTATTTGTATTATGTTGTTGTTGTTGTGGTCTTCAGTCATGAGACTGGTTTGATGAAGCTCTCCATGCTACTCTATCCTGTGCAAGCTTCTTCATCTCCCAGTACTTACTGCAACCTACATCCTTCTGAATCTGCTTACTGTATTCATTTCTTGGTCTCCCTCTACGATTTTTACCCTCCACGCTGCCCTCCAATGCTAAATTGGTGATCCTGATGCCTCAGAACATGTCCTACCAACCGGTCCCTTCTTTTTGTCAAGTTGTGCCACAGACTCCTCTTCTCCCCAATTCTGTTCAATACCTCCTCATTAGTTATGTGACCTACCCATATAATCTTCAGCATTCTTCTGTAGCACCACATTTCGAAAACTTCTATTCTCTTCTTGTCCAAACTAGTTATCGCCCATGTTTCACTTCCATACATGGCTAAACTCCGTACAAATACTTTCAGAAACGACTTCCTGACACTTAAATCAATACTCGATGTTAACAAATTTATCTTCTTCAGAAACGCTTTCCTTGCCATTGCCAGTCTACATTTTATATCCTCTCTACTTCGACCATAATCAGTTATTTTGCTCCCCAAATAGCAATACTCCTTTACTGCTTTAAGTGTCTCATTTCCTAATGTAATTCCCTTAGCATCACCCGACTTAATTCGACTACATTCCATTATCCTTGTTTTGCTTTTGTTGATGTTCATCTTATATCCTCCTTTCAAGACACTGTCCATTCCGAAACTTCCTGGCAGATTAAAACTGTGTGCCCGACCGAGATTCGAACTCGGGACCTTCGCCTGTCGCGGGCAAGTGCTCTACCAACCGAGCTACCGAAGCACGACTCACGCCCGGTACTCACAGCTGTACTTCTGCCAGTACCTCGTCTCCTACCTTCCAAACTTTACAGAAGCTCTCCTGCGAACCTTGCAGAACTAGCACTCCTGAAAGAAAGGATATTGCGGAGACATGGCTTAGCCACAGACTGGGGGATGTTTCCAGAATGAGATTTTCACTCTGCAGCGGAGTGTGCGCTGATATGAAACTTCCTGGCAGATTAAAACTGTGTGCCCGACCGAGACTCGAACTCGTGACCTTTGCCTTTTGCGGGCAAGTGCGGGCAAGTGTCTCCGCAATATCCTTTCTTTCAGGAGTGCTAGTTCTGCAAGGTTCGCAGGAGAGCTTCTGTAAAGTTTGGAAGGTAGGAGACGAGGTACTGGCAGAAGTACAGCTGTGAGTACCGGGCGTGAGTCGTGCTTCGGTAGCTCAGTTGGTAGAGCACTTGCCCGCGAAAGGCAAAGGTCCCGAGTTCGAGTCTCGGTCGGGCACACACTTTTAATCTGCCAGGAAGTTTTATATCAGCGCACACTCCGCTGCAGAGTGAAAATCTCATTACTGTCCATTCCGTTCAACTACTCTTCCAAGTCCTTTGCTGTCTCTGACAGAATTACAATGTCATCGGCGAACCTCAAAGTTTTTATTTCTTCTCCATGGCTTTTAATACCTACTCCGAATTTTTCTTTTGTTTCCTTCACTGCTTGCTCAGTATACAGATTGAATAACATCGGGGAGAGGCTACAACCCTGTCTCACTCCCTTCCCAACCACTGCTTCCCTTTCATGCCCCTCGACTCTTATAACTGCCATCTGCTATCTGTACAAATTGTAAATAGCCATTCGCTCCCTGTATTTTACCCCTGCCACCTTCAGAATTTGAAAGAGAGTATTCCAATCAACATTGTCAAAAGCTTTCTCTAAGTCTACAAATGCTAGAAACGTAGGTTTGCCCTTCCTTAATCTAGCGTCTTGATAAGTCGTAGGGTCAGTATTGCCTCACGTGTTCCAACATTTCTACGGAATCCAAACTGATCTTCCCCGAGGTCGGCTTCTACCAGTTTTTCCATTCGACTGTAAAGAATTCGCGTTACTATTTTGCAGCTGTGACTTATTAAACTGATAGTTCGGTGCCGGCCGCGGTGGTCGTGCGGTTCTAGGCGCTCCAGTCCGGAGCCGCGCTGCTGCTACGGTCGCAGGTTCGAATCCTGCCTCGGGCATGGATGTGTGTGATGTCCTTAGGTTAGTTAGGTTTAATTAGTTCTAAGTTCTAGGGGACTGATGACCACAGCAGTTGAGTCCCATAGTGCTCAGTGCCATTTGAACCATTTGATAGTTCGGTAATTTTCACATCTGTCAACACCTGCTTTCTTTGGGATTGGAATTATTATATTCTTCTTGAAGTCTGAGGGTATTTCGCCTGTCTCATACATCTTGCTCATCAGATGGTAGAGTTTTGTCTGGACTGACTCTCCCAAGGCCATCAGTAGTTCCAATGGAATGTTGTCTAATCTCGGGGCCTTGTTTCGACTCAGGTCTTTCAGTGCTCTGTCAAACTCTTCACGCAGTATCGTATCTCCCATTTCATCTCCATCTACATCCTCTTCCATTTCCATAATATTGTCCTCAAGTACATCGCCCTTGTATAGGCCCTCTATATACTCCTTCCACCTTTCTGCTTTCCCTTCTTTGCTTAGAACTGGGTTTCCATCTGAGCTCTTGATATTCATAGAAGTGGTTCTCTTTTCTCCAAAGGTATCTTTAATTTTCCTGTATGTAGTATCTAACTTACCCCTAGAGAGATAAGCCTCTACATCCTCACACTTGTCCTCTAGTCATCCCTGCTTAGCCATTTTGCACTTCCTGTCGAGCTCATTTTTGAGACGTTTGTTTTTCTTTTTGCATGCTACATTTACTGCATTTTTATATTTTCTCCTTTCATCAATTAAATTCAATATTTCTTCTGTTACCCAAGGATTTCTACTAGCCCTCGTCGTTTTACCTACTTGACCGTCTGCTGCCTTCACTACGTCATCCCTCAGAGCTACCCATTCTTCTTCTACTGTATGTCTTTTCCCCATTCCTGTCAATTATTCCCTTATGCTCTCCCTAAAACTCTGTACAACCTCTGGTTTAGTCAGTTTATCCAGGTCCCATTTCCTTAAATTCCCACCTTTCTGCAGTTTCTTCAGTTTTAATCTACTTGTATTATGTAGTAATAATTATTACGATAATTATCACAACTATTAATAATATTATTGTTTATTATTATGGATCGTTATCTAGAGTGACGTTCAATATTTGTTCATATAAACAAGAGCAAAAACGGAAAAAGAAAAAGTATCAATTCATATTGGCCACAGAGGCGAGCATATTGCCTGCTCATAAGTCATTCCTCAAAATTAGCCGTTAGTTGGCAACTGCCTGCGTTGAAGGTTTCATCGATATGGGAATCTGAAACCAAGCAACCAATACCTCAAAACAGTTAAGTTATAACATCAAACTTGTTTCGCAATTTTGTAGTAATTACGTAAAGTGAGGACTTACCTAATATCGGAGGGTCTCAAAACCACACAAAACCTGACAGTGGGATTCAAGTGGCCATTATGCTCCCTCTTGCCCTACTCGGAGCACGTTTTTGGCCAATGAGACAGGTAACTGACAGATACTTAGAACAACAAACTTCATCGTGTTTATGTAACACGTTTGAGGCACTCCTGTAGCATTTGGTCTTTATAGTGCCAATACAGCGACTTTCAAATGTGCTAATCAACCCGTGTGCCTTCGTAGGTTCGTTCATGTACACAAACTTTTACGTTCTCATGAAGAGTTAAGAGGCGTGAGACTGGAAAATTATACACCCACTGACGTAGTGAACAGGCACCTCCATTAAGAGTGCAGCATAAATCTTTCTGCTGCAGCTACAAACAGGTACACAGCAGAGTACGTTTGAAAACCCTCTCGTGAAGTTATCGATCTCATAAAGAACTTGCTATTAAACACTTTGCTATTACACATTGGTTTGTCGATCTTTAGCATATTATCATTTCTTAGAATCATAATTAGTTTTGAGTGCCTATGCTACTTTTCTAACATTTCTTCGTAGTATTTTATTTTATTATTACACTCAAGAACAAATGAATGATCGAGGTCTCGGAAGAACTTAGTTTCAAAACAACAATGGTAGAATTAGAGACGCTAAACGACATTATACAGCAAGTATGAATGAAAGGGACGTAACACTCTTCCTCTAAGGTTCCGGATCAAATGAATTAAAACTTGTGAATTAAAATGAGGTTTGTCGAAGAAGAGCTCATACTAATCATCGATGATGTTCGTCCATTAACGGTGTAATTCATTTCGTCACGCAACTTCTGCCGTCTAATTCTGCACTTCCGTAAGAACGACGTTAGCTGAAGAAGTGCATAAAGTATCCCGAATATATTTTGTAGGTTTTCAAGACTCAAGCAGCAACTACAGGGTAATACGGATATATAGGAATTGAACAGACGCAGAGGTATTCGTCAAACATGTTTCACCATACTCGTAATCGTTTATCATCCCGTTGTTATAAAAAGCTGAAGTGACAGTGACATCGTAATAATTATCCGAGATGATGATTTTTAATGAATATCAAGAAATTTCTAAAACTGTTTCAAAATTTCATTATTTCGTTGAAGAACTTTTCGATCTCTAGCTTTACTATTTGTGAAACTCTAGTGTTTATATTTCACTTCACAAGTTTCTAAGAAATTCTTCCGTCATTGGAATAAAATAGCTTTTAGTGACTTAATGTACACTCCTGGAAATTGAAATAAGAACACCGTGAATTCATTGTCCCAGGAAGGGGAAACTTTATTGACACATTCCTGGGGTCAGATACATCACACGATCACACTGACAGAACCACAGGCACATAGACACAGGCAACAGAGCATGCACAATGTCGGCACTAGTACAGTGTATATCCACCTTTCGCAGCAATGCAGGCTGCTATTCTCCCATGGAGACGATCGTAGAGATGCTGGATGTAGTCCTCTGGAACGGCTTGCCATGCCATTTCCACCTGGCGCCTCAGTTGGACCAGCGTTCGTGCTGGACGTGCAGACCGCGTGAGACGACGCTTCATCCAGTCCCAAACATGCTCAATGGGGGACAGATCCGGAGATCTTGCTGGCCAGAGTAGTTGACTTACACCTTCTAGAGCACGTTGGGTGGCACGGGATACATGCAGAGGTGCATTGTCCTGTGGGAACAGCAAGTTCCCTTGCCGGTCTAGGAATGGTAGAACGATGGGTTCGATGACGGTTTGGATGTACCGTGCACTATTCAGTGTCCCCTCGACGATCACCAGTGGTGTACTGCCAGTGTAGGAGATCGCTCCCCACACCATGATGCCGGGTGTTGGCCCTGTGTGCCTCGGTCGTATGCAGTCCTGATTGTGGCGCTCACCTGCACGGCGCCAAACACGCATACGACCATCATTGGCACCAAGGCAGAAGCGACTCTCATCGCTGAAGACGACACGTCTCCATTCGTCCCTCCATTCACGCCTGTCGCGACACCACTGGAGGCGGGCTGCACGATGTTGGGGCGTGAGCGGAAGACGGCCTAACGGTGTGCGGGACCGTAGCCCAGCTTCATGGAGACGGTTGCGAATGGTCCTCGCCGATACCCCAGGAGCAACAGTGTCCCTAATTTGTTGGGAAGTGGCGGTGCGGTCCCCTACGGCACTGCGTAGGATCCTACGGTCTTGGCGTGCATCCGTGCGTCGCTGCGGTCCGGTCCCAGGTCGACGGGCACGTGCACCTTCCGCCGACCACTGGCGACAACATCGATGTACTGTGGAGACCTCACGCCCCACGTGTTGAGCAATTCGGCGGTACGTCCACCCGGCCTCCCGCATGCCCACTATACGCCCTCGCTCAAAGTCCGTCAACTGCACATACGGTTCACGTCCACGCTGTCGCGGCATGCTACCAGTGTTAAAGACTGCGATGGAGCTCCGTATGCCACGGCAAACTGGCTGACACTGACGGCGGCGGTGCACAAATGCTGCGCAGCTAGCGCCATTCGAAGGCCAACACCGCGGTTCCTGGTGTGTCCGCTGTGCTGTGCGTGTGATCATTGCTTGTACAGCCCTCTCGCAGTGTCCGGAGCAAGTATGGTGGGTCTGACACACCGGTGTCAATGTGTTCTTTTTTCCATTTCCAGGAGTGTATATGAACAATCTTGGCAATTTTTAATCATCGCCTGTTTCATGCACATGTTTTAGTGTATTTTTTCCAATAGGTTCTTTTCGGGTGTAAGTGTTTTGTTGTCCTTTCGATTTATTTCAAAAAATGAATACTGATCGATGCTTTTAATAGGAAAGAAGTAATCTTTACTGCTTTCGTTCGCGGAAGTCAAGGTATCGCTTTCTTTTGGTGGTGACTGGTATGTCGAATGAGTCCACATGTCTGTCTTAAAGTTTCTTGACAAGATGTAAGCTTCTATTATTAGTACTAGTGGCAAAAACAACGGCTAAACGGCTATTTATCTTCTGGTAAACCTTCCGGGATGTAAGGTCGTGGTCCATGAAACTCTTCAGCTCCTAACGTTTCGTCCAGAGCTGCGCTGGACATCTTCAGAGGGGTGTTTCTCCTCCGGTGAGTCTTGCCGACCGGCAAGACTCACCGGAGGAGAAACACCCCTCTGAAGATGTCCAGCGCAGCTCTGGACGAAACGTTAGGAGCTGAAGAGTTTCATGGACCACGACCTTACATCCCGGAAGGTTTACCAGAAGATACGTCATCCGGTCGTGAAAGCCTTCATACTATAAACGGCTATTTGATGGCCACAGTGTAGAACGGCCTACCCAGAGCTTTTTCTTCCCATAGGGGCATACTCTGTGTTTCGCGTGGCGCATCCATGTTGGTAGCGTCTATTTACCGTTGCTGTCTTACAATTTTTAATCACCTACTTGTCTATTTTTATTTTCGTATGGTACTCAGAAAAAAATACTTTCTCTTTCAACAGTTCGTTTGGCTGTATGCTGAGTGTATTTCTGTTCCCTTGACAATAACTACATAATTAAATCTTATATTTCCTCACATACATTACATATAAAATAAAATAACGTTTGATGCACGTATCACATTTATGCAAGCATCCAAAGTATAAGCTACAAATGTCGATCACAGGCACCAGCAGACAGTATTCTAAGAAAGTAACGCATTCACTGGAACTGATGTTTACACACAAACACTGCGATGTCTACTGAATATCTTACAGCCAAATTAGAACAGTTTAATGAGTCTTCTGTTTTTTTGTCAATGAATTGTATCACATAAGAGAGTGAAATCTCATTTAACTTTTTCTCAGTTACCGGAAGACCATGGTAGAAAATACTACTGCAGAAAAGAAAAGAGTAGTACCGAAGTGCGGTTTCTGAATACAATTCAACGTTGAGCACGATGATAAAGATCATACGTGCACATCACACGAACACCCAGAACATCATCACGCCCCCTACCCCTCTCCCTCCCATCTCCTTCCCTTCACATCACCCCCCCCCCCTCAATACAGCCAATCTCAATGCAGTATTTTTAAAATGGAGAAGCTAATCACCCCGTAGCCCTTATTGCCCGAAAGTATCTTAACTATCGGACTCTTTTTTCGTCAAGTTCTAAAGCTTTGGTCCAAAATTTGGAGAAAGAGTGTATATTGTACTACTTACACATATAAAATACGGCAGCACACACACGCACACACACACACACACACATACACACAGGCCTAACAGCACTTGTGAATGAATGCCTGTAGTTTGATATCTGTACTATACATGCTGCAAGAAAGAGTGAACGCACATCAGAATTGTTCTATGACTTTTGTCAAGTTTGAGAACATTAATTTCACATCTAAAACGACTGAAAAATGTGTCTTATCATAATATGCAAGTATAATTTCGGGTAGTAAACTATAATTATAATCTTGCACCAAAAATAGAATTGTATCATTTTTCAAATCACGTAAGATTTCAAGTGCAAAACACATATGGCATTACGGTCGTATATTAATTCTTCTATCACACGTAAAACAGTCTTGTATATTGGTGCTATTGATAAAATTTAGAAGATTGAGCAGCACTTGTGGATGACTTGCGTTTGATTGTTGTACCACACTTTGCAAGCACAATGGACCTTCAAATTAAATGTTTCCACATCTGACCCATCTGTATTAATTATCAAGATACATGTAGCTCATTCATTACTGAAATAAAATACGTGTTAGTAGATCAGCATAGTTGGAAATTTGCAGCATGCATTAAATTAAAAGAAAAGGCTGATTGTAAAACATTGCAAAAGACATGTGGGCACTACTGCTGATCTACGTTACAGAGTAGTGTGCACTTGTCGATGAGAATTACCAAAGTAATCGGTTTTATTCCCACAATTAAATTCGTTTGAATCTCATTTCTAAAACCAATTTCAAAGTTAACTAAACATTATAGTGATCCCATGGTAGGGTATTTACCACGTCTTTCAGTTCAAAGTGTTGTCGTCTGCTGTCACACACGTCCAGTGTGTAAGGACCGTTATTTGCCATCTGTGCTTTGTTCAGTATGAAATACTGCTAGCAGCAGTCAGCTGGACATAAAAAGTCTGAAACTACGTATTTTTCCATTCTTTTATTGTTACAACAATATGGTTGTCATTTTGTCATTATCAAAACCCATTAGTTTGTTTGCACAGAACACAGCACTCCAGCGTGGCATGAGGGCAGCAGCTAACATTGTACTGCTTCCATCCATGACTTAAGAGAACTACTGCACATGTATTTTGCAGATGAGCTGACCTATTGTGATGAATTCTTAACATTATGACATTCTCTGTACGCACTATTTACTTAATGTGTTTGTACACAGGTTTTGTTGTAATTGTTAGAGACCTTGATTTACTGTTGGAACAGGACATGGATGCATTCTGTGATGTAGTGTTGCCTCTGCAGTGGCAGCTACAATTCACAGGATGTCCTTCCAACCTGTCATACCTGTTGTCACTCAACTATGCAATGACACAATCACAACAACAACTGTCTCTCGCGCAAAGAGCACGTAATTGAATGCTGGCAGAACTGCTGCACCAGGGTACAGAGGTGATTCACGACCTACTATAACCTGAGCAACAGTAGCAGCCTTCTGCAACAACCGAGCGAGGTGGCGCAGTGGTTAGACACTGGACTCGCATTCGGGAGGACGACGGTTCAATCCCGCGTCCGGCCATCCAGATTTAGGTTTTCCGTGATTTCCCTAAATCGGTCCAGGCAAATACCGGGATGGTTCCTTTCAAAGGGCACGGCCGACTTCCTTCCCCGTCCTTCCCTAATCCGATGAGACCGATGACCTCGCTGTCTGGTCTCCTTCCCCAAACCAACTAACCTTCGGCAACAAGACAGGACAGTTTATTTGGACTGTCAAGTAACGAGGAGGAATATAGCATGATAATGCGTGGCTGTTGCTCGAAATGGAAAAAAGAACACATTGACACCGGTGTGTCAGACCCACCATACTCGCTCCGGACACTGCGAGAGGGCTGTACAAGCAATGATCACACGCACGGCACAGCGGACACACCAGGAACCGCGGTGTTGGCCGTCGAATGGCGCTAGCTGCGCAGCATTTGTGCACCGCCGCCGTCAGTGTCAGCCAGTTTGCCGTGGCATACGGAGCTCCATCGCAGTCTTTAACACTGGTAGCATGCCGCGACAGCGTGGACGTGAACCGTATGTGCAGTTGACGGACTTTGAGCGAGGGCGTATAGTGGGCATGCGGAAGGCCGGGTGGACGTACCGCCGAATTGCTCAACACGTGGGGCGTGAGGTCTCCACAGCACATCGATGTTGTCGCCAGTGGTCGGCGGAAGGTGCACGTGCCCGTCGATCTGGGACCGGACCGCAGCGACGCACGGATGCATGCCAAGACCGTAGGATCCTACGCAGTGCCGTAGGGGACCGCACGCCACTTCCCAGCAAATTAGGGACACTGTTGCTCCTGGGGTATCGGCGAGGACCATTCGCAACCGTCTCCATGAAGCTGGGCTACGGTCCCGCACACCGTTAGGCCGTCTTCCGCTCACGCCCCAACATCGTGCAGCCCGCCTCCAGTGGTGTCGCGACAGGCGTGAATGGAGGGACGAATGGAGACGTGTCGTCTTCAGCGATGAGAGTCGCTTCTGCCTTGGTGCCAATGATGGTCGTATGCGTGTTTGGCGCCGTGCAGGTGAGCGCCACAATCAGGACTGCATACGACCGAGGCACACAGGGCCAACATCCGGCATCATGGTGTGGGGAGCGATCTCCTACACTGGCCGTACACCACTGGTGATCGTCGAGGGGACACTGAATAGTGCACGGTACATCCAAACCGTCATCGAACCCATCGTTCTACCATTCCTAGACCGGCAAGGGAACTTGCCGTTCCAACAGGACAATGCACGTCCGCATGTATCCCGTGCCACCCAACATGCTCTAGAAGGTGTAAGTCAACTACCCTGGCCAGCAAGATCTCCGGATCTGTCCCCCATTGAGCATGTTTGGGACTGGATGAAGCGTCGTCTCACGCGGTCTGCACGTCCAGCACGAACGCTGGTCCAACTGAGGCGCCAGGTGGAAATGGCATGGCAAGCCGTTCCACAGGACTACATCCAGCATCTCTACGATCGTCTCCATGGGAGAATAGCAGCCTGCATTGCTGCGAAAGGTGGATATACACTGTACTAGTGCCGACATTGTGCATGCTCTGTTGCCTGTGTCTATGTGCCTGTGGTTCTGTCAGTGTGATCATGTGATGTATCTGACCCCAGGAATGTGTCAATAAAGTTTCCCCTTCCTGGGACAATGAATTCACGGTGTTCTTATTTCAATTTCCAGGAGTGTATATAAATCTCTTTTTCTGAACTCTATCAAGTAATAGCACCACTCACAAATGCAATACATAAAGCGCTAGCAGTTGGCCTTACAGCAGCTGAATCTTGCAACTGTCATCAGGTTTTTAAATTGATAGAAAATTTGTAGAAATGATTACACAGTTGGGAAATTGGTGGGACACCAAACCCGGAAAATGGTGAAATTGGTGCTTTGGTAGGACACTAAATCCGGAAATTGGCAAATTGGTAGGACACCATTTCTGAAAACTGGTATAACTGGTTGTACAATTGGCAGTTTGGTGGACACCAAACTGGGAAACTGGTAAACAGGCTGTATAATTGGTAATTGTCCACACATACGTTACATACATCACAATTACAGCACATAAGCTTGCATTACACCACAATTAAGCCACAATTATGCCAACATAGGATTCATTCATGCCACAAGTCTCCCCACTCACACTGTATATACACTGCACATGTACTATACGTATGGTACATTGTACATACATCACAGTAAGGTACTTCAACAGTGTTAGAATAATGTATAACATAGTTTGTGAAAATGTTAGTCAAATGGCAATTAGAAATTATGATGTGTGGTGTGTGTGTGCGTGTGTGTGTGTGTGTGTGTTTTGACTCTACAAAAAGTGTTAGTACTCTAGGCGAACTGTGTGTGAGACTGAACCTAGAAATGGTAGCCAGTTTTAACATTATTAATGGCTTTTGTCCCTTGCAACCAAGTACTGAACATTTTCTGTAGGCTCTCTACAAATGACAGAACTGTATAGAAACTTTATATTAATTGTTTAGGTGTTGTGAATGTGTATTAGAGATCATGTATATTGGAGTATTTTGCGACATACATGTTGATTGTGCAGCTCTAATATTTGCTCTTCCTACAAACATGCCTATCTACCAAGACGATGACTGCTAAAAGTATTGACTAAGTGCTTTTGCAAACTTCAGCTTTTCAGGACGAACTGCTGTCTACTGCCATATGTAAACTAGAGTCTATGCTACTACACAAGTGCTATACTGAAGCAGCAGGAGATATATATATAATTTTTTGCGCTATACAGTCAGGCAATGTTATTTTGTAAATCTTCAGAAATAAAAGAATCGATGTATCACTCACAAACTGTTATCCACCCATCTATAGCTTTAATTATTTAATGAGGAAATGGAGGCACTTTTGTACCATGCCTTGCAGCACATGGTTGATCTCTTTCATATGTTACGCTACTATTTGTAACGGTATGATCGTATATATGGGAGAAAGAAGTTATTATAATACTGCAATGCAGGTGCACCATAAATGATGTCAGCATGTCCACAGTCTCTTTTGTCGACTGTGATGAGCTGTAAACCGTGGAGGAATACGTCAAAATGCAAGCATGAAAAATTTGTAGACTTAGCTGCCTGACCATAAGATAACTCATCTCCTTTTGAGCAAATGTATGGCTACCTTTACCATGATCAGGGTCATTGCCTCGACTATAATGTGCTGTAGAAAGAAAGGCCAACTTTCTCTACCCACCAAAGAGTTGATGTGTTCTCTGTAAGCACTACAAAGCATGACCACTGCCCATCTTTTACATCATCAACCAGTAAAGCGATACCTACAGCAAAAAAACTCCACGTTTCTGCAATGTGTTTCACCCTGCCATGTGACGCTCTCACACAATTTTTAGGACTATGTTGTCGTGGTGACGTCATAATCGCCTCACCAGCAAAAATTGCCAGGTGAATTAACCCCTGCAGATGGGACTCAATATGGGTAAGCAAAACATCATTTTATAATGCTTTTTCCCGAGAATACTGGAATAACGCGCATCCTACATGCACGTACATGTCAGCACCATATCTTAACAAATACCTTTAAATGAAAATAGAGAGCCTATACAACAAAAGGCTGTCACACAACTGGTGAGCTCTGTACTGACTGCATTTCACCAGACACTGCAGTCTCCCTGCTCGTCTCAACTAACTAACTATGCCACATGCACACAGATATGTTACTAGCCTTAACAATATGCCTCAGATACTACATGTGGCTGGGGCAATTCTTGACGCATTGCCCTCTCGCTCTAACTTAGCGATATGCAAATCACATAAACTATCAATATCAACGATGTAACTACATCTACTGTTCGATGCAGAAGGCCTTCGATATGCACACAAAGTGCGGAATAGTGGTTCATCGTATGCAGATCACATAAACTATGTGTATCAAGATATTTATGTGAAAATTAAACCTATTGCTTGAACTGAAAAGTTTGTGATTTGCACGTAAAGTACAGAATAGTAGTTCATAGTATGCTGTGGGGATAGTGCTGCATCACAGTCCACATGAAACACAAATACTCTGTGGCATGTTTGTTGAAGCAGATAGCGATTCTGTCCAATATCTGTTGTTTGGACATATGTGTACGTAAACAATGGACTAGTTTACCATC
The DNA here is from genome assembly GCF_021461385.2 of Schistocerca piceifrons. Taxonomy (NCBI): domain Eukaryota; kingdom Metazoa; phylum Arthropoda; class Insecta; order Orthoptera; family Acrididae; genus Schistocerca; species Schistocerca piceifrons. Next base: position 836,552,663 of record NC_060149.1, read on the forward strand.
AGCACAGTAAAAGAGTTTCTCATCATATTTTCTCTAGATAACTGTACCGCACATCCATTAATCTAACCTGGTAAGTGTTCCAGGTTGATGAACAGTTCCCATATTTTGCACATAACACAGCACGAAAATGCAAAGCATGTTACGCAGGTGATACATAATTGCACATTGACTCGAACGTGATGGGCAATCGCGGGTATTTTCATATTAGCACATTGTGGTGGAGCTGTAGCTCATTTACACATACAGTATTATCTGTTGTAGTGTGAGAGCACTAAGCTAACATGTCGAAAAGAGGTTTTATGGGCATGTAACCAGTTTACGAACTCTTGATAGAAAAGTATTAAGTGTTCTTGACACATTGACTCCTTTGCTAGAATCGCAGTTGGGTCTCTAGAGATGTAAAACTATTCTTCACATTCCCATGTCATGCAGACAAGGACTCTTAATAGATAACGCGAAGGACAATCAAACAATTTAAAGTCAGAGAAGGTAAAATAATCTATACAAATATTAAGTGAAAGTCTGAATCTGAAATAGCTGTTTATTGCGTGATCACTGTATGACGACTAGTTTCATACCTTGGAGGTATGTCTTCGGGTCATATCTTCATACAGAATAAAACTACGTAGGTAAGTAAAAGCACCAGTAGTCAACATAACCTACTGAACAAAGTAGACACTAAAGCGATGGACTCACAAAACAAACTCTTCATGTACCACGAATTTCGTGGTACAATTGTGCCTAAAAACGAAGTATTAAAGTAAACACAATCCTCGGGAGTCGTTAACATACCATAATATATTGGCATGCATCAAATAGAACTACACGTTGCAGAGCTAGTCACACACTGAGTACTGTGAAGCCAAGCACTTGCCACCCATCGCGAGTTGAACATCGTGACATCTAGCGGCAGAAACTAAATTAAAAGGACACCCAGATTCAGTACAGGGGACAGAAAATATAACCATTCCACTCATGAGAGGTAAGATACAATTAAAATTACTTAAAGACAAAGAGACTGAACTACATACTTCCATCCAGAACAAGATGATAGAACTCGACTGGAGTCCTAGTCCTTGATGGCAAAATATATTAAACCAATAAAAATATAAAAAATATATAAAAAGATGTGTGACATATAAAAATATAAAAACAGAACATCTAGAATGGTGCCAAGGAATGCTAGATCAATTTTTTAAACAATCCAAATTAACATGGAGAATATACAGACCATATGATGGATCTTATTTAACACTGTGCTAGACGTCACGATTTTCAACCTGTGAAGGGAGGCACATGCTCGGCTTCACAGTACTCAGTGTGTGCCCAGCACTGTCATGTGTCGTTCTATTTGATGCATGATAGTATAGTTTAGTATGTTGACGACTCCGAAAGACTGTGTGTCTTTTAATTCTTTGTTGCTCCCACAGGTTTTGACAATGGTAAGTTTCTTCTCTTTTATGTTCTACCGACACTGCGAGCTGTATTTTAATTTACGTTACGGTCATTCTGCAATGTTTTGTGCTCATAGGTTTTATCCTATCATACGTGAATTGTCATGTGTTGTCTGGGCTCGTCTTATGACTGTGTTTTGTAGATGTATTAGTGACCATGCATTGATCGTATCGGATGCCTATCTGCTGTTTCATCCAAGGTTTCGCCGAGGAGTGACACGTTTTTTACGTGCACTTTTACCTTGACACATCTAGTATTACTATTGTGAGTGTACTTCGTTTGGCAGGTTAAGTTGACTACTAGTGCTTATGTAGTTTTATTCTATATGCAGATATGACATGAAGATACACCTCCAGGGTATGACACCGGTTGTCATACAGTGACAACACAATAAACAGCTGAAACAGATTTGGACTTTCACTTAATGTTAATACAGACTCTTTATCATTTATGATTGTAAATTGTTTGATTGTCCTTCACATTATGTACAAGTTTTTTAGCTGTAGTTGCCTGACCTTTAAGGTCACTTGCACTCTTAATACAGATTGTCCTTATTCTTAACACTAATAAAGGAAGCCGCTGGGAAGGTGGTGCTTTTGCAGGCTGTAATAGCTGCAAACAGCCATACGTTCGAGTGTCGGTTGAAAATGTCGGAATTGATACCGTTTACTGCATTGAGAGAAACATGAAAAATTTGTTTCACACGCTCCATTCACATCTGGATCTGCTTACAGTAGTTGATTACACAGAATCCAAATGTGGTAAATTACATGTTGCACACCTACTCATGTGCGCAGAAGTAATGGTTTAGCAAAAGAATTGATACCTGCTAGTTTATGCCAAAATGGAATATTAAAGCTGGGAATAGAACGGATCGTGTGTCTGAACCTGTGCAGTGACCTATAAACATTATGTTATGACGTGTTGCACTGTAATCTGTGTAATCACTTCCTCATAGCATCAGTCAACGAATAACGGAACAGCTACTGTGTGGCATTTAACTGTGTTCTCCATTTTGTTTACTAGGGTAATACACCCTGAGCAATATTAATGTGTTATGTATACGAAAAAGAAAACTGAGAAAGGAGACCATCAAAGTCAAGAAACTAGAAACTGGAGTATATGATGCAGACAACTGCTATGAAGGAAAAATATAAACTGCAATTGGGAAAAGAAGACGGACAAGCCCCAGTAAGGCTCGTTGTCTCGATGACAGTAACTAAGGGAATGCAAATAATAGTTGTACACCTCCAGAGACTCAGCTGTCTTACTGATGACGCTATAGATACACCAAGGAGTTAACATGTCGAGCAGACATGACGCATCCCATTGTCATGATGTGTATTTTCTATGTGTTAGCTAAGTGCTCTGCCACTACAACAGATAAAATTACTTGTGTAAATTTTCGAGCTCACTATCCTTATGTCAATATGGGTCCAATTATCTATAATCTATAATTATTTACTACTTGCATAACATGTTTTGGATTTTCGTTGTGTTACTGCAAAATATGGGAATTGTTCATAAGCCTGGGACACTTCTCATGTTAGAGTAATAGATATGGGGTATTATTATTACAAGAAAATATGAGGGATGCCTGTTTTACTATGGGAATGTTAAAATAGCCCAGTGTTTACATATACATATGTTCCACTACAACTATCAGGCTATAACACTTGCTAATTGCTCAGAAGTGTCACAAAGTCTTCGTGTTTTATATGGACTGTGATGCAACACCATCTCAACAGCATACAATGAACCACTATTCCGCACTTTGTGTGCATATCGAAGGCATTCTGCATCCAGCAGTAGATGTAGTTGTATCATGCATGTCTTGATATTGATAGTTTGTGTGATTTGCGCATCGCTAAACTGGAATGTGAGTGCACTGTGTCAAGAGGAATGCTGGCCACACATGGTATCTGACAGACATCGTCAAGGCTAGTGGCAACTCTTTGTGTATCCGGCAAAGCTGGCGATATGCGAGAGGTTGGGGTACACAGTGTATAGGTGACTAGCTGCACAGCATCTCAGCGTTTTATAGTCACTCTATGTTAATTTACAGGTATGAATTAATAAATGGTGTTGACACACAGGGTCTTCTGGGGGCTAAAATGAATTATAAAATGGAATTTTTCTTGCCCATCTAGAGGGCTATGTGCAGGAGGTAGATCAGCTGGCAGTTTTGGTGGGTGAGGTGATGATGCCATCGACAGTGTGTGACCCACGCATCTGGTGGGAGTGTAACGTCACAGGATGAATCACATTACAGATAAATGGTGCTTTTCCACTCTATTTATCGATTTACTGAGCAATAAAGCAAACTATGGACAGTAGTCACGCTTTGTAATGCTTACAGACAACACATCGAATATTTGTTGTTGTTGTTGTGGTCTTCAGTCCTGAGACTGGTTTGATGCAGCTCTCCGTGCAACCCTATCCTGTGCAAGCTTCTTCATCTCCCAGTACTTACTGCAACCCACATCCTTCTGAAGCTGATTAGTGTATTCATCTCTTGGTCTCCCTCTACGGTTTTTACCCTCCACGCTGCCCTCCAATGCTCAATTTGTGATCCCTTGATGCCTCAAAACATGTCCTACTAACCAGTCCCTTCTTTTTGTCAAGTTGTGCCACAAACTCCTCTTCTCCCCAATTCTATTCAATACTTCCTCATTAGTTATGTGATCTACCCATCTAATTTTCAGCATTCTTCTGTAGCAACACATTTCGCAAGCTTCTATTCTCTTCTTGTCCAAACTATTTATAGTCCATGTTTCACTTCCATACATGGCTACACTCCATATAAATACTTTCAGATACGACTTCCTGAAACATATATCAGTACTCGATGTTAACAAATCTCTCTTCTTCAGAAACGCTTTCCTTGCCATTGCCAGTCTACATTTTATATCCTCTCTACTTCGACCATCATCAGTTATTTTGCTCCCCAAATAGCAAAACTCCTTTACTACTTTAAGTGTCTCATTTCCTAATCTAATTCCCTCAGCATCACCCGACTTAATTCGACTACATTCCATTATCCTCGTTTTGCTTTTGTTGATGTTCATCTTATATCCTCCTTTCAAGGCACTGTCCATTCCGTTCAACTGCTCTTCCAAGTCGTTTGCTGTCTCTGATAGAATTACAATGTCATCGGCGAATCTCACAGTTTTTATTTCTTCTCCATGGATTTTAATACCTACTCCGAATTTTTCTTTAGTTTCCTTTACTGTTTGCTCAATATACAGATTGAATAGCGTCGGGGAGAGGCTGCAACCCTGTCTCACCCCCTTTCCCACCGCTGCTTCCCTTTCATGTCCCTCGACTCCTATAACTACCATCTGGTTTCTGTACAAATTGTAAATAGCCTTTCGCTCCCTGTATTTTACCCCTGCCACCTTTAGAATTTGAAAGAGAGTATTCCAATCAACGTTGTCAAAAGCTTTCTCTAAGTCTACAAATGCTGGAAAGGTAGATTTGTCTTTCCTTAATCTTTCTTCTAAGATAAGTCGTAAGGTCATTATTGCCTCACGTGTTCCAATATTTCTACGGAATCCAAACTGATCTTCCCCGAGGTCGGCTTCTACCAGTTTTTCCATTCGCCTGTAAAGAATTCGCGTCAGTATTTTGCAGCCGTGACTTATTAAACTGATAGTTCGGTAATTTTCACATCTGTCAACACCTGCTTTCTTTGGGATTGGAATTATTATATTCTTCTTGAAGTCTGAGGGTATTTCGCCTGTCTCATACATCTTGCTCACCAGATGGTAGAGTTTTGTTATGCCTGGCTCTCCCGAGGCTGTCAGTAGTTCTAATGGAATGTTGTCTACTCCGGGGGCCTCGTTTCGGCTCAGGTCTTTCAGTGCTCTGTCAAACTCTTCACGCAGTATCGTATCTCGCATTTCATCTCCATCTACATCCTCTTCCATTTCCATAATATTGTCCTCAAGAACATTGCCCTTGTATAGACCCTCTATATACTCCTTCCACCTTTCTGCTTTCCCTTCTTTGCTTAGAACTGGGTTTCCATCTGTGCCCTTGATATTCATACAAGTGGTTCTGTTTTCTCCAAAGGTCTGTTTAATTTTCCTGTAGGCAGTATCTATCTTACCCCTAGTGAGATAAGCCTCTACATCCTTACATTTGTCCTCTAGCCATCCCTGCTTAGCCATTTTGCACTTCCTGCCGATCTCATTTTTGAGACGTCTGTATTCCTTTTTGCCTGCTTCATTTACTGGATTTTTATATTTTTTCCTTTCATCAATTAAATTCAATATTTCTTCTACACACATATACATACACACACACACACACACACACACACACACACACACACACACACACACACACGTTAATATTTACCATCTTTTGTGGAATATTCTACGACGTGACAAACACTGCAATATAAAAGATTCTCGCCTTGCCATTTTATTAACTCTACCTGTCACTACACGACGTAGGAATCGCAGTAGTTCAGCAATCATTAATCCACAGTACTCAAATATTAATGTATATATGCTTGCACGGAAATGGATACATTTGCATATCTCCAATTTTTTTTTTAGTTGCTACATCTGAAATTTTGCCTATTCTACAAATATTACCAGTTTCCGATTTGGCGTTCTACCAAACTGCAAATTTTATAGAGAATTTCACCAGTTACCGGATTTGTTGCTGCTCAGCTTACATATTTACAGACTATGTAATTATTTAATTATATTTAAACTATCGAAGTAACTTACTGTGTTGTATGAACGACATATGTATTGTGTGTGTGTGGGGGGGGGGGGGGGGGCGGGTGGCTTACGTGATGTGTATGTATTTGATGCATAAATTAGGCGTATGTGTGGCGTAAGTGGGGCATGTGTGTGGCGTAAATGAGGCTTCATTGTTGTGTAATTGAGGCATATGTGGTGTAATTGCGCTGTATGCATTGTATTTATATCGTTACAACGCTAAATTACTGATAATACAGCCAGTTTACCAACGTCTAGATTTAGTGTCCTCCCAAATTCCCGATTTTACAACAAGTTCAACTAGTTTCCAGATGTGGAGTCCTACCAATTTCCAGTTTTGGCGCCCTGCCAAATTGCCAATTCTACAAGTATTGCTACCAGTTTCCTAAAATTAAAAACGAGATACAGCATCCAACAGACTTAGCTGCTGGAAGATCAACTGCTAGAACTTCCTAACCTGCTAGTGTGTGTGCTGTTATTGGTTGACAGAGGTGAAAAAGTAAAAACTACAATTTATATGCAGTTGAAAAAGTAATAAATATATATTACAATCGACAACTACAGTAATAGCCACTCATTCGAGATTATTTGGCAGGCCAAATAAACTGTCCTGTCTTGACGTAGAAAGCTGCTGCTGTGGCCCAGACAATGACATGTCGTGGAAAACTCCGTGTCCTGGTCCACTAATCCTGCCATCATTCGATTAGAAGTTCTTTGGACTATTATGTTTGCTGCTGTTGATGTGCCATTGCATCGTTGAGTGACAACGTGTCCGATAGGTCAGGAAGACTTCCTGTGGCTAGTGCCTGCCACAGCTGAGGCAATACAACATCATAGAACATAGCCACATCCTGGTCCAGCGCTAGATCATGTTCTATAACAATAATAACAAAACCTAAGTATACACAGGTTAATTGTATACTGTTTGCGGACAATGACACACTGTCACTAATTTGTCACTATAGGTCATCGCACTCGTAAAATACACATACAGTAGTTTCCTAACTCATGGATGGAAGCAGTACAATGTTCGCTGCTGTCCACGCACCACATTGGATTGCTGCGGAATGTGCAGATTGGTGTGTTTTGTTAATAGTAACCATACTGTTGTAGCAAGAAAAGAATTGATTAACATGTACTGCCATACTTCTTCTGTTCAGCTGATTGATGCTCGTGCCATTTTATACTGGAGAAATTGCAGACAGCAAATGATGCCGCTCATGGAATGGAGTTATAAGAGATTAAAACTGCTCGACTGGTGAGAGGCTGAACTCGAACAAAATTGGCAGACAGAATGATGACGTCGACCAGTGCCCCCAGTGGAAGTGGAGGGGTGGTGGCGACGACCTTCATAGGGTATAGATGTAATGATGTCATAGCCTTGTTGGAATTTTCCAGATGCAATGGTATCAGTGATGCATCTGTCAGTGAAATACAACAAGAACAATAGGCTGTTTTCCCGTGTTAAAAGTATGGTTCGGATTGTTGTTATTCTCGTTGGTTATAACATTGAAATAGCATTTACAGGCAATAATCTCACAAATTATGTGTTATTTTTACCTAATTAAAGTTTAAAAAATCATTAAATATCAGGATCTGGTCACGTGATCGAAACCGCTATGTTATTGGCTGATGCTCTCGTGACGTCGCATACTAAGAGTAAGACGAAGCTACACATGTTATTGGAGCGTAAACCGCAGTTATGAGTTGTTTACGTACTTTTTCTGCAAACAGTTAAGCTATTTAGTGTTGGAAACGCAATTGCAACTTTTAAGTAACAATACAAAGGAGTTTTGTGAACGCTGACAGTGGAAGCCATGCGAAAGTTGATGCGTGTATGCTCTACCCATTTAGAGTGGCGATATGTGCAACGACGGACATTGAAGAACTTTAACAAATGCGTCCGCATATTATAACTATATTGTCGATTATCAGTCATGAGCTACGACCCAAATTACATTAAAATTAGTCTTGGCGAAACTTAGTGCTGATTTCCTCTGCAAGACACTAAGCGGGTACACCGTACTCGGCAAGCGGTTGGTGGCGCAACGGATAGGGCATTGGGCTAAGAATAAAGAGGTCAAATGTTCGAATCCCGGATAAACCACACATTTTAAATGCTTTACACGAAATACGAACATAGCGTTAGAAGGAACTGATTGCAGCAGACATTTCGACTGTGGGATGTTTTATATGTGGCTTCACGTTAATCTTGATCTGAAAAATGGACGACAGAGCATAAATGCATTTACTTTGCGAACGAACAATTCAGTTTTTTGGAAACCATTGCTAGTAAAGAAGATATCACCATTTCTCTTGCATTTGGATTATGTTTTATTGGCTCGAGTGATGTGGAAATGAGCACAGACATTTGGAGGAGAAGGGCTCAGATATCTGTTTATCACCATATTCATTTACGCCATAGCGTCCCTAAATTATTTTTCGTGAATTCTTGGGTGATTCCTTTAAAACGACTACAGGCTGTTTCAGGCACCATCTATGTGCAATCCACACTTGTGTACCGCTTCCAGTTATCTCGTTGTCGACAGTTCTTTATACCTGAGTGTCACTTATTTCCATCCTTTTCTTTCAAGCTTAACATGAGGTAACATGGAGCTAGAGATGCCTGAATATAAATTGTAGGCAACAACTGCTTCATCTGCATTTCGATCTATTTGACCTAAGACAAAATGCAAAATCAAATTCAGTAGGATCAGTTTCTTGGTTCGCGCATTATTTGCCTTTCATTACTAATTTCGTTCTTCTAGAGAGAGCATCTACAGACTTGTGGGTGGAAATTACAGTTCACTCTGAATATCAGAAAAGTGAAACAAGTGTAATGGACTGTAGTCGAATTAAATGATCTAATGCAGACGAAATTACATTATGAAATTAAACACCGGTATTAGTAGGTGAGTTTTGCTATCGCTTATCGAGTAGAGAAGATAAAATATATGAAATGACAATAGCAGGAAACGTGTTTCTGAAAAAGAGAAATTGGTGAACATTTAATACAAATTTAAATGTTAGAAAGTATTTTCTGATGGTATTTGTGTGATGTATAGCATTGCAAGAAAGTGAAACGTGGGTATAAACAGATCAGACAAGAATAAAACAGCATCTTTTTAAATGTGCCTCTATAGAGAAATGTTGAAGATTAGATGCGTAGATCGTACCACAAATGAAGGTAAAATTAACCTAAATGGAGAGAAAAGAAATTTACGTCATGACTTGGCTATAAAAATGCATCGACTGATAGGATAAATGCTGAGGCATGAAGGAATTGTCAGTTTACTAATGGAGGAACAGATGGGAAGCAAAATTTGTAGGTAGGGTCCAAGGCTTGAATATATTAAGTAGAGCAGAGATGGAGAGGACTGCACAAGATATACTGGCGCGGAGAGCTGCATTAACCCCCGCAATACCAGGAAGGGGTGGGGGTGGGGGGGACATTGTGTCCACCTTTTGAAAATATTGTAATCTATTCAGGTACATTATATTTTAAAATTTAGAAAAAAGAATTTGTTGTTTTTAATCACGACTTCTATCAGATTCCGTACATATTTTAAATTTTTCTGTTAAACTTTACCCCAAAATTTAACTCTCGGTAGTAGAAGGGACGTTTCATACTGACTGTCACATTCAATATTTTCAGGTTCAGAACCCTACTTACACATCAATGCTTGTTTAAAAAGTACGAGAACTACCCCCAATCCCCCCCCCCCCCCTTACAGGCCCTTCCTCCTTGGTAGTACACGTTACTGAAAGTACATTGGTATTGCTAAGACTGTGCTAAAAGCTATTTTCAAGTTCTGGACCCTAGTTATACATCACTATCTGTTTCAAAAAAACTGAACTCCGGCCGAACAGACCTTGGAAGGCCCAACGGGATCGACCGGCCGCCGTGTCATCCTCAGCCCACAGGCGTCAATGGATGCGGATATGGAGGGGCATATGGTCAACACAACGCTCTCTCAGTCGTATGTCAGTTTACGAGACCGGAGCCTCTACTTCTCAATCAAGTAACTCTTCAGTTTGCCTCAAGAGGGCTACCTGTTTGAAAGGTGTGTTATTAATAAGAGTCAACAACAGTTAACAAATATGGTTTTTTTCAAATTTTTTCTCTCGTGGGCATAAAGTATCCCCCTCCACTTGGTAATACACTTATTCAAGATACGTTGCTACTGGTCTTCAGTCTTCAGACTTAAGGCCGCAACACCAGCACAGTTATATACCGTAATTTCCACCAACATACATTAAAACACTCTTGTCGGCAGAGTCAAACTAGTAATGAAACAGAAAATAATACGCCCCCTGTAATGGCTTGTCTTTACACATATCCATACTTTGCGAATCTGAATAACGACGAAAGATAATCTCTGAATATGTAAATTGAGGGATGTAGACCTCTTTTTGCATTAATGAAGAAGCAACACTTCCCTACTCAGGCTACTTCAGCGTGTGATGTGGTGTGAGTGAGTGTGTGTGTTTGTGAGTGGATGGGTGGATGGGTGGACTGGTGGATGACTATTGAGTGAGTGGCCGGATGAGTGTGGAGTTTATGTGCCTATGTAGATGTACTGGGTGATCAAAAAGTCAGTACAAATTTGAAAACTGAATAAATCACGGAATAATGTAGATAGAGAAGTACAAATTGACACACATGCTTGGAATGACATGGGGTTTTATTAGAACCAAAAAGATACAAATGTCCGACAGATGGCGCTTCATCTGATCAGAATAGCTATAATTAGCATAACAAAGTAAGACAAAGCAAAGACGATGTTCTTTACAGGAAATGCTCAATATGTCCACCATCATTCCTCAACAATAGCTGTAGTCGAGGAATAATGTTGTGAACAGCACTGTAAATCATGTCCGGAGTTATGGTGAGGCATTGGCGTCGGATGTTGTCTTTCGGCATCCCTAGAGATGTCGGTCGATCAAGATACACTTGCGACTTCAGGTAACCCCAAAGCCAATAATCGCACTGACTGAGGTCTGGGGACCTGGGAGGCCAAGCATGACGAAAGTGGCGGCTGAGCACACGATCATCACCAAACGACGCGCGCAAGAGATCTTTCACGCGTCTACTAATATGGGGGGGGGAGCGCCATCCTGCATACACATCGTACGTTCCAGCAGGTGTTTATCAGCCAGGCTAGGGATGATGCGATTCTGTAACATATCGGCGTACCTCTCACCTGTCACGGGAGCAGTCACTGACGTTTTGCTGTCCAGCGCCATCTATCGGACATTTTGTGAACTTTGTTTTTCTTTTTTTTGGCTCTAATAAAACCCCATGTCATTCCAAGCATCTGTGTCAATTTTTACATTTCTATCTACAGTATTCCGTGGTTTATTACGTTTTCAAATTTATACTGACTTTTTGATCATCCCGGTATGCGTGTGAGGGGGGCGGGGGGGGGGGAGGAGAGGAGGGGGAGGATGGGTGGGTGGACGGGCGAATTGGTGTGTGAGGAGAGGAACGATGAAGACTTACTGGATATGTACTGAGGTGGACCTTTTCACAATGCTACACGTTGTTTCATTTATTAATAGTCTTCATATCTACGCCACAGAGAGTTTGCCTTTCCCATAAGTCCGCGGCGAGCTTTCTCCAGTGACACACGTTCATGCACACGCCGGCCGGCTACTTTCTCTGTAGATTGCTCTGTGTTGTGGGGAGGGGAGAGGCCGGATCTCCGCTGCATAAGCAAATGAGTACTGCCGTGCGAGCAGCGTTCCCGCGACATAGCTATAGCTCTGCCACCTACACAGCGCTCGTCGGTGTGTTGTAGCACGTGAGATCTTGGTTTCTCTCGGCCTATGCAATGTTGAAATAACTTACAGGAATGCAGCTGGGTGACGTTGTCGAAAACAGTCGATATTTCGACAGGAGCACATCCTGTCAATTTCAAGGCAAAACTGTACCAAGTAACCGCTGTACAAGCGCATTTAAAACCTCGGTTTTCAGTGAAACTCCATAAAGACGAAACTCTCGTTCTCTCTCTCTCTCTCTCTCTCTCTCTCTCCCTCACACTCACACACACACACACACACACACACACACACACACACACACACACACTGTGAAAACTAGCGCCATCACAAACCAACGATGAACGACGTCAGAAGTTATCAATTGTGAAATCAATAATCGACGAATGAGGCAGCATAAACTCTGTCCCTCTGTTACAAGAGAGAGAGGGCAGGATTCAATGCAGAATTTAAAAAAAAGTGCTGTATTCTCTTTAGCCGCTTTTATGTCTTCTCGTTGTCTCTGTAGAGCTGTACCATGGGAAGCAAGGATAGGAGGTTGATTGGTGGCCAGTATCCTCGTTCTATAACACAAACTGCACACAATTAATAACTGTGTTCTGTATTCATAAAGAAAGAGCTACTTAACTTTACTTTTCCGTGTGTTGTGGTGCAAGTTCTCTTCTGTATAGTCCACGTAGCCTCACTGCTGTTGAAGTAAGTCCGCTATGTTGCTATGTGCCAGAGGCGAAGTCCGCGGTTCCGTCTCCGTGACACGCTGGAACTCCACGGCGTACAGCCTCAAACTAACTGGCTAAACTAACTAGCTAACTGCCCCCCCTCCCCCCCCCCCCCCCCCGGTCATCGGCGGCGATCCTAAAGACTGGCGGCTGAGAGGGGGGCGCTGGCGGCGTGTTTCCAGAGAGTCTTCTCGTTGGTCGCATCGATACTCTCGCAACCTCTATGCTGCATGGCCTGCTAGCGCCAGCGTACGCCAGCACAAAAACCCACCATCCCTATTCATAAGGTCACTTGCTAACTTAATTTCAACAGCTCCCTTAACAACACTATCCCAACAGCTGGAAGTGTATGCCAGACTCTCCGTGTTGTTTCATTCCGTAGATGACCAGTGACAAGACAACGTCTGATGTAAGCGTGTGTGCCACTTATGCTCAGTACACCAGTCCTCCACAGTCCTGATGGTCTGACATCCCACAACTGTAAGGAACATGGTAGACACTCCCTTCTTGTGGACCTTAGAGAGGCTATACATTTTCGTTCTACTTTGTAGCAAAACACCTTTCTACTCAGTTGAGCCCTATAATAAGTTAGTGTAAGCACCACATTAAGTATTCGGCGGATTTCTCACATCGTTTAGAGGGAATGCATTTGAATGACTCTGATATTCTAGTAAGTTTTGAGGTGGTCTTTCTCTTCACTCGCATTCATCTGTCTGATTCGTTAAGATTGACTGAGGTTAGGTTTGGTGCAGAGTTAAGGAACCCGTTTCGACATGTGTTGACTTCCATTTGCTTTTTATTCAATGACCAGTACTGTGAGTAGGCAGATGGAGTTGCGATAGGAAGGTGGTGCAAAAGGATGGCTGTCTCCCTTCCTGGGTGTGTTGGTCAGGAGGAAAGTGAATGGAACGTTGGGACATGCCGTTTATAGGAAGCCTACTCACCCTGACTTGTATGTGCAGTCTGACAGTTGTCACCATCCGGCTCAACGTGAGGGGTTACTTCGTACCTTGCTTCACAGGGCCCATGTCATCTCGTACCCTGCAGTTTTTCACCTGAATCAGCCTGTCTCGAAGTCACCTTTCGTCAGAATAGTTATAGTGAAGGACAGATTAGACGTGCATTGCGCTATCGTCCAACTTCGCACTGGGTGAGTGATGATAACACCGAGATGGTACCAAAGTATACGACCTTTTTGCCTTACGCAGCGAGCATTTCGAACAGGATTGGTCGTATCTTGCGGAAATATGATATGAAGTGCGTTTTTCTACCACCATCTAAGATCAGGGTCCTTGTAGGTTCTGTCAAGGACGCTCTTGGTTTGCCTAAGGTGAGTGCCCACCCTCATCCCTACAGTTGTGGCATGTCATATGTTGGTCAGACCATCCGGGCTGTGGAGGACCGGTGAACTGAGCTGATGTAAAATATCTGGGAGTATGCGTACGGAACGATTTCAAGTGCAATGATCACATAAAATTAATTGTTGGTAAGGCGGGTGCCAGGTTGAGATTCATTGGGAGAGTCCTTAGAAAATGTAGTCCATCAACAAAGGAGGTGGTTTAGAAAACACTCGTTCGACCTATGCTTGAGTATTGCTCATCAGTGTGGGATTCGTACCAGGTCGGGTTGACGGAGGAGATAGAGAAGATCCAAAGAACAGCGGCGCGTTTCGTCACAGGGTTATTTGGTAAGCGTGATAGCGTTACGGAGATGTTTAGCAAACTCAAGTGGCAGACTCTGCAGGAGAGGCGCTCAGCATCGCGGTGTAGCTTGCTCGCCAGGTTTCGAGAGGGTGCGTTTCTGGATGAGGTATCGAATATATTGCTCCCCACTACTTATACCTCCCGAGGAGATCACGAATGTAAAATTAGAGAGATTCGAGGGCGCACGGAGGCTTCCCGGCAGTCGTTCTTCCCGCGAACCATACGCGACTGAAACAGGAAAGGGAGGTAATGACAGTGGCAAGTAAAGTGTCCTCCGCCACACACCGTTGGGTGGCTTGCGGATTATAAATGTAGATGTAGATGTAGAAGCTGCACACACGCTTATAACAGCCGAGCAAATCCGCCATTGCAGAACAATGTCTTGGCACCAGTCAACCTATGGAATATAACAACACGGAGATTCTGGCACACACTTCCAGCTATTGGCATAATGTTTCTAAGGAAGCTATAAAATTAAATTAGCAAGTGACCTTATGAATAGAGACGGTGGTTTTTGTTTAAATTCTGAATGGAATCGTGCTCTCTCACTTGTAACAGAGGAAGAGAGTTAATGCAACCTCAGCCATTGATCATTAATTTCACAATCGGTAACTTTTGACGACGGTCAACTTTGGTTTGTCATGGCGCTAGTGTTTAAGGTGTGTGTGTGTGTGTGTGTGTGTGTGTGTGTGTGTGTGTGTGTGTGAGAGAGAGAGAGAGAGAGAGAGAAACAGAGACTTGTTTTTAAGGAGTTCATCTGAAAGCTGATGTTTTAAATTCGCTTGCACACCGGCACTTGCAGTTTTACCTTGAAAATAGCAGGATGTGCTCCTGTCGAAATATCGGCGGTTGTCGACGACGTCACTGGCTGCATTCTCGTAAGTTAATTGAACAGTGGAGTAACCTCTTTCTGCGCTCCTCACTAGCTGCTTGATGTCCTGACAAACCTCGTGTTCTCATTCACGCATCCAATAACACCTCGTCGAATTAAAATGTGAGACAAATTAATCTTACGATTACCACTCAAATGGCCTTACATTTTATCGCTAACGGGCGAAAGATACTATAGCAAAAATACCTCTGGCTGTAGCAGATCAACTCCGTAGACTGAAACTCATTCTAATCATCGTGCTGTATGTTTCCGTGAATTATCTTGGATATCTCAGAAAGAGGGCCCGGCTGACAGCTTTTCTGAATCTAGTGTACCGTGTGATGCTACTCACAAGTTCTCTTAATGCGAGACTAGCTTATTTCCTTGTCTGAGTTAAACACTTCCGTGGCATGTATTCGTTTCTTGGGAATCACGCGTTAGATTAGTTTTCGAGAAAGTCAGCGGTTTCAAGTTTACTGTAGACTGTAACAGCATATGTCGTTCGCAGTAATCATTCAGAAGCGTAGCAGAAAGTACGAAGTTATTAGTCGCAACACGACGTATATATTAGGAAATTCTTTTCAGCCTCGAGCCCTTCTTCGTTCCTTTCCATGTGAGAGAATTATTGTCAGCTGTATCAGGATATAGAGACTGTCAGTCCAGATCGAAGATTCCCACTCGTGAACAGAATGTACAATAGATTTCCGTGGTAGATTAACAACTGCTGAACATATAGTAGAGGAAATCCTTATCTGATAACTCGTACGGAAAATAAGTTTATTATTTTATGTCAAAATAAGTGTGTGGTCTTCACAAACCATCCATATTATATTTGTGCGCCTATGGGTGACGGGCATAAAAATGAAATCTACTGACATAAGCAATTTTGATAAATAGCATGTCGTTATGGACCGGCGTCTGGGAATTACCATCTCTAAAACGGCGAAACTTGTTTGCTGTTCGTGTGCTACTGTCGTGAATGTTTGTGAAGGGAAGTTGAAGATCGATGAAACGACGAACAGGCGGCAGGGTATTTTTCGTCTACGACTCATCACAGAAAGTCCGAGAATTCGAGGGCGTTCTATGGGAGATCTACAGGAACAAGTGTTTCAGAGCACTCCGTTGAGGCAACGTTATTGAACATAGGATTCCGCAGCAGATGACCCTACGTAATCGTCAATTACGATAGCACTGGGGATGGGATCATAGATACTGCACGTTGGGTCAATGGAAACGTGTCACTTCATCGGAAGGATCATGTTTATAGTGTCGGAAGTCCCATGCGGCTTTTCGCGGATGATGCTGTAGTATACAGAGAAGTTGCAGCATTAGAAAATTGTAGCGAAATGCAGGAAGATCTGCAGCGGATAGGCACTTGGTGCAGGGAGTGGCAACTGACCCTTAACATAGACAAATGTAATGTATTGCGAATACATAGAAAGAAGGATTCTTTATTGTATTATTATATGATAGCGGAACAAACACTGGTAGCAGTTAGTTCTGTAAAATATCTGGGAGTATGCGTGCGGAACGATTTGAAGTGGAATGATCATATAAAATTAATTGTTGGTAAGGCGGGTACCAGGTTGAGATTCATTGGGAGAGTCCTTAGAAAATGTAGTCCATCAACAAAGGAGGTGGTTTACAAAACACTCGTTCAACCTATACTTGAGTATTGCTCATCAGTGTGGGATCCGTACCAGATCGGGTTGACGGAGGAGACAGAGAAGATCCAAAGAAGAGCGGCGCGTTTCGTCACAGGGTTATTTGGTAACCGTGATAGCGTTGCGGAGATGTTTAACAAACTCAAGTGGCAGACTCTACAAGAGAGGCGCTCTGCATCGCGGTGTAGCTTGCTCGCTAGGTTTCGAGAGGGTGCGTTTCTGGATGAGGTATCGAATATATTGTTTCCCCCTACTTATACCTCCCGAGGAGATCACAAATGTAAAATTAGAGAGATTAGAGCGCGCACGGAGGCTTTCAGACAGTCGTTCTTCCCGCGAACCATACGCGACTGGAACAGGAAAGGGAGGTAATGACAGTGGCACGTAAAGTGCCCTCCGCCACACACCGTTAGGTGGCTTGCGGAGTATAAATGTAGATGTAGATGTAGATGTACCTAGACCATAGACGTGACCAAAAGCGCCGACATCTAGGCGAACGATTGCTCGAAAAATGTACTGCACCGCGGACGAAGGCCGGTGGGGGCGATATAATGTTATGGGGGACATTTCCATGGGCTTCCATGAGACATGTGGTGTAATGGAAGGCACCACTAGAGCTGTGTACTACGTGAACATTATTGAGGGCCACCTGAATCCCTTCATGCTTGATATTTTCGCTGACGGCGATGGCATATTCCAGCATATTAACTGTCCATGCCATATCAAAACCGTGCTACACTGGTTTGAGCAGCATGACAGCAAACTCACTTTTCTATATTGTCCACCAAATTAGTTTGATCTGAACCCGATGCCATCCATCTGTGAACTTATCCGGCGCCAGCTCAGTGCCCACAATCCATCGGTCCGTAATTTACGGGAATTGCGTGATTTTCCTTAGATATCTTACCCTACATACTTGCGGAAAACAATCAAGGTCTTTTCTAATTTATGCCACGCAAATTCGCTGCAGTATTATGCTCCAAAGACTAATAATATGCTAAGAAGAAGGAGTTCATGATGTTTTGTTCATTAGTGCAAACTGTTTCATAAATTTGTTAGATCCTTAAACCAGTCATGTATTCTAATTTTAATGCGAGAAACTAAATATAGCTCAGAGATATAAATGAAATATGGCTCTATCACCAGCGCAGGAAAATAGGAATGTGTCGTTCGTATCATCTGGACCAATTGTGTCTCCCTGTACACAGCTGCCTCCTAGTCAAAATTCTGAGCGTATCCCAACGTCTCCGAGCAGAGTATAATTTACGCATCATCCTCATTGGAGTCATATATCAGCTGTGATTAATCCACAAGGCTCTCCTAGAAGACACGGATTCTTGAATTTCATCTCATGCTGAAGATGACTGCTCGTCCAACTGCTACATTCCGTCGAGGAAACCATCATCAACGTCATAATTTTTCAATCTCCAGTTTTCTCACATAAAACGTGCAGTAATTCACAACTTCATTTTGCCAGTCATCTTTCTCAATATCAAACCACATCATTCGTCCTATCGTGATTGTAGTAAATATTTTCCTTCCTCTTCTCCTCCTTATAGACGTCTTCATCTAATGTATTAACACGACTACTAACGTTTGAAATATTTTAGATCCGTTCTCAGCACAATTGATCGTGAGAATATTTAACGGTATGTCCAGAAATCTTGCTACAGAAACTTTACGTTATGATCTAATCATCTCCGTAGTGCGTGAAATTGGTTCTTCAATATTTTTTATTGTTTCCTTATCCCTGTTTCGTCAGTGAAAATGAGGCTGATTGTTTAACGAAATGTACCAGAGCTTGATGGTATCAAGTTCGTGGTCACTCTCTACGCCTTAAGTGCGATCTGTCGGATCTTTATTTATGACAGTTCTGAAAGGTTTTCCGATGCGCATAAGTGGCATGCTAATTAACATTCACAGATACCGTAACATCAACGAGTATTAATAAATGAGTGCTCATATTTTATTGGCAGGTTCTCGGTGGATGATTGTAAAGTTGTATTTTCCATGCGCCTACATTTATTTTGTTTCTTTGATTGTAAAGGATACTGACCAGATCTGTGTGGAGTCCTATGTGATCATATAGTTATTTCAGATGTGAGACAATTGTTTGTGAATACACATTCAGTTTTGTACTTGACTTACAACCCTGGCCATTAAAATTGCTACACCACGAAGATGACGTGCTACAGGAAGAAGATGCTGTGATATGCAAAGGATTAGCTTTTCACAGCATTCACACAAGGTTGGCACCGGTGGCGACACCTAAAACGTGCTGACGTGAGGAAAGTTTGCAACCGATATCTCATACACCAACAGTAGTTGACCGGCGATGCCTGGTGAAACGTTGTTGTGATGCCTCGTGTAAGGAGGAGAAATGTGTACCATCACATTTCCGGCTTTGATAAAGGTCGGATTGTAGCCTATCGCGATTGCGGTTTATCGTATCGCGACATTGCTGCTCGCGTTGGTCGAGATCCAATGACTGTTAGCAGAATATGGAATCGGTGGGTTCAGGAGGGTAATACGGAACGCCATGGTGGATCCCAACGGCCTCGTATCACTAGCAGTCGAGATAACAGGCATCTTATCCGCATGGCTGTAACGGATTGTGGAGCCACGTCTCGATCCCTGAGTCAACAGATGGGGACGTTTGCAATACAACAACCATCTGCACGAACAGACCATGGCTGCGGTTACCCTTGACGCTGCATCACAGACAGGAGCGCCTGCGATGGTGTACTCAACGATGAACTTGGGTGCACGAATGGCAAAACGTCATTTTTTCGGATGAATCCAGGTTCTATTTACAGTATCATGACGGTCGAACATTGGAAGCGTGTATTCGTCATCGCCATACTGGAGTATCACCCAGCGTGATGGTATGGGGTGCCATTGGTTACATGTCTCGGTCACCTCTTGTTCGCATTGACGGCACTTTGAACAGTGGACGTTACATTTCAGATGTGTTACGACCCGTGGCTCCACCCTTCATTCGATCCCTGCGAAACCCTACATTTCAGCTGGATAATGCACGACCGCATGTTGCAGATCCTGTACGTGCATTTCTGGATACAGAAAATGTTCGACTGCTGCCCTGGCCAGCAAATTCTCCAAATCTCTCACCAATTGAAAACGTCTGGTCAATGGTGGCCGAGCAACTGGCTCGTCACAATACGCCACTCACTACTCTTGATAAACTGTGGTATAGTGTTGAAGCTGCATGGGCAGCTGTACCTGTACACGCCATCCAAGCTCTGTCTTACTCAATGCCCAGGCGTATCAAGGCCGTTATTACGGCCAGAGGCGGTTGGTCTGGGTACTGATTTCTCAGGATCTATGCACCCAAATTGCGTGAAAATGTAATCAGATGTCAGTTCCAGTATAATATATTTGTCCAATGACTACCCGTTTATCATCTGCATTTCTTCTTGGTGTAGCAATTTTAATGGGCAGTAGTGTATGGTTCGGATTCAGTATACGATAGCGCTCTGAGAAACAATGCCTCCGAATTTTTTACACGAAAACTCCTAAACCTAATTAAATAAAATAAACTTTATTAACATTCTACCCTTTTATTCTTCAAGTCAACATATCTGAGGCCCTCTGCCGCTAGAAGGTTCCGAATTGTAACGTGTAACATGGCGAAGTGTAGTGTAACTATGTCGATGCGTAAGAAACAGTGTGCTGTAATCGAGTTTCGAATTCGAAGAGGTCGTCCACACCTGGAACCCCGTTTCCTTACCCAAGACAATGCCAGACCACACACGAGTCTGGATATCGCACCACACACGAATGGTGCGATATCTGTAAGAGTCCGACACCTTTGGTTCAATATCATCGCTCATCCTCTAAAGACTCACGATTTGACCCCATCCGATTTTCATCTGCCTCCAAACCTTAAAGAACACCTTCGAGAACTGCACTTTGATAGTTAAGAGGTTATTCCCACTAAGGCGAGATTGTGCCTCTCTGAACAAAGTCAAACATTCTACCGTGACGGATCAACAAACTGGTCTCTGGTTGGGAGAAATGTTTTCGTCGCCAGAGTGACTATGTTGAGAAATAAATGTGTAGAAGTGAAGAATAAAGATCTAGCATGTAATAAAGTCTGTTTTATTTTAAAAGTTTGAAGAGTTTTTACATAAAATATTCGGAGACGTTACTTTTCAGCACACCGTCTTATGTCAACATGCCGCCTAGTAACATTTCAGTTTCTAGCTTTAGCATCCGTGAGTAACAATCTATTTATTTATTTTTGTAAGATTCTCAGGTTTCTAAGTTTCATAAATAACTTTTTTCCTGAAGTCCTTAAAATCTACTGCATTGCAACGATCCCTAGAAAATGTTGTGGCGTTGTGTATCCCGCAAATGCCATAAAACATCATGACAAAGCTTTTTTAATTTTCTGGTTACAATTAACTGTTTCGCAGCCAAGTCATTTCTAATTGAGGAATCATTATGAAGTTTACGATTAGATATTCTATTTTTCACGAATTTATTTGAATAGAAATTATGCTACCAACATATAAGAAACCTGAACTCATCCTTCACAATCGCTTAAACGATTTGAGAGCGGTTGGAAACTAACATTACGGTCTCGTCCCTTGTTCAGAAAAATATGAGAAGAGCAGTGATTGAGTGCGAGAAGTTCTTCTTTGAACTTAATATTACTCTGGAGAACTAATACTGATATACGACAGTTCTAACGTTCAGATAGTTTGTTAAATCTGTTGTCTCCTGACATCCGCCGAAAAAGCCAGTTTCGTATATCTTTGTACTTTCACAAAACCTTAGAAGTTTACCTGCAAAAACTGCCGACAGTGAAATAATCGTTCAAATGTTAGCTGACTTGGAAAGGAATCCCTTGTGCTTCAAAGGTTAAGTTTTCTCAGATCTCACATACTAATATTTCGTCTAATTACGAACTATGATCGGACCGATGAAGTATTAGAGGGGGGGGGGGGGGGGAGAGAAGGGATGGAGGCAGGGAACCACCTACTATGATATTCTTTAGTTTTATATTCTACATTTAACGTTCACAGCTCATTTCTTACTCTTGGGCGAGCTTCATTTTCCTACGCTCTGCCTCCCTTTTAATGATCTAGGAAATTCATTACAAATTTTCTTCTATCCTCGTTTGAAAATTTCTTAATTAAGTATTGAATTTTAATTCCTTTGCGTATGAGGTTCAAAATGAGAATTTTACTTCCCCCTAGAAATGCATCTCTAACTTCTCGCCACATCTCTAGCATTACCTTCAGCGCACTGTTTTCGGGTGATCAGACATTTATTTTTGTTATTCGAGTGAAATATTGGTTTCGAGAAGGGAATCGTGTGTTTTCAGATGTGACGACGGTAGGCTCTTGGTAGATACTAATATTCGTCGTTTACATATTTGTTCGATAACTCTGATACGGCACTACGGTGGGCGCTAATTGACAAATATGCTCTCTAGATTAGGCTAATATAGTAATGGAAACGCCATCACGATTTTCCGCGCCGTTGTACCTATTCATACACAGCAAAGTTAGAACATTTTGACACAGAAACGCAAGTTACATCATGTAACTAATGAAATAAGTATAAGAATGTTCAACATTTGGCTGTCTTAGTTGTTTACCGTTGCTTCGGCCATTTTATTCATCTACATCTACATCTACATGATTACTCTGCTATTCACAATAAAGTGCCTGGCAGAGGGTTCAATGAACCACATTCAAGCTGTCTCTCTACCGTTACACTCTCGAACGGCACGCGAGAAAAACGAGCACTTAAATTTTTCTGTGCGAGCCCTGATTTCTCTTATGTTATCGTGATGATCATTTCTCCCTATGTAGGTGGGTGCCAACAGAATGTTTTCGCAATCGGAGGAGAAAACTGGTGATTGAAATTTCACGAGAAGATCCCGTCGCAACGAAAAACGCCTTTGTTTAAATGATTGTCACTCCAATTCACATATCATGTCAGTGACACTACCTCCCCTATTACGCGATAATACAAAACGAGCTACCCTTCTTTGTACTTTTTCGATGTCATTCGTCAGTCCCACCTGATGCGGATCTCACACCGCACAGCAATACTTCAGAACAGGGCGGACAAGCGTGGTGTAAGCAGTCTCTTTAGTATACCTGTTGCACCTTCTAAGTGTTCTGCCAATGAATCGCAGTGTTTGGTTTGCTCTACCCACAATATTATCTACGTGATCGTTCCAATTTAGGTTATTTGTAACTGTTATCCCTAAGTATTTAGTTGAAATTACAGCCTTCAGATTTGATTGACTTATCGCGTAGTCGAAATTTAGCTGATTTCTTTTAGTACTCATGTGAATATCTTCACACTCTGCTTATTCAGGGTCAATGGCCAATTTTCGCACCATACAGATATCTTATCTAAATCATTTTGCATGTCGTTTTAGTCACCCGATGTCTTTACAAGACGGTAAATGACAGCATCATCTGCAAACAGTCTAAGACGGCTACTCAGATTCTCTCCTATGTCGTTAATTTAGATCAGGAACAATAGAGGACCTATAACACTTCCTTGGGGAACGCCGGGTATTACTTCTGTTTTACTCGATGACTTTCCGTCTATTACTACGAACTGTGACCTTTCTGTAAGGAAATCACTAATCCAGTCGCACAACTGAGGCGATACTCCGTAAGCACGCAGTTTGGTTAGAAGACGCTTGTGAGGAACGGTGTCGAAAGCCTTCTGGAAATCTAACAATATGGAATCAATTTGACATCCCCTATCGATAGCACTTATTACTTCATGAGTATATTGAGCTAGTTGTGTTTCACAAGAACGATATTTTCTGAAACCATGCTGACTATGTGACAATAAATGTTTTCTTCGAGGTACTTCATAATGTTCGTATACAGACTTTAGTAATATAGGCCTGTAATTCAGCTGATTACACCTACTTCTCATTTTGGGTACGGTGTGACTTGAGCAATTTTCCACTCTTTAGGTAAGGATCTTTCAATTGTAAGTATGGAGCTATTTTATCAGCATACTCTGAGAGGAACCTGACTGGTATACAATCTGGACCGGAGGCCATGCCTTTATTAAGTGATTTAAGCTGCTTCGTTACTCCGAGGACATCTGCTGCTATGTTTCTCATCTTGACAGTTGTTCTTGATTGGATTTCAGGAACATCTACTTCGTCTTCTTTGGTGAAGGAGTTTCGGTAAAACCTGTTTAATAACTCTACTTTAGTGGCACTGTCATCAGTGACTTCACCGTTGTTATCGCGCAGTGAAGGTATTGATTGGGTCTTGCCACTGGTGTGCTTTATGTATGACCAGAATACCTTTGGGTATTTGCCAGATTTCGAGACAGAATTTCGTTGTGGAAACTATTAAAAGCATCTCGCATTGAAATACGTGCCATATTTCGAACTTCTGTGAAAGTTTGCCAATCTTGGGGATTTCGCATTCGTTTAAATTTTGCATGCTTTTTTCGTTGTTTCTGCAACAACGATCTGACCCGTTTTGTGTACCAGGGGGGATCAGTACCATCACTTATTAATTTATGCTGTATATATCTGTCAATTGCTGTCGATACTATCTCTTTGAAAACATTCCACAACTTTTCTACACTTACATGATCACATCGGAAGGAGTAAAGACTGTCTCGTAAATAGGCGTAAAGAGCATTTTTATCAGCTTTTTTAAAATAGATATGCTTTGCGTTTCTTTTTGATGGTTGTAGGTGTTACGGCATTCAGCCTAGCAGCAACTGCCTTGTGTCCGCTAATCCCTGTATTCGTCACAGTACTCACTATTTCTCCGGGATTATTTGTTGCAAAAAGTCAAGTATGCTTTCGCAACCATTTACGCTTCGAGTGGGCTCGTGAACTAATTGTTCAAAACAATTTTCTGAGAAAGCATTCAGTACAATTTCGGATGACGTTTTATGCCTGCCGCCGGCTTTAAACGTACAATATTCATAAGAATATTTTGTGACAACTTGAGTTGAGTGAGTTGTAGTAACACTGCTCAACATTTTATATTTGAGGGTGTCGGAGTTCTGTTATAGAATGTTTAAACTAGGAGGCAAAGAAACGAGACGTCGGCTTCGCAGACATTTTTTCCTTGAGTTCCACCGTGATTATTTTTGTCCCTCAGACAGACTGTAAGCACTTATTTAAAAATACTCGAGGAGTGCTCCACCCCTTCGCCACACATCATCTTCCCCTGCAGCCAGCACGTCATGTAGCCTCATTGAGCACAACGCCTCGCACCCCTTTCATCTTTTTATATCTCTGATTAGGAGTGACTGAATATCCTCCACAAATTCTTAAAATAGCGACATCTACAGTGAAATTAAACCGTAAGTACTTCGCTTTAGTCAGCAGTTTGAAATTTGTAGATATTTGGAAATTTTGAAATTTGTGGTAAGGTCTTATGGTACCAAATTGCTGAGGTCATCTGTCCCTAAGCTTACACACTACTTAATCTAACTTAAACCTACTTACGCTAAGGACACACACACACCTAGGACCGAGGGAGGACTCGAACATCCAACGGGGGGAAACGAGCGAACCGTGACAAGACGGCCAAGACCGCGCGGCTGTAGATATTTTCTAGATTTTGTATATATTTACATTGTTCTAAACTTGTGTTCCATCCCAAATTTATAATGATGTCAGAAGGTACCACAGGGATATTAACTCTGCAGCTGACGTGGACATATCAGTCAAAGACTGTTGTTTAAGAACGAAATTAATAGGTTCCAGAAAGGTACCAACACACCGAAACAGCAGTTAGTGTTGTTCTGCGAGCCTGTAATGAACTTTATCATTATTGCTACAGAACAGTTTTACAGGATTCATCGTATTTTTTCGGAACCAACGAACCTCATAGTACGAAGAGTGTTCACTAAATAATGTAAGACATTTTTTCTCGGTCATCTTCGGTTGAAAAGATTCTTAATTTGTTGCTGGAAATCGCAGAATATTACCACTTATACCCCTATAGTTTTATGAAGTTACGATACGTAGCGGCTCTACAAGTAGGTTTCAAAATTGCGACAGAGATGCGTTCCACGCCGAGAGCTGCCATTGAGCTTCTGTTGGCGAAAAACAAGGGCATCGCAGAAATTCATAGGCGCTCGCAGATTGTCGACGGAGACTTGGCAGTGAAGAAAACCGAGGTGAGTTGTTGGACGAAGCGTTCGTAATCACCGCAATAAGGTCGCGCGAACCTGTGCGATATCTCGGGTGCGGGCTGGCCGCACACAGCCCTGCTACACTCAGGAAACTGAAGAAACGACTTCAGCGTGTTTGTCGCCATAAAAATGCAAACGGACTTCTCCTCCAGGACAATGCAAGGCCTCACCCAAGTCTGCGCACTAGAGAGTAGTTCACAAAGCTTCATTGGAGGGTTCTTTCTCATCCACCCTACAGCCCGGATCTCCCACCTACGGATTTCCATGTGTTTGGTCAAATGAAGGATGCACTCCGCTGTAAGGAGTACGTGGACGATGGGGAGGAATGCAGCAGGACGTTGGCTGCGATGTGTACCAGTAGAGTGGCACCATGACGGCGCACAGGCGCTCACAATAAGATGGTGTACGGCCGTCGTATTGAACGGAGATTATGTTGAAAAGTAGGGTTTTGTACTCAAAAGAGTGGGGAATAATTTGGTGCATAGGAATCCGGAATAAAACCAACCTGTTTCTATAAAAAATGTATTGCATTATTTATTGAATGCCCCTAGTGTATCTTTGAGAAAAGATGCAATTGCTTCTTCGCTAATGAATGTAAAGTCTGCATTGGAATATGCGCAGATGAATCTAACTTTTCATTTGTATAAACATATATTGAACATGACGAGCCTCTTGCATGGGAAATTGCTTCTGCGTTAAGCTGTTTAGTGATATTTATTTGAATTCTGAAGCGAACAACTATCATCATCTACCGATTCTTTTCATATTTTATTTTTATATCTGTCAGTGAAAGCCTGAACTGCTCCATATTCACCATCCATGATGTTTTTGTTGTGGTCTTCAATTCGAAGACGTGTTTGATGCAGCTCTTTGGGCTGTGCGAGTGTTTTCATCTCCAAATAACTATTGCAGCCTACGCCCATATAAATCTGCTTTCTGTATTCATCACTTGGCCTCCCTCTACAATTTTTACTCCATTTCTCTCACACGTCCCTCCATTACCAAAATGACGATTTCTTCATACCTCAGAATACATCCTATCAACCGATCCATTTTTAGCCGTTTTGCACCGTTAATTTCTTTTCTCCCCAAGTCTGTTCAGTATCTCCTCACCAGCTATTCGGTCGATCTATCCACCTAATCTTCAGCAATCTTCTGTGGTACCACGTTTCAAAAGTAACAATTCTCTTCTAGTCTGACCTGGTTGTGGTCCACATTTCATTTCTGTACAAGGCTAGAATTCAGACGAATGCCTTGAGAAAAGACTCCATAATACTTAATTTTATATTAAATGTTAACAAATCCCTTTTTCTCAATTATATGTTCCATACTTTAGCCAGTCTGCATTTTATATCCTCGCAAGTTTAGCCACTATCAGTCACTTAGGTGCCCAAATTTCGAGACTCATCTATTGCTTTTAGTGTCTCGTTTACTAATCTAATCCCTTCAGTATTGCCTGATTTAATTCGACTGTATCCCATTACTCTTGTTTTACTTTTGCTCATGTTCATTTTATAACCTCTTTCCAAGACACTATCAATTCCACTGAACTGTTCTTCCAAGTCCTTTACTGTCTCTTGACAGAATTATAAAGTCATCGTCCAACCTCAGAGTTTTATTTCTTCTTTCTGATTTTTACTTTTTTCTCCACACTTGTATTTCGTTTTTTTTGCTGCTTGTTTACTGTACAGATGTCTCACTCCTCACAGAGACACTAGTCCTCTTCAATGTCCTTTGGCTCTTATAACTACAGTTTTTTTTTTCTTTTTACAAATTGTAAGTAACGTTTCGCTCTGTGTGTTTTACTTTGCTACCTTCAGAATTTCAAATATTGTGTTCCATTCTAAATGTATAGAAGCTATAACAGTAGACCTGTCTTTCTTCAATTTGTCTTTTAAGATAATTCGTAGGGTCAGTATTGGCTCGTGTGCTCCTACATTTCTCTGGATCCCAAACTGACCTTTCCCGAGGTTGACTTCTACATGTATCTCCATTCTTGTGTAAGTAATCCTTTTCAGTATTTTGCAAGCATGACTTATTAAACTGAGAGTTTGGAAATATTCACACATGTCAGCAGCTGACTTCCTTGGAATTGGGATTATTATATTGTTGTTTAAATCTCAGGGAATTTCGTCTGTCCCATATTTCCTGTGCACCAGGTGAATAGTTTTTCCATGGCTGGTTCTCCCAAGGATACCAGTAATACTTAGAGAATATCATCTGTTCCAGGGACCTTGTTTCAGGTTAGATCATTCAACGCTCTGTCAAATTCTTCTCGCAGTGTTATAACTCCTAGCTCCTTTCCATCTACTCCCTCTTCTTTTTCTATAGTATTGTCTTTAAGTGCGTTTCCCTTGTGTAGCCCTTCTATATACAACTTCCTTCCCCTTCTTTTGCGCCTGTTGAATTTCAGTCCCACATCACAATTAAATTTTCGCCTGCCTTCAACTCTGTGAATAATTTCGCCATAGATATTCGTCCATAATCGTTGTGATGTTGAATTTGCTTTATAGTCTGTATCGTTGGCTTTCGATGAGCATATTTTTCCATTTAATTTTTTCGGTAGGACACCTATTTATTTTCTTGTGTAGTCGTTATTTGTTTTATATAATCTCTTAGAAACTTTTAGCGACCTGAGGAAGTTTGTTTCTAGTGTTTGTGAATGCGCAAAATTTTCTTCCTTCTAAAACAACACAATAACTGGCATCAGCTTGTAGAGTTTCACTAAGGCTTCATTTTTCTCTTTCTTTTGCAGAGATTTTGTAATTGTGCTGTATCTTCGCCGGTGGGTGTCATTCCCGTCTGGTCTATTTTCTTTTTCCCCGTATCACAACATAACCACAGTACTGATGAAAGTCATGTAGCGCCGTAGTGTCTTTTCTCCAACTAAACATATACTTAGCAGCCTTGTAGCTGTTTATATCTGTAGTCTAATCACACGCAGGTGGGCGCGTGCGCGTGATCACACACACACACACACACACACACACACACACACACACACACACACACACTTCGTAGAACTCTATCCCAAAATTTATTGGCGCTGGGTGGAACTAACTTCCCTAACAACATTTGAAAGCTTATTTCTGCTAAAAATTACGGTGGTTTTATTAATTAATTTTCAAAATCCATTTACCCATAAAATCTAGTGTAGTTAAAAAAGGCATTAGAACCATTAACTGAATGGAGAAAGTTACAGGGTTAACCCAAAGTCCTCCGACAAAACTTCGTAAGTGGTTGAAGTATATTTTGTGAGTATTTTGTTACAATATAGCTGTGGTCATTGTTCTTTACATGGTAATGAAGTGACTGTGTTTCATGCAAAGCAATACAGTTATAACTGGTAGAATTCAACCGTATTGCATCGTTTCTAAAATAAAACAGAAGAAAAACGCAGCACATGGTAACTAGTGTTACATTAAAGTCGTCCACTGGTGTCAGTGGCAGTCCAGTGTCACACATCACACTACACCAGGCCGCGTCTTGCTGATCTGCTGTGGGCTCCAAGAGTGTCAAGTCAATGCTTCTGCGAATGTCAGTGGCTTATCGTGTACCGAAGTGTCCGCGGTATTAAAGCGTAAGCACAGCTAATGGCTCAACCGTAATGCTGTTGTGTCGATCACTTACTTTTCCTCATTTCCTAAATTCCTGATACGTGATACAATACGCTTTGCCTCACAGGTCGCGCACTGAGTGTTATAAACTCCCGATCCTTCCAACTTTTTCATCCTTTACAGAATTGATGCTTCGCGTTACACCTCACTAGATTATTTCCCTGGAACGCTATTTTAACATCGTGAAGCTTAAAAATGTTCGCGCTCTTTTGTGAGAATGTTTCATAATACGGAATAGTGACCCTTTTCATTTTTTCTTCATTAAAGTTATTCTTTCGTTTTTTTTTTACCTTTGCGCAGCAATGAATTAACCGTAACTGCTTTATAACAGTTGCTAACCGCTATTTCCTTAATGATGTTTATTTCCGTCTTCCTATCCATCAATCTCCTGAAGTGATTAATTCACTTTGTTACGTCTGCATATTACAGGTTTTTTCACTGTTGTGAAAGTATTTTGCAGATGTGCAGATGTGCAGAATTACTATGCTGTAGCTTCCGTCACAGCGAGAACAGCTGAGTATAGCGTCGTTGTGCTGTGTTCAGTAAACCCGGACACGAGGTGTATATTGGCAAACTCATCGTCCGTATATCTATCCATACTGCATTATATCACTGTTAACGTGCAGCTAACAGTGCCCTAAAAAACCGTAACATACCCGAAACAGGACCGAGCAGTACTGAATGCAAGCTTGAGGGCGAAACGTTAAGTGAGCCTTACTGTTGTCAACTCCAATTACCATGAGTTAATGGAAGAAATATGCTTCTGAACAAGACACAAAACGCATACTATCGACAACTGCAATGTTGCTGAGCTATTTTCAGCGCAATACACATACAAATATAAATGACGGCAAGAAATCAAACGAAATTTAATTACTCTGGTACGGAGATCATGGGTATCCTTAAAAAGAGTGCCCGCATCTCGTGGTCGTGCGGTAGCGTTCTCGCTTCCCACGCCCGGGTTCCCGGGTTCGATCCCCGGCGGAGTCAGGGATTTTCTCTGCCTCGTAATGGCTGGGTGTTGTGTGCTGTCCTTAGGTTAGTTAGGTTTAAGTAGTTCTAAGTTCTAGGGGACTGATGACCATAGATGTTAAGTCCCATAGTGCTCAGAGCCATTTGAACCTTAAAAAGAGTACTCAGAAAAAAATCCCGAACAACCTTTGAAATTTAATCGGTTGGGTTCGGTTTCAGCCTATGTTGTACCAAGCATTTCACGTACGAATATATTAAAAAGCAAATATAACAAGGAGCCTGTCTCTTAAGAGCCTTTCGTTTCATTACGGTCAGTGGCTGCCCTGGTGAGCCATGAATTGTCTTGGTCGCGAGATTGGCGGCAGGGCAGCCACGCTCTGTGACAGTGCCATTCTGTATGCCGCTATCACTCTCGCATTTGCTCAGCTGCGTTCAGACATATACCGAGTCTGTGCTGCAGTTGTGAATGGCCCCATTTATGCCGAACTTCCACGGTAACCACGCGTGCTCACAAGGCAACTCTGTCTCAAGGGTATTGGCGGCAAACCCTACCGCTCCGTCCATACTTTGGCACCAACATCCACTAAATGGAAAAATAAATATAAAGGTTTTTGTTAAGATATTCTACTAATCTGTAACGTGTTATTTCATCATTATCTCTGAAAATCTTCTCTTCCCACCTTGTGTTACACACAACCTTTCCTTCTGCGAATATAGTGACTCATAATTTTAGCGTACCATATAAACCTATTGCACACTTTATACAATCTGTATAAATCCTTAAGATCACGTAAATCTCAAAGAAAGAATATAATTTGAATAAAATTCCAAAACTCCTACTTATTTATGTGAATTATTGTCCGCCTATTGTGCAGATAACTGTTATTTACAAAACCTCAGACACGTTTCAGCGCCTTTACATCATCATCAGTGAGTACTTTTACGTCTAAAGCAGGTCATGTCTGTTGTGGATGTTGGTTCTGTAGAACCCTCCTTACATTACTGTGCACCGATGGCTTGTCGTCTGCAACTAAATGATGTTTTTGTGAGTTTGGTTGGCTTTTTGTATAAACATAGATTCACTGTGCGAAAATATTTCGCGAATATGTTTTGCGATTACTTACAGTTATTTGCGAAGTACGTGTTCATATCCACATATTCCACTATAGGGGAAATCGATACCGAAACACGGTACATGTTTTTGAGTGCAAAGGTGTGGATTTTGCAATTTGCATTCTACAGAACGGAATAAAAGCGAACAGTGACGACAGCACAAAGGTGCTGAAACATATCTGTGCATTCATAACTAACAATTGTTTGCATAATAGGAAGACCTGAATTCATATAATATAGTCTGCAAACACGGCTGCTGCTTGAGCTTCACAACCAAACGATCGTATCCATGAATATATGGAGTTTTCAAGAACACGCATCAGAACACTCTACAGATCATCAATGGGTACGACGCTGGATACATATTCAACTGATACCCAGTTCGAATACCCTGCAGGCCTTCCTGAATAACAGTGGCTTGATGACTTAAGTCCTACACGGGATTGACACCTTATGCAAGGCGATGGGAAGTTTTCGTTCTACCGACATTGTTCAGCTCAACTATTGCTCCATCGATAATGACCACAGTGCCCATGGAATGAAAATCCTATACTGTCCTTTTTCAACATATTCTTGAACGTAATTTACTTAGATTGCCATTAATGTTATAAACATTAAGATTCCAGATGTAAAATCGGTAAACCAAAAAGACCATACATTGAAACTATTTGGAAGAAAAGGGGAGTTGTTGTTGTTGTTGTGGTCTTCAGTCCTGAGACTGGTTTGATGCAGCTCTCCATGCTACTCTATCCTGTGCAAGCTTTTTCATCTCCCAGTACCTACTGCAACCTACATCCTTCTGAATCTGCTTAGTGTATTCATCTCTTGGTCTCCCTCTACGATTTTTACCCTCCACGCTGCCCTCCAATACTAAACTGGTGATCCCTTGATGCCTCAGAACATGTCCTATCAACTGATCCCTTCTTCTGGTCAAGTTGTGCCACAAACTTCTCTTCTCCCCAATCCTATTCAATACTTCCTCATTAGTTATGTGATCTACCCATCTAATCTTCAGCATTCTTCTGTAGCACCACATTTCGAAAGCTTCTATTCTCTTCTTGTCCAAACTATTTATCGTCCATGTTTCACTTCCATACATGGCTACACTCCATACGAATACTTTCAGAAATGACTTCCTGACACTTAAATCAATACTGGATGTTAACAAATTTCTCTTTTTCAGAAACGCTTTCCTTGCCATTGCCAGCCTACATTTTATATCCTCTCTACTTCGACCATCACCAGTTATTTTGCTCCCCAAATAGCAAAACTCCTTTACTACTTTAAGTGCCTCATTTCCTAATCTAATTCCCTCAGCATCACCCGACTTAATTAGACTACATTCCATTATCCTTGTTTTGCTTTTGTTGATGTTCATCTTATATCCTCCTTTCAAGACACTGTCCATTCCATTCAACTGCTCTTCCAAGTCCTTTGCTGTCTCTGACAGAATTACGATGCCATCGGCGAACCTCAAAGTTTTTATTTCTTCTCCATGAATTTTAATACCTACTCCGAATTTTTCTTTTGTTTCCTTTACTGCTTGCTCAATATACAGATTGAATAACATCGGGGAGAGGCTGCAACCCTGTCTTACTCCCTTCCCAACCACTGCTTCCCTTTCATGTCCCTCGACTCTTATAACTGCCATCTGGTTTCTGTACAAATTGTAAATAGCCTTTCGCTCCCTGTATTTTACCCCTGCCACCTTTAGAATTTGAAAGAGAGTATTCCAGTCAACATTGTCAAAAGCTTTCTCTAAGTCTACAAATGCTAGAAACGTAGGTTTGCCTTTCCTTAATCTTTCTTCTAAGACAAGTCGTAAGGTCAGTATTGCCTCACGTGTTCTAGTGTTTCTACGGAATCCAAACTGATCTTTCCCGAGGTTGGCTTCTACTAGTTTTTCCATTCGTCTGTAAAGAATTCGTGTTAGTATTTTGCAGCTGTGGCTTATTAAGCTGATAGTTCGGTAATTTTCACATCTGTCAACACCTGCTTTCTTTGGGATTGGAATTATTATATTCTTCTTGAAGTCTGAGGGTATTTCGCCTGTTTCATACATCTTGCTCACCAGATGGTAGAGTTTTGTTATGCCTGGCTCTCCCGAGGCTGTCAGTAGTTCCAATGGAATGTTGTCTACTCCGGGGGCCTCGTTTCGGCTCAGGTCTTTCAGTGCTCTGTGAAACTCTTCACGCATCTCCCATTTCATCTTCATCTACATCGTCTTCCATTTCCATAATATTGTCCTCAAGAACATTGCCCTTGTATAGACCCTCTATATACTCCTTCCACCTTTCTGCTTTCCCTTCTTTGCTTAGAACTGGGTTTCCATCTGTGCCCTTGATATTCATACAAGTGGTTCTGTTTTCTCCAAAGGTCTGTTTAATTTTCCTGTAGGCAGTATCTATCTTACCCCTAGTGAGATAAGCCTCTACATCCTTACATTTGTCCTCTAGCCATCCCTGCTTAGCCATTTTGCACTTCCTGTCGATCTCATTTTTGAGACGTTTGTATTCCTTTTTGCCTGTTTCACTTACTGCATTTTTATATTTTCTCCTTTCATCAATTAAATTCAATATTTCTTCTGTTACCCAAGGATTTCTACTAGCCCTAGTCTTTTTACCTACTTGATCCTCTGCTGCCATCACTACTTCATCCCTCAAAGCTACCCATTCTTCTTCTACTGTATTTATTTCCCCCTTTCCTGTCAATTGTTCCCTTATGCTCTCCCTGAATCTCTGTACAACCTCTGGTTCTTTTAGTTTATCCAGGTCCCATCTCCTTAAATTCCCACCTTTTTGCAGTTTCTTCAGTTTTAATCTACAGGTCATAACCAATAGATTGTGGTCAGAGTCCACATCTGCCCCTGGAAATGTCTTACAATTTAAAACCTGGTTCCTAAATCTCTGTCTTACCATTATATAATCTATCTGATACCTTTTAGTATCTCCAGGGTTCTTCCATGTATACAACCTTCTTTCATGATTCTTAAACCAAGTGTTAGTTATGATTATGTTGTGCTCTGTGCAAAATTCGACCAGGCGGTTTCCTCTTTCATTTCTGTCCCCCAATCCATATTCACCTACTACGTTTCCTTCTCTCCCTTTTCCTACACTCGAATTCCAGTCACCCATGACTATTAAATTTTCGTCTCCCTTCACAATCTGAATAATTTCTTTTATTTCATCATACATTTCTTCAATTTCTTCGTCATCTGCAGAGCTAGTTGGCATATAAACTTGTACTACTGTAGTAGGCGTGGGCTTCGTATCTATCTTGGCCACAATAATGCGTTCACTATGCTGTTTGTAGTAGCTTACCCGCATTCCTATTTTCCTATTCATTATTAAACCTACTCCTGCATTACCCCTATTTGATTTTGTGTTTATAACCCTGTAGTCACCTGACCTGAAGTCTTGTTCCTCCTGCCACCGAACTTCACTAATTCCCACTATATCTAACTTCAACCTATCCATTTCCCTTTTTAAATTTTCTAACCTACCTGCCCGATTAAGGGATCTGACATTCCACGCTCCGATCCGTAGAACGCCAGTTTTCTTTCTCCTGATAACGACATCCTCTTGAGTAGTCCCCGCCCGGAGATCCGAATGGGGGACTATTTTACCTCCGGAATATTTTACCCAAGAGGACGCCATCATCATGTAATCATACAGTAAAGCTGCATGCCCTCGGGAAAAATTACGGCTGTAGTTTCCCCTTGCTTTCAGCCATTCGCAGTACCAGCACAGCAAGGCCGTTTTGGTTATTGTTACAAGGCCAGATCAGTCAATCATCCAGACTGTTGCCCTTGCAACTACTGAAAAGGTTGCTGCCCCTCTTCAGGAACCACACGTTTGTCTGGCAGGGGAGTACAATAGTGAATTACAGATAACACTATTCAGCGTGATTTTTAGATGTTTCCTTAATTTTCACCGTTCCTGAAGCACTTTTTTGCGCTTAGTTCCATAGAGATAATTTTTGTACCAAGAAAGAGAAATTTTATTTTAGTAACATGGCGTAGCTGGCCACCCATGTCAAATTTTATTTTACTAAGACGAAGTAGTTGGCCACACTTGTCACACCCATGCGGCCGCTAAGCGGGAAGCTTTAGATCATTGTTGACATGCTGCTGTGAGGTTATATTTGAGCTGTTAAATATAGTTTTGCACTTTCTTAGTCATGAGCTCCCACAAGTGTCTGAAAAACCCAAACATATTCTGTTACATCTTTCGTTGCTAAACAAAGACAGAACATTAACAGTTTCCACAGTTTCGTGAGAAAAGGCTACTATGCATAGTCTGATGTGACACTTGGTGATCAACACAAAGACTGGGCACCACACAGTATTTGCCATACATATGTTGAGAGTTTCTTGGCCATATCTCACCTTGGTGAAGCTCGGTAGACATGATGTGAGTAATGGGACAGAGCTGTTCTTGTGACACTTTTGATATCGATTTGATATACTAATTAATTAAATTGATGAATTATATCACTCCTACGCCTGCCCTTAACCTATTGGTCTGCTAATTGGCTTATGACCCCATGGGGATTCATTTATGACTCCCTGGGGACAATCAGTCCTTCTGAGAAACCTCCCACCCCCACCCCTAGTCCTCACCAATCCTTTTCTGAAAAAAGGTACATTTTCTATCGCTCCCTCCCCAGTTCAGTTCTGAGCTACTTTTTCCCCTCCTAGGAAATTTCCCAGCCCCCCCCCCTTCTCTCCCTCATATCCACCTCCCCACCCCCATCTGGAAATTGTTTGGTTGGGGAGAAAGGACTGGGCTGCGGAGGAAATATCTCACATCACAAAATTCAAGTGAATGTATATCTCACATCTACCCCCCCCCCTCCCTCACCCCCACTTCCCATGATATAATAACTGTAAGCACCAAGGGATGGAATGAAGTGCAGTATATTAGCCACCGTTTCGGGTCATCGATGCGTGTCTATCGTTCAGGTGCTGCTGGACACCAGATGGACTGCTGGAACTCAAACAAAATATCAGGTGGCAGCGTTCCTTTCATCGGGAAAATCCATGCTCGTTTCCTGTCTCTCTCAAGTGGTTACTTCCTGTTTATGTCAATGCATGAATTAACCAATACATCCAAACATGCAGACTGGGGTTTTCATCTCTCCTTACAATTCTCTGTTCCTATTGGATAAGGCTGGAAACAAAGGGGAAGGTGGCGCAATTGCAATATCAGAAATGGTGGAAAATAGACCATTTACACTACCCTACGAAATTAATTGTTTAACAATTTACAGGATTCAAGTGGATAGCTTGAAACTCTCAAAACCACGGTACAATGATTCTTCATCATAATGAAACATATTTTCAACGTTTCAAATCACATGCAAACATTTTCCAAATCAAGTAATTAAATTTCTGTCACAAATAGATCATAACTCTAAATATGTCCGAGGTTTTTTATGCACCGACATTTGAGAACACAAGTATCCCCTTCCACCACAATGTTTCCATCTTGCACTAAACATATCTGGCAAAAAAAAAATGTACCACTGACTGCTGGGGAGCAATGGCAATGCTGGACAGGAGAGGAGTAGAGACCCACACCTGCTTCAGTCACACTGGCATTGCGCAAACATATGCAGGTATCCATATGCTATGAATCGTCCAGAGCGAACACCAATCATATTGAATCTTCTCATACAACACACATGTCCCTTTCTGTTGCCGCTCAACCATAATACTGGTTACTTCACTATTCACTCAATCAGAAGGCGCTGCAAGCGGCACCGTCTCGAATCGTCCTCGTGGCTGTGAGCAAGAGCCCACAGGTCAGAGCGTTTCTTGTACCCACAGGTAGCACGACACTAAGCCATGGCTTCTGGTTGGCTGACCCCTTGCGCCCACTCCTGTCAGTGGCTGTAGCACGCTGTGAGACAAGCAGGTGTGATTTCGATGAATGCTTCTAATTACAATTCCAAACGTGAAATAAACTCCCCAGTTTAAAAAATACACTTTACCCAATCGGAAATGGGGATTTTGTTTTCCATACACCTTGAATTTGTCACACAAAACGTCGATACCTCATTATGATACTCTCTTAAAGTAATCAAATATCTCTTCACCTAGAAAGTCACTTAAGGTAGAAACACAGAGGACTTTTAAATATCAGGTTAACACTGCTTATAACTTCATAGATTGGGTAATGTAGCTGATTTTATTACGATGGTTATTCTCCCTGTGTAGATGGGAGATTGAACTTCGTTAAAAAATCTAACCACAACGAAAAAAGACCTGCTTACCACTACAACTTGCATATTATATCAGTGTACCACTGTACCGGGTACCAGTGTACCGTCCTCACTTACATCCGCCCAGAAGCACATCACTGATATCAAACTGATTGACTAATTAATTAAGTTGATTATGAGAGTCCCTTTGCATGGAGAGTAAGTTTTCCTGCAGACCGATTAGCCTCCCTAGGTAACCTTTGCTGACGCTTCTGTTATGTCCGTGGAGACTTCTCGCAGGCTAGGTTGTGACTTCCTCTGATATCAAAATGGATGGTTTCCATCGTCAAATAGCTGAAGATATCCAACACTAATAACGTTCTGTCTGTCGGTTGGCCTGTCAAGCTATAGGAAGTAAGTCACTTACAATTCCGGCATACTGCCCCCAAATTAATCCTGCTGGGGTCTGTTGTTCTGTGGGGGCAATAGGTTGTTTCACTCTCTTCTCCATCCCCGTGATACCTCCACCCCGTTCCCACTGCCGCCACCTGCCTACATGCTAACACCACCCACCACCGCCACCACCAAACGTGTATGACCTTGCGGACCTGGGTTTTCCTCGGAATACGGTCCTATAGAAGCATTTCTATTGGATCCCGCCAAGTTAGTGGCAGAATGCTTCAAGAAATTAAGTGCATAGCCCTGGAGGGAAGGTGATTTTCTTCTTGAAGGAACCCTATTGAAAAAATTTAGAGAGCCGACATTTGAAGCTGAAGGATCCTACTGCATCCAACATACATTCCGAGTAACGTCTATGAAGGTAACATAAGAGAAATTAGTGCTCATATGGAGGGATACAGACAGGTCTATTTGTGAGTGGAGTAGGAAAGGAAATGACTAATAATAGTACAGGGTACCCTTCACCGTACATCGTAAGATGGCTTGCGAAGCAAGCGTATAAATGTAAACTTAAATTTAGGCTACCTTTTAAGATGTCACTTCATCGATTTGTAGGCACAGTAAACTCACAGAATAATTTTGTGTCTTATTCACTGAGAAAACAAGACTTCTGTTGTAGATTGTCTATGGTAAAAATCTTCATATTAGCCCTTAATTTTCTCATTGCAGTCACTTTGCAAGACGTATATGAGAGACTGTAATACGTGTACCCACAACACTTAGAACAAGCGGTAGAGAGCTCACCTCTCAACTCCCTTTTAGTCAGCGTATCACGTACCTGCCATATTCTCACGAACCTTAGAGTCTTTGATATATAGCATTTGAATCCACCTGATTTCGATGAGTGAGAGATGATCTCCGCCAAGTCAAGAACCATGCTAATTCTCTTGAAATCACATTACGTTACGACAGCACCGTTCCATTAGTTAGAAGGTTATCTAGTGCACACCCGTCGCTGACTAGATAGAGAGTTATCAAAATGAGAAAAATAGTATCAAACTTACAGGAGGAAAGTCACACCCGTGCAGAGTATACGTGGACTCCACAAAGAAATTCAGAATCATAACACCTAGAATTCATCGATATTTAATGATTGTCTATAAATATTCCCCCTGTACGTGTTCTGATCTCCTTTATCACATTCGTATGACTACTCCGCTAGAAATACGACAATGTAATGGCGTCAGACACTTAGCTGATAGCACAGCATTTTGTGAGACATACATCACCTTTTTTCAAATGGAACATACCTCCACAGTACGAATTTAACAGTATCACAGAGCTTCCAATATACTATCCATTGAATCATTTATATCGATGGAGTAGCCTCATACCTTCACACATAATACAGAGCTGTTGCAAGAGTAGTGGGAGTTCGGGACTTAATCACAGCATTGCTCATTTTTTTTACCCCATACTGTATTCCATATAGAACAGAGTATATCCATATGGGTAGAATGCATAATGCACAGTGTTAGTTTATTTATTTAGAAGCAAATACAGTACTTACATGCTTATCCGACTGTCGTACATTGAGAGACAATTAACCAAAAAGTATAAGCTAGACCAAACCAGTGTCATTGTTTCCTTCAGGAACAGCAGTCATCTTAGTACCTCTTACACTTCTATCCTAATTGTAGTGCAACACTCTCTAGGTGACATACCGACAGGATTTGCAGTCACTCGCCTCCTACATCATCACATCTCAGTGGGCGGATCACAGCCCCTTAAAAATCCATGCAGATGAATGTGAGCCTTATACAATCTTCGAATGGAGTATGCCAGTCTCCAATCTCACAAGCTGATCAAGTAAAATATTCGTTGTATAATTCTATACATACCCTAACCCTCCCTATGTTTCCAGGAGAAATACGTTGTCTTTCCCAGAGATCATTTTTCTGTCACACATTCAAGTAGAGTATGCCAGTCTATACAATCCTAGCAATATTCACATGATGCTTTCGCTTCAGAGGTCAGTCACATAACACAAACAGGTGCGGATCTACAGGACTGGCAAACAGTGACTATGTAGCGTCGATCTGTCAAATCGATAGTACTGTTTACCAGTATGTATCATTTAACTACAAATGGAGTCTGTGTGTTAATGTTGGGAGAGCAGCTGACAATGGAAGAACTGGTACGTGCTGCAGTGGAGTGAGAGGAGATCTGTGGTATTGTTTTGCTTAAGAAAGTGGAAGCATTGAGACAGAGATGTGCTGTTCATGATTTCGGTCACTCATTCACTCTAAGATCAACGAGACTTCATTGTAAGATGGTATACTTACTAGAACAGGTTTTGCAAGCAATAAATGTGGAATTCAAAGCATACAAACAACAGTTATTTGCGAAATATTGTCTCACAGATTCCAAAGATCAGTCAGTGCTATTTATGTACAATGATGCTGAGTGTGGAACACCATCCCAACATTAGCGAGTCTTTCATTAAAACTAGAATCTTCCATGCCATATACCTCCATATAGACTCCATCTTGCTTTCGAAATGTAATCAGCTTATCATGAAAATACAGCCCATCCAGCGAAACAATGGAATCAGATGTCTTTAACATAGCAACCAAACCTATGTCAGTGCTATTTAAGCAAAGTGATGCTATTCGTGGTGCTGCCTCGCACCATTAACAAATGTGCTATTAAAACTAGTCTTGCATACCTTATACGCGCATATAGATCCCCCAAGTCTGAAATATAGTGTTCTTACGAAGAAAAGAAAAATACCTCATGATCTAGCAGTACAATGGACATATGTGTAACTAAATCTCTAAACGTCTGTCAGGGTTATTTAAGTACAGTGATGCTATCTGTGGCACTCCCTTCCAGCATTTATAAGCTTCCCGAGCACAGGGTCCCGGGTTCGATTCCCGGCGGGGTTAGGGATTTTCACCTGCCTCGAGATGACTGGATGTTTGTGTTGTACTCGTCATTTCATCATCATTCATGAAAGTGGCGAGTTTGGACGGAACAAAGGTTGCGAATTTGTACCGGCGCTGATAACCGCGGAGTTGAGCGTCCCACAAACCAAACATCATCATCATCATCATCATCTATCATTAACAAATGTTCCCTTAAAGCTAGAGTCTGTTATGTAATATACAGACGTATAGACCCCATTCTAATTTCGAAATGTAACTTGGATGTGACGAAAAAATACCCAGTAATCCTACAGCACGTGGGAATCAGATGCAAGTAACGTAGGTCTCAAATGACTGTGAGCGCTACTGAAGTACACCGACGCTGTGTAGGGT
Source organism: Schistocerca piceifrons (assembly GCF_021461385.2). Classification (NCBI taxonomy): domain Eukaryota; kingdom Metazoa; phylum Arthropoda; class Insecta; order Orthoptera; family Acrididae; genus Schistocerca; species Schistocerca piceifrons. The sequence continues at coordinate 836,594,394 of NC_060149.1, forward strand.
ACTCCCTTCTATAACAAATGTTCCATTAAAACTACAGTGTTCACCTCCATATACATCCTACATTGATTTTTGAAATGTACTTCTCTATCGCTATGCATTTAGACAGAATCGAACTTGAACAACCAATTTCCATAATTATAAATCGAAGCTTAGAAACCAGGTTATTTTTAGAGGAGGAATCTCCGTATCACACCTGTAGAGAAGCTGGATGAGTCACTAACACAGTCAGTGATGGGAAGATAAATTTCCAATGACGTGGTGACTAGGTGTTTGAGACTCTAAGAAAATAAGCATAAGCCGTAGGAAAAATAATTGTGAGAACTGGCAGCTACTGCTATATTGCAGACAAATGATCTATGAGAATAGCAATTTTTGACGTCAGCCATGTCCAACCTTTATGGTTTGATCACAAGTCTTTCGATGCTTTCGTGTTATCACATTTTCCATGAGGTGGGATTTAACATTTCAGCTGTTACTGTGAGAGACGGAGTTACCACTCTATAGCATGCTTTTCGCACGCAACATTCCAACCACTTAGATGAAGCATGCTATTTGTGAACTACAGCCACCCCTATGCCACTACATCTGAAAGATCTATTTTCTGGTATGGCTTCTCACAGTTTCTCCCAACATATGAGCATTATCAACGATCTCCCTATCGCATTCCTATAGAAGTGGGGTGAATCTGTGACACAGTCGCTGCCAGGAAGGTGGAATTCCGATGTGGTGATGAATAGATGTTTGGAATTCTCAGAAAATAAGCAAATACTATAGGAAAAAGAATTGTAAGAGCTGGCACCTACAGTGATATTCCAGACATCTGCTCCATCAGAACAGCAATTTTTAACTTACATGGTTTGGGTTTGTTCATGGGTCTTTAGATACTTTCTTCTTGTTTTTACCTTGTATTCCTACAACCATCACATTGTCATCGCCATCTAGGAGACATGGTTCCTTAGCTCTGACATAGATGAACTTGAGAAATTTACCATTTAGATAGTTGCTTAACCCACCACACCCATTTGAAAGTGTTCATCAGTTGGACTCTTCATTCTATCAAGACAGTGAAGGCTGATAGCAACTTCAGAACAGAAGAAGAAGACATGATGAATCACAGACATGTACATATGTGAAACAAGTGAACCCCCCCCCTCACACACACACACACATATCTATGGTATCTATTGCAGGGAGGATGGTGGTGAGTGTTTCAAGCGATTTATTTGACTCCTGTAAATTTTTAAGCAATTAATTTGATAGGATAGTCAAATAGACTATTTTCCAGGAGTCTGATATCACAGTTGCACTAGCTTTCCGTTTGTCGCCAGCAGTAGCCAATAGCAGGGATGAAAACCTCCATCTGTATTTTTGGACACATTGGCTCAGTCATGTGTTCACACAAACAGGAAGTAATCACTTGACAGAGCCAGAGACAGGAAACATGTCTGGAATTTCCCAATCAAAGGAATGCCACCACCTGATGCTTTGTCATGGGCCCAAGAAAAGAAATGGATGTATCTTGGGCGAGTAGTCATGCCATTTATGTCTACCGGTTTGAGGTGCAGGCGTTACAACAGGAAGTAGCCACTTGAGAAGTTGGAGCTGGTTTCCCAGGTATCTAACATCGAAGGACGCTGACTTCCGGTCTGCTGTCAGTGGTATTTAATATTGTGAAATGTAACTAGGACACTGAGTGGTTTTCGACGTCTGTGGAATGCAGATGTGTGCACTCAGCACTCTATCTAGTGCCTGGCGGCGCCCTTCGACAGACACACGTGCCGGTGACGCGAAATGGCAGCCATTATACTGCACTTCATTCCATTCCTCGGTGGTTACAGTGATTACATCATGGAAAGTGGGGTGAATAGTGGAGATGTGAGCTCTGCCCAAGGGGGGGGGGGGGGGGGGGAGCCCTGTCTTCCGCAAACTGATTAAATAAATTGTCTGTAAATTGAGTTCAGCAATATATTATTGACATTTATTTGAATTTAGTGTCGTGAGATCCTTTCTCTCCAGCGCAGGGAGTCTTTTTCCCACTAATTTCCAGACGTGGGAGGGGAGAGAGGAAGGGGAGGGGTGGAAGCGAGCGATGGGAAATTTCCCAGGAGGGGGAAAAGTGGCTCTGAACTAAACTGTGAATGGGGTAAAAAACTGCGCCTTTTCCCAGAGGTGGGCTGGTTTGAAAATTGGCTCGAAGATACCTACAAACATCCTGTGTACTGGTGCAAAATCGTGGCTCCCTGCGACGTCTTTTTACGGCTGGCGACGGTTCGAACAGCAACGTGTCGACACAAGCGAAAAAAAAGGCCATAGCTCAGAAGCTCTTGTGAGGTTTAAAGTGGGTTAATAATGTCACATTGGAACCAAATTTCACCACAATTCTGTCCAACGCCATTGCGGGCGTGTCACGTGATGGGAAGATCATCACAACCTCTTCCTTTGACGTCTCTGCGATGGAGATAAGAACCGAGGTACCCAACGTTGAAATCGTATGGTTTTATTATGGGTGGCTGACGAAAACATTCAGACACAGCGCTGTTCAAAATTGACGCGACAAAGCCCCAGGAGTGGGCATAAAGGGTGTAAACGAAACGATCCCTTGCCTTGGGACGTAGATTCGCACAAATTTCTCGTCGAAAACGATACGTTCTAGTGTGGTGAGCAACAGGGCGAAGTTCTTGACAACTTTCGACACTGTTGACACTGCCTGGACGGTACAACCCTACACAACGGACATCGTAGGGCGGCAGTCCCATTAAACGTGATCTGATCCGTTTGGCGTGTAGTGGTGGTTCTCAGGGTGGAGCCACGAGGGACCGTTCACAACCATTTGATGAAATCTGAACGTCATTCGAAACAGCAAAGGGCGTGATCACGGAAAGGTGCAACACTGACACGTGCGTGTTTAAAATTGCAGTAATACTCCGCTGCTGTTCTAGCGCCTGAAGGCAGACAACCCCTTAGGTGGTTTTGCCTTCCCTCAGGCAGTAGAGCAGCAGCGGACAACTACGCAGCTGAATGGGGGTCAAACCCTCTGACAGGTACAGTTTTAATGTGCTCAAAAACGGTGCGTGAGTGGCAGCTAGAGTGTTGCTGATCTGAGGGGTCTTAGAGCGTATCTTTGCCGTTTCATTCACGCATATTTCAATGTTGCAGTCTTCCGTTAACACGTCACAGCAAGGCGCGAAACAGGAGGGTTGAAAAAAACATAAACAACTTTCATTGCTTCGGATCATGTTCAAACTTTGTCGAAAAGCTTGGAATGGTCCGTAGTAGTTCCACCCGGTGTACCCACTCCAAACGGATCACATTACGTTTAGTGGTGTTGCAGCACTACGATGTCCGTAGAGTAGGGTTGAATCGTCCAGGGAGTGTCAACAATGTCTAACGTTCTCAGGAACCTCGTCCTGTTGCTCATTGCTCAGTGAACTGTTTTCAGCCTCGAAATGTATGGGAATCTACTCCCCAAGGGAAGAGGGGTAGTTTCATTGACGCAATTTATGCCACCTCCCGAGGGCTTTTCGTGTCAGTTCTGTGCAAGGGTATGTCTGAAATGTTTTCCTCGGCCACCCATAACACAACCTCGTGATTTCAACGCAGGGTATCGTGGCTCTTACCTTCATCATCAAAAAGATGGGTGAAGCGTGTGAGAGGGGCTGTGACGACATTCCCGTCACGTGACACGTCCACAACTGAGTTCGGCAGAATTTGATGAAATTTGGTGCCGGTTTGACATCAATAATTCATCTTACTCGTCACATGTACTTCTAAGCTGTGGCCTTTTTTCGCATGTGTGGACATCTTGTTCGAAGCGTCACTTAGCCTGAAACCGGGACGCCACGATTTTGCGTCAGAGGAAGATTGTAGGCACAGCTTAGTCACATTTCCAACTTATGCGTCGGAATGGGAGACAATTACGGGGTTTTGAAAATGTGATACATTTTTTTACGCAGTATACATCATCAGTGTATCCCAACATATTTATTCTTTTGCCTAGTTATGTCTTTTGCATGTGACTCCTCTACGTATAGTGGTTAGCGCGTTGGACTCACATTCGGGAGCACGACGGTCAAATCCGTGTCCGGCCATCCAGAATTAGGTTCTCCGGCATTTCCTTAAATCGCTCGAGACAAATTCCGGAATGGTTCTTTTGAAAAGAGAAAGACCAATTTCTTTTCCATCCTTTAGTAATCCGAGCTTGAGCTCCGCCTGTCGATGGGACGTTAAATTCTATTTTTCCTTTTTTCCTTCCTTTTCCTCTATGTATAGATAAAACAATCCGTGATAGTGTACGTTCTTGCCGGTTTTCTTTACAAATCTGTGTTTTTTCACATGTTGAGCGTCCACCAGTAACAACCGTCTCGTTCTTGTACAGACTCCTTATAAGTTGTGATACCCTGCGGCGTATTAACACTTTCTTCAGTACTTCGAACATTATTCCCTCCATTCCATTCGATTATCTACAACCAATTTCGAACCAATATTTCTTCTCCTGCACCTAGGTATTTTCTTTGTTTGGTCAGCTTCAGCTTTTGGTTGCATTATGATGAGTACATAGTTGGTTATTATTTTCGAAGCATGCGCAACAAGGCAAAGTGTTCGGTATTTTTGGCATTTTAAGGTTTTCGTCTTTTTTAGAGATGAGAATTATAATTTCCTTTGCCAAAAATATGGGCATTCACTGTTCATATGTGTTGTACATAAGAGTATATAACGGGTCGACAATTTCCATTCCTCATGCTTAGAGAGGCTTGCCAGGGATATTATTTATATCACCGATTCGTTATTTTTCAGATTTTTCAGAGCTAGTTCGAATGCTCGTTTTAAGACATATTCTCAAGTACAGTTTGCATTTACTTCTTTCTCTTTTGTAATGATACATGCGGGCAATTTTTCCACTCTGTAGAGTTTCTCTATGTACCATTTCCAACTTGTTGTAATTTCGACGCCATCATCCAACACCGTGCCATCTTTTTCCATAACGGCCGTATCTCTGTTTATAAGTTTAGATGTCCCATCTAAGTTTCCCTTTTACGTATTTTACTTCATTGTTAAGCACACAGCCTCAACATAGTTCTCTCTTATCTGACGAAACTGAGACCAGACTATATCCGAGGTTCCAACAATTTATTAAAAAAAAAGTAAAATTTTCATTGCTTGAAATACAATAACCGTTGTAGAATAACAAGATATTAATACAAATTTACCATAATTAATTAAAAATACAAGAAACTTTGCTCGTATTTAAGAAAGGAGATCTTTGTAATGATCAGTTTATCAGAAATTATTTTTTATAAAAAAGGAACAAGGTAAATCAGATATAAAAGTAATAGGAGTAAGATATTGATGCCTTAATATCACATCATAACTAAAAAATCACACTCTCCAAACTAATCAAAACCAGAAGATTGAAAGTACAACACATAAGAAAGTTATTCGTATTAATACCAGTTACGTTGTATCAATTCCTCTTACAGAAATTACTCCGGATTCGCTCTCGGAAGCTTTGCAGGTGGGGACCTATTACTTTCGATTATATACACCAACAGAAAGATGGTTCAATGGCAATGCCACTTATACTCATGAGCAAGACTGTTTTCTTAATTAAGTGTAGAATATTTCCTCAAATATAAGTACTTTAAGAACAATTTAAATGATTGTCTGACTCAAACAACAGCACAGTTTCACAGCCAGAACTATCAAACAAGACACCAAACCCTACTAATTGTTCGCCATTGGGAGAGCAAAGCCAGAATCATGAAACAATCACTTATAGTTGGTATTTATTTTAGTCTAACAAGGCGATATCCATATCGGAAGAATCCATAACTTGCACTGCCCCATAAAATGCTACCAATACGTAACATATACAACGTACCATGAAAATAGGGAGACACGTTGAGTCCACTTCACTCTAACACGCGTCGATGTTGCACACGACGCTACACACACCTGTTATATTCGACAGAGGCTCCCAGGACTCCGCACAAGGACAAACATGATGAGGAATCACACTGTTCCATGTCTGTCGTACTGCTTCCAGCCGGAAGAACTCGCACTCCGTACCATAGTCACTTATGAGACACGGGCGACTCGGTTAAACGACTGCTCAACCACCGCAGTCGAGAGCGTCAAACGTACCGCCCGACTGCCAGTAAATAAGTACATTGCAGCGCGAAGAATAATAATTCTGTGCCATCCAGACACTTCGGAAACATAGGCGTCTCATAACAACTACTCAACCGCCGTAGCTGAAAGAGAAACAACTGTACCTTGCGGCTGCCAAGAAGTAACTTACTTCCCTCCTCATTCCAATTACATGGCCCCTCCAATCACTTGAACCATTCCACATCTCTGCTTCCGCGTTGCTACCAGGTGTAGAAGTGATGATGATGAGATCCCATACTCCGAGGGGCGTAGGGGACGATGCGGGAGACCCGCACCGCTGTACTAAGCAAGATCCTAGCGGAGATGATTTGCCATTGTTTTCCTCCGACCGTAATGAGGATGAATTATGATGATGAAGACGACACAACAACACCCAGTCATCTAAAAAGTGCTGATTTCGACGCGAGAAACGACAAGCGTCGTAAACCACCGAAAAAGTTCCAAGACTACAAATTGCAGGCCTACAGGAACTCGCTGCACAATTGAATGTGACGCAGAAAACCGTTTCTCTTCGGTTGAAAGCTATGGGAAGGGTGCAGAAAGTTGGAAAATGGTTTCCGCATGAACTGAATGAAAGGCAGCAAGCAATTCGATAGACCACTTGTGAAATGCTGCTCGCCAGATGCAAAAGAAAATCGTTTCTCCATAGAATAGTGACAGGTGATGAAAAATGGATATATTTTGAGAATCCTAAGAGTCGTAAATCATGTGTGAACCCAGGCAAACCATCGACATCCACTGCAAGATCAAATTGTTTTGAAAAGAAGACAATGCTCTGTGTTTGATGGGATCAGAAGAGTGTCATCTATTATGAGCTGCTAAAATCTGGTGAAACCATTAACACTGATCGCTACCAACAGCAAATGATCGATTTCAATCAAGCATTACGTGAAAAACGATCAGAATATGGATGAAGGCAACACAAAGTCATATTGCTCCATGATAACGCCCCAACACACACAGCAAAACGGGCCACGGAAATGATAAAGGCGTTCAGTTGGGATAGGGCATGCGGCTTATTCTCCAGACTTGGACCCGTCCGATTATCGTCTATTTGCATCACTGGGACACGCTCTCGCTGAACAACGCTTCAATTCGTATGAAAATGCACGAAAATGGCTCGCTGACTGGTTCGCTTCAAAAGAAGAACTGGTTTTTTTTTTTTTTTTTTTTTTTTTTTTTTTTTTTTTTTTTTTTGGCGTGGCATTCATAGCCTGCCGGAGAGTGGGAGAAATTTATAAACAGCAATGGAGATCTACGTCTACATCTACATCCATACTCCGCAAGCCACCTGACGGTGTGTGGCGGAGGGTACCTTGAGTACCTCTATCGGTTCTCCCTTCTATTCCAGTCTCGTATTGTTCGTGGGAAGAAAGACTGTCGGTATGCCTCTGTGTGGGCTCTAATCTCTCTGATTTTATCCTCATGGTCTCTTCGCGAGATATGCGTAGGAGGGAGCAATATACTGCTTGACTCCTCGGTGAAGGTATGTTCTCGAAACTTCAACAAAAGCCCGTACCGAGCTACTGAGCGTCTCTCCTGCAGTGTCTTCCACTGGAGTTTATCTATCATCTCCGTAACGCTTTCGCGATTACTAAATGATCCTGTAACGAAGCGCGCTGCTCTCCGTTGGATCTTCTCTATCTCTTCTATCAACCGTCTCTGGTACGGATCCCACACTGGTGAGCAATATTCAAGCAATGGGCGAACAAGCGAACTGTAACCTACTTCCTTTGTTTTCGGTTTGCATTTCCTTAGGATTCTTCCAATGAATCTCAGTCTGGCATCTGCTTTACCGACGATCAACTTTATATGATCATTCCATTTTAAATCACTCCCAATGCCTACTCCCAGATAATTTATGGAATTAACTGCTTCCAGTTGCTGACCTGCTGTATTGTAGCTAAATGATTAGGGATATTTCTTTCTATGTATTCGCAGCACATTACACTTGTCTACATTGAGACTGAATTGCCATTCCCTGAACCATGCGTCAATTTGCTGCAGATCCTCCTGCATTTCAGTACAATTTTCCATTGTTACAACCTTTCGATATACCACAGCATCATCCGCAAAAAGCCTCAGTGAACTTCCGATGTTATCAAAAAAATGGCTCTGAGCACTATGGGACTTAACGTCTGTGGTCATCAGTCCCCTAGAACTTAGAACTACTTAAACCTATCTAACCTAAGGACATCACACACATCCATGTCCGAGGCAGGATTCGAACCTGCGACCGTAGCAGTCGCGCGGCTCCGGACTGAGCGCCTAGAACCGCTAGACCACCGCGGCCGGCTCCGATGTTATCCACAAGGCAATTTATGTATCTTGTGAATAGCAACGGTCCTACGACACACCACTGCGGCACACCTGAAATCACTCTCACTTCGGATGACTTCTCTCCATCGAGAATAACATGCTGCGTTCTGTTATCTAGGAACTCTTCAATCCAATCACACAATTGGTCTGATAGTCCATATTATCTTACTTCGTTCATTAAGCGACTGTGGGGAACTGTATCGAACGCCTTGCGGAAGTCAAGAAACACGGCATTTTGATTAAAGTATTATCAGTTTCAAAATGTAGAAATGTAATTATTGCAACCAAATTCCGATTTCATACATCTACACCTGGTATTTAACGATGGTGCCAACTTTTGCTACTCTCCATATTTTGATGTCCAACAAGAGTACCGTCACCTGTCTCATGAATTTCTGAACTGGCTCACTAAATCTGTGCACTAGTATTTTCTAACAATATCGACCTTCTAAGCAGATGCCTGATAATAGCAAAGAAAAAGCTGATCATCTACCTGACGTGGGTTTGGCCGGGTCTGAAGTTGATGCGCCCTCAAAATATTCCTCTTTGCCCTTTTCCATTGGACAGCCAACTGCTGTGGACTGATTTTTTCCGGCCATGGGTCATTGACAGACCAGAGGTTGATCAGTGGGGTGGGAATCCTAAAGCTCGACAGTAACTCTTTAGGAGTAGATTTATGGCTCTCATGATTTGTCGTGTTAAATACAATCATCAGCTAAGGGAGCGCACAATCCCAGTTTTCCTGATCCATGCTGTGGTAGGCCGTCAGCACTGGCCTCAGATACTGATTCACTCTTTTCGCATACGAAGGGTTGGTATAGTAAGGGATGGTGGTTGTACGTCTGATGCCGATCCTATCAAAAAGTGTTTAAATGTACTTGATGTAAAACGTGTCACATAATCACTTACAATGTACTGCCATGGCCAAAAAATGCAAAAAAGTATATTTGTCAGATTCTGAACCACAGGTTTAGTTATCTCTGCTTTAGTGGGGTAAAGCCAAGTCAACCGGTAAACACACCAATACGTTTGGTGCCCGATTTTAGATCTCGCCAAAGGTCCCACAAAATCAACGATTAATTTTTGGAAAGGGCGATCAACAAGTGTACACGCTAACCATTCCCAGCTTAGTATTGTGTGCAGCTTCGGAGATAACACAAATTTTACAACTTCCTAGTCTTGGTTTAATATCATCATTCATTCCCTTACAAATGAATCGCTGTCGGATTATTGCTCCAGATCTAAAGATACCTAAATTGACTCATGGAAATATTTGAACAATAAGGGAAACAATCCCTGATGCACGATTATCTAAGTTCTTATCATATTGTTCTCAGCAGCAGAGGAAGTGGTGTTTAATAACATATGGTTTGTCGTTCTCTCCCCTTAACATTTTATTCTTAATAGCAACCGTCGACTGATCTTTCTCGTGGAATTTCCTGGCATCTCTACACAACTGTGGCAAATCTGTTAATATGGAGCTGGTGAGGGGTATTTCTTTAGTGACTGCCTGAAGTCCATCCTCCTATTCTCCCTCAGTTTCTTCCCTAAACATGTGGTTCAAACCATCTTCTATTTGATTCTGGGACCCTTTTATGTTCTAAAGTTGAAACTGGAAGGCCAAAATCCGCCAGCCGCGCTGGTCTAGCGGTTCTAGGCGCTCAGTCCGGAACCGCGCGAATGCTACGGTCGCAGGTTCGAATCCTGCCTCGGGCATGGATGTGTGTGATGTCCTTAGGTTAGCTAGGTTTGAGTAGTTCTAAGTTCTAGGGGACTGATGACCACAGATGTTAAGTCCCATAGTGCTCAGAGCCATTTGAACCATTTTTTGAGCCAAAATCCGAGTTCCACATGGGGCAATTCTACTTTTCCCCCGCAGTCCGCCAGGACCCAACTTAATCCACGATTATCGATTTCCAAGGCAAACTGAGCGTGTCCCAGATGGTACTTAATATTTTTCATCCCAGATAATGCCGCTAGCGCATGTAATTCGTATACCTAACACCCCTTTTCTAGTAGGATCAAGTTTTTTGACGCGTAAGCTACGGCTTGTCTCCCCTGTTCACTCACCTGTAACAGGACCGCCGCGACCTCTACAGTAGTGCATCTGTCGGTCAGATAAACAGTCTGTTAAAATTCGGGAGAGTCAGAACCGGTGCTGTTACTAATGTTTGCTTTAGCGACACGCAACCTGCGTCCTGCGAGGGATAGCACTCAAACTTACATCCTTTTCTACACAATTCATTCAACGGTCCGGGTTTCTCCTTTTGGAGCCAGCAGCTGACTAATGGCCTGCACCCTTTCAGGATCGGTTGTTATCCCTTCTGGAGCAACTATATGCTCCAAGAGTTGCATCAAACAGCAGGAAAATTTCACCTTGTGTGGATTAACAATTAATTCTGGTCTCTTCAATCTGTCAAAAAATTCTCTTAAATGGTGACCAACTCCCCCATAGAACTACTACGAATGATTAAGTCGTCCAAATGGTAATACACAAATTTAAACTTTACATATGAGGAAATCCCATTCAATAAACACTGCGGCATCCGTAGACAGATTAAAAGGAACTCTATTAATTTTGTAGACGTTCCAATCTGTCTTAACCGCCATGATGGGTTTAGAACTATCCACCAGGGAATTTGATAATTGGTCTGGTTAAGATCTAACGTGGAGAACACCCTTAAGCCCTTAAAACATCTGAAGCAATAACGTACATCAGGCAGCGGTATCGAATGTAATATCCCCTTTTTATTTTATACCCTATAATCTACCACTGGTCGGTGTTCTCAATTTGACTTGGGTACTAGAAATATGGGAATCTCGTATTGAGACTTGCACAGCCGAATAATTCCCTGTTCCAGCATCTGTTCAATAAACCTTTACAATATGTTCATCCCAGAAGGGGACAAGCGATGTGTTGATGTTTTAAACAGAATATAATATGAAAATTCAGTATTATATTCCACCAATGAAGTAATCTTTCATTTTGGTGTCAAAAGTCCGGGAATTCCTAACACAAGCTTTTTATTTCTTCCTGCGTCTCAAGATCCAAGAGCATCAACTGTATACCTGAATTCTCTTCTCCCTTCTCTTCCCAAGCTACAATTCGTCCACTGCTTGCACCCTGGTCCTTATGACTGTTAAACGGAAATCTATTTTGTGATTAGAACTTGAATGGTAACCTTCTGGCCCTCCAATCACTTATCAGACCAATGCTACCACTAATGTCTGTCCCTAAAATACAGGTAGTAGCCAATTTGTCAACAACCCACGTTCTCATCTTCCAAGTAAAATCTTTTATCCTAAGCTTCACGACCACTACCCCTTTTACCTCGAGGTTACACTGATAACAGCTTTGTACGCTACGCTATCTCAGTTCCCCAAATTACAAACTTCTCGCCGAGTTTACAGTCCAATACTGAAATGTGACGAGGGTCTGATGATAATGTGGGGCCGGCCGGAATGGCCGAGCGGTTCTGGGCGCTACAGTCTGGAACCGCGCGACCGCTACGGTCGCAGGTGCGAATCCTGCTTCGGGCATGGTTAGTTAGGTTTAAGTAGTTCCTAAGTCCAATAGTCCTCAGGACCTTTTTTTTGATGATGTGGACAGCCATATCGCGATATTGCACGGGCTCCATGGTTACTGTGCACAGTCGCATTACTGCCAATGACTATGTGACCACTTTGGCTGATCAGATCCATCCTACGGTACAATGGCTGTAACCCAATGGTGACAGCTGTGTGCCAAGACGGCAGGGCCCCTGTACATATACCTCGCACCGTCCAGAACTGGATTTGTGAGCACAAGAATGAATTGTCGCATCTTCTCTGTCTACCACAGGCACTGGATCTCAATATTATTGATCCTTTGCCGTCTTCTTTGGCGAGAAGGGTGTATGATCGCTATCCATCTCCATAATGGCCAGCTGAACTCACCACTATTTTATAGGAAGCATGGCATAAGATTCAATTAAAAATCGTAGAATACCTGTATTTATCCGTTACTGGACGACGGGTAGCGCTTTTGAATATCATCTTGTTTTTAAACCGTATTGGGCATGGTCATGTGTTGTGCTTATTGTGTTCCCATATTTTTGTCAAATCCCTGAAGATTAACAGCGTATCACAACATTTTTTTAATTTTATAATGACGCATAATGAGTTAGCTTTAGATCGATTATGAAGTGAGTAATTTCTATTTCAGCTAGTTTGTTTATGGTTCAAATGGCTCTGAGCACCATGGGACTGAACTTCTGAGGTCATTAGTCCCCTAGAACTTAGAGAACTAGTTAAACCTAACTAGCCTAAGGACATCACACACATCCATGCCCGAGGCAGGATTCGAACCTGCGACCGTAGCGGTCTCGCGGTTCCAGACTGCAGCGCCTAGAACCGCACGTCCACTTCGGCCGGCAGTTTGTTTATGCCCGTTATTTTAATTTGGTTGTTCCAAAATCATGACATAAATATTCATGCAGCTGTAATCTCCAAGTAAATAGTTCATGTTCGTCCGTATACAACCTGCTAAACCTAAAAATGTGTTTCAGAACAATTATTGTAGGTAGACGAACATATTTCATTCACTCCAGTGCCATAATATGTCCCCAGACATAGTCAAGGGTTAGGATGCTTTCGCATAAATCTGAATATATTCTGATCATTTTAAATGGAAAGTTGTACAGGATTTACGCCTGTTTGAAACAACTTATGCAATACCATATTTTTGTTGTTATTTACAAAGTAAGTAAAAATCCTTCACCTGAAATTTACAATCAGTGTGTCTCTTAAAATACTGGCTGATCTCCATGAAATCATCGAAGTTAAAAGCTCCAGTTGATCCAACGCATTTTATTCCACATTTTAAGAAATACGGTTTGTAGCTGCCTGTGATTCGTTACAAAATTTTGAAAGTATACCCTTAACAGTTCAGATAGAAACTGACTGTAGCTGACCTACAGTACCGTCACTGCAGATATGCTTGGATGAGCTGTCACATGATCTAGCTCTTGTGCGTTATGGACGTTCTTCGGCGTTGACTTCATGGGATGTTTCTTGAAGAGAGAGTAAATACACTGCTAAATTTTGATGGTTTTTCTTGCAATTAAAGCTGTTCCAACAGGAAACAACTTTCCATGGCAAATGTGATGCGTCAGAATATGAGTTCGGCCTTCCTTCAACGAATTTTTCTAACATATATTTACTTTAAGGCTTGTCTGCAGGGGAATAAAACTAGAATCAGATTGAAATATTCTTTCGCTTTGTTTCGGCATCAAATTGGTACCTCGTTCTTACAACTCAGGTATTTATATAATCTAACTCCTAACACAGCGTAGTAATACTTGCAAAAGCATAACACAATACCTGAGTAAGATCAAGGATTCTCTGTTATGAAAGCCATAGAAATTTCCTGTGAAGTTGTGTACTAGTATTAGTGAAAGATTCTATGTCCATTAGTAGTCAAAAACATAAAAATTAATTGGCTTAATGCTGAACAAAAGTTGCTGAAAAAGTCTTCAGACGATGCATCACGTTCTTCCGAGCAACATGACAGCCCCGTCTTGTAATTATAATCTCTCTCACATTCTCTTGCTTACACACACACACACACACACACACACACACACACACACACACGAACATGACACGAAAAACATTGCAATATTACGACGTCAGCACCGTCCTCGAGTACAACGTGTGATTTTCCTGGCTGTTGAAGAAATTACCGCTGTAGAAGCTGGCGGAACTACTTGTACACAGGAACCGTCTGCTTCGCTGACCATACCCACGGTCGCTATGGAACTGCGATTCTCCTCCACGTCATGAAGGACATTAGTGGCGAACGTACTGTCGGAAGAGCAAATACAAAAATACACAGAAAGTGTTTCTCACTGCAATTAACCGGGATTTTTGCAGTGCTCCTACTGATTTCGTTTTCAGCAAACTACGATTACAGTACGAGTGTACAAATACACTCCTGGAAATAGAAATAAGAACACCGTGAATTCATTGTCCCAGGAAGGGGAAACTTTATTGACACATTCCTGGGGTCAGATACATCACATGATCACACTGACAGAACCACAGGCACATAGACACAGGCAACAGAGCATGCACAATGGCGGCACTAGTACAGTGTATATCCACCTTTCGCAGCAATGCCGGCTGCTATTCTCCCATGGAGACGATCGTAGAGATGCTGGATGTAGTCCTGTGGAACGGCTTGCCATGCCATTTCCACCTGGCGCCTCAGTTGGACCAGCGTTCGTGCTGGACGTGCAGACCCCGTGAGACGACGCTTCATCCAGTCCCAAACATGCTCAATGGGGGACAGATCCGGAGATCTTGCTGGCCAGGGTAGTTGACGTACACCTTCTAGAGCACGTTGGGTGGCACGGGATACATGCGGACGTGCATTGTCCTGTTGGAACAGCAAGTTCCCTTGCCGGTCTAGGAATGGTAGAACGATGGGTTCGATGACGGTTTGGACGTACCGTGCACTATTCAGTGTCCCCTCGACGATCACCAGTGGTGTACGGCCAGTGTAGGAGATCGCTCCCCACACCATGATGCCGGGTGTTGGCCCTGTGTGCCTCGGTCGTATGCAGTCCTGATTGTGGCGCTCACCTGCACGGCGCCAAACACGCATACGACCATCATTGGCACCAAGGCAGAAGCGACTCTCATCGCTGAAGACGACACGTCTCCATTCGTCCCTCCATTCACGCCTGTCGCGACACCACTGGAGGCGGGCTGCACGATGTTGGGGCGTGAGCGGAAGACGGCCTAACGGTGTGCGGGACCGTAGCCCAGCTTCATGGAGACGGTTGCGAATGGTCCTCGCCGATACTCCAGGAGCAACAGTGTCCCTAATTTGCTGGGAAGTGGCGGTGCGGTCCCCTACGGCACTGCGTAGGATCCTACGGTCTTGGCGTGCATCCGTGCGTCGCTGCGGTCCGGTCCCAGGTCGACGGGCACGTGCACCTTCCGCCGACCACTGGCGACAACATCGATGTACTGTGGAGACCTCACGCCCCACGTGTTGAGCAATTCGGCGGTACGTCCACCCGGCCTCCCGCATGCCCACTATACGCCCTCGCTCAAAGTCCGTCAACTGCACATACGGTTCACGTCCACGCTGTCGCGGCATGCTACCAGTGTTAAAGACTGCGATGGAGCTCCGTATGCCACGGCAAACTGGCTGACACTGACGGCGGCTGTGCACAAATGCTGCGCAGCTAGCGCCATTCGACGGCCAACACCGCGGTTCCTGGTGTGTCCGCTGTGCCGTGCGTGTGATCATTGCTTGTAGAGCCCTCTCGCAGTGTCCGGAGCAAGTATGGTGGGTCTGACACACCGGTGTCAATGTGTTCTTTTTTCCATTTCCAGGAGTGTATTATAATTGAACATGAACGAAATCAAAGACTGATCATTTAATACGAATCTAATATCCCATACCTTTTTATGTCGCATTCTTCTTTTCCACATTTCAAATATGTACGTGCTGATTAGTAACACGAGTTCTATGCAGATTAAAGCAGTAGAATAGTCTGCTTGAGTCAAATAGGTTTCTAAAGTTGCTTTAACATAAACACATCTGAAAGACCTGTTACACAACTCACGCAACTTTGTAAGGGTTAAACGGTAGTTAACATTCAACGTTAAAAAGGTATGCTTTTTTGATGGTAGTCACAGTGGCTATTCTTGGCGAAACCGTGACAGTAAAATAAATGGATGACTTAATTATAAAGTTTAATAGCGTTTCTCTGATGCCAATGTACATTTTGAAGCACAGCTTCATCACCGAAATGTCAACATGCCAGAAATATTTAGACCAAAAATAACTATTCATATATTTGCCTTTCTGGCGTGTTGACATCGCAGGGAAGGTCCTCCGACAATAACAGAAGCCCTGATGATGAATTTGTGCTTCGAAATGTACTCTGTCATAGTAGATAAGCTATTGAAAAAACAGTACACGAACTTTAGGATTATGTTTTCCGATACTGCTAGTGTCTATATATACCTGTGATGTATTACATTCTCTGCTGATAGTGCAGATTACCATGACACAGTTTATATGTATTCACGATCTCAAAATTTTATTTTTTCTCTGTATAGCTGTGCCATCGAAAGATATGACCACAGCGACGTAGTGTAATTCTCAATTTTGTCAGGTGAAATTTACGTGAGTCTATTTCATCTTTCCTGTTCTTTTTTGTTTATTCCCCACGTAGAAAGTTATATACTTCTAATCTTTCTGCATAGAGCTATATTTTCCATTTGCTGTGAGTAGATAAATAGCTACAATTGTTTTCCACGAAATAACGACAGTTCTCATCACCGTGCAAGTACGGTTCATTTTCCCAGTCCAAAGTTTACAGTTAATGTACTGTCGTACTGTTATGGCCCGTTTATCCACTTCAATATTTAACGTATTATAATAAAGAGACTAATCTAAACGTTTTCAATTCTTTTTTTAATTTCTCTGCCCATATTATTAAGATCCGTAATTGTTCCGTAGTAGGTCTATAGACTTGCGAACTCCTTGTCAGTTATTGTGTGATTTCCACTAATGCTTTTTCCTCACCGTTCAACTAAAAGACTTACACTCATACATTTTATGGTAATATAAAATTATGGTCTTAAGACCTGCAGTGCTTGGATGAAATTACAAGTTTTGTTCTCTGGTTCATGTGTAGACAACGTAGCACGTGCATGAGAACGCACGTCCTTCCGGAAAGCCTTCCCATAATTCACTCTGGCTGACGGAACTAATTGTTGTGGCCAGTGTCCCTCTCGCTAGGGATTGGTTTCTCTCTTGAGCGCGCAGCACAATGAACGTACTGGTACTGATGTATAGCACATGCGTCTTTCTTCGTATCTTTATTCTCTGCCTCAAAAACTATTATTCACTTATTTATGATTTTGGGTAGCGACTGTATGTCAATAGTCCATCAGAAATTTCACACTTTTTGCTCGACTTAGATACTTCGGTACTGACTCTGTACAAACCATTCGGGACATATGCTATGATGTCTCACATCTCATTAGATCCCGTCGTGAAATTAACCTCTAATGTAATGAACATGCTTGAATACAACTCTGTGAATAAAGCATAATGAAAGACAACCGATTCATATCTTTGCTTTGCGATCAGCGCAGGACGGTTGTCGAATGATGACGTTCGGAAAGGAGACGCGTCGGAACTGGTCGGTAGTAATACATATTCTCAACACAACACCAGCAAGGGACACAACATAAATTTTCTGTGCTTCTCGGAAAAGACTACATTAAAATTTGCAAAACCACATCTTCCCTTAGAAATCAATGGCTATATTAATGCAACGATATACAACATCAAATCATTAAAAACCAGTTTGAACTGTGTTGTAACCAGCCTCGTATCACTTCAAGACATCGTTGTCATCTGTAAACCTCTGATCCCCGCAAATGGCCCAAAAAAGAGGAAATCTCATGGCACCAAGTCTGGGCTGTATGTTTCAACGATTAAAATATCAGGTCAAGCTGTCAAGCTACGCCATATGAGGTTATACATATAAAATTTTTCCTGTTATTGTTAATAAATACGGAAGTTGATTATGAATAACGAAAACATAGTTTATGTACGTTCGACGAAGCATAGAGGCGATGTTTGATTTTTTTTTCACTTTATCTTTTTGTTAAGAAAATTGCGTTATCTAGTTCTGCGTGACAAATCTATTTGTTTTCTTTAGTTTTACTACAACATCCCTCTGTCTGACGTTACAAATCAGGTAATGTGGTTACGAGTTTTAACTGTGCATGCAAACTGCACCAGCATAAAAAGTAATTGCTTTCATTACATAAAAGTGGAGAAGAGACACGATAAACTAATTTTTATTACTTACAAAATTCAGTTTATACTCCGTAAGGACATAAAATACACAATGAACTAACAGTGAATGATGCGTTGTTCTAATAATGCACAAAAGAAACAACCGAACAAAGAAAAAACCAAAATAAGCTGTCGGCTCTGTTTCCCTACCAGTTCTACCAATACTGCCGGTATTCCTACCATTTGCTACGGCATTTATGTACTGAACCAAAACTACGAAACCGCGGTTTTGGCCGGCCGCTGTGGCCAGGCGGTTCTGGGTGCTTCAGGCCGGAACCGCGCTGCTGCTACGGTCGCAGGTTCGAATCCTGCCTCGGGCATGTAGGTTAGTTAGGTTTAAGTAGTTCTAAGTCTAGGGGACCGATGACCTCAGATGTTAAGTCCCATAGTGCTTAGAGCCATTTGAACCATTTTTGAACCGCGGTTTTGGTAGAGCGCCTCTTTATGCACTGTTTACTGTATCACGCATGAGAGGTTAGCTCTTCAGGAAAGATTTTATGCGCAGAGACAGGCTGTATTGAACTGTGCGTTTCGTGCATTCGAGGAGAGTTTGAACGACTTCCATGCAGATACTACGAGTGTTATGACTAGTTGATAAGGTAATTTTTGTGTAATTAATTTCTAACATTATTGCACATACCTTTGTGTTAACTTAATTGCCATACGATAATATTAATGATAATAATAATAATATAATGGTAATAAGGAAGAAGAGAAACTACAAGGCTGCATGTACAATCTTACAGGCATCTGCCCACCTGCTGAATTTCACAGTGTGGAAGCCCGCACACAATTTTTAATGCCAAAAGACCTTTAGAAGGCGAAATTTAAAAGATACGAAACAGCAGAAGAGGTCAAAATTAATTCCGTATGTTATTTTTGGATGAACTGATTAAAATTAGTTTTGCCGACTGAGTCATATGAAATAGCCTTAGTGATGGAGCAGTGCCTAGAGGAGTAGTGTGTTCTAGCAGATACGTCTCGACAGTTCTTATTTATTTATTAACTTCACCACATTAGGACCTTTAGGCTCTCTGTTACAACCTAAATCTCTTGATCTTAATTTATCTTGAACGCTTCCCTAAGTGCACCTGAGCACTTTCGTTATTTGTCCACCCTAGCTATAAAAATGAGAATAAAAGTCAATGGGATATGCTTTCAGATTTTTGGCTCTGCTGCATCTAGACGTCTGGTGACGCGGCATCTCTGAAGCCCGACCAGTACGTCACACTTTTCATCAACGCGGAACGTTTGGACCCAGTGACGAAACCGAACCGATACGAAAACGCATTCTCCCTAACGCTACTGTAGTTGGGCATTAGCACCGTCGTGAAAAATGTTTAACAATTCTGTGGCGTCAACTGATTTCCGTGTGTGGGGTTGAATTTTTGCAGCAATATCCACTCGCTGGAGAATCAACGTAGTTTATGTTAGCTTTCGTCTTCTTCTTTAACCCAGCTGCGAATAGCAAGAACGAAATTCATTAATGATTTTATGGTAAAACCATTAGTTTATTCGTATGAGCGTATGGTCCCACACTTTCACTGATACAAATGATACAGGTTCTGGAAGAATAAAAGTACTGATGTTTGCCGGCCGGGTTGGCCGAGCGATTCTAGACGCTACAGTCTGGAACCGCGCGACCGCTACAGTCACAGGTTCGAATCCTACCTCGGTCATGGATGTGTGTGATGTCCTTACGTTAGTTAGGTTTAAGTAGTTCTAAGTTCTAGGGGACTGATGACCTCAGAAGTTAAGTCCCATAGTGCTCAGAGCCATTTTTTTAATGATGTTTCTTCGTGCAAAACATTCACTTTTATCTCAGCTCTTCGTCTTATCTCCAAAGTAATAGGAGGAAAATCCATCAGAGATAAGGAAACTTTAATGTAGACATAAAATGACAACCGTTACTGTTAATAAAAAGTAATGTAATCACATCAGAATATGTCGCGAGTCTATCGAATGAGTAATATTTACTCCACTATTGCTACAAGGCACTCATTAATAGGTAGCCTTGATAATCCATCCGTGGTTTGCTTTTGTCTTTGCTGCTGGCTCCTTTGTAAGTGAACAGAGAATATACCTGCTGATGACACTGGGATGCAGATACATTTTAGGTTAGTGAGGGGAGAAATAATAAGTTGTATTCTTTCCTTTGGAAACGATAGAAGGGAACGCATTATCGAAGGCAGGTCATTATAGCCGGAAAATTCGCTCGAATAGGCAAGTATGGGAAAGGAAATCCGCCACGACCTTTGCAAAGGATCCTTATCAGCATTTCACAGCAGCAGTAGGAAAACAAGCCTGTAACTTTGAGAATAATGAGACACTACCCTATACGAAATTTCTGAAAACTGGAGGGACCGTCAGAGATCCAGAATTACATTGTTTCATCGTTAGGAACCACAGGTAAGGGAAGAGTTACGGAAGCAGTAAAGAGAATAATTAGTATCATTTCTCTATGCTAGATATCGAATTAAAAAAATGTGGAATGTGCAGAATCACGAAATTTATCATACACTTAATTTGTTTACTTATTAGCCAAAAGCTTTTATTTTTATTGTTTTAACTGACTTGACTGTGGGTTCTAGGTATTATACTACGGAAAAAAGTTCTTGAGTATATTTAACCAACTTATGTTTTATACGACCAAGGTTTTGGGAGTAACACTAGGAAATGGGGATTTTTAAGCCAATACACAGGTCGCTTGGATTTTTAAGCCAATACACAGGTCGCTTGAAATAAATAATTGAGAAACACGAACATAAAAGTGTTTGCTCGTTTGTAGTAATTTCCACTTAATGTTTCTGAATACCTTATTGACTAATGTGTGAAGTCATAATTTTTATGTTGACGGTCTTAGAAAGCATGGCTCTTGAGAAATTTAGCTTTCCCTATCCGCACATGATATACTACGAACTATGGGACAGCGAGTCTTCATCAGAGACAAGCGTATCGTCAGGAGTGCCCCAGGGAAGCGTCATAGTATCGCTGATGTTCTCTATACACATGAATGATTTGGAGGACAAAGTGGGCAGGAACCTTCGGTTCTTTCCTGATGATGCTGTCACGTACGGTATGGTGTTGAAGTTAAGCGACCGTAGGAGTATACATGATGACAGGAAAAATTTCTACTTGGTGTGGTGAATGGCCGCTAGCTCTATATGTAGAAAAATGTAAGTTAACGCGGATGAGTAGGAAAACAAGCCTGTAACGTTCAGATACAGCATTAGTAATGTCCTGCGTGACACAATCACGTCGTTTAAATATGTGAGAGTAACGCAACAAAACGATATGAAGTGGAACAAGCACGTAAGGAAAGTGCTAGGGAAGGCTAATGGTAAACTTCGGTTTACTCCATCTGTAAAGGAGACCGATAAATGATGCTAGTGCGACCTATTCTTGAGGACTGCTCGAGTGTTTGGGATGCCCACCAGCTCGGATTAAAGGAAGACATCGGGGCAATTCAGTGGTGGGCTGCTAGATTTGTTACCGGCAGGTTCGAACAACACGCAAGTATTACGGACATGATTTGGGAACTCTAATGGGAATCCCTGGAGGGAAGACGGCTTTCATTTCGAGAAAAGCTGCAGAGAAAATTTAGAGAACCATTCTACTGACACCAACATGTATTTCGCTTAAGTACCTCGAAGATAAGATACGAGAAATCAGGACGCACACGGAGGCAGTAGACAGTCGCTTCTTCCTTGGTGTATTTGCGGGTGGACTATAATTCGTACAGTGTAACCTCCGTCATCCACCGTACGGTGGCTTGCAGGGTATGTATGCAGATTTAAATGTGGATGTAGATTTTATTTCATTATATGTCTTCTTGTACGTATTATATGTCAACCGGGGGCCTAGAAACGACGGAGAGGCTCCGTCCCCGCCGCAGCCGCAGTGGTCCAAAATCCCACGACGACTACCGCAGTCCACTTCACCCCTCCGCCGCCACACACCGAACCACTCTCTCAGGGTTATTGTGCGGTTTGGCTCCCGGTGGACCACCCCAGGGAACGTCTCACACCAGACGAGTGTAACCCCTATTTTTGCGTGGTGGAGTAAATGCTGGTGTACACGTACGTGGAGAACTTGTTTGGGCAGCAATCGCCGACATAGTGTAGCTGGGGTGGAATAAGGGGAACCAGTCCGTAATTGCCGAGGCAGATGGATAACCGCCTAAGAATCATCCACAGACTGGCCGGCTCACCGGACCTCGACACAAGTCCGCCGGGTGGATTCGTGCCGAGAACCAGGCGCTCCTTCCCACTCCGGAAAACTGTGCGTTAGACCGC
Source organism: Schistocerca piceifrons (assembly GCF_021461385.2). Taxonomy (NCBI): domain Eukaryota; kingdom Metazoa; phylum Arthropoda; class Insecta; order Orthoptera; family Acrididae; genus Schistocerca; species Schistocerca piceifrons. The sequence continues at coordinate 836,617,050 of NC_060149.1, forward strand.
ACGGCTAACCGGGCGGGCGTATATGTCTCCTTACTTCCACATGCTCGAATTAGATCTAAAATGCTACTACAGTCTGTTGTTTTTACGGTGTATATCTGAGTTGTAGAATTCTCGGGTGACCGGCCGGGTCACGTCGTAATTACGCTACGATATTTGCCATCTTCATGTGATGTCTGATGACTGATACTCCGCTCCTGTCGGCGTCCTATGCATGTTGGCCGTTACCCCTTCCATCAGCCCGCTCCTATCGCTATCCGCGCGATCGCCTGACCCCAGTGTCAGGTGCAGATCTCACTGTACGTGAACGCTTTTGTTTCTCTACAGTCATTATACCCCGACTCAGTTGTAGGCCGCTATCCTTACTAATTAGAGCATCTAGGACCCCAGTTTCCTTGACCTCTTTAATCTCGGAATCCCAGACGGAGGAAAACTGCCGAAGTATTTTGGTATATTTGTAATCTATAACACTGCCAGTTTTTGTAGTATAGTCGGCCATGGCTGATTTGGTGCTCTGGCATAATTCAGTGTGGTGTCTATGTTCACGGTACCTCCTTTCTACCGAGCGTACGGTTTCCCCAGTTTATGTTTTGTCGCACTGGCAGGATATTTGATAGATACCTGGTTTGCGAGGGCCTAGATCATCCATCACTTAGCCTAGTAGTGTCAAGATCTTGAGAGGTTGACGAGATACATCTTTTACATTAGGTCACTCCAAGATCCTGCCAATTTTTCATTGCCGTATATTCTGTGGTTTTCTTTCCTGGGTCTTTGAAATCAGGGAGGCTTGAGTGGGACACCCTATATTGTCAACAAACTTAATGCACTCTACTGATTTGTGCTCTTCTTTTTCTTCCTGCTGTTGACTAGGTACAGCCTGTCTAAACGCACGCCTTATCTGCTTGCTGCTGGACCCATTTCTTTGGAATTTCGTTTCGAGCTGCTTCATCTCAGTTGGAAGATTGCCTTTGTCACAGATGGGTCTCCCCCTGTGAACAAGTGTGTGTAAAACGCCTTCACATTGGGAGCTGTGGTGACATTGGAGGCGTGCTGGTACAGACCAGTGTGTATAGATTGTCTGCACACACTGCGTCCCAACTAGGACGTCATGAGACTGCGGGCGGTGTGGAGGGCGGGGGGGGGGGGGGGGAGGGGGGAGGCCCCAACCTGTTGCAACCCTCATGGTTAGATGGTTAGCTGTATGTTACGGTTGCATACAGTTCCTCTCAGTGTGGTATGTGCGTGGGGTGGAGAACTGCTTGCACCAACATGACTCTCAAAGGCATATCCAGCATACGTCATGAGACTCCGGTAGAGAGTCCGAGCCGGCCTTTTCATCTACCGAACTGCCATGTTGAAGTGAGTACTGTTGAGGAAATTCGTCCTTCAGATTAGCCTTTTGCGATCGACCATTGTCGTCTTACAGAATGAAATAATTACCAATTTCATCGGTGTAAGGAAGTACTTCATCTTTATGGATGAAATCTGCCTGTAAAATACCACGTGGAAAATGATGAAGGTCTCTCAGTCTGACCAAATGTACCCTAGCTCACCCTAAACAGGCACTTGAGATTCAAAGGGCGGGGATTCGAGAGGTCATGGATTCAGATCTCCGCTATGTCACCCATATTTAGATTTTTCGTAGTTTCCTTAACTAGAAATGCACTGCCAATTGGCTTTAACATCCTTGTCCATTCCAGACATGAGACCCATTTCTAATGACGTAGTCTTCCATGAGACGTTAAACCCTTATCTTCCTTTCTTCTTCCTTGCAGACAGGTCTGAGCATGCTTCTTTTATGTGGCATTTTTAGGCAACGCAACAATAGTAACAAAACACTGAAGTTCGTTCTCAATTCCTTTTTCTTTCACCGTATAATCGATTTTGTTGATTTTTTCCGTAGTTTATAGTATCTAGTGTACTATTTCATACGCAATTCGTTATCGCTCCACTGCATCCCGTATGTAATTTGGAATGATGAATCACGCTCTACCCTTTGTCAATCCGATGGAAGGTCTGAGTCTGGCTAATGCCTGGAGAGAGTTACCTGCTATCATGTGTAGTTCCAAGTGTATAGTACAGAGGAACTGGGGTTGTGGTATGGGAGTGCATTGAGCTTAAGCAAACAGTAAATGCGGTAGGATATGAACACATTGTGCTGCATTCAGTACTGCATACGATAAGGAATCAGTTCGGAGACGATAACTGTATCAGCATGACAGTCCACCCACCCAGTAATAAGACAATAGTTTACTGACAGTAACATTCCTGAAATGGGCTGCCATTTCTCCCTGACATTCAGACACATCATTGAAAGTGTTCCCAGTCTAAGCCGTCATAAAGGTGAGAAGTGGACACATTCCATGTCAATTTTCACAGATAGTTGTTCAGATACTTCTGATCAGGTTATTTATTTAGACCTAAATGTTCATTGTCGAAACAAATTTCTTGAATAGCGCTCAGTGATGATAAACATGTCTAATATCAATACATTTAGACGTTTATGGACCAATTTAAGGTTTCAGATGTTGTGAGTCCACACATTGATGATGTGCATAGTGAAGTTGCAGCGGCGCGGTTCCTTCCGTCCCTTTTACGAGGGACCTGCACCTACCTGTGAACATTGTCTCAGCATATCATCAGTAGGGAAGCCGAGCGAAACCTACTACACTTCGACGTGAACTAGGCTGCAATTAAAGTCACTAATCTACGTTTCGGGAGAAAGTTTTCACACGAAATGAAAGGTTGGAAACACTGTCCTTAATTAATATATTCTGAAACTTAGGTGAACAAGTATCACTGCCAATCCCGTGCTAGTCTCAACACAGTCACTCAAAATCCCTTTCACTAACTTTAGCAAGTTTATGGTGTTGCATTTCCCGAAAGCGTAATAGTTACCAAAATACGGATTGTTTTTGGTTGAGAATGCTCACCAAATATTAAGTCTGTCGGTATCTAATGCAGTTACAGTTTTTAGCCACCGACCTGCTCAATACGCCACGCGGAATTTATGTCTTTTCTCATCACAAAATTCACTAATAAATTCCGAAATTTCTACACACTCATCGAAGTAATTATGCCGTCACTTAACAACACTTTTGAAGTATGAAACACTGCTATATCCGGCAACTTATCATTTCCATCGGAACTACTACTACACACATCCGAACTGTTTCATGGCTAGGTTCCGACTCCTCTCTAGAATACTCTAAGTCTTCTCTACCAGCAGAGAAAGGTGAGCGAAGAATATTGCTTTAGTATTGGTCAGTTTATTAAACAGCCAATAGCGAAACAACATTCTCCCGCGTCAGTCCGCGCTTTTCATCAATAACCAATCGCAAAATAGTAAACCTAACGACTGCACTTTTTACCGACGTAATTATCAAATATGCTGAAGCTTTGTTTATGCATAAAGTTATTTACTATTGTTATTTAGACCTGAATGAACTTTCCCTTTACCATAAACTTACTTTACAAATCTATTCTACAAAAATCCCCTTTGTCCACATCCGTACTTCTTCGAAATGTTCCCACACTAAATCCCACGACATAACTCGTTAAACAATAATCTTCATAGAATGAGATTTTCATTCTGCAGCGGAGTGTGCGCTGATATGAAACTTCCTGGCAGATTAAAACTGTGTGCCGGACCGAGACTCGAACTCGGGAAGGTAGGAGACGAGATACTGCCAGAAGTGAAGCTGTGAGGATAGGGCGTGAGTCGTGCTTGGGTAGCGCAGTTGGTAGAGCACTTGCCCGCGAGTGGAAAAGTTACCGAGTTCGAGTCTCGGTCCGGCACACAGTTTTAATCTGCCAGGAAGTTTCAATTATCTTCATATTAACCTTAAACCGCACTCACGCATCATTCATACTGCTCAAACACATTTATAACTTTTTACCTACACAAAAAGACATAATAACACTTTATGAAAGTACTAGAACAGTTTATGAAAAACATTCTTTTACGTTAGTGCACTCTAGTGGGCACAATCGAAACTAAATCAGTCCCCTATCCAATATTGTCCTCTATCGGCTGACACATAAACTACGTGCGCGTCCAGTCTCGCGTCACCATCTGTCACTATCCAGCTCTAAGACACATCTCCCTCTTAACCGCCTCCACGGCAGAATGGGTATACGGCGCTGCGCCTCAGAGTGTACGTGGTATTATAGCTTTTAGGGTTTCAAGTTTGCAGACGAACCAATTTGGCCGTTTCGCACGATTTTTCGTCATCTTCCGTCGGTTTTTTAGTCAGCAGTGTCAAGTGCAGATTTCGTTACCTCGCTGTTTAGACTTCAACTAAACTGTGAATTGGAAACGTTGCGGAAGGCGTTTTATAAAAGAGAAGAAGGAAACGTGTCGCCTGGTAGAATGAATCACGTTTCTTGGTACTACGTCGAGGGTCGTATCCGGAAACTTCGTCACCGAAGTGACCGGTTGCTCGATATATGCACCACGCCACGCATGCTAGGTGGCGGGAAGGGGAGGGGTAGAAGTAGGAGGAGACCAATACTATACTGTGGGGTACGTTCGTCTGGGCTTCCAGGAGATCTGTGTTAATAACTGAACGTAACATGACTGCTGCGGACTACGTGAACAACACGGTCAGCCACCGATATCGCTTCATGCTAGATGTCTTCCTCCATGCCGCGCGGGATTAGCCGAGCGGTCTCAGGCGCTGCAGTCATGGAGTGTGCGGCTGGCCCCGGCGGAGGTTCGAGTCCTCCCTCGGGCATGGGTGTGTGTGTTTGTCCTTAGGATAATTTAGATTAAGTAGTGTGTAAGCTTAGGGTCTCATGACCTTAGAAGTTAAGTCCCATAAGATTTCACACACATTTGAACACATCTTCCTCCATGGTGATGGCATCTTTGAGCAGCATAACCGTAAGTCTGTCCGCAGCTCGTGGTCGTGCGGTAGCGTTCTCGCTTCCCACGCCCGGGTTCCCGGGTTCGATTCCCGGCCGGGTGAGGGATTTTCTCTGCCTCGTGATGACTGGGTGTTGTGTGCTGTCCTTAGGTTAGCTAGGTTTAAGTAGTTCTAAGTTCTAGGGGATTGATGACCATAGATGTTAAGTCCCATAGCGCTCAGAGCCATTTGAACCATTTTGAACTGTAAGTCTCACAAGGCCATAACAGCGCTAAAGTTGTTTGGGGAATATGACTGTGAACTTACATGATATCTTAGCCACGAAATTCAACTGATCTGAGCCAGATGTAACACATCTGAGTCGTTCGCGGGTGACCGCTCCACTCCCACGAGTCACAGTCCCGTAATTTAGGAGAATTGTGGGACTTGTGCGTAGATATTCGGTGCCACATACCTTTCGAAACCCAGCAACGATGTGTCAAATCCATGCCCTGCAGAATTACTATATTATTACGTTCCAAAGGTGGACCAAAACAGAAAGAAGAAAGTGGCCGTAAAGCCTTGGCTCACTGGTGCATAATGGAGGCAGCAGAAAAGTTGTAGGGTCTTCCTCACATACCAGTACTTGAAGTTAGACTCAACGGTATTCTCGCTAATATTGTGACCGAATATCACCAGTTTTCTGATTGTTATGAACATTATCGGGCGTCTGTCGCCGTTTAATCGTCGAAGAATCTGGCCCTATATGATAATAATTTTTAGGAATGTTGAAAATATTGGTTGTCCTAAAGCTTTTTTGGGGCACAGCCAATCCTACTTTTTTCTGATAAAAATTATCTGTCCACTACAGCATAATGGGTACTATTAATCGATAATTTTGCGAGTCGCTTAGGTACTTGTGACAATGCTCCATGTAGTCGTTTCTAGGTTATTAGTCGACAATGCGGGACGTATTTGCTAAATATCGGGCGCGTATCGAGTGAGTTAATTGTAACTTTTCTTGAACACGGGATAGGTCCTGATAACCTCACGTTTTAGCGAGCTTAAACTACACACACACACTCACACACACACACAGACACACACACACACACACACACAAACAGGCGCCCGCGCTCTCTTTGAGAGAAGCTTATTCGTCTCCAGAAATTTCATAACGTTCCAGTATGAAATGTGCTCTAGGTTCCTACGACAGATGTAAGTTAGCTATATTAATCTGTAATTCTATGCATCCGTTATTTTACCCTTTTTGTAAATAGAAATTCTTTATTCTCTCTTGTGGTCTTTTGGGACATTTTGCTGCACGAAAATTTCTCGACAGATACCAGCTAGGAAAGAAGTTGATTAAACGCGAAACAGCAACATAAGGATCGACGTGTATCTGCACTGGATTATTTACAACCACTGAGTATGAGTTTGAAACTGATACAGTTCTAACACTCATATAAATAAAACACAAATATTTTATTTGTTGTGCCATTCATCATCACAGTCATTTTGAGGGGTGCGGTTTTTTAAACATCCATTATTTTTGAAGTGTCAGCAGCTCGTGGTTAGCGTTGCTGACTCGTGATCTCGGGGCTCCGGGTCGATTTCCGAATAGATCTGGGATTTTCTCCGCTCGGGGCTAGGTGTGTGCTGTTCTCATCATCATTTCATTACCGTGACGCGCAAGTCGCCTAAGTAGTGTGAAATAAAAGGACTCGCACCAGGTGGACGAAAATCCCCCAACCAATAATACGCTCACTGTTGAAACTGAAAGTTACTTTCAGTTGCTGTGGTTGTGGTTGGTGTTGTTGTTGTGGCTGTTATGGACCGAAGAGTAGTTTGAGGCAGCTCTCCATTCAGTAGAGCTACGACACGTCAGGGAATATAACTACTGTACTTTCCCATTGCTTTCAGTACTTTGTAGCACCATCATAACAAGGCTATGTTGGGTTACAGTACCAGATGAGTCAGACTTCCAAATTATCCCCCTTGCAATTACTGAAAGGCTGCTATCACTCTTCAGGAACCATATCTTAGTCCAGCCTCTATGCATATGACACTTAGATGTTGCTGTACCTACGGAGAGGCTATCTGCATCGTTGAGGCACTCAATGCAACAAACTGCAGCAAAGACCTTTGGTTCGTGAAGTCGAAATATGGACTTTTAAATACGCTGAAAATGTTTTTAGCAACTATCATAAAAACTTCTGGCATCAAAAAACGGCGACAGGACTCCACCTAACAGGGAAAAGTGATATATGATTCTGAAAATGTTGATCAATGATTTAGAACCACATGCTATCGGCGGAGCAGATCGCTGTTATGGAATCTGCGCGGTCGTTGAACGTGAGGTAGAGGGGCTCTGTTGGCGAGAGAAGCACCGGCGGAAGTGCCATCGCGTCCCGCACTCCTCAAAGGCCGTTGCGGTCCGTCCGCGTTTTGCTGCCTTTCTAAAAATACCGCGCGAGAAATTCCGAATAGCCGCGGCTCACGGTCCGTTCCATTTTACGAGATGCTTTTCCGGCGCTCATAATTTATACGGTCACCACTCACATGCGTGGTGGAGACGACCACGAATTGTGGACAGTTTCTCGTTTTCGTTTGGGGAACTGCAAATTCTCGCTTTTCAGAATCATCGGGACTTTACAGCAACTGAGAGCTGAGTCTAAGTACTCAACAGAAGAAAACTTTCTGAACTCAACGCCTTGCAAATGGTAAATATCACATTTTTAGCTCAATCATAGTACTCGTATATTTGCTCGAAAATATATTTTTATTAAATATTTAAACGAAAAAGAAAGAGACTGGAAAATCGAAATAGCTTATCAATTAATGAAGAACATTTACAGTGGAAAATCAATATCAGCAAAAAAAAAAAAAAAATCCACAATTTCTGTACGATCATGAAATCAGAGTGCCTTTATCTAGCGGAATGTTAAGTTCTCGCCAAAAAGGCAGAAATTGGAAATGCTGGAGGAAAAGGAAATTAAGGTACTACGAAAAATACTCTGTCCAAAGCAAAACAGTGAGTATGTTGAGAACAAGTGATGAAGAAATCTACACCCAAACAGGAAACTTTCCTTACGCTCTCAGAAAAAGGAGAATTCCTTTTATAGTCACTTGGTTCGCATGAACCCGAAATAACTGACTAAAAATATTTCAGCATTTTGACAGAAATCCCAAAATACGAGCCAGTTGCTCCAGGGAAGTAAAAAAGCATGAAGCAGAAATAACGTTACGAAAGGAGAAATTCTAGAGAAGCCAACTTTTCGAAACAAGATTAGGAACTTCGGGGTTTTTCATGAAAACATCAGGAAGTGCATTACTCTACGTACAGACGAAAGATGAAAAGAACACAGTGAAAGAACAAAGAAAAACTGGAAAGATAAAAAATCAGAAAAAAGGACAAACTCATCAGGAAATTACTTCACGTAACCTATATATGGCTGAAATCGAAGGAACAAAAATCTAAGCATATTTTGGGCATCTCGGTTGTCAACGGGTAAACTGTCGCGAAGAAAAGAACTTTCACAGGTAAACATATTCTTATATGATGCAGCAAACAGTTAGCAATGAATACATGAACGTAAACAATAGACTAACATTTATACATGAAACGCGCTCACAAAGTTTTACAATGTTGTCCTTGTGGTCTTCAGTCCTGAGACTGGTTTGACGCAGCTCTCCATACTGCTCTATCCTGTGCAAGCTTCTTCATCTCCCAGTACCTACTGCAGCCTACATCCTTCAGAATCTGCTTAGTGTATTCGTCTCTTGGTCTCCATCTACGATTTTTACCCTCCACGCTGCCCTCCAATACTAAACTGGTGATCCCCTGATGCCTCAGAACATGTCCTGCCAACCGATCCCTTCTTCTAGTCAAGTTGTGCCACAAACTCCTCCTCAATTCTATTCACTACCTCCTCATTAGTTACATGATCTACCCATCTAATCTTCAGCATTCTACTGTAGCACCACATTTCGAAATCTTCTATTCTCTTCTGGTCCAAACTATTTATCGTCCATGTTTCACTTCCATACATGGCTACACTCCATACAAATACTTTCAGAAACGACTTCCTGACACTTAAATCTATACTCGATGTTAACAAATTTCTCTTCTTCAGAAACGCTTTCCTTGCAATTGCCAGTCTTCATTTTATATCCTCTCTACTTCGAGCATCATCACTTATTTTTCTCCCCAAATAGCAAAACTCCTTTACTACTTTAAGTGTCTCATTTCCTAATCTAATTCCCTCAGCATCACCCGAGTTAACTCGACTACATTCCATTATACTCGTTTTGCTTTTGTTGATGTTCATCTTACATCCTCCTTTCAAGACACTGCCCATTCCGTTCAACTGCTCTTCCAAGTGCTTTGCTGTCTCCGACAGAATTACAATGTCATCGGCGAACCTTAAAGTTTTTGTTTCTTCTCCATTGATTTTAATACCTACTCCGAATTTTTATTTTTTTTTCCTTTACTGCTTGCTCAATATACAGATTGAATAACATCGGGGAGAGGCTACAACCCTGTCTCACTCCTTTCCCAACACTGCTTCCCTTTCATGTCCCTCGACTCTTATAACTGCCATCTGCTTTCCGTACAAATTGTAAATAGCATTTCGCTCCCTGTATTTTACCCCTGCCACCTTCAGAATTTGAAAGACAGCATTCCAGTCAACATTGTCAAAAGCTTTCTCTATGTCTACAAATGCAAGGAACGTAGGTTTGCCTTTTCTTAATCTAGCTTCTAAGATGAGCCGTAGGGTCAGTATTGCCTCACGTGCTCCAACATTTCTACGGAATCCAAACTGATCTTCCCCGAGGTCAGCTTCTACCAGTTTTTCCATTCGTCTGTAAAGAATTCGAGTTAATATTTTGCAGCCGTGGCTTATTAAGCTGATAGTTCGGTAATTTTCATATCTTTCAACACCTGCTTTCTTTGGGATTGGAATTATTATATTCTTCTTGAAGTCTGAGGGTATTTCGCCTTTGTCATACATTTTGGTCACCAGATGGTAGAGTTTTGTCAGGACTGGCTCTCCCAAGGCTATCAGTAGTTCTAATGGAATGTTGTCTACTCCCGGGGCCTTGTTACGACTTAGGTCTTTCAGTGCTATGTCAAATAATAAAATATCATCAGTGAGTACGTATTTGTAACTATATCTTTAGAATTCATTACGAGCGGCAGTCAAATAAAAACCGAACATCCTCCACAACAGGACCATGGAATGGTTGAATTCGACAATAATCCCCACACGCGCAAAGAAATTTATCCCATTGGGAGACGAGACGATTAATTCCTGTTCCGTAGAACGAGGTCGGCCGCTGACCGATCCACAACCGCATCCACTCTTGCACTTCCTCGTCCGACACAAACCGACGCCCACGCATGTCTTTCTAAGGTGTGAACATCACGCAGCAAAAGATCAGGGCTGTGCGGAAGATGTTGCAGTGTTTCCCTACCAAATCGCTGAAGCGTAGCCTTCGCCCGATTGGCAGTGTGCAGGCTGGCGCTATCTTACAGCAGGGTGATTCCGTCCGACAGTTTGATTAGGAAACACTGCAACATCCTCCGTACTGCCTGGAACTTTCTCCGTGTGATTTTCACGTATTTGGCGACCTGAAGAAGGACATGCGTGGACGTCAGTTTCTGTCGGGCAAGGAAGTGCAAGAAGAGTGAGTGCGGCTGTGGATCGCGTTTTGAGAAACTGGAATTAATCGTCTAGTGTCCCAGTGGGATAAATGTATTAACGCTTGTGGTAATTACTTTTGAATGGAATCATTCCACGGTCCCGCTGCGGCGGGTGTTCCATTTTCATTTGACTGCCACTATGTTAGAAACATTAAAAGCTTAAATTTTGTGGAGGCTATAGTAATCAAAACAAATGGTTTGAATCGAACTTAACATAAAATGCAAAAATTAGTGCTGGAAATAGCAAAAAATTAGTGGCGGTAGTAATTCAAGCATAGAGTCCCACCACCTTCAATACTCGGTCCACTGAAAGGGCCCTGACACTTTATGTACAATAAAGATACAGACTTAGTGCTTTTTGCACGTGGCGTAGTCGTTATAATTACGGAGACAGCAACAGACGAGACTATAAATGAATCTTTAAGGAATTATTTAGTCGGTTCTTCTAATGTATACCCCATTAAATCTGAAAAATGGAAAACAAGCGCAAAATGTTCTGTCATGTGCAATAAACAGAACATAACCAACGTTTTATGTAGCATACAGATGGGCGACTGTGAACAGAGCAGGGTTTTCCAAACTTTTGGGTGTGCATTTTGATGAAGATATGAATGGGATGAAACACATTACTCAGCCTTTCAGACACCTAAGTTCAGCAACTTTTGCTGTACCTGTGATCACTGATTTTGTAAACAAACAGATTATCATAGTTTACCTACTGCCATATATTAATTTTACGGCGTAACTTTCTTCAGTAGCTCATGTCTTAGAAACGAAGTATTCCTTGATAAAAGCAAGCTGTGAGAATACGGGCGTTGATAAAGTCAACGTGGACAGTTGAAAATTTGTGCCCAGATTGGGACTCGAACCCGGGATCTCCTGCTTACATGGCAGACACTCTATCCATGTTTTTTTTTTTTTTTTTTTTTTTTTGTTGATCGTTGGGTTTGGTCGTTGCGGACGTCACATGACATCCGTTAAAGTTCGTTTGTTTAACCTTCAAAAATTGTTCAAGTGGCTCTGAGCACTATGGGACTTAACTTCTGAGGTCATCAGTCCCCTAGAACTTAGATCTACTTAAACCTAACTAACCTAAGGACATCACACACATCCATGCCCGAGGCAAGATTCGAAGCTGCGACCGTAGCGGTCGCGCGGTTCCAGACTGAAACGCCGAGAACCGCTCGGCCACTCCGGCCAGCTGTTGAGCCTGTCACTCAGATTCTTATTAGAGGCCAATCCGCTCTCTGACCGAACACGCTGAGCTATCGTGCCGGCGGATATCAAAAATGCTTTTCAGCAAAGTTTTATGTAATATATTCATAGTGTCCCTGCCCATTATACTCATTACCCTCGGCTTTTTGCCGATTCCCGTAAGAGTTCGGACACTGTTTGTGCATCCGCACAGAAGAAGGTGGTGAAATGGCCGGTGAGCCTTAACTATATATATATAAGAAGATGGTATCTGTTCTTTCGGACATGTCCCAAAGAACAGATACCATATATATATATATATATATATATATATATATATATATATATATATATATATATACATATATAGGGTGTTACAAAAGGGTACGGCCAAACTTTCAGGAAACATTCCTCACACACAAATAAAGAAAAGATGTTATGTGGAAATGTGTCCGGAAACGCTTAATTTCCATGTTAGAGCTCATTTTAGTTTCGTCCACCTACGCTCAATGGAGCACGTTACCATGATTTCATACGGGATACTCTACCTGTGCTGCTAGAACATGTGCCTTTACAAGTACAACACAACATGTGGTTCATGCACGATGGAGCTCCTGCACATTTCAGTCGAAGTGTTCGTACGCTTCTCAACAACAGATTCGGTGACCGATGGATTGGTAGAGGCGGACCAATTCCATGGCCTCCACGCTCTCCTGACCTCAACCCTCTTGACTTTCATTTATGGGGGCATTTGAAAGCTCTTGTCTACGCAACCCTGGTACCAAATGTAGAGACTCTTCGCGCTCGTATTGTGGACGGCTGTGATACAATACGCCATTCTCCAGGGCTGCATCAGCGCATGGGATTCCATGCGACGGAGAGTGGATGCATGTATCCTCGCTAACGGAGGACATTTTGAATATTTCCTGTAACAAAGTGTTTGAAGTCACGCTGGTGCGTTCTGTAGCTGTGTGTTTCCATTTCATGATTAATGTAATTTGATGAGAAGTAATAAAATGAGCTCTAACATGGAAAGTAAGCGTTTCCGGACACATGTCCACATAACATATTTTCTTTCTTTGTGTGTGAGGAATGTTTCCTGAAAGTTTGGCCGTACCTATATATATGATGTAACTCCACAGTCATATCACAAGCGCCTCTGCAAGGCGTTAGGCATTATAATATTACTTTACAATATACTTACCCCGCAAATGAAATACGTTACACATAAGCAATAAAAATTTGAAAAGAGTAGTAATGCCCACAGCTACAACACTGAAACAGAATCATGATCATTATTACTACTTACTGAATCTGTCAGTGGCTCAAAAAAGTGTACAAAAATATTTGTGACCGTTTTCCCAATAATATAAAATATCTAACTGGCAGAAAATCAAAATTTAAACGAAAACTAAAATAATTTCTCCAGGACAACTTTTATTACAGAGACAAATTTTTAATCAAACCGAACAGTACGGGTAGTGCCAAAGACAATGATTTCCTACTTTTGTTGTTAATTTATGTATTTTTTAGTAGTAACACGAATAATGGCAAAGGTTAACATTCTCACAAAATTGATGTAAAGTGTAACTTAGCACTGTTTAATGGACTAAAGTATAATCATACACAAGAACAAATCATGTATACTTAGCCTGCAAATTAGCTCGTTCTGTATCATTTCAATGCAAGGCGTTTTAAGAACATACAGAACATCGAATTAATTAATTAAGCCAATTACTTAAGGTATTAGAGACAGTATATGTACTTCCTCCATCTTACCGTGATTGATTTGCAACTTTTGCGTCTTTGCGTCTTTCAAATTGTTACTCATGCACGCAAAGACGCAAACGTTGCAAATCAATCACGATAAGATAGAGGAAGTATATATATTGTCTCTAATACCTTAAGTAATTGACTTAATTAATTAATTCGATTTTGTGTGTGTGCTTAAAACGCTTTGCATTAAAATGATACAGTTACGGAAACACCTCCAAATTTTAAATAAACGGACAGTGTTCTATAGTAAAACGGTGTTTGAAATTTTTTTAAAAAGTCGTTTAAAAGCACTGCAGAATAGTTCTCTCAACGTTGATGGGATGGCGTTACTAAGTGACCAGCAAAATGTTGCTGATATTTGATGGATTTATTTGACGATTCTTAAACGTTTGTTTATAGTTGATATACCAGTTGCCAGACTGTAGGAAACGTCAGAATTAATGGTAAACAATAGTAAATCATTAAAAAAAAAACCAGTGTATGGCCTACTTTCTATTTGTTTACGACATGGAGCTCAAAAGTGAGGTCCTGACAGGGCTAATTACTTTGATTCTAGAACTGAAAGTTGCCTCTGGAACTGGACAGATCGACATTCGACCAATTACATTTGTCAATCTAGCTATTAAAGACGTCCCCATCAATATTCAATCCCTGTCACGATTCAAATATTTCTTTTACCACTTAGCACTATTTATTCTTCTGTCCGTCATCCTTCCCATCTACATCTGTACTCCGTGAAACACCTTACGATATGTGGTGGAGGGTACTTGTGTACCAGTGTAGCTTCCCCCTTCTCCTGTTACAGTGGCGTAAGGTTCGTGGGAAGAACGATTGGTGGTAAGCAAGGCTACTTTTGGGCTCAGATTTCTATAATTTTATGTTTATGGTCTTTTCATGAGACGTACGTAGGAGAAAGCAACTTATTTGTTCACTCTTCTCGAACGTACGCTCGCGGAACTTTAACAATAGACCATACCATAATGCGGAACGCCTGTCTTACAGCGTCTGCTCCTAGAGTTTCTGAGCATCTTTGTGACGCTTTCGCTCTTACCAAATCAACCTGTTACGAAACGTTGTAACATTCCTTTGGACCTTCTCTTTTTTCTCTATCACACATGTCTGGTACGGATCTCATACTGGCAAGCATTATTCAAATATTGGTCGAACGAGTGTTTTTTCGTGTGTTGGTTGACTACGTTTCTTGAGGATTCTTCTAATGAATCTCAGTCTGGCATCAGCCTTACACGTTATTGGTTTTATGTGGTCATTCCTCGCTCCATACCCATACTCCTAGATATATTGTGGACGTAACTGCTTTCACTGATTGTTCTGCAATGGTGTAATACTACAATAAAGGGTCTGTCTGTTGATGTATTCGCAGGACGTTACATATGTTTGCGTTGATGGTCAATGGCCACTCCGTGCACTAACGTTGACCCTCTGCAGGTTTTCCTGCATTTCACTGCAATTTTCTAGCGTCGTGACTTCTCTGTGTACAACAGCATCATCCGATAAAAGCGTCATAGAACATTCTACGTTATCTGCTGATCATTTATGTATATGGTGAAAAACTTATGTTCCATAATACTCCCCTGGGGCAGACGCGAAGTTACTTTTACGTATGAAGAATTCCCTACGTTCAGGACGACATGCTATGTTCTGTTTTCTAGAAACACTTCACTCCAGTGACACAGTTGGTCTGATATTCCATACTCTCATATTTGGTTCATTATGCGGCAGTGCGAAACTGTAACGAATGGTTTCTGGAAGTCAAGGAGCACGGCATTTTCCTGTGTGCCTTCGTCTAATGCTTTCTGCGTCTCATTTTCTGGCTTTCACACAATTGTTGTTTCGGCACTCCTGTTGGTTCTTACAGAGGATACTTTCGGTCTTCACCATCAGCCAGCGAATGAATCACCTCAACGTATCGGAAGCCAGCGAACTGGACTTGCATTCGGTAGAACGACGGTTCAAACCCGCGTCCGGCCATCCAAGTTTAGATTTTCTGTGATTTCTCTAAATAGCTCCAGGCAAATGCCGGGATGGTTCCTATGAAAGGGCACGGCCGATTCCCCTCCCCATCCTCGACACAATCCGAGCTTGAGCTCCGTCACTAATGACCTCGATGTCCAAGGGACGTTAAACCCAATCTTCTTTCCTTCCGTCCTTCCTTCGAAAACGAGCGCCTGTACACTACAATACAGTCCTTCGTATCTCCTAGATGTGTTTCCTTCTTAGATATCGTCGTTACGTCGGTTTTCTAGATGGCGTGTCAGGTGGTGGTAGACGTGAATGGCTGCGGCGGCGTCGGCGTCGGCGCAGCTGTCGTTGCGGCCGTGGCATAGCGCACGCTAGCGGCAGTGGCTCCGTGACCTTGGGCGGCGGCGTGCGGTGCCGGAACTAACGAGGAGAACACGCTCCGGCTAGCACTTGTCACTGGGGCCTGACTGCCGGGCTCGTGCCTTCACATCCTGCACGCTCACATTCGCTCAATGGCCACATTATGGAACAATGCGGCAAAAAGAAAGCCCTCCGAAGAGACCTCACCGCGGAAGACGAAAAACGAGTACTGCGGTCGTGGCCTTCAATCAGCTCAGTCGATACAGCACAATGCGTAGCTCTGCTGGCGGGTGCTCCTTCTTTCTGTAAAGGCAACTAACTGCCTACTGTTTGGGTTCAACGCCTCCAGCGTAAGCCTAGATGCGGTACTCTTTATCTGGCGATGACTAGTTGGTACTTCTCCAACAATGAAAGCAAAGATGATCTACGATGTCCGTGAAGACGAAAACACTCTTGTGTTTGGTTTCATTGTCTCTTACAACAGAAACCTACGGCGTTCGTATAAGGCCAGGCACCCTGTACCAGTGTGGAAGCGGAGCCAACTGCCAATTTCCAAGGCATTTCTCGAATAATCGTCGTTTGGCTATGGATCTCTAGCAGCAACCATTATTGCATACTACGTTATGGGAACTCAGGTTCGCCAGTTGTGCAAACAATACCAAACCATGTTATTGTAGCTTTCTGCCACCATCAGTGGATACTTTTATCGAGTTCTGCAAAATGTGAATAAGTACTGATCCACTAATTATTCTAACGAAATCAGGGCTAAAACACTTTACTAATGTTGTGGTTGTTACCTAATTTTTTACATTGTCTGGTTCTGTTGGACCCTCTTTACATTATTAAATACTGGTAACTACTTACCTTCAACTAAGTGATACATAATAATCTATAGAGGGGGCCTACAGAACGCAACGGTGTAACAGATAAAGTAATAACTACAATAGACATAAACTGCTTTTAGGGTTGGGTTGTTTTGGGGGAGGAGACCAGACAGCGAGGTTATCGGTCTCATCGGATTACGGAAGGATGGGGAAGGAAGTCGGCCGTGCCCTTTCAAAGGAACCATCCCGGCATTTACCTGGAGCGATTTAAGGAAATCACGGAAAACCTAAATCAAGATGGCCAGACGCGGGATTGAACCGTCGTCCTCCCGAAACTGGTTTTAGGTCTAATTTCTCTAGAATAATTAGTACTTAAAACACGTTTGCATTTTATGCAACTGAATAAAAGTACCCACTGATAATGGCAGAAATGTACTGAAACATATTTGGTTATTTACAAACAACAGTATTTGTATAATAGGCTGACCTGGATTCCTATAATGCAGTTCTCTAAAGGCTGCTGGTTGCCTTGATGCAAGAACGTATTGTCTGTATACTTCTGTCAACTGAAAACTATTTACTGCATCGGTACCCTAACCTGTACTATTGTCTCTCGTGGGCAAGGCTCTTATCGAATGAAGTAACAAGGTGCAACTCATAACCCACCTTCAGAGTTTCAGTTTCGTCAGTACTTTACTCAACGTTCCAAATTCTGTACAAGGCGTCCTGCATTCTTTGTTCGACTAGCTCTCCGAACGGAAAGGATGCATTAGACGATGGCTGTTTCACAACCTATGGGCTGTTTTCAGACTGAGTTGCAATCATGCAGTGAAAAGCAAGTAGATAGGAGTTATTGTACGAAATTATTGCACGCGGTCCTGGTGGCATCTATGTAATCAGCCCAGGAACACTAACAACTGCTTAATAGTAGATTCAGTCTTCGATAAATCATCACTAGATTCCAAAATCAGTATCTTCGGAATCCGACACACACTACTATACGATATCCCCTACATGACGTCTTATCGAATCAAAGAAGTTTCAGTCTTTCCCTGAGGAACAGCATTACAAACCCATTTCATTCGAAATCAGCGGGTAACAGTACTAAATAGAGAATGAAAGTTAGCAGGAGTCAACCGAGAAACTATTCAACATTTCACTGGCTGACAGGTGAAGTACGTGGAAGTTGAATCGTCATGTGAACAGCCATGCTAGCGTCTCTGCAGTCTCTTTCTTTCATAGAAAAAATCATGAACTTCAATTGTAAAATATTAACTACAGCCCCAGGTATGCGTTGATGGAAGCATGGCATCAATCTCTTTCCCGTTATGGTCGCTGCTTCGGGTTTCCACGACCAACTTCGTCTTGACACCCATAGGCGATCCAACGATCTCGCCAGGCAGTTCATCAGCATGTCCTCGGATGAATGATTCCCCTGGCAGATGGCATCTCAGACTCACTCTGCTATCAATATAGTTCACGTTGTACAACTTAACTCACAACTACTCTTAGCTAAAACTTCGTGAGGAAGCTGTAATTCGCAAGATGGGTTAATGTATCTCCTGAGAAATGTTTTTTCCTTGGCTTTCTGTATCAAACCCACAGTCAAACATCCGAAAATTGAAGTGAGAATAAGATGGCATCAGTAAAAAAAAAAAAAAGAAAAAAAATTATTTCATGTACGCCTGATAAAAATTAAATTACTGTTACACCTTCAGAAATGTACACGCAAAATTTATCGCGCTAAAGAACGGGAAAAACACATGTAAGTCGGTTTAACGCGATAAAACCTTCACAAAGATGTGTAGGGATAAATATTTAATCTAGACATGATGACATATCGAATCTATGTGTGAGTGACAATTGGACAATTTTCCTACAGTGTAATTTCTTGTACTGGACGATGTACGATCTCAAAGTTATAATTATCAGCTTAACCGTCATCGTCGTTATCGTCGTCGCTTAAGGACTATTTTACAGCAACAGCCACTGTTCCCTGTTTGGTTCTGTTCTCCTGGTAATACTAGTTACTGTGTCAGTTATGAAGATTACTGTCTGGAGGCTGGTATACGTCTACTTTACGTAACATCCCACATATCAAACAGTTCTCGTGGTGTTTTGGTGTGAACTTCAGTCTTGGGTCCAGGATTACTCTGGTATAATATGCCATTTGGTGTAAAAAAAGTATGGAACGCTCTTGCCACGTACTAGCAAGCACTCAGCGTTTCCTGTTGCTTGCCACAGCCGGCCGGAGTGGCCGAGCGGTTCTAGGCGTTTCAGTCTGGAACCGCGCGACCGCTACGCTCGCAGGTTCGAATCCTGCCTCGGGCATGGATGTGTGTGATGTCCTTAGGTTGGTTAGGTTTAAGTAGTACTAAGTTCCAGGGGACTGATGACCTCAGAAGTTAAATCCCATAGTGCTCAGAGCCATTTGAACCTCTTGCCACATACTAGCAAGCATTCAGCCTCCCTTCAAACATTAACAAATAAGTCATGTTATCATATTCAAAAGCTCCACACACCATGATCCCGCGAGCTGGAGACGTATGTGTCTCAAGAATCATTCCTACCGGTGACCATTCACCCGGTCACCTACGGCTGGCTTCGATTTGCCTGTCAAAAACAGAAGCGACCACCACAGAATGCCACTCAATGTGCTTGTTGTCTCTGGCTCTACACTACGCAAGTCACTGTTGTCTATGATATAGTGTTGTGCCAATGATTCGACCGTTCTCGAAGTCCGAAAGCTGGCGTTTAGGCGCCCTTGCAGCTCCCGTATTGAGATCTCTACCTGAAACTTTCTTGTGCAATAAGAGACACTTAGCATCCACACTATGCTTTATCAGCAGCAATGCTTATTTCCTGCACTGTAAATATTGATGATAAGCTCGCTTAAGGATAAAATTTTAGTCAATATATTCCACAGGCATGGAACTTCTCAAGTACCAGTTTGCTAAGGTAATGTAACACTTTCTGTTTCCGTCAGTGTACCAATAAGCCATAACATCAGTAGTCTTCAATTTTTTCTCTTTATTCCGATGGTCGTGAGACTAGTTGTGTTATTATGGAACGCTAATGAGCCACAGTTTTCCTTTTTGTGAATGAGGACCATTTTTCTCTCCGTAAAACCGGAAGTAACTGTTCTCCGTGCCGCACGGGGTAGCCGCGCGGTCTTGGATAGCTTGTTACGGACCGCGCGGGTCCCTCTGTCGGAGGTTCGAGTTCTCCCTCGGGCATGAGGGTGTGTGTTGTCCTTATTATAGGTCAGTTTAAGTTAGATTAAATAGTGCGTAAGCTTAGGGACCGATGGCCTCAGCAGTTTGGCCTCATAAGACCTTACAAGAAATTTCAAAAAACTGTTCCCTTTACCATCGCAATGTTTTATGATTTTCAAAACTAGTTTTTATCAATAGTAATTTAGCCACTTTAATAGTGCTTGACACAATTCAATTAGGCTCTTTAAGACACAATGCTTTTACTATATGATTGTTTGCACTCACTTTGTGACTCCCATAGGGGTCCCTTGCAGGATAAGCCAAATTTTGTTGGTATATGGCTCGCAAATGAGACGGTACATGGAAAGTGTGGAATTTCTACTTTTTTGTAAGGAAATACCTGCAAATATCAAAATGTGGCACTTTCAAACACAATAATCCTCAACTGATAGCAGCAGAAATGACGAACAATGTAATAATATCTAAATTAAGCCGACTGATGAGGCTTTTGAAACTTGTTTCCCAATCCCAACATATACGAGTGAATAAAACCACTGAGTTTTGCAGGAGTATTTAACTGCTGCGGTACACATATGGATGTAGTTACGGCAATAAAGATGGTTAATTACTTGAGCAGTGGGCAGGGGATAGTCGAATGAGTTTGATCAATCACCCTATGCAACCTGCGTCCATTTGTTGCCCAAGGTAGTGAAACGTTTACAGCCGTGATCTGATTTGGCTCATCGAACATGTGAGCAACTTGAGTCACAAGGGACGGCCGGAGTGGCCGAGCGGTTCTGGGCGTTACAGTCTGGAACCACGCGACCGCTACGGTCGCAGGTTCGAATCCTGCCTCGGGCATGGATGTGTGTGATGTCCTTAGGTTAGTTAGGTTTAAGTAGCTCTAAGTTCTAGGGTACTGATGACCTCAGAACTTAAGTCCCATAGTGTTCAGAGCCAACCATTTGATTCACAAGGAAGTTCCGAAACCAATTCCGAAACCTCAACACAGACTAATTAAATTTGAAATACGACTTGCTGTCAAACCAGCAGACATACAACACAGAAGAAGGGATAATTTCAAAAGGGCAAAATGGATAGATTTCAGAAACAAACTTGATGAATCGACTAAATACGGATCTAACCCAAACAAGAGCACTACCACAGCTCTGTATACATTATTAACGATTTTTTAAACAATCCCCAGGGGGTTCAGGACATTGGGTTTACCTGGCACTACAAAAGAAACCGAGGATGCACATGAAAAATGTTATAATCTTTGTGATAAGAATCTCCCCTCTACCGAAACAATCAAGGTTGGGGAGGAGTTACGGTCAGCTTTCGGTAACAAAACGCGCGCCTCGGATTGGATACAGTCGCTGTCATGGATCCGGCGCACAGTAATAAGAAAACATGGGAACTTAGTAAAAAGATATCAAATGACTCAGTTATAGGAGCTCTACACTTAAGTGTATGGATGCCCGGTTTTTGAGAGAGTCAAGCACGCCTAGAAAAATGACATGATCCATTAGGATACCTCCAGAAAAATAAATTGCTGCCTAAAACCAACTAGAGTAGATCATTTATATTCATTATCAAAAGAACTGAACAAATAGATAAATGTCAAGAGTCACACGCTATACAACCTTCAACCCAAAAATCAAAGAGAAATTTTATATATTTAGTGCAACCAACTGAGATGTCCATATAATCTCTCTGCCAACAGCAATGAATGTCCAAAGGCTCTTAACAAGGTGGAAGTTCTACCCTTGAGTTCTCATCTGGACTGGTGGCAGTGGAGAGTTTTGAATGAGGACTATCAAAACAACTTTTGAGCAAATGAAATTACGTACACCGTGAGAATGTGAGTGTGGTGGAATTCAGACCATGAGCATCTTTTGAACTTTCCGCCAGAGGACGCGCCCGGAAGGTAAACTCAGGAGAACCTTATGAAAACAAGGACACTGCTAAAATATACTTTGAGCTCTAGATGAGCGAAATGTACTACCTTTTTAACGTTTGTATATATTTTATACGTATTAAATTTCATTACTTTCTGTATATGACAAGTATGTTTACATATATACTCAAACATTTTTACGTGATACATATATTATACAGTATGGTCTTAAACAGCCTGAAAAGCTTTTAAGGGTATTGCAGGGTAAGTTGTTTTGAGAAAAAGCTGTTCAGAGAAGAATTCGATACGTTGCGCCGCTTCCGAGTTAATTAGCATTGAAGTTAGCGTGAATTCAAGCGGCCTGCCAGAGACGGTGTCACCAAACGTATTCTCCCGTTGGTTACCTAAACACGAACAAGGGAGTGATACAAAAAGTGAACATGGGACGGTAGTAGGGATCGAACCCGAGTCAAACGCTGAGCAGTCTCGTGTGCTGTCAGCTACGCTCTGACAATAGGCTGACACTCATTGTATCTGGTGGTCCGCTTGAAGTTGCTCGCGGAACGGGCGGATTGGGCTAACTTCAATGCCAGTTAACTCGGAAACGGAACGATGTATCGAATGTTCTGCTTAACACGTATTTCTCAGCTTAACTTACTCTGCGACTCTGTCACAAGCTTTTCCGCGTGTTTCTGACCACCCTGTATTATTTATCCCTAAAGACAGGTATCTCATTGGACTATTAGTCCTCGTCTTACATAATATTGTTTGTTTGACATTCTGCAACCGCTCAGCAGGCCGTGTTTTCTACTTCCGGAGTGGTAGAGTGTTGCCTTGACTCATTACCGGGTGTCCAGAGACAGAAGTGAGCTGCTATCCCCTAGGTACCACTTTGCATGTACAGTTTATGTTCATATATCAAACATTTGTATGAACAGGACCATTTTATGAAAAACGAGGACCAAAAGCTAAATGTGTTTTCATTTTATTTAATTTAATTAATACCAAAAAATGTGTCACCGACATGATGAAGAGAACTCTGCCTCTTGAAACGCGTATTTGAATTGAATTAAATGCCGCTGAAATAGTTGAGTGCAAGTAGTTATATCCGAAACATCCGAAAAGTTGATGGTATTAAATTAGATGTTTTCCGCTGTTTTGTCAGTGCTGTACTACCGCTCACATTGCAGTGGAGCATTTCTTAACGCTAGAATACTATAATACTATAGTGTCGTACTGTGCTCCCTACTCAATTTTCTCTTTTTTATGTCTGAGAGATGGCCACAATATGTTATTTCAGATTCCAGCTGACCTTTGGGCAAGGAGAGACTTGTCCAACAGCTGGTTAAAACTTGTTTGAAGTGGTTGTGTTTCTCACTAGCAGCATTGTTGGGACATCAGGTGCCACAGTATAGTGGTATTGTGTGTCTTTTCGCATTTCTGTTGTTCTGAAGTTTTTTAGGACGAAATGCGTGGGTTAGTGTTTTAATAATAATAATAATTATAATAATATTAATATTCATAATAGTAATAAAAGGCCTAATAATTATAAATCATACAGGTTCAAGATGCGAATTTTTTTTTCTCATTCCATCACTTAGCCTTGCTGAAAATAGCGAGGAGATTCTCAGGAAACTTTACTGACGAGGTGAAACTGAAGCAGAAGACGTCTTTTGAGGCACTGAAGATGACAATGATGAACAGCATGAGTTAGTCGCTGATGAAGTGATGTATAGGGGAAAGGAGATATACACCCATAAGAGGACAAAGCAGGGAGGGACTCTGGTGTGTTTGTATCAAGAAGGGCGCTGCAGTCTGGAACCGCAAGACCGCTACGGTCGCAGGTTCGAATCCTGCCTCGGGCATGGATATTTGTGATGTCCTTAGGCTAGTTCGGTTTAATTAGTTCTAAGTTCTAGGGGACTAATGACCTCAGCAGTTGAGTCCCATAGTGCTCAGAGCCATTTGTATCAAGAAGAACAACAGAAATACAGTGGTTATATGTGAAAAATGTCGGGCGTGCTGGGCTAGCGGTAAAGCGTGTGCCTAGAAATAGAAACTTTGCAGAATCAAAACACTATCGGGCAACGGATATTATCAGTCTGCCCTTAATCTAGCCTTCACCTGTCACCGGGAACTACACATTGCTCAGATTACACGTCAAATTGTATGGCCACTTTTCCCGGTTAGTTACCTGGGACAGATTAGGGACACGCTACTCGCCGAAGGGGCCTCAGATTGAAAGACTTGCACTCGGCCATTGAGCCACACGAATTTATCATTATTTTTATGTAAAATGTAACAGATTTATTATACTGTACAGTCTTTATGTCCTGATTATCTGTATATTATTATGACACGAAAACCGATATCAGTTTTCATTGGATTGTTAACAAGAACTTCATAGCAACAAAACATGAATTTCTACTATCGATCAGTGATTTAATTACTTCGTTATTTGGATGTACAGGTCCCTAATATAGAATTGACTGCAAGTGAGCATATGTATTGCATTGCAGTGTTGATCTGACTACCCCATGTGTTATTTCGAGTTGGCTTTCTAGAAATACATGGGATTCGAATACATGTCGTTGAAATAAATAATATCGATGCGCTCCTCCCCTCGTGGGAACCTTAGCAAGGTGGTGTGCCGTATTTTGGCTGGGGCCGGAGGAAGGATAACAGATGCGCAGCTGGCCACTTCCGGCCGGCCGTCAGTTGCTGCGCCAGCTGCCGCACTGCTTGCTATAATCGCTTCCTTCCAAGGAAACCGAAACCCGGCCATCAACAGGCTTCAATTCACATCACCTGTGGATTTACCTGCCAACCTGCCGCCCCCACACTCCCACCAGAGATAGCAGCTATTCTTTGCACTCAGCAGTGACTGACGGTTGACGAGCGATGATGGGAAGTTATTTTCCAAGGCAACTGAGAATCGGTCAGCCCGAAGTCGCTCTGCTCACGCACTGAAAAATACACAGGCACAAGTCACATCTGTTCACATGCACATACAGGCACACGTACGTGATTGTTTTTGAAATTTTTCAAAATATTTCACGGCGAACATAAGAACCCTAACAGTATTTGTCTTAAGGCATCTTTGCGCTAAATTTTACGTATATTAGTACGAATTTTTTAAAATGCACCTATGTTCATTTTCCTTACGCGCATAGAGAAATATCAAAATTGAACGAACCGTCATGTATGTCAGGGGATAGTTCACACAAACGACATTGCGTACAGTGTAATACACCGTTCAGGTACTATTTGATCAATGTCTCTGGATACTGAGAGGAGTAAAACAGTTTTAATTCTTACCAGTTTGTGAATTAACAGAAAAAGCTTAATTAATGTGACACGAGGATAAGGGATGACGTATCGATCAAGATCGGAAACGCGACAGTCTTTAATTATGGTCATAAAACAGCAGACAATATCAGACCATAAAGACGTAATTATACTCCTGGAAATGGAAAAAAGAACACATTGACACCTGTGTGTCAGACCCACCATACTTGCTCCGGACACTGCGAGAGGGCTGTACAAGCTATGATCACACGCACGGCACAGCGGACACACCAGGAACCGCGGTGTTGGCCGTCGAATGGCGCTAGCTGCGCAGCATTTGTGCACCGCCGCCGTCAGTGTCAGCCAGTTTGCCGTGGCATACGGAGCTCCATCGCAGTCTTTAACACTGGTAGCATGCCGCGACAGCGTGGACGTGAACCGTATGTGCAGTTGACGGACTTTGAGCGAGGGCGTATAGTGAGCATGCGGGAGGCCGGGTGGACGTACCGCCGAATTGCTCAACACGTGGGGCGTGAGGTCTCCACAGTACATCGATGTTGTCGCCAGTGGTCGGCGGAAGGTGCACGTGCCCGTCGACCTGGGACCGGACCGCAGCGGCGCACGGATGCACGCCAAGACCGTAGGATCCTACGCAGTGCCGTGGGGGACCGCACCGCCACTTCCCAGCAAATTAGGGACACTGTTGCTCCTGGGGTATCAGCGAGGACCATTCGCAACCGTCTCCATGAAGCTGGGCTACGGTCCCGCACACCGTTAGGCCGTCTTCCGCTCATGCCCCAACATCGTGCAGCCCGCCTCCAGTGGTGTCGCGACAGGCGTGAATGGAGGGACGAATGGAGACGTTTCGTCTTCAGCGATGAGAGTCGCTTCTGCCTTGGTGCCAATGATGGTCGTATGCGTGTTTGGCGCCGTGCAGGTGAGCGCCACAATCAGGACTGCATACAACCGAGGCACACAGGGCCAACACCCGGCATCATGGTGTGGGGAGCGATCTCCTACACTGGCCGTACACCACTGGTGATCGTCGAGGGGACACTGAATAGTGCACGGTACATCCAAACCGCCATCGAACCCATCGTTCTACCATTCCTAGACCGGCAAGGGAACTTGCTGTTCCAACAGGACAATGCACGTCCGCATGTATCCCGTGCCACCCAACGTGCTCTAGAAGGTGTAAGTCAACTACCCTGGCCAGCAAGATCTCCGGATCTGTCCCCCATTGAGCATGTTTGGGACTGGATGAAGCGTCGTCTCACGCGGTCTGCACGTCCAGCACGAACGCTGGTCCAACTGAGGCGCCAGGTGGAAATGGCATGGCAAGCCGTTCCACAGGACTACAGCCAGCATCTCTACGATCGTCTCCATGGGAGAATAGCAGCCTGCATTGCTGCGAAAGGAGGATATACACTGTACTAGTGCCGACATTGTGCATGCTCTGTTGCCTGTGTCTATTTGCCTGTCGTTCTGTCAGTGTGATCATGTGATGTATCTGACCCCAGGAATGTGTCAATAAAGTTTCCCCTTCCTGGGACAATGAATTCACGGTGTTCTTATTTCAATTTCCAGGAGTGTATAAAAATATGGACATTAATTCGTATGAAGACAGTTGTTTAGTTACATTTCTTCCACGCATTAACGAATCAAATAAATTATTATGGAAACATACCTTCTGAAGCACGTCGTAATGTTTTAAGCTGTAGCCCCGTTAACACAAATATTGGAACTCTAAAAACATAAATTAAGCAGATCACTGTGATGACTGACAGTTGGCTAATGCCTGGTCACTCATAGTTCCTCTGCACATCAAACGCTAAACTTGTAATGTATTATGTGTTTCAACGGCAGATTACATTCACATAGTGAATGTAAAAACCAAGCCCAATCTCGCGCCAGAAAGGAACTCTAAGCCGTCACCCCCATTTATGAAACTGTAGGAAGAGGTTGGCACAAAAATGAATTTAAAATCTTTAACTCATATTAGGTCCTCTGATGCAAGAATGTCTAAACAGTGCTAAATAATGACACGTAATTACGCAGACCCCATTAACGTAGCCTCCTAGCTGAAGAAAACTTTATTTCTTGCCAGTCTTTCTTACTTCGTTCAGATGATGTCCTTAGTGGGTGCACCTCCCTAAAAATTTAGTTTATGTTTTCTGTTTCAGATTCTCGTGACATTTTGTGTCAGACTGATAGCGATACACGAATGTGTAAACATGGCCCAACTAAGGCGACGCCTGGCGCGTGCTATGTCTGCCGATAACAGTGTGTACTCAAGAAGAATCAAGCATTCACTAGGAAATGCCTCCGCTGCCTCTCCCCACTCCACATTTTTGGGTCCCCTGTTGTCCGATCAAAGGCAATGAAACAAAAGAAAGAACGGTTTTCCAATTCTGTAATACCGGAGCAGAACATTTCGGCAAGCTCTTCTGCCACTAGAACAATAATCACGGTAAGCAAATACTGCCCACATCGTCGTATATGAAAGCAACTGAATAACAAATATCATCATTTTAGCTGTACAATTTCCCAGTAAGTTGCTTCATTCAAACGATCATTAAAACTCAAGAGGGTAGTTGCTGTTTACTGCCAAAGATCAGTAGCATTTTTCATATGTACTTATTTCATTCTGGAGTCCAGTTAAAGTACTGGAATACGGCACTGACCAGAGCGTGAATTTCCGAAAAGTCTTCTTCGTATAATGGTTTCCGTAGAGAGAAAGATTAAACTACGTATGACATTTCATCGACTATTTTTCATATAGAAAAATTAATGTGCATGTGGTATTTCTGGGCGGGAGTCTCGTGGTGGGGAGTTCAGGCGCCTGTTGCAAGTTTTTTGTTCGACGCCACTTCGATAACATATGCGTCGATGACGATAACAACACACACACTCAGTGCCGAACGGAAATATCACCGACCCAGCCAGGAATCGAGCCCGTGGTCCCGCGATCGAAAGTCAGCAACGCTGGCCAAAACACCAGGAGCTTCATGCAACTATACCGCTAGCGTAAGCAAGCTCGACGTAGGTGACAAAATGCGAGAAGAAATTTTCTTCGTTGATTCGGCCTTACTAGAAGGTTGTATATTATCCAACTACGAAGTGAAGAGGAAGCTTAAAACTGTCTAATGTAAATTGTTTGCATCAGTGAAATATTTTTGCACTAGGAATAGCAGTAAGTTGTAGTACTGTTACTTAAATTAATCAATCAGAATTCAATCCTTTCCCTTTACCCACACATAATAAACGGACATGAATCGGCCAGTTCTCTACACATGAGCTCTTCTCGTGTTTCTGTATATTCTGATCTAAGACTGGAGTACTTGTAGCGTGTCACAAATGAAGACACTCTAGAAGCATTTGGTATTTTGTCTTCACACCTGAGAGCTCTAACCAACTCTAGGAGATCTGAAACATGAAATTAATCAGGTTACCTGCTGGGTCTAGCTGATAAACTCGTTAAGTGAAAGTACTGCAATCCAGCCCGATGTATTTTGTAACGGAGACAAAATTTAAAAAAACACGATATTTCAATAATGATTCATCTAGATAACTGGCAGAAGTTACAATATACACTCCTGGAAATTGAAATAAGAACACCGTGAATTCATTGTCCCAGGAAGGGGAAACTTTATTGACACATTCCTGGGGTCAGATACATCACATGATCACACTGACAGAACCACAGGCACATAGACACAGGCAACAGAGCATGCACAATTTCGGCACTAGTACAGTGTATATCCAACTTTCGCAGCAATGCAGGCTGCTATTCTCCCATGGAGACGATCGTAGAGATGCTGGATGTAGTCCTGTGGAACGGCTTGCCATGCCATTTCCACCTGGCGCCTCAGTTGGACCAGCGTTCGTGCTGGACGTGCAGACCGCGTGAGACGACGCTTCATCCAGTCCCAAACATGCTCAATGGGGGACAGATCCGGAGATCTTGCTGGCCAGGGTAGTTGACTTACACCTTCTAGAGCACGTTGGGTGGCACGGGATACATGCGGACGTGCATTGTCCTGTTGGAACAGCAAGTTCCCTTGCTGGTCTAGGAATGGTAGAACGATGGGTTCGATGACGGTTTGGATGTACCGTGCACTATTCAGTGTCCCCTCGACGATCACCAGTGGTGTACGGCCAGTGTAGGAGATCGCTCCCCACACCATGATGCCGGGTGTTGGCCCTGTGTGCCTCGGTAGTATGCAGTCCTGATTGTGGCGTTCACCTGCACGGCGCCAAACACGCATACGACCATCATTGGCACCAAGGCAGAAGCGACTCTCATCGCTGAAGACGACACGTCTCCATTCGTCCCTCCATTCACGCCTGTCGCGACACCACTGGAGGCGGGCTGCACGATGTTGGGGCGTGAGCGGAAGACGGCCTAACGGTGTGCGGGACCGTAGCCCAGCTTCATGGAGACGGTTGCGAATGGTCCTCGCCGATACCCCAGGAGCAACAGTGTCCCTAATTTGCTGGGAAGTGGCGGTGCGGTCCCCTACGGCACTGCGTAGGATCCTACGGTCTTGGCGTGCATCCGTGCGCCGCTGCGGTCCGGTCCCAGGTCGACGGGCACGTGCACCTTCCGCCGACCACTGGCGACAACATCGATGTACTGTGGAGACCTCACGCCCCACGTGTTGAGCAATTCGGCGGTACGTCCACCCGGCCTCCCGCATGCCCACTATACGCCCTCGCTCAAAGTCCGTCAACTGCACATACGGTTCACGTCCACGCTGTCGCGGCATGCTACCAGTGTTAAAGACTGCAATGGAGCTCCGTATGCCACGGCAAACTGGCTGACACTGACGGCGGCGGTGCACAAATGCTGCGCAGCTAACGCCATTCGACGGCCAACACCGCGGTTCCTGGTGTGTCCGCTGTGCCGTGCGTGTGATCATAGCTTGTACAGCCCTCTCGCAGTGTCCGGAGCAAGTATGGTGGGTCTGACACACCGGTGTCAATGTGTTCTTTTTTCCATTTCCAGGAGTGTAGTTTCATACGTCGGTTAGAAGATAAGTTACCCGTGTGACAGATAGTAAACGCAACGTATGAATTCATCACCTAATGGCTGTTTGTGAGATATGGCAACCGAACCGATGGCGAATAATTCGTTATAGCAATAATGCACTACAGTTCTCCGCGAATATTACTTTATGAAGCTGCGGATCGTGTGTCTAATGTTCTGTGTTTCTGTGGAGTCGTTCTGTGTATAATACAATAAATTTGGGAAAATAAAGCACAGCAGATTTTTTTTATATTTACAGGTACCGACAGAAAGGCCCGAAGACATAATGAGTGACGGTCAGATAAAACAGTGTTCTGGAGGTCTAGTATATCTGAAAAGTATTTGCTCATTTGTAGTATGAAAATTATGAAGATGTTACAGTGCCGTTTCACAGACAAACCCAGCAGTAAACCAGTTCAAGGAAGACATTGCAACTACAGAGTGAAGAAAATAGGAACTTCGTGTTCTCATCAAGACTTGTCGGGATACGGGATATGAATCAGGCTGCTGGAGGGTGTACGGGTGACCGGAGATTGTGACGGGCCCTACTGCCAGTAGGCACGACCAATTAAGAGCTTAATTACTGAAACTCTTCTAACAAAGTTGCACTCTAACTCTATTACGGGAGTGCTCAGCCGCCGTTCTTTTAATTAACTGGCAGAGATTTCTAGTATTCCTGAAACAGTATTCTACTGCTCTGGAGCACTCACCGCTTCTACCTCCCCCCGTCGTTACGGAATATAAATTGACTTTATCTCTATAGCATCTAATTGCTTCTCAGTCGCTGCTGAAGTTCATATGTTGCTTTCGGCTGCAAAATTTTCTTTTTGACTGCTACGATTTATGCGGACGGCAGTGAATCTGAATTCTTTCACTCTGTTACTGGCACACAAGACAGATTTTTTTTTTTTTTTTTTTTTTGCGACTCATTGTTAGTCACTCGTAGGAACACACCTTTTCCGAAAGATGCGCTTCAGAGAAGAGGAATCAGTTTAACGGCACTACTGAAATCGTTATTCTCACGTAATTGATCCCAACGCAGAGATACGTGTAAATACTCCGTTCTAAATCCTGTGGATATCTCGTATGAGAGAAATTTTGGGCTCATCAACGCGTTTTTAAATCACACCATTAACCATTATTATTTTCATACCACCGTAAAACATAGAAACGCAAACTATTTCTCCCACCATACTAGCAGAGCCTTGTAGAACAGTAATGACTGGTATTCCACCTAATTTCCAGAGCAGAAACATTACTACGTGGTATATCATAACTTAGTATGCAACTGCATATTCGTTTTCGCATCCAGGATAAAAATAACTGGAAAGGAAAGGAAATAATAGAAAAAGAGCAAAGTGAAAAAAGGAAATGTAGTAAGGTAGTTATATAAGCGTATAGTCGTAGTTAATCTCTCAATGTATGTAGCAGTTGTAAGTAGACTGTTTAGGTTTTTATATTGGTAACGCCACGTAGCGCTCTGTATAAAAAGCACTGGCTGTGCTGTGTGTAGTCTGTGGCTGGTTGGCATTGTTGGAATGTTCGCTATCTTAGTTTTGGGCAGTTGGATGTGAACAGCGCGTAGCGTTGCGCAGTTGGGGTTGAGCCGCCAGCAGTGGTGGATCTGGGGAATGAGATGGCGGAGGTTTGAGAGCGGATGATCTGGACGTGTGTCCATCACAGAGAGTAAATTTGTAAGACTGGATGTCATGAACTGATATATATATATATATATATATATATATATATATATATATATATATATATATATATGGAATGGAAACACACAGCAACAGAACGTACCAGCGTGACTTCAAACACTTTGTTACAGGAAATGTCCAAAATGTCTTCCGTTAGCGAGGATACATGCATCCACCCTCCGTCGCATGAAATCCCTGATGCGCTGATGCAGCCCTGGAGAATGGCGTATTGTACCACAGCCGTCCACAATACGAGCACGAAGAGTCTCTACATTTGGTACCGGGGTTGCGTAGACAAGAGCTTTCAAATGCCCCATGAATGAAAGTCAAGAGGGTTGAGGTCAGGAGAGCGTGGAGGCCATGGAATTGGTCCGCCTCTGCCAATCAATCGGTCACCGAATCTGTTGTTGACAAGCGTACGAACACTTCGACTGAAATGTGCAGGAGCTCCATCGTGCATGGACCACATGTTGTGTCGTACTTGTAAAGGCACATGTTCTAGCAGCACAGGTAGAGTATCCCGTATGAAATCATGATAACGTGCTCCATTGAGCGTAGGTGGAAGAACGTGGGGCCCAATCAAGACATCACCAACAATGCCTGCCAAAACGTTCACAGAAATTCTGTGTTGATGACGTGATTGCACAATTGCGTGCGGATTCTCGTCAGCCCACACATGTTGATTGTGAAAATTTACAATTTGATCACGTTGGAATGAAGCCTCATCCGTAGAGAGAACATTTGCACTGAAATGAGGATTGACACATTGTTGGATGAACCATTCGCAGAAGTGTACCCGTGGAGGTCAATCAGCTGCTGATAGTGCCTGCACACGCTGTACATGGTACGGAAACAACTGGTTCTCCCGTAGCACTCTCCATACAGTGACGTGGTCAACGTTACCTTGTACAGTAGCAACTTCTGTGACGCTGACATTAGGGTTATCGTCAACTGCAAGAAGAATTGCCTCGTCCATTGCAGATGTCCTAGTCGTTCTAGGTCTTCCCCAGTCGCGAGTCATAGGCTGGAATGTTCCGTGCTCCCTAAGACGCCGATCAACTGCTTCGAACGTCTTCATGTGGGGACACCTTCGTTCTGGAAATCTGTCTCGATACAAACGTACCGCGCCACAGCTGTTGCCCCGTGCTAATCCATACAACAAATGGGCATCTACCAACTCCGCATTTGTAAACATTGGACTGACTGCAAAACCACGTATATGATGAACACTAACCTGTTGATGCTAAGTACTGATGTGCTTGATGCTAGTACTGCAGAGCAATGAGTCGCATGTCCACACAAGCACCGAAGTCAACATTACCTTCCTTCAATTGGGCCACCTGGCGGTGAATCGGCGAAACTAAAATGAGCTCTAACATGGAAATTAAGCGTTTCCGGACACATGTTTACA
This sequence comes from Schistocerca piceifrons, assembly GCF_021461385.2. Taxonomy (NCBI): domain Eukaryota; kingdom Metazoa; phylum Arthropoda; class Insecta; order Orthoptera; family Acrididae; genus Schistocerca; species Schistocerca piceifrons. Next base: position 836,650,278 of record NC_060149.1, read on the forward strand.
TAACATCTTTTCTTTGTTTGTGTGTGAGGAATGTTTCCAGAAAGTTTGGCCGTACCTTTTTGTAACACCCTATATATATATATATAGTACGACATTTGAACACTATTAAGGTAAATACATTGTTTGTTCTCTATCAAAATCTTTCAGTTGCTAACTGTGCCTATCAGTAGTTAGTGCCTTCAGTAGTTAGAATCTTTTATTTAGCTGGCAGTATTGGCGCTCGCTGTATTGCAGTAGTTCGAGTAACGAAGATTTTTGTGATGTAAGTGATTCATGAAAGGTATAGGTTATTGTTAGTCAGGGCCATTCTTTTGTAGGGATTATTGAAAGTCAGATTGCGTTGCGCTAAAAATATTGTGTGTCAGTTTAGTCATGATCAGAATAAGTAAAGAGAGAAATGTCTGAGTACGTTCAGTTTTAATCAGGTGTTTGAAAATCAAATAACGTAAGGGGTTTACCAGCACAGTAATTCATTAATTATTCTAAGGGGACGTTTCATACAGTAAGAAGATGAAACCTGAGTATCTATAACGCTTGTGTAGTGTCTACTGTCTAATGCACTTAAAATGAAAGGTTCCAGTTTGGAGGAGAGGAGTGCAAAATATCAGGGTGGGCATGAAATACTTAATGAAGCTAACAACAACACAAATACCAACGCAGTCATCAATGCTTTTACGAAAGAATTTCTACACTATAGCTTCGCTGTGCGTGGATATTGAAATGAGGTGAAAGAGTTTCTGTTGAGTACGAAACAGCCCAGGGCTGAAATCCGGCAGGTAGACGACCCTGGCGTTGCCTCTCAGAATCTCCGTGAATGCGAAGAATCCAAAGCCACGACATTCCACGTACATTCTCCGTTTCCCCCACCGTACCCAACTGACAGACCAGGCAACGGACAGCAAACTGCCTTCATTAGCGGCTTGCTGAGGACCCGAATGTGTTGGTTTCCCCATTGGTGCCATGTCTGTACTGACGAACACGTTTGGTTCTAACGTTACATTAGCATTTGCAGCAGTACTGCCTCACATCCTTTCGTTTAATAAACAGGTGTTTTACGCCTTAATAGTGTCCGTTTGGGCATGATAAATAGAAAACTATAAGCGAACCAACGTGCATCGCACATACGATTTTTAAAAAATCTGTCGTGTATATGGAGGCTATGATTAGATTCTATAGAGACACCGGGAAAGTTTTTTTCCAATACTCACATAATTACAAAAGTTCAACTTAAACTTAGTCACCTGATCTCTAGTTTCCGTTTAATGCAAAGAAAGCTCCGAACACTGCATCCCGCTGAACACAGACAGGTAGAGTAACTTGCGCCTGGAACGTATGCCATCCTATGGCGCGTAGTGCTTGCAGGAACACGCGTTGTGCTCCATCAGGCGTATGCCAACGGTGTCTGCAGGTACACCAGCTTGGTCTTGTATTGTTTTTAACTTTCACTGTAGTGCTGATCACCAGTTGTCGTTCGACACGTATTCCCTACTGAAAACTTTTTACTGCGCTCTTCCGTCTGTATCTCTTTCTCTCTCTCTCTCTCTCTCTTTCTCTCTCTCTCTCTCTCTCTCTCTCTCTCTCTCTCTCCCCCTCACACACACACACACACACACACACACACACACACATAAGCAAACAAACAACACACAGACACGCACTCATTTATTACCTGAAACAGATAATATAGTCTGAGAACACGGCATGTAACAATGTGTGTTCGTCTCAGAGCTACATTTGAAATCTACCTCAAAAATTTTCCTGTTCTTAAATATTTAGTTTAAGCCAGTAGCACGCCTTATAGATGAGATAGTTTTTCTCACGTAATCTACGTTGTCTATTCGGTCACTAACATGTGGATGAGGCCAGAATTAAGGATTCAGATTAGAATCGAAGTAGGTACTTCAGTTATTTGGATGCCCCTGAAGTTTGATTGTTCAGTGTCTATTCGCAGGAGTCATATTTCATACTTCGTTTAAAAAGATACTGCAGTCAGTCTCTGAGGCTATTAAAGAATGAAGCAGAAAATTAACAAAAATCGTTCCATAGTCAAACGGATACTTCAAGCGAACAGGTTATCTTATTACAATGCAATTTCAGATACCTGGGGTATTTTAAAATATTTCTTATTATAGTTGTTTGGCACGTTGTTGGATAAAATAGTACATAATATGAAGTAGAAAATCGGTGTGTTTAATTCCGACCACTGTTAATGTTATAACAGTTTTGCCACATAAGAGTACTGTTAAGCATTAGCTGCACTAGAGGATAAATGAACTGTCGCACCGCAAATGATGCACCGAAAAGCAAAAATTTATATTACATATCTTATGACCGCAGTTCAGTGGGGCTGCTTTATGCAGAATACTTTCAGGATTGTTGTCAACTGGCTTTATGAAAGGCATGAAATATCATCAAACACTTTCCGTTTGAGGGCGTTACTGCAGCGTATAAGCAACGTAGCGCGACTGCGATGTGGTTATATAAGCACAGGCATGAAGCAAAGGATAAGTATGATATTCGTGTCTTTCCGACGTGCGTGCGGTAAATGCGGAAAGATGAACCATGGCGACGTTATTACCAAATGCGTCTTAGCCGGACGAACGTCCTGTTATTTTTTTCTAGGCTGTCGAAGAATAATCACAGGGAGACATACATCGGAGAGTGAAGAATGCGTATGGGGCAGCACGTCTGTCGAAAACCACCGCTGTGCAGGGATGCTGCTGCTTCATAATACCGCAGATTTTCATATCGCAAACGTCGTAACGTAAAAGTAACGCCAACTCAAGTGGGCGACATTCGAGCACCCACCCCATAGTCCTGATCTGTCCCTTAAAACAAACCTTGAAAGTTCGACGAATCCTGTCGGACGAGGGTCTGCAGCACGCAGTTACAGACTTCTTCACGCAGCAGGAGACGATGTTTCATGAAAGGGGTATCTTCAGCCAGGTACGACGGTGGAATGATTGCCCCAATGTCTACGCCGATTTTGTCTGACTGGAATACCGATTCTGAACTGCACGGCCTCCGAAAGGAAACTTTTTGATCGCCCCATATAATACAGAGGGGTCCAAAAAACTGTATCCAATGTTTAAAAGTCCATAACTTGCAAATTAATTGACGGAGTTTTCTCATTTTTGGTGAAAGTGTAGCTTAAAGCCCAACTTAAAGATATCACTGTAGGTGTTCGAAATGGTCACCATTAATATCCACACACAAACGATGCCGCCGAACTGTAGCACGAACTAGCGACTGCAACTTGTTCAGTTGGATATTTGCACATGAACGTACGATGGATTCTTGAAGTTCATCCAATATGCGTGGCTTTTGTCGATAAACGACGTCCTCTAGTGTTCCCCGCAGGTAAAAATCCAGAGGAGTTAGGTCTGGGGAACGTGGTGGGTGCTCTACAGCACCTCTACGGCCTGTCCATCTTCCTGGTAGATTTTCGTCGAGATACGCCCTAACATAATTTTGATAGTGGGCTGGGGCACCATCTTGTTGAAAGTAAACTCTTCCGTCTAGATACAAGTCTCGGATGGCAGGTAAAGTGGATGTCTGAAGCTTCTGAAGGTACACCTCACCGGTAACTTTGCCGTCAAGGAAGAATGGCCCAATCAATCCCTGGTAAGACAACCCACACCACACATTTACTCCTAGCAAATTCACGGCTTTGTCTACATGGACGTTCGGATTTTCGGCGGCCCAGTAGATGTAATTGTGGCGATTTACTGTACCACTGAGTTTGAACTGTGCCTCATCAGACCACACAATCATCTCTGCAAACACTTCATCGTTGCGCACCATGTTAGTAAACCACTCGCAGTACTCCATTCTACAATCTGGGTCGTCCTCGTTTATTGCATGTGGCAATCGTGGGATGTAGCATTTCCACTTTCCTGTCTTCAAAATTCGCTGAACACTTGATCGATTCACTCCAGTTTCACGGGCACACTGTCTCACAGACTTCTGTGGTGAACGAGTGAATTGTTGTAGCACACGACGGGAGTTAGCTGGACTTGTTACTGTTACTGGTCGTCGAGATCGTTGTTTGTGTACATCTTTAACACAGCCTTCGGCTTCAAATTTGTCTCGAATGCGACGAATCGTTAAACGTGTCGGTGGCTCTGTTTGATACTCATTTCGCCATTGCCGTTGAACCTCATTAATGTTTTCGTACTTAAAATACCACTTCAAAACTGACTTCCTTTCATCGAATGTAGGCTTACGCCATCCATGTTTACTCGAGTAACTAGGTGCAACTAAAAACAAAACACTGAACTATCTGACGACTGTCATCTGACAAAATACAACGCAATACAACGCTTGTGTGGCGATTGCCGGAAGTACAGACTATTACACTACCAAAGATGAGACAACTCCGTCAATTAGTTTGCCAGTTATTGGCTTTTAAACAATGGATACATTTTTTGGACCCCTCTGTATATGTGTAGGTCAATGAAAAATGATTCGGCATATTAGGCGTCATAATTATTTAAAATAAAAAAGCATGGGAAGGATTGTAAGGGTTTAGCTTCACGTCAACGTTGGGGTCATTCAAGACGAAGCACTACGTCGGATGGTGAAGGATATGGACGAAAGTGGTGGAAGCCTGATTATTGAACGTACTTGGAATTCACCTGACATGATTTAGGAAAATCATGGAAACTAGTTGAATGACTGGATTGGGATTTGTCTTAATTAATATGTTACCTCGCTCGGTGCCGCAAACTGGATGTACGAGATTTATGATAAAACTCCAACTAGCCTGTCAATCTGATTGCAATTGACTCGGACCCCAGCAACCTTGCAGGCAGTACCCGAGAAATGAATAAAAACATTGTGAAACCTAATGTTCTCCCAGTACGCCGGCCGTAGTGACCGAGCGGTTCTAGGCGCTACAGTCTGGAACCGCGAGACCGCTACGCTCGCAGGTTCGAATCCTGCCTCGGGCATGGATGTGTGTGATGTCCTTAGGTTAGTTAGGTTTAAGTAGTTCTAAGTTCTAGGGGACTGATGACCTCAGCAGTTAAGTCCCATAGTGCTCAGAGCCATTTGAACCATTTTGTTCTCCCAGTACATTAAATGATTAGATCATGCAGCTGGATAATGTCCCCGACATCCGCCGATCGCCGACATGTCGACAAGTGAACACTCCGTCATTCCAAAGGCACAAATGAAACCAGAGATCACTGTTGCATGGAAACTTGTCTTACACCCTCCGCGGGCGGAGCTATCGAAGCATGGCTTATGCATAAAGACACTACACGCAGTAAACAAGTAGAGCCAAGGCACAACTAAAGTATACCAACATCTGACGTTATCGGTCAACAACGGCTTAGCAAATGCAGCTAGACTGGCACTGCATTGTCTGACCAATCCAAGTAACATATAAGCAAAAACCTCCCTCTCTGTTTATAAGGTCACTTTGTCTCAACAGCTTCCTTAACAATGAAATCGTGCATGCTGGAAGTGCACAGCAGAATCTCTTTGTTGTTATAGTCCATCGGATGACCGATACTAACACAGTGTTCTGTCATCACAGTTTTTTTCTGGGTGTTGGAAGAGTTTGTGACGCTTATGCTCTATACACCTGACTTCCAAGGCCCTGATGGTCTGAACGATCTATGACATGCCACAACTGCAGGGGACACGACGGACATCAGGCTTAGGAATACCAAGAGAATCCTTTATAGACTCTAAATGGGCGCTAATCTTATATGGCAGTCGAAAAACGCATTTCACATCATGTTTCCTCAGAATGACACCAATCCTGTTGGAAATACTACTTTAGTAAGGCAAAACACCTCTAGACTTGGGTGCCACCTCATTTTTCTCGCCTCTCACCCGATTTACGGTTGGTCAAGCGGGCAAAGCATGATTTATCTCTCTTTCATTATACTCGCTGTAGCAAAAGATAACGCAAGGTGGGTTAATTCGGTTGACAAACGTTCAAGATCCGACGTGACGTGGGCCTTATTAGCCCAGGTTCGAGATGTCCCTTCACAATGAAACGGAAGATACAAAACGTGTGTGTTGGCTTCCTACAAACGGAATATCCGACAGTACCATTATCCTCCATCCTGGCCAACACACCATCAAGGAAGAGAAGGTAGCGCCATTCTTTCCGACCGTACCTTTCTAGATCTCCCTCCCCTAAGCTCCCCACCATCCCACCGTGCCGGTTTAAACTGCCATAATAGTGATCTTTCTTTTCGTTTGTGCCTTGAAAATGACGGGTGTTCAGCTGCTACAGTTATCGAGGACGTTACCCAGCTGCAGTGCCGCAAGATATTTCACCTACGGTTATTAGCTGGCAGCCACAGGCTAAATATTATCCCTCAAACTAAAGATGGGGAGACAGACAGAGAGAGAAAGAGTGAAAGAGAGAGGGAGAAACACAGATGGTCTCGATCATTTCAAATCTCGAGGTAATTTCTGTTATTTACAGAGATAAACAAAGTATGTCAATGAGACACTTTGTTTGACATATAAGGTAACCGAACGTAATTCTAATGTCCCCAGTGAGAACAGTATGATGGGCAAATCGTTAAAAGGGCTTTCATGGCCGTAGTGAACTCAGTGAATTCCCATAGTGGAATGTCAAATGTTATGAAATGCTACTGAAAAGAGGATAAGAGTTTAGGAACTAGAGCTTAAATCAAGTCGTGGACAGATTATTGTGAGAAGATAATCCGAGCATAAAAAAAAAGAAGGGGCGTAACTTATTATGCCTGTTCAATGGTTAATAGTCTTTGTCAATTGTTTGTCAAATAACAACGGTTATTGCGCAATAACCTGATTACGTTATGATACAAGCTATCAAGTGTGCTTGTGAAACTGGACAACTACTGGTTTGGTGAGATATAATGCGAGTGTCATTTCGGGTATGTCGGTAGTAGTCTCAATTCTACATCAACAAAATGGTGAAACGAATGTTAAAATAAATTTCCTTAAAATTTTATGATAAAAGTTTGATGCAATAGTAAGACACTGACTATTCGATGCGACGTTTCCCATAGATTAACAATACAGGCAGTTTTACAGTTGTAAAGCAAGTTTCACATCCGTAAATTTGCACATAACAGTCATCGAACACCACAGCACATCGAGCGGTATTCTATAGTTATGTTTGTGATGATTTCTCCGTAGAGATCCTTAACTTCGTAAAGAGAATTTATGTAAATAAATGACTCAGTTATATCAGGCAGAAGCATGTGCCATAATTTCTTGGAATGATATCTGAATTGTACTAACCTTTATTAATGATACTAGACGGAAGCTGATCACTGACTCTAAGCCTAGAGACTGAAACGTAGCGGGCCGGGGTGGCCGAGCGGTTCTAGGCACTACAGTCTGGAACCGCGCGATCGCTACGGTCGCAGGTTCGAATCCTGCCTCGGGCATGGATGTGTGTGATGTCCTTAGGTTAGTTAGGTTTAAGTAGTTCTATGTTCTAGGGGACTGATGACCTTAGAAGTTAAGTCCCATAGTGCTCAGAGCCATTTGAACCATTTGAAATGAAACGTAGGTAGTAGCTCATCCATATGGCAGCTTACATTATCACTGGGAGCACACGGAGATGAGAACAACAAACAGATCAAAAAAATGGTTCAAATTGCTCTGATCACTATGGGACTTAACAGCTGTGGTCATCAGTCCCCTAGAACTTAGAACTACTTAAACCTAACTAACCTAAGGACATTACACACATCCATGCCCGAGGCAGGATTCGAACCTGCGACCGTAGCAGTCGCGCGGTTCCGGACTGCGCGCCTAGAACCGCGAGACCACCGCGGCCGGCACAAACAGATCAACCACAATGCACTACACAAAAATAAAAATAAAAATAAAAATGAACGTGTCTGAAGCAGTGACTTCGAAAGTTTATATTTACGTGATGGAGTACAGTAGATATCGAAAGAATTAAGTCACCAGAGTAGTCACCCAGCATTGAAAACTCTAAACCCATAAACACTGAAAAGCTGTATGTTGTTTCAACCGGGGTAGAACTGATTTTGGAAACACTATGGATGTGCGAGGATGGCGTGGATGAACACATTTCGTGCAACGTACCGAATTTCAGCGACATCGTATTGCGAGCCGGCGGAAAGGTAGTGCACGATGGACGTGAGGTGTCTGTATCGGTGAAGTTGCTCGCAGCCCATGTCATGTGCAGCGTCAGTGATGAACTTCGTGATAGCGCGATATCGACCGTGACACCAGCAGCCGTTGGAGTTTACTATGTGGACACATACAGTCACTGCGAGAATCGTTACGTGGTGATCCAAAACCTAACCTCTCGTGTTTATTAACGGAACACACAAAAGTGTATAATACAAGTAGAAATGTCGAGTAGCTAGGGCCTCCCGTCGGGTAGACCGGTCGCCTGGTGCAAGTCATTTGAGTTGACGCCACTTCGGCAACTTGCGCGTAGATGGGGATGAGATGATGACAACGCAACACCCTATCCCTGAGCGGAGAAAATCTCCGACGCAGTCGGGAATCGAACCCGGACCCCTTTACACGGAACTCCGTCACGTCGACAACACAGCTATCGGGGGGGACAATACAAGTATAATATCAACCAATCTATCAGATATCGTTCGTACAACATCCAAACAATGTACTCTTCCATTACAATGATGCCTGTCCACACAAGCCCCGCGTTATCTAATCACTCTCTACAAATACGTTAATCAGCTCATCTACATCTCCAGTCAAACTGTAACAACTAATATTGAATTCCGCGTTTCTTTCAAATAAGCTAAGAGTTTTTTCGTTGCTATATAGATGTGATTATGTTGTTAATATACAATACACAATCTGTGTAATATGTGAATATGGTAACATTACTATGTGATCATTGTCTACTGTATTCGTGTTGCATTTTCAACAAGTAGCGCGTAAGTTTCAATAATGAAAGAGAGTTTTAACACTGGAGCTTTACTGAAGTTAGAGTTAGCTTATTTCCTACCGAAATTTGTGATCCACGTTGAAGAAATTAAACTAGGGATAAAAAGTATTGCCGAAAAATAACAATTAATGTGACCTAACAGTGTAGAGCAACATGTCGAGTGTTGTTGTGCGAGACAGTGAAGGTAGACCCACAAACTGAATAATTTCTGCTGTACCGACACGTGGATGAGCAAAGCTGCTATATTTAGGAACTGATCCACAGTATTATTGACGGTTACCGTTCTGTTTCACTGTTTAGTCCTAATTACATTGTAACCGAACTATTGAAGTTTGAGAACATACATGGTGTATACGATTTCATTTTTAAAATGTATTTTTAAAATGCACAATACATATTTGGGCTTGTAAGTCAACCGCCTTTTGTCATTTCTATCGAAAAAAAGATGTCTTGTGTTACAAGTTTCATTTTTTATTTCCAGTTGGCGTTTCAGATGTTTAAACCTCTGTAAGCAGATAGATTTAAGTGGGTTAATACAAGTATGTGTTTTGTTAAGACTTTGAAGCAAACTGTGGAAATATTCCAGTGATAAAATGCTAATTTTTCTATTGTGTTACATCACATACACCGTTACATCCACTTTATAAACGCTGATGGAAACAAAGATGGCAGCTGTGTGGTAAGGAGGAATTCAGTCAGTGTAAGGAAGGCTTCCACAGTGTCTTCTGCTCAGCTTGGCAGGCTTCGATCGACGCAGTTGCGCTGTGAAACTGTGTTTATGGATACTCATGCTGGTTGAACTCTTTAAAAGAAGACTTAATATCACAGATTACTGTTTGTATTGTATCGTATTGTATGTTAACCGGGCGCCTAGAAACGACGGAGAGGCCCGCCGCAGTCGCAGTGGTCCACAACCCAACGATGACTACCGCAGTCCACTTCACCCCTCCGCCACCCCGCATCGAACCACTCTTTCAGGATTATTGTGCGGTTCGGACCCCGGTGAAACCCCCCCCCCCCCCCCCCCAGGGAACGTCTCACAACAGATGAGTGTAACTATCTTTGGGTGGTGGTGTACGAGTACGTGGAGAACTTGTTTGCGTAGCAATCGCCGACATAATGTAGCTGAGGCGGAATAAGGAGAATCAGCCCACGTTCGCCGAGGCAGATGCAAAAATCGCCGAAAAACCATTCACAGACTGGCCGGCTCACCGGACCTCGACACAAGTCTGCCGGGTGGATTCGTGCCGGGGACCAAGCGCTCCTTCCTAATCTGGAAAGCCGGGCGTTAGACCGCACAGCTAACCGCGCGGAATACAGTTTACTGTTGCTTAATATTTGATACCATTATTTCTTATCAATAAGCTGTTGTTATTGAAACACACAACACATCAAATAGATGTAGATTTTCATTTCATTTGCTTTGGTGTTACAACTGATTTTGTTTCCCTTTGTATAATGTCTGGTTTTGAGTCACATATGCACTCACGTCGAACCTGTAAAATGTATTCTTCCTTTTTATTACAATGCGGCAGATGAATGAAAATAAATCGATTTTCATCTCGTGGTGTTGGTGGAAACTGACAGTGATCTGAAAGTGAAAATCAATATATTGTCGAAAGTAGTCGGATGCTCAAAGGCAGGCGATACTGTACTGAAATACGGATTTAAATTGCTTACGAGACTAATACCTCCTTTTTTGTGATACAGTACATATGCCGCTACGGCGGTGTTCAAATATCACCATAAATCCAAAAGTTACCCTATACGTTAAGGTATTTGTACATCGGTACGATGATAATCCTTAGCAATTTAGATACATACACATTTGAAAACTCAGCTCTCATTCAACAGTCTATTCGTACTCACAAAACAGTGCCAATTTTATAATTACGTAGGCTTCCGCGGCCAGAGTCAGTAAACATAAAAGTTTTCTGGGTTTGGTACCGCGTCATAATGCAAAAACTACTGCTGCTATAGAAAAGCCAACGTTGGCAGCAGTAGTTTTTACATTATGAGGCGGTACCAAACCCAGAAAACCTTTATGTCGACTGCCAATTTTATCACCACGATTTGAAAACTGATTCATTTTCGTACGTTCGCCATGTATTGAGAGGAAGCAATATCAGCATCACATCTAGTTGCTTCCTAAAGAGAATAGAAGCAAGTGACTACATGTAATCAAATATTTAAAGAGTAGCAATATATTGAGGGCACTGTCGGCATGGGTGTTAATTTGAGAACTCCAGTATTCTTTATTTTAACTGTAGGGGTTTCATTTTTGACTACGATGTGCACTAAGTCATGTATGGATCGAACATAAATATTTGCCACCTCATAAAAGACACTGGATATACCTCCGAAATCTATTAACCAATATATATATAAAAAAACTGTTTTCATCGAAAAATTCTGAAATGTTTTACAGGCTGCTACATTTAGCACAGCGAAAAAAATATTAAATTAATCGCAGCTTACATAAAATCAAGTAAGCCATCTGTTGACTAAAGATAAAAGCCAGTCTCGAGTACCAATTTAAACATACACTGTTGGCTAACACTTTTAAGATGGGATGCGACAAAATTCAATGTTGCATGATGTGTACTACATTCATTAGGTATGCAAATGATTATAACTTAAGCTCAGCTGCATTTATAAAGATGGAGTAACACGTTCTACAAAATGTAACTGTGAGAAGATTACGCAGCGGATTTCTCATTCAGAAATCGCATTTGAATGTTGGTTGCTTGTGAGAAGATCGTGTTATATTTCATGTATGAAAACTGAATATTTATCAGAAAGTGTTGGAATCTGACAGCTCCAGGATTTTAACATATCGTGACTGTAGTTCATCGTTCCGCGACATTGTTGCTCGAATTGGTCTGAATCCTATGACTGTCAAGCGAATTTGGAATCGATGGATTCAGGATGGACATACTCAACGTCGGGTCGAGTCTGATCGTCCCCATGGGACTATAGCCCTATAGGAGAGGCATATTTTGCGTCTCCCAGTGCAGCTTCGTGCAGCCACATCACCTGTCTTGAGGCAGGTAATCGGCTTGTTTCCAGCAAGACAAGTATCCACACGGTCAGTCGGGGACACCGCGTTCTGTCAGCACGCTGACCTCTGTTGCTGCTTCCGGTGAAGCGGCACCAGAGAGAGACGCTGTGCCCAACGAATTCTTTTCAAACGACTCCTAGTTCTGCGTATATAATCACAACGAATGTATCAGCGATGTGGGAAATCCGAAGAGGACGGAATATTTTCATATTGTACTCGTCATATGTGATAGGTATTTGAAGTGTGGAGGAAGGGGGGGAGGGGTGGTTATTGAGTACACAACGCGATTATCTCTGATTTGCAAAACCCAACCGGTATTTTGGACAGCAGCCGTTGCATATGTTTCGTGTAAAGACTGATGGCGGTACTCTATCTTCTGGGTCTCCAACGTCAACAACATAATGCAAAACTAAATGTTGTCGGTGCTGTGTTAGCCTACCTTAGTACAAAAGGTTTTCAGCTACTGCTGTAGCTAGGACGTTGCCCAGATCTCTCATTCATTCACAATATCAGGTCATAGCTTGATGTATTGCCGAGAGACTGGCTCACCACCATTCTCCTGCCACTGCTACTGATGAAATTTGGCATAGATACCCGTATCCATCACCCAAGCTGAATTCGATTCGACGTCCATCCGGGTTATAGCCGTAGATTTTGCCAGATGTAGCAGCTAGGTGTCCTACATATTGCAGCCTACATATCCTAAGTCACCTAGATACTTAATCGTGTTCTCTACCTGCTGTAATGTATTGCACAATACGTAAAATTTCGTTATTTGCCGTTGCAATATTAATGGTCAGTGGTACAGTTTTAATCAATCAGAGAGTATCGAGACAACATAACATTTATTTCTCAAGTTACCTTCCATTAGGAATGTGGAAAGCACTCAACGGCTGTGATACGACTTTCAAAATTATGGAGAAGAGCAGTCAGTCTCTCTTTCCTTTCATTTCGTCTACTAACTAGCTATTATCAAAGCAGCATTTCATAGTTGTAATACATGTCCTGGTATGTCAACCCACGTTTGTTCGGTCTCCTGTCACTGTTCATTCAAGACTTCAATCAACAGTGACCGCCGTCCTAACAACTGGGGATTGACATACCAGGGCATGTATTAAAACTCTGAAATGCTGCTTTGATAATAGATAGTTAGTAGACGAAATATGGAATTGCTTACAAAACACTCGTTCGACCTATACTTGAGTATTGCTCATCAGTGTGGGATCCGTACCAGGTCGGGTTGACGGAGGAGATAGAGAAGATCCAAAGAAGAGCGGCGCGTTTCGTCACTGGGTTATTTGGTAACCGTGATAGCGTTACGGAGATGTTTAATAAACTCAAGTGGCAGACTCTGCAAGAGAGGCGCTCTGCATCGCGGTGTAGCTTGCTCGCCAGGTTTCGAGAGGGTGCGTTTCTGGATGAGGTATCGAATATATTGCTTCCCCCTACTTATACTTCCCGAGGAGATCACGAATGTAAAATTAGAGAGATTAGAGCGCGCACGGAGGCTTTCAGACAGTCGTTCTTCCCGCGAACCATACGCGACTGGAACAGGAAAGGGAGGTAATGACAGTGGCACGTAAAGTGCCCTCCGCCACACACCGTTGGGTGGCTTGCGGAGTATCAATGTAGATGTAGATGTAGAATACTGAAAGGAAAGGACGACTGGTTACTGTTCTCCATCATTTTGAAAGAGAGTCATTTCGTCCAGGAGAACTAATCCACCAAATTTCGCAGGGGAACTCTTGTGGAGTTTGGAAAGTAGGCGACGAGATACTGACGGAATTAAGGCAGTGAGGAGGCGTCGTCGGCCGTGCTTGGGTACCCCAGTTGACAGAGCACTTTCCTACCCATTGCAGACGTCCCGAGTTCGAGTCTCGGTGCTGCACACAATTGTAATCTTACAGGAAGTTTATATCAACACACATTCTGCTGAGAGTGAAAATTCATTTTCGAAACATAATATTTCTTTCTTCAAAGTAAGAATTTGAGAAAGAATCCCTTTCGATCTCCTGGATGACCGAGAAAAATGAAAAGAATAGTTTGAGCACTTTCTTCCTAGAAATGTGTATACCTTAGTATTTTTTCAGATGGCCTGGATGTCTGTTTGTGAATCAGTACTGTTATGAATGGGTCTCAAATAAATTTTTTCGAAAATTACAGACTCATGAAGAGAGTTTCAGAACATTCTGTACTGGGAAAGTCCAGACCAGTAAGAGTCGTCGATGACATCCAGAAACACCCCAAACTATCATGCTGGTCATTAATCCAGTACGGCAGTTAGTAAGCACTCTGACAGTCGCCGCTAATGGATCCCGTTGGAGCGCCGGCCGTTGTGGCCGAGCGGTTCTAGGCGCCTCAGTCTGGAACCGCACGACCGCTACGGTCGCAGGTTCGAATCCTGCCTCGGGCATGGGTGTGTGTGATGTCCTTAGGTTAGTTAGGTTTAAGTAGTTCTAAGTTCTAGGGGACTGATGACCTCAGATGTTAAGTCCCATAGTGCTCAGAGCCATTTGAACCATTTTTTGATCCCGTTAGAGCGCGTCCGCAAATGCAGTACAAGTTAAAGATAACAAACTTGTTGCTGATCTGGACTCCATTGTCTGTGCTTGTTTATTTTAGGAAATTTTTTCTGAATTCATAATATGTCTGAAGGTTATAATAAGTCACAACCTCTTCTCTGTCTTCATAAATTATGTTTCGTTCATAAATCTCTAATTTTAAGATTTCCTTTCTTAATTACTTTTAAGTTTATTAGTATTTAAAGCTGAAATATTATTAATCCTTCTAAAAAATAAGAAATAACAAATAAGTATCATTAATCTGTACATGTACAATTTCGTATTGTGAAAGTGCAACCTCTCTTGGTAACAAGTTGGCAGGTCATTTGTAAATGGCACCAAGTAAATTAATAAATAAATGTCCTGGTAGCTGAATATGTCTTCGCTTTGGAGCAAGAGACACTGTATCCGAAGCTTTAGGTGAGTACTGCCCGCAGCTGGCTGCCAAACACTGGTAAAGTAGTAGTAGTAATAGTAGTAGTAGTCCAAAATTTTGCCAATAGTTGAGATATAGCTCTGCCACGCGCCTGAGATTTCGGCCACCCCATGCAGACGTCACATTCTGTAGCCCTCTGCTAGATTTAACATAAGTTCGGTTTCCGTTTATAGCACTTACCTCTCAGCAACTTACACTACATTTAACTACCTGTACACCTCTTTAAACTGTATATACGTCTGACACTTACTTCAGATGGCGTCGCCGTTAGCACGCACACGAGATCGATCAGTAACTCAAAATGGTTCAAATGGCTCTAAGCACTATGGGACTTAACATCTGAGGTCATCAGTCCCCTAGACTTAGAACTGCTTAAACCCAACTAACCTAAGGACAACACACACATCCATGCCCGAGGCAGGATTCGAACCCGCGACCGTAGAAGCCACATGGTGATCAGTAATTATTACCATTTATATGTCATATATGCCCCTCGGTATCGTGAAAGCTTCATTAAATTTTCAAGGTTCTTTCGTGATGTACTTTTCATAATTAAATTTCCGAATACTTTGAATATGCAGCGGCCTCTACCACAGAGTTTTTCAACATTAAGCCTGAGCAACAGAATGCTCAGTTTTAATTGACAATAAAAAATCTTTGTTTTCAATAAGTCTTTTCAGTGGAAATAATCTTATATAATGTATGTACAAAGATCAAACATCTTTTCAAAAGCCTACAATGAACAAAATACGTTTGGTTACATTTTCTCGTATATAGTGCTCAGAGGACTACTGCATCTACATAACAATTTTAGCTGCATTATCATTTACTGCGTCACTAGGAAGGATAAAAGTAATTACGGAACAGTGTGGACTTACTTGTAGAGGCAATCTCTCAGAGCAGTGGCAAACTAGAGACCAAACTCAAATTATTCACTGTTCACAAAGTTTTCCTTCCAATTTACGTTTCGCGTGCCATGGTTCGCTCTCGAAAGAAATTTTCCATAACGCGATAACTTTAGGTGTCTCGACAGTAAAGAATGACCCCGAAACAGATAAAGAAGGGAAAAACTTTTGCGTTCGAATGCGTCTCGGAATGGATATGCGTGAAAAATTAAATGGATTGTGAATGAACCCACTAAGAACTTTGTACACTGATGTAGTGTCCGTTATAACAATAAATGAGTAACGAAGTGGTAAGTTCTTTTTCGTGGAATACTCCGGAATGCCAAATAAAACGAGCGGAAATTCAATTAATGACAAATGAACTGGTGGAAGAGTGTAGTATGTGTTTCTTTCGTTTACTCTACATATAACAAAGTGCAACTGGAAATTAGACAAACATTTTCAGGAATGCAATGTGAGTGTCACATTAGAGAGGAAGCAGCGCAGAGTCAACAGGACACAGTGGACTATTGTACAATGGGGCGATAGGTACATACGTCAGCAGCCACAGGCAAATAAAAAAAAAATGGTTCAAATGGCTCTGAGCACTATGGGACGCAACTGCTGAGGTCATTAGTCCCCTAGAACTTAGAACTAGTTAAACCTAACTAACCTAAGGACATCACAAACATCCATGCCCGAGGCAGGATTCGAACCTGCGACCGTAGTGGTCTTGCGGTTCCAGACTGCAGCGCCTTTAACCGCACGGCCACTTCGGCCGGCGGCAAATAAAAGCACCAATGAATTCGCCTTCTAGAAAATAACATTCAGTTGTAGGCAACGTTTATTTCGACAAAGACAGCAGTTCCGTAGGAAAGCCACATAGGACTTTTGTCTTTACCAGCTAGGATAGCAACTTGTTTAGAGATCAGTAAATACATTCAGCGAAAACTGAAACATCAGATGTGGTTGCTGTTAGTGGCCATTTGTCACATTTATTTCTGACGTTTCCCTGCTGTGTCTATAAAGTTCAGCTCACTTATTGACTGCATCAGATGTGTACTTGATGCGAAAATCTACCTTGCTGTTATCTAGCCAGATACTCTGGGAATATAATAGAAACAGAATTAATGTTTCACTATCACAGCTTAAAACATTTATTAAATAGTTTTAATTTATTGTCGATAGATGTACTAGAAGGAATTAACGTGTGCTGCCCAGTTTCATTTCACAACTGTCAGAGAGAAAACAACAGAAGTAAAACATTTTCTGTCAGATACTTTGTAATGAATTTATGGCCATTTTCTCCACTATAAGTGTTGTGTGACGTATAAAAAATAAAGAATGTTTGGTGTCAAAGAAAAGTCGTCATGATAAAAAGTGACAACAGCAAGAGATATGTGCATGCATCACTCCATTTTGAATATTTCCGATCTGGAGCACGCATCATGTGTACATAGCAGATAACTATCTAATAGCAGGTACAGGCAGTCTCAGACCAGGGCTGCGACACAGGCCGATGTATGAAATCAGCTGATGTGGACTGTGGTTCGCTTGCAAAGTGATAGCAGATGATTTTTGATTTCGTTCCATTTCGTCCTACACCACGAGAACGCCTTACCATACCAAAGATCATCTCGTGGACAGTTATCTTCAACAGCAAACAATACGACGCTTAGATTGTTACAAAGATAATGTAGCCACAAAGTTTTATACATCATCTCGAAAAAATCGAGCTGTTATCATGAAATTTGGTGATAGCGTTAGTCTTTCTGTATACAGTCACCTTCCAATACACATTTTTCCCAACGATGGATGATTTGGGCGAAGACCTCGGTTATAGAAGACTGCGTTTTGGCTGTTCAGTAAACTTTCAGCCTTGAAAATCAGCTCTTCGTAATTCTGGATGCCTGTCGTCAAGTGGTTTCGTTATCCGAGGAAAGAGGAAGAAAGCACCGGCTGTCATGTCAGAGTGGAACCAAAACGTCCCATCGTCATGAGATTTCGTTAGTACTGTGCTTTGACGGTTGCCTCTTACGAATATAATCTACTAGCAGCACACCGGTCTCAAAAACACGCAACATCAGATTACCAGATGATGGTTGGGTCCGCTGTCTTAGGTGGTGTTGAATCCTTAGGTTTCCACTCAGTACGTAGCTTATTGTCTCGGGGTCACAGAGACACACTCGACAATCAACTGCGAGTAGGCATCGAAAGACTGGCCTAGCACAGCTGTAGTACTTCCGTCGTTGCTTCGATTTGGCGGACTTCTTGATTTTCAGTTCTTCATAGAGAGATGGTCTGTCACTTAGTTCTTCGCCATTCAGACGTGGGTGTTCCCACCGGAAGCGTGTACGGCATTTAAACACTGTACCATATGACGATGTATTTGTTGCCGTATACTTCCACCAACTCAGCGTGGATCGATGCAGCGTTGTTCCTCTTTCAATTCAGAAAACGAATTACCTTGTGATACTGCACTTTATCAACAGGCTGAGCTGGTTGAATTTGGCTCCTGCAGCGGCATGCTACAATACTGAGCACGGGCATTTCAGTGTGTACCAGGACTACAGACCCCAACTGCGAACATACAAAAATTAAATACATAACGTTTCTTTTCGAAGTGATAACTAAAATGTTATGACTACCACTCATTTGGATGGCCGGTGTGGCCGAGCGGTTCTAGGCGCTTAAGTCTGGAACCGCGCGACCGCTACGGTCGCAGGTTCGAATCCTGCCTCGAGCATGGATGTGTGTGATGTCCTTAGGTTAGTCAGGTTTAAGTTGTTCTAAGTTCTAGGGACTGATGACCTCAGATGTTAAGTCCCATAGTGATCAGCGCCATTTGAACCATTTTGAACTATGACAGAATGCACGGAGAGGCCATAGAAATTCTACAGCACCGAAACAACTTTGTCAGACAAGAAGAAGGACTGAAATTAGACAAGGTGCAACCGTTAGTACTAAATAAAACAAACAGCACCAACTCTTGCCCACTACAAGCTCCATAACGTACGTCAGCGCGACCCCGTGATCTTAGGCAGCGGTCTGATGACGTCACTAACCGATTATTGTGTGGGTATGCGTAAACAGTTTGTCTTGCTGAGCTTGTTTGATTCTTTGACGGGTTTCCAAGTTGTTAAAGCCTCTAAAGATGTCTCCAGTTATGAAGACAAAACTTTAGGCAGAGAATTATGCCTTGGACTACTGCCTAATATCTATAAAATAAAAATCACCAATAACGCAAAATTTGTTCAATGGCATTTCGTGTGTATTTAATAGGAAAGGGATAGGTGACTTCATGTCCGCGCAGTGTTCCTAAAACTATACTGACACTCCCTGGATGCAATGATGTACTGCACTGTCTTAATGCAAGTAAGAGATATAAAAATGTATTTCCTCTTGAGCTTAAAAAAAATAAAATAAAATTCGTAGACTCGTTAATACTGCGTATACTTGATTACGGTTATCCTATTCTCCAAGGACTTTTGTATGAGAGCTCAAGGCAGCTGAAACTGACATGAATGTTTATGTCGCGATGCAACTGTGACGTTGTCTATTTCGCCCATATCCATCCTGCCTACTTATGGCTAAGTGCCGATAAGCATGAAGACTATCCGACCCTGCTTTTGCTCTATTGTCTCCTCAACACTCAACTTCATCTCATTTATATTCAACTGTTACGCTACTATCCGAACAGCACAGCAGAAATACTCGCTCTCACCCAAGTAAAATTATCACTATACCACTGTATAACAGCCATCTTCTCAAAATAGTGTTCTGTATTAGGAACCAACTTTGGAACGACCTTCCTCAAAGTACGAGAGAAAAAATCAAAAGGCAGCTGAGGGACCATCTCCTACCACAACAGCTATCTCTTCGACATACTTCTGTGCAGCTAACTCTCGTCAACCATCTTCCGCACCACTTTTTCCTCCCGCTTCTCTACACAGTCCTCTGATCAAAGTCTGTTCTTTCTTAGCAGCTATTGTCACTGCCATTGCAATCTTCACCTTTTTCACTATCCCTTCCGTTCCTAATGACACTATACACGGCTTCAAATGTGCTAAACTAATCAATACTATTGTTATCCTTAATGCACTTTATTATTATTGTTATTAATACTAAATGGCAATTATTATTATTCGCCGCTGTTATTCGTGTTGGTAATTATACATGATCTCATAATAATTTGTCACTTACATAACTTAACCAAAAGTACGCACAGAAAGTAAGGATTTTTTTTGTATTTGTTCCTCTTAGATTTGTGTAAGAGAGAGCATTAAGCCCCTAATCTGGTTATGCTAAATAAACAATAAATAAAGATTGTCTAGCGAATTTTTTAGGCCAGAAAATGGGAGCTTGTGAACAGACAGAATGCTGCTGTATCGTCCAACACCGAGAAACAATGCCAGGTGTATTGGGGGAGGGGCTTCATTTTGATCCGTGTAAACATGCCGCACATGATTATGCTTCACGTATGCCTGAACGATACGGAATCTCATTAGTCCAGGTGATTTTCTCCATGCTTCAAGCGTCGAATGGTAACGTTAGTGCACTCGTGTTATGTTACCCTATTACTTGCTGGATAGCAAAATTACTCTTGTGTACTGGTGGTTTCTGTACCTCATAGCGGGAAAGTGTCTCTATATGTAATTGCAGCACGACGGTTATTTTCGTCGAGAATCCAACTGACAGTAATACACTGCACTACGGCATATCTTTCCGTAGGTAATACCCGCGATGTTCGACGGCTGCTTCTGTCATCGCGACCTTGGAAATGGGGAGTTCCATGCGTCGGACACCCACGATATGACCGCCAACAATGCGCTTCTATACCACACGGAGCCCATAATGCGGCCGACGATCAGTGCAAGATCTGTCGATTGAGACGCTCAGCTGTTTTACTAACTTGCACCTGATAATAATATCGACCGACTAAAGGAGCAACTCCCTCCTGTGAAGTAGCCTGTCTGCACCAACAGGCAGAATACTCACTTTGTGACAGCTTATTACTAAAGCACCAGAGTTCGTCATTACCTGTGACAAAACGATGTTATAATTGAAGCCGAATGAGAGTAGGTGAACCTGATCGGCAATAGAGCTGAGGCAGTATATAGGAGACGGTGGAAAAGAAAGAGGGGAAGAGAAAATCAATTGTTCGCTACTAATAGCGTTCATATTCAACGTCGGAATTGCCGTTCAAGGCACAGGCGTTGACTTTCCCTTCTTCAGTTGTGGTTTCCATTATGCATTGTGCTGGCAGGTGGAACCACTTTTCTTCGTGACCGCATCTCCATACGAGTGTCGCCACCTCACTGCGCCCCTGCAAGAGTGTGTGCTCCACAGTCACCTGCAGCTGTCTGCTGAGGAACGATGGAAGGTAACTCAAACTGTAGAAAGCACCAACTCCTCACACTTTGTAGTTGTCGGAAGAGGCCGGCCGCGGTGGTCTTGCGGTTCAAGGCGCTGCAGTCCGGAACCGCGGGACTGCTACGGTCGCAGTTTCGAATCTTGCCTCGGGCATGGATGTGTCTGATGTCCTTAGGTTGGTTAGATTTAAGTAGTTCTAAGTTCTAGGGGACTGATGACCTAAGATGTTAAGTCCCATAGTGCTCAGAGCCATTTGAACCACTTTTTTGTCGGAAGAGCAATGTAACACTAGATGCCGAGAATTGTTTCCAGGTATAATTCCGTGCTTTTACGGCATCTTCTTGTAAGGCTCTCGTTCGTATTTCTTGAAATATGCTAAATCGTCTAATTGTTTACGTTCGACGGCGTAATGTGAAAGACTTCGAACGTCATTCAAACCATAGTAGGTTCCCACTTCTTTCCTACAAGTTGTTGTTGTTGTTGTGGTCTACAGTTCTGAGACTGGTTTGATGCAGCTCTCCATGCTACTCTATCCTGTGCAAGCTTCTTCATCTCCCAGTACTTACGACAATCTACATCCTTCTGAATCTGCTTAGTGTATTCATTCTTGGTCTCCCTCTACGATTTTTACCCTCCACGCTGCCCTCCAATGCTAAATTTTTGATCCCTTGATGCCTCAGAACATGTCCTACCAACCGGTCCCTTCTTCTTGTCAAGTTGTGCCACAAACTCCTCTTCTCCCCAATTCTATTCAATACCTCCTCATTAGTTATGTGATCTACCCATCTAATCTTCAGCATTCTTCTGCAGCACCACATTTCGAAAGCTTCTATTCTCTTCTTGTCCAAACTATTTGTCGTCCATGTTTCACTTCCATACATGGCTACAATCCATACAAATACTTCCAGAAACGACTTCCTGACACATAAATCTGTACTCGATGTTAGCAAATCTCTCTTCTTCAGAAGCGCTTTCCTTGCCATTGCCAGTCTATATTTTATATCCTCTCTACTTCGAGCATCATCAGTTATTTTGCTCCCCAAATAGCAAAACTCCTTTACTACTTTAAGTGTCTCATTTCCTAATCTAATTCCCTCAGCATCACCCGACTTAATTCGACTACATTCCATTATCCTCGTTTTGCTTTTGTTGATGTTCATCTTATATCCTCCTTTCAAGACACTGTCCATTCCGTTCAACTGCTCTTCCAAGTCCTTTGCTGGCTCTGACAGAATTACAATGTCATCGGCAAACCTCAACGTTTTTATTTCTTCTCCATGGACTTTAATACCTATTCCGAATTTTTCTTTTGTTTCCTTTACCGCTTGCTCAATATACAGATTGAATAGCATCGGGGAGAGGCTACAACCCTGTCTCACTCCCTTCCCAACCACTGCTTCCCTTTCATGTCCCTCGACTCTTATAAGTGCCATCTGGTTTCTGTACAAATTGTAAGTAGCCTTCCGCCCCCTATATTTTACCCCTACCACCTCCAGAATTTGAAAGGGAGTATTCCGGTCAACATTGTCAAAAGCTTTCGCTATAGACACTCATATCATTTTAATACTATTTGTTGTATTAAAATTGTTATATCTTTGGAAACTATGATGTAAAAAAAGTTGTACATGTATGAAGCTCTGGTCCGATGTAAGAGAGGACCCAATGGCCCTAATCAGATCAGGTTCAATAAATAAATAAATAAATAAATAAGAACAGAAAATTATCCTCGAAAGACAAGGTTTGGGCTTCGAATCTCGGTCCTACATACAGTTTTATCAGCTGATAATATTCCATGATCCACACGATGATATTTTTGTATTTAAATTTTAATCGTGTTACATTTTCAACACTGTAAAATAGGCAAATGTTTTGGTGTTAGGTCGGTTACTCAGCTGCTAAACAAATAGTTGAAATGGATCTTAGCACTATGGGACTTAACTTCTGAGGTCATCAGTCTCCTAGAACTTAGAACTACTTAAACCTAACTAACCTAAGGACATCACTGCCCGAGGCAGGATTCGAACCTGCGACCGTAGCGGTCGCGCGGTTCCAAACTGTAGAGCCTAGAACCGCTCGGCCACCTTGGCCAGCTAGCTGCTAAACATTTTTATATGTACCTGAACTAACGATATCACTCGGTAGAAGCCACGGTCGACGCAACATCCGCGTTGACGACAGCTAACTGTATCCGGACAGAGGCCCGCGAAAGCCGTCGGCGTGCTTGATGTAAGGCTGCAGGTGGCGCAGCGCCTTCAGGAGTCAAGCAGGCGGGGAGAAGTGGCCTGAGGCGCAGCTGGCCGCCACCGCCACAGCCGAGAAACCGCCAGCCTCTCTCTCTGGCATATGTCTCCAGTCAATATTGCTTCAAGAAATGTTTTCCACATCTGATTAAACATCTCTGGCTACAACTGCAGAAAACGCCGTTCCAATGAAAGCTCGAGAGTGCGGTTAATTTATTTTGTTCCGTGCAGTCTGTTTACGACAACAATCAACACAGAACTCAAGCAGCGGATGCATACGGGTAACTCCCTTGCACAAAGCGTTACGTAACCGAATAGGAAATATTCGTGAAAGGAGTATCTACTACATCTACATACATACTCCGCAATCCACCCTACGGTGCGTGGCGGAGGGTACCCCGTACCACAACTAGCATCTTCTCTCCCAGTTCCTCTCCAAAACAGAACGAGGGAAAAATGACTGCCTATATGCCTCTTTACGAGCCCTAATCTCTCTTATCTTATCTTTGTGGTCTTTCCGCGAAATGTAAGTTGGCGGCAGTAAAATTGTACTGCAGTCAGCCTCAAATGCTGGTTCTCTAAATTTCCTCAATAGCGATTCACGAAACGAG
This sequence comes from Schistocerca piceifrons, assembly GCF_021461385.2. NCBI lineage: Eukaryota > Metazoa > Arthropoda > Insecta > Orthoptera > Acrididae > Schistocerca > Schistocerca piceifrons. Next base: position 836,674,358 of record NC_060149.1, read on the forward strand.
CGCCTCCTTTCCCCTAGAGACTCCCACCCGAGTTCCTGAAGCGTTTCTGTAACACTCGCGTGATTGTCAAACCTACCAGTAACAAATTTAGCAGCCCGCCTCTGAATTGCTTCTATGTCCTCCCTCAATCCGACCTGATAGGGATCCCAAACGCTCGAGCAGTACTCAAGAAAAGGTCGTATTAGTGTTTTACAAGCGGTCTCCTTTACAGATGAACCACATCTTCCCAAAATTCTACCAATGAACCGAAGACGACTATCCGCCTTCCCCACAACTGCCATTACATGCTTGTTCCACTTCATATCGCTCTCCAATATTACGCCCAAATATTTAATCGACGTGACTGTGTCAAGCGCTACACTATTAATAGAGTATTCAAACATTACGGGATTCTTTTTCCTATTCATTTGCATTAATTTACATTTATCTATATTTAGAGTTAGCTGCCATTCTTTACACCAATCACAAATCTTGTCCAAGTCATTTTGTATCCTCCTACAGTCACTCAACGACGACACCTTCCCGTACACCACAACATCATCAGCAAACAGCCGCACATTGCTATCCACCCTATCCAAAATATCATTCCCTGGGGCACTCCAGATGATACCCTCACCTCCGATGAACACTCACCATCGAGGACAACGTACTGGGCTCTATTACTTAAGAAGTCTTCGAGCCACTCACATACTTGGGAACCAATCCCATATGCTCGTACCTTAGTTAGGAGCCCGCAGTGGGGCACTGAGTCAAACTCTTTCCGGAAGTCAACGAATATGGCATCCGTCTGATACCCTTCATCCATGGCTCGCAAGATATAATGTGAAAAAAAGGCGAGTTGCGTTTCACAGGAGCGATGCTTTCCAAAGCCGTGCTGATGCATGGACAGCAACTTCTCTGTCTCAAGGAAATTCATTATATTCGAACTGAGAATATGTTCGAGAATACTGCAACAAACCGATGTTCAGGATATTGGTCTGTAATTCTGAGGATCGGTCCGTCTACCCTTCTTATATGCAGGCTCGGGACTTTACATTGGGTAAGAGATTCGCGATAAATGCAAGCTAAGTAAGGAGCCAATGCAGTAGAGTACTCTCTGTAAAACCGAATTGGAATCCCATCAGGGCCTGGCGATTTATTTATTTTCAACCCATTCAGCTGCTTCACAACCACAATCCCTATCACTATGTCCTCCATACGGGAATCTGTACGAGACTCAAACGGCGGTATGTTTGTACGATCCTCCTGCGTGAAAGATTTCTCAAATGTTAAATTTAACATTTCAGCTTTCGTTTTGCTGTCTTCCGTTGCCAGACCAGACTAGACTGTACCAATGAACAGTCTGTTATTAACTGTATTTATAACGCCAACGACAAGAACGAAGAACATTTTTCTCACTTTCCGAGATTATATATGCTACTATATAAAGAGATGTCGTTGTTTAACGTCGTTACCAAAAATGTCGAAAAGGTCTCGACCGATTCACTTCAAATATTTACGCAATGCTCTAACGAACATTCGGATGGAAATATGCTATATATTTTTTATATAAGGTGAATCACGTAAACCTTGCACCGCAAATATTGCGGAAATGAAAAATGCTATTCATGTGCATATTTACAGAATGAAATAGTAGTCAGGAACTCATATTGTTAGCCTATCAACAGATCGTAACAGTACTTAGAAAGCGTATTTTTTGTGCAAAGATACACTTTTTTAAATTGAACAATGCCTATTGGCATTGACAGACTAAAACTAGGGTAAATTAGAATGTCAGCGGCGTTTGATGCAGGATTCAGGTGCGAGTCATTTACGAGATATCGTACTTTGAAAAGTTCCCACACAGACTCTTGTACAATACCTGTGGCAGCACACACTAAAGAATAACGCAAGTGCTTACACTAGGTATGTGAATTCTGACCAGTAACGAGAAAACTGGCCGTCAGAGGTTGTGTTCAAAATGACTACCGGCAGCGGCAATATACACTTCCATTCTGGAATGGAACGAATGTTGCACACATGCTAGCATTTCAGCAGAGATGTCCGAACAGGCTGCTGTAATACGTCGTTGCGTATCATCGGGTGTAGTTGGTATATCATTGGAGGCAGCATCTTTCACTTTTACCTATAGAAAACAGTCTACAAGCGTCGTATACTGCGAACGGGCCAGCCAAGGTACAGGTCCTCTGAGTCCAATCCAACAATTTGGAAACAAATCGTGAAGACATGTTGAAGTACTTCGTGCACTATGGGCTGGACAGCTATGATGTTGATACTAGAGGCTCCTCTTAGTCTGCAGAAGTACGTCTTCTAGCATCCGTGGTAGATAGTCTATTAGGAAGGTGCGATACTTGTGCGCATTCAGTGCTCCGTCTATGAAAAACGGGCCTATGAGCTGATACTTCACTATCTCACCACACACGTTTACACTCCATAGACGTTGACGTTCCACCTGGCGAAGCCAACGGGGTCTGTCAACAGACTAATAATGCCTGTCTCGGCAGTTTACCTGGTCATGATTCGGAAATGTGGCTTCAACATTAGACATGATACATGATTTGACTGAAGTATCCTGTCTTAATGCTCATGTACAGGAGTTAACACAATTCTCATAGTCGTTGCAACTGTAGGTGGAGATAGATGTGATAAGAGTGGGACCTATGTCGATGGCGAATGCGCAGGACACTTGCAGACGCATGCCACTTCAAATGGTTCAAATGGCTCTGAGCACTATGGGACTTAACATCTGAGGTCATCAGTCCCCTAGAACTTAGAACTACTTAAAACTAACTAACCTAGGGACATCACACACACCCATGCCCGAGGCAGGATTCGAACCTGCGACCGTAGCGGTCGCGCGGTTCCAGACTGAAGCGCCTAGAACCACTCGGCCACTTCGGCCGGTAAAAATATTCAAAAGTGTGTGAAATCTTATGGGACGTAACTACTAAGGTCATCAGTCCCTAAGCATACTCACTACTTAACTTAAATTATCCTAAGGACAACCACACACACCCATGCCCGAGGGAGGACTGGAACCTCCGCCAGGACCAGCCGCACAGTCCATGACTGCAGCGCCATAGACCGGTGGGCTAATCCCGCGCGGCCACAACGCAGGTTAAATGGCACAGATTAGTGTCGTTGTGGAAACTTTTCAAAGTAGATATCTCTTTAACGACTCAGACTATAATCCTACAACAAACGCCACTGACATTCTAATTTATCCTTCTTCTAGTCTGTTAATGTCAATTGACATTGTTCCATTTAAAAAGGTGTATATTTGAACGAAAGATGCTCTTTCTACGTATGATTACGATCTGATGATTGGCTAACAACATGAACCCCTGTCTAGCAATCTATTCTGCGAAATCACGCGTCAGTAGCTGTTTCCATTTCCACAAAATTTGCAGCGCAAGTTTTAGGTGATTCTCCATGTATACGAGGTGTAAACGGTATAAGGCGGCAAAATTATACAGATGGCACATCTCGCAATGCTTGACAAAAAGGTCTACTAACATGTTTGCGTATTTCCGTATTTCCTACGGTTGTCCCAGAAAAAAACAGTTCGTCTCAGGATAATGGTTTTGGAAAAGTAGATACTTGGCCGTGCACGTACTTAAGCAATCGGTTCCTGTTATTGCCCGCTGCGTGTATTGACATCGCGAGCGTAAATCGTAAACACATAGGCAACTGCGGCCTGAGCGGCTGCGTCATTGTAATACACCGAGCGACGACAGTAGGCGAGTAACCTGCGCAGATGTTATTGCAACTCTGTTAACTGTTAGGATGGAAAGGAGATTTACTATAGCTGAACTATGCGATATGCATTTAATTTATGGCGAGGCAAAAGGTGTTGCGAGGGCAGCTGTACGAATTTATCGAGAACGCTTCCCACAACGACGACTTCCTGCACGAAAGACCTTTGCTGCTATGCACCAAAGGTTTGTGTCATTGTAATTCTCTACTTGTATGCGATTATTATGCATTTACATCTTAATAAAGTGCAGTAGTAATCTGCACCTTTGTAAATTTTCGTCCGTATGCGAAAGGTATCTTCTGTTCTGATATGCTTTCCGTTTTTGTCACATCATGAGGGAATACAACTGACGAGTACGTATTTAATTTCCTTAGATTGAGAGATACTGGCTCTTTACTGCCCCGCGCAGAAGGCAGAGGCCCACAACGCACCGATCGTACATTGGAAGCTGAGGAAAGAATTCTGGACCGCATCCAGGAGGATCCTCCTCAGAGTACTAGAAGCGTCGCCCGGTATGTGGGTATATCGCACACTGTCGTTCATCGCACTTTGCAAGAGGAGCGTCTGCGGCCTTACCACATTCAACGCGTACAAGCATTGGAAGAACAAGATTTCCCTCCACGGCGTGAATTCTCAGAGTGGTTTTTGTTACACAGTGCGCAGCATGACTTTGTCAACAAAATACTCGTCCCAGATGAAACGTGTTTCACTCGCGACGGAATAACTAATTTCCATAACATGCACACGTGGAGTGTACACAATCCTCGCCACGTAGTGGCAATACATTTTCAGCGACGATTTTTCGTAAATGTGTGGGCGGGTATGCTCGATAATTACATTATTGGGCCTAACTGCACGTTTGACTGGTAACTATTACCGAACGTCTCTATAGGAAACATTGTTACCAACGTTGTTAGAAGACATTCCGTCAGGCATACGTCATAACATGTGGTTCCTCCACGATGGTGCTCCACCCCCCATTGGTCACAGAGTACGCAGATTTTTGGATAGTCGATTTCCAGGACGATGGATCGGGCGTTCGGGTCCACATCGATGGCCAGCACGCAGCCCTGATTTAACTCCACAGGATTTTTACTTTTGGGGCCATATGAAGGAACTTGTTTATGCTGAACCAGTAAATAACGTGGACGAATTGACACAGAAGATATTAGATGCTGCCAATACCATAAAGGCCAATGTGCATGTGTGTGAACGAGTGCGACGAAACTGGGTTCGCCGTAATGAAGCATGTGTAGAAGCGAATGGTGGTCATTTCGAACATTTATTGTAGTATTGGTGTACGAGGAAACGAAGTAATGGGTTTTCTTTCCGTTACGATGTTGTTATGCAGAAGGAAAATAATGTGAATTTAGTATTCGTTATGGCATTGACGTAAAAAGGTGAAACAGTTGATTGTGATTAATGCACAACTATCTACTTGGTGATTGATTGAATTTGTACTAATGGAAATACATTATGTTTGATATTAGCTTGTCATTACTACTACGACCTTCGTTATCGACTTGTTGAGAAACAGACTGGTTGTATTAAATTCACGTAAAGCGAATTACACATTCTTGACAACCCAAAAACCGTTTACATTCCTTTTTCCGGCACCACCTGATTATCACAACACGTCGTTGTACACGTCTAATGATTTCAATTCTCTGGTCGACTCGTTGCCTTTCTCTGGCCGCCCCGTCATTGTAGGCAATAAGCTCGGTACGCCGTGTACTGTCGGTTGACTACGTAAACAGAAATGCGTATACTATCTATCCTACGAACATTAGGTTTTAATAATACAAAAATAAAGTACATGATACAAGAAAATGTCATTAGACTTTTTTGTCAAGCACACTGAGATGTACCATCTGTATAATTTTGGCGCCTTATACCGTTTACTCCCTGTATAATAAACAAAGGAAAAACATTGTTAGCAAGAATCTCGCAAAAATTTTCAATGTTTTACTTAAAATATTTACACGATACTTAAATAAAAGGCTATACCTTTTTGCACTGAAACGCCAAAGAAACTAGTATAGGCATGCGTATTCAAATACAGAGGTATGTACGAGTAAACAGGTACAATACGGCACTACGATCGGCAAGTGCGTGGCGCAGTTGTTAGATCCGTTACTTCTGCTACAATGGCAGGTTATCAAGATTTAAGTGAGTTTGAACTTGGCATTATAGTCGGCACAAGAACGATGGGAGACAGTATCTCAGACGTAGTGACCCTTCCGCAAATTGCTGCAGATTTCATTGCTGGGTCATCAACAAGTGTCAGCGTGCGAACCATTCAACGAAATATCATCGATACGGGCCTTCGGAGTCCACTCGTGTACCCTTGATAAATCTCTACACCTCGCCTGGGCCCGTCAACACCGACATTAGACTGTTGATGACTGCAAACATGTTTCCTGGTCGTACGAGTCTCGTTTCAAATTGTATCGAGCGGATGGACGTGTACGGGTATGGAGACAACCTCATGAATCCATGAACCCTGCATGTCAGCAGGGGACTGTTCAAGCTTGTCGCGGTTCTGTTGTGGTGTGGGGCCTGTGCTGTTGGAGCGGTATTAGGACCCTTGATACGTCATCCTGTCTGATCACCTGCATCGATTCATGCCCTTTGTGCTCCAACAGACTTGGGCAATTCCAGTAGCACAGTGCGACACCCCACACGTCCAGAATTGCTACAGAGTGGCACTTCTGAGTTTAAACATTCCGCTGGCTACCAAACTCCACAGACATGAACATTATTGAGCATATCTGGGATGCCTCACAACGTGTTGTTCAGAAGAGATCTTTACTCCCTTGTAGTCTTACGTATTTATGGACAGCCCTGCATGATTCATGGTGTCAAGTCACTCCAGCACTGCATCAGTCGAGTCCATGCCACGTCGTGTTGCGGCACTTCTGCGTACTCATGGGGGCGCTACCTGATATTAGGCAGGTGTACCAGTTTCTTTGGCTCTTCAGTGTAATACGCAAGGGTCGTTCCGTAAGTTGTGGGAACTATGGTCCATAGTGTGATCATGTGGAATCACCGTAATAGCAGTAAAAACATTCGAAAGCCCGCGACAAATGGTACCGAAATCAAGCGACAGAATGTGACCGCGTGTGAGGATGGTTCCGTTCCAGCGCCTGAAACGTTCAGTGTGAGCTTGGGCGAACTAAAAGATGGATCCTCCACCCCCCCACCCACCCACCCTCTTCATGAGACCTCAGTCCATGCGACTTCGAAAGCATTCCACAACTGAGGAAACCATTGGCTTGGGAGGCACTTTGCAAACAGGGAGGATGTGTTCACGTCATTTCGGCGACAACACACGTTGACGGCAATGATAACGGCATTCAGCGCATTACCCATGGTTGGAAACGCTTTGCAGATGTACTGGGTGAATATTTTGAGGCACGGCAGTTGATTTTGATTCATTTTTGTTTCATTTGTACTCGTTTACAATAAATTTAGAGTTGCAATGCGCGTTTCATTTCAACCTTTTCAGTGGCCTGTACTAGAACCCTATTTTATGTTGCCATTCATAACACACTGCCTTACAAATCCAGGGTACATCATGGACTTCCCATGTTATTGCATTAACGCAAGATGTAGCGTATTTGCCTGAATAGCCAGTGCTGCAGCAGCTACAGCACCGCCCTAGCCCGCGCTTACTATTGCCGCCAAACTTGCAGCGTTGCGAAGTCGCAACTGGACTGCTGTTTATTCTTCGTATTTCACTTTCCCTGTTAACATGTATCAATAAAACGAATATCGGACTAGACTCCTTTGAAGCGCTCTATCGAATGAGTACGTAAATTACCGATTTAAAAATAATTTTGTTTCTAGTTGGAAACAAACCGACGCTTTCTGTTGACACTGGGCGTCGCATGAATTTCGTGAAGAGCAGTAATTGCACTGACTCAGGCTACACAATGGGAAAACTAAATAGCAAAAATCTCCAGAAACACCAGAGAACATGCACCTGACGACTCTTAGGAGTGTCGCGCGGGATTAGCCGAGCGGTCTACGGCTCTGCAGTCATGTACTGTGCGGCTGGTCCTGGCGGACGTTCGAGTCCTCCCTCGGGCATGGGTGTGTGTGTTTGTTCTTAGGATAATTTAGGTTACGTAGTGTGTAAGCTTAGGGACGGATGACCTTAGCAGTTAAGTCCCATAAGATTTCACACTCATTTGCACATTTTTGAACGCTTAGGAGAGACATGTATAGGGAAAAGTTGTTAGCAAAAATCGTGAAAATATATTGATCGACTTACTTTTAATGTATAAACGTTACTCTAATATCATTCAGGCACACATAAGTTATTAATCAAACAACAGAGGTACAGGTTTTCTGTTAAATCGACTGCGAGAGAGAAAATTCTGAGCTGTAAAATTTTGCGGTTTGCGGTTAGTTTCAACTACGAAAGTCAGGCATTTAAACCGTTAGACAAATTATTTCTCCCATACAGTTATGTCCATTCTCCTGAGATACAATTTTCATCTACTTCTGCATCATACTGCGCAAGCCACCTAATGGTGTGTGGTGGTGGGTACTTTCTCTACCACTATCTGATCCCTCCAAACCTGTTCCACTCGCGAATAGTGAGTGGGAAGAATGATTGTCGGGATGCCTCTGTATTGGTTCTAATTTCTCTATTGAACTCCTCGTGGTAAATACGGGAGATGTATCTGGGGGAAGTAATATGTTGACCGACTCCTCCTGAAAAGTGCTGTCCCGAAATTTCAATAGTAAATTTCTCCGAGATGCACAACGCCTCTCTTGTAACGTCTGCCAGTGGAGTTTGCTTAGCACGTACGTAACGCTCTCTCGCCAGCTAAACGATCCCGTGATGAAACGCGGCACTCTTCGTTGAATCTTCTCTATTAAATAAAATGGTATATACAATGACGTGGTGTTTTTCTTTCTTCCTTGCAGTCGAAATTAAGTAACAGAAAACTTGCCTCATTGGCACTGACAAGAGAAATAGTAAAAATAACCGAAGTCAATAACCAGTAATGAAAGCAGGTAAGTTAAATGTAACAGTACTTACGGACACAAAGAACATTACATTGCAAAAGCCAAGGAATACATAAATGCCAACACCATACAAAAACTGAAATCAGGCCTAATCAAACGATTTCAAGTAAGCCTGAAATGTATACCGCAAAACATTGAAGATGCACTCTCTGATAAATAGAAATACTATATAACACAGAAGAACCCACAAGCAGCGACACTCCGCAGCTAACCAAAGACACATAAAGGTGACACACCATTGAGAGCAGTTATTAACTTCAAGAAACCCCAATATACCACACAGACCAACATCTCAAACAGTTAATCACAAAATACTATAAAGTAGAAAACGACAGAGCAGTGTTAAACACAGGAGAACTAATAGAACACATCCAGAACATACAAGTACCACACATAGCATCACTGATTTCATTCAGTAGAAAACAAAATCTCAGTGTCACAGCAGCCTTACTACAGAAGCAGTAACTGAAACAACAAATATGCTCAGATTGATAACCAAACAAAACTGCTTCCAGTTTGGCTGCCCATTACATCAGGAATATAGAATTTGAATGTCAAAGTTGTGATGCAGTATACACAGGCATCACTTACAAGAATTTTAGGGCACAGTACAAAGATCACTTCAGGTTTTGGAAATATGAAACAAACCATTCCACATTTTCAAAAACACCACCATCTTACAAACATGGAACAAAACATGAAAATAATCAACATAAACAATCATGACACCTACCATACACAAATGAAAGAAAGCTACCACATCCAGAAAGCCATTGCTGAAAACAAACATGTGATAGATAAGCCAACACACATCAATACAAACTCTAAATGGCTCTGAGCACTATGGGACTTAACATCTATGGTCATCAGTCCCCTAGAACTTAGAACTACTTAAACCTAACTAACCTAAGGACATCACACAACACCCAGTCATCACAAGGCAGAGAAAATCGCTGACCCCGCCTGGAATCGAACCCGGGAACCCGAGCGCGAATACAAACTCTCTACCATAGTTAGTAAAAGAAATGATAAGATAAAAATCATTCCATTTGCACATGCAGCCACATAAAAAAATACATATTCTCTCTCTATCTCTTTTTCTCTCTCTCTCGCCCTCTTCCTCTGGTCATACACATAGAGAATTTAAAAAATAATAATAAATAAATAAAAGTTGTACCGAAACACACGCACGTGGACATTTACATAAACTCAGAGAAGTACATATACCATAAACTAATGATGCAAAAACAAATGCCAGTTCACACGCACACGCACACACACATGCACCCACAGTCAGATCCCGGCTGAGTAGATAAAACATAAGCATTGCGGGATCCGACAACTTATCGACGCTACGTAAAACTCATATATCCACTGGTTCCATGTCACACTTTATGAAAACTCATTTCCCGGACACCATTCATTATACCCTGTCCGAACTCAATCAGATGTTTATACTGCACGCTGTGCTTCACTGACATTTGCTTTGATGTTTTCAATGCGTTTACTGGCTCTGTGCTGATCGTTCATGCGGTGATAGTCACAAATATAGTTCCACTAGACAGGACACTATTGGTCCTGCATATAACCGTTATTTCTGCTGGACTGCTGTAAAAATACATCGAGTTTGCTACATAGTGAGGTCGCGCAAAGGCACGAGACTGGAATCGCATTCGCGGAGACAGCAGTTCAAATTCTTGTCCAGCCATCCGGATACCTAAAAGCAAATGTCGCTATTGTTGTTTTGAAAACGACATGATTGATTTCCTTTCTCATCCTTCCTTAGTTTGAGCCTGTGTTCTGTCTTTAATGACTGCTTCGTCGACAAAGCTTTAAACCTCAATGTTACTTCCTACGCTTTTCCAAGTTTAGTACCCTTTTATGTAGTGAATGCGGTTTTCACGGACGCTGGCTTATAAATTTCGAATGCAGTACATGGAACGAAAGCAGGTGCTGGTATTAAGGCGAAGCGACGTACCCCGAATAGAGTAGGAAGACAACATTCAGTAGTTAGTGTAAACAAAACTAAACGGTTTTCGTTTCGTTGAGGCATAATGCCTTTATCGACACCATGACTATACAATACTCAGTGGAACGGGGATGCGGTAGGAACACACCGTAGTCTTACAGAAGAAATGAACCTGGCCCACGGTTGAAACGGAGTAGGGAAACCATGGATCACCTATGTCTGGATGAGCAGCCTAATACCTGAAGTATTTTACTCTGGAGTACGAGTCCAGGTCCTTCACACCTGTGCACTTTTGGTCAGTTGTGATGCCACGTAGTTCGAGATGTTACCCAAAGCTACTGAGCGCTCGCTGTTCTAGAAGCCCGAAGTACTATCTAATTTTTCAACCCTTTAAGTGGCAAAATGGTTCATTCAGCGTAACAATTAAATGCGTCTCAGTATGTACTCTTTGGGAATAGTAAGCAATAAAACCGCTCAATATCTTTTGTATTTATAAATCAGCAAGATTTACTTGGGTGGTAAATATTCATACAAATCAATCCGGAACACAAAATCTGTGTAGAAAACGTTTGAATAATTTTGATGCAAAGTAGCAACGTCAACTTTTATTAATAAACATATGTACTGAGAGGAAGACATTTCCTAAACGACTGTGTTTCTCAAGCTCATGAATACACATTTGCAGCCACTTCAGTACCATAGTCAGTTTCACAGTTTTGATGAAATGCTTCTTCAAGCAGAGGCATTCTACCTACGTGTTGCATCTGTATTAGAGTTTCATCTACTGGTCCACTTGACACTGTACTATCCAGACTATCATCAGTTACTGTAGTACTGTTTGAAACTATAGAAACAGTAGCTACGTCATCTCCATCAGAATCTCCTCCAAACACCGAATCTTGCGCGGGCTCTTCTGCAATAATTCATTACACCCTCAGGCAGAATCTCGCCTACCATGGAACTATGCAACCTCTATGAAATCATTTTTGTAAATCTAAAAGAAATATTCACGAATGTTAGTATGGCCCTCTAACCATAAAAATCAACCAAAAATTAGCAAATCATGTGCCTATTACATTCAACTGTGGACATAAACCGTTTCTGTCATGTTGCGTATTTTCAGCAATACCTGCGGAAAAGAATATATTATTTCAGCGGTAACATTTTTGAGATAATCTGTAAAATAATATTGTCTGAAATGTTCATTCTCCATTAGAAGAACCATTTCACAGCATATAATCAGTAAAACTGGATGTCATTAGGAATTGGATTAATGACCATCTGTTTGCTTAAATGTATGGCACGAAAGAAAATTAGTTAATATGCTTACAAACAATTCCTCCGTGTTGATTTTGTACTGTATAATGCAGGAAATGGTACTGTGAATTGAACGCACCATCGTTTATATTAGAAGATATCAGAAGAGCAAATCCAGAGGTGACAAATGCCAGCTGAACGTAAAACAAGCTCTGATGACGAGTGTTTAAAAGGTCATCCTACCATTACTAACATGTCCGGTGATATCTTAATCCGAACGATCTGTAGTCTTTTGCTCCTGCTGCGTTGTATACAACTTTGAATGATATTATGTAATTATGAATCCAAAAACGCTGTTAAGTCGGACTGTTTTATTTGTTACAATAGGCCTATTTCAGCAAATAGCCATCGTTAGATTATCGGTAAGTAAATGGTGCACACTTTTATTACTAATTTTCTAATATTACAGGTAAGTGATAATCAGAAAACTTTATTATAAAATTTGTTACATATGTCAGATGGGTTTGCCTTCCACACGCTATCGTGGTTCTATCGCAGTCTCTTTGTTTTAATTCCATTCCGTTAGCGTACTTGGAGTAACAACTGTTGGTTGCACTAGTTAAGACTTGTTATCTGATAAAATTTTTGGATAGTCTTCCTTTTTACTTAGAACAATAACTATGTGACAACCCGGCAGATGTACCAGAGATATTGTATGGTTACAATCAGTTTTGTTTATCATGCTGCAATTTCGGTAATCTTTGCCAGTGCTATCGTTGGAGGTGTTGGGTAGTCTCCAGTTGTTTCGAAATATTTTGTGACTCTATTCAGTTTCTTGATCGATAATTTAAGTAAAGTTTTCCGTGTATTTCTGGTATTTCAGGTCGATTTGCTCATTAAGTATTCCTAGTGGGTATTTGTGTGTATGTAAATTGATTTCCGTGTATAGATGACAACCTGGCAGATGTACCAGCGATATTGTATGGTTACAATCAGTTTTGTTTATCACACTGCAATTTCGGTAATCTTTGTTAGTGCTATTGTTGGAGGTGTTGGGTAATCTCCAGTTGTTTCGTAATATTTTGTGTCTCTATTCGTTTTCTGGATTGATAATTTAAATAAGGTTTTCCGTGTATTACTCGTATTTCAGGTCAACTTGCTCATTAAGTATTCCTATTAGGTAGTTTTGTATGTAAATAGATTTGCAGATCTTCCACAATGTTCATTAGTGGTCCTTTGGGTTTTACATGCAGAATTTGAACAGCTTGCTCTAAAGTATCTGCCGTGTGTTGTTCGGTTTTTAAGTGGTCGAAAAAGTAGATGGATTCTTGTCGGTGTATCTAACTCGTTCGCAGTACCTAACACTAAGATTTCTACACGTCGGACCTAGGTTGAATTTATCTTAGTCGTTGCACTGGATTTTGTTTGTGCCTAGGTTCGAGAAAATTGGTAATTTCGTTTTCCCGATTCGGTATGTGAAATAAGGTTGTGTGGTGTTTGGTAAGAGAATCTTATAATTGTATTTTTTAGTCGCGAGCATATTTACTAGCATTTATCTTTCCTAGGTATGTAGTTGGTATGTATGTGAATTTCTGTTTGACAGGTGTTTCTCTTGCGGTGGTATTTCTTTCCATGTAGCAGTTTTTACTAGTCTATCATATTTTTTGTGCAGTTGAGTGAGTATTTGTGGATAATAAACGGCCGACCGAACTGACCGAGCGGTTCTAGGCGCTTCAGTCCGGAACCTCGCGACCGCTACGGTCGCAGGTTCGAATCCTGTCTCGGGCATGGATGTGTGTGATGTCCTTAGGTTAGTTAGGTTTAAGTAGTTCTAAGTTCTAGGGGACTGATGACCTCAGAAGTTAAGTCCCATAGTGCTCAGAGCCATTTTTTTTTAAAATAAACATTTTGCTGTGCCACATATTGTAGGAATAATTTCTTTTTGAACAGAGTCTTGTTCTAATGGCAAGTTTATTATCCTATTTATCCCCGCGTGAAGGAAAGCTTATTTGTGCGTTTCTTCGTGACGTGAATGGGTAGTAATAATATTGTCTATTCTAGTAGGCTTTAGTTAGATTTCAAATTTATGTGTGCTGTTAATGATTTTTCACAGTAAGGTGGAGGGAATGTATTGACTTATTATTTTCTGGTTCTATTGCAAATTTCATTTTGGGATGCAGTGCGTTTAGTGTCTTGTGTATCTCTTGGATGTCTGAATGATTTCCGTATTAATATCAAAACAGTCGATTGTTTGTGGTAAATAAAGTAATAAATGGCATTTAAGGAGAGTGGTACACAGATTTACGAGTGTCACTTGAAGGATTAATTAAGAGATACAGGGGGTGGGGCAGACAGCGCTGCGCGTCGTCAGCTGAGCGCCGCTGGAGGCCGCCGACCCCTGCTCTGCAACACACGCGCCAGCCGGAAACACCTGATTGCCTGGTGCCGCTGCGCATCCTGCCATCCAATCTCACGCGTCGGGCTCCATTCCGTAAAACATCAATACAGGAACACCCAAAAATCTCTGCAGCATGGGCACAAACTGGGCCATTCTCCCAGTTTGACGTCGCTTCCAAGGTCAGCGTTTCAATTCAGCTCTAGGTTTCATAGTAGGCACATCCTCAGTTTGTCGCAAGGGTCTGAGTGGAAACTATTCCACACATCACAAAAAAAACTAGTCGATCGACATAAACCGATCCAGTGCCTAGCGTTATTTGCTGACGACGGTAATAAGTACCGCACGGAGTTGCCTGCCTTAGAATTTGCGGGAAGTGCTTTCAATGTTGACAGAGAAACGAAACCGGTGGTAAATAACTGAAACCCAGAACGACCTTTTTCGGTACCTGCGTAGATTCCCACGTCCTTTCCTGCCCCAGGCAGGCACTTTAAGCTCAAATGTTTTTGACGCTATATTTACACTGATGAGCCGAAACATTATGACCACCTCCTTAATAGCTTTTTTGCGCGTCTTTGTAACGATATACATCACTGATTCTCCATATCGGAATCCGACAGTTTGTTGGTACGTTTGTGGAAATATGTAGTATTACGAGGCGTCACTCCAAAATAAATGCACACTATTTTTTTTAAAATTCATTTTTTATGCTACATGTTTGAAAGTTTTACTGTGTGTAGATACATCCTTTAGGAACAATATTTTCATTTCTCCACATAATTTCTATCCCTCTCAACTGCCTTACGCCGTCTTGGAACCAGCGCCTGTATACCCGCACGGTAAAATTCTGGACCAAATTGTTGGAGCCACTGTTTGGCAGCATCATCTTCAAACCTTGTTCCACGAAGAGAGTCTTTCTGTTTCCCAAAGAGATGATGGTCACATGGAACAAGGTCAGGACTGTAAGGCGAGTGTTTCACTGTTGTCCATCCGAGTTTTGTGATCGCTTCCATGGTTTTTTGACTGACATGTGGCTGTGCATTGTGCAACAGCAAAACATCCTGCTTTTTCCGATGTGGTCGAACACGACTCATTCGAGCTTGAAGTTGCTTCAGTGTCGTCACATAAGCATCAGAATTTATTGTGGTTCCACTTGGCATGATGTCCACAAGCAAGGATCCTTTGGAATCGAAAAACACCGTAGCCATAACTTTACCAGCAGAGGGTGTGGTTTTGAATTTTATTTCTTGGTTGAATTTGCATGATGCCACTCCATTGATTGCCGCGCGGGATTAGCCGAGCGGTTTCGGGCGCTGCAGTCATGGACTGTGTGGTTGATCCCGGCCGAGGTTCGAGTCCTCCCTCGGGCATGGGTGTGAGTGTTTGTCCTTAGTATAATTTAGGTTAAGTAGTGTGTAAGCTTAGGGACTGATGACCTTAGCAGTTAATTCCCATAAGATTTCACACACATTTGAACATTTGAAAACTCCATTGATAGCCTCTTCGTCTCTGGTGAAAAATGATGGAGCCATGTTCCATCACCTCTCACAATTCGTCCAAGCAATTCATCTCCACCATTCTAGTACTGTTCCAAAAGTTCGCTGCATACCGTTTTTTTTTGTTTCTTTGTTAGCCACCGTCAACATCCTGGGAACCCACCTGGCACAAACCTTTTTTAACGCCAACACTTTCAGTATTCTGCAAACACTTCCTTCCGTTATCCCAACGTAGCGTGACAATTCGTTCACAGTTATGCGTCTGTCAGCAGTCACCAATTCGTTAACTCTTTGCACTTTGTCTGGAGTGTGTGCAGTACGAGGCCTGCCGCTGCGAGGACAATCCTCAATTTGCCGTGCCCGCTTTCATCACGTAACCTGCTTGCCCACCAACTAACTGTACTGCTATCGACAGCAGCATCTCCATACACCTTTTTCAACCTCTTGTGGATGTTTCCAACTGTCTCGTTTTCACAGCACAGGAATTCTATGACAGAACGTTGCTTCCCACGAACGACAAGTGTAGCAGCCATCTTGAAGACATGCTGTGACGGCGACACTCACGGGAACAGGTTGAACGAAGTTTGAAAACAAGCGGGAAGGATGTATCTACAAAATGTAAAACTTTCACACATGCAGAATGAAAGCTGTATTTTTACAAAAGTAGTGTGCATTTCTTTTGGAGTGGCCTCTCGTAGATAACGACGCACAAGTCACGTAATTTGTGTAAATAATGGGTCACTGATCTGATTTCGCGGTGATGGCGCCCCGTAGCGACCCAGATGGGTTTCATAGGATTTACATCAGGCGAATTTGGTCACCGAGACATCGACGTGAGTTCACTATAATGCTCCTCAACCAGTGTAGCACGGTTCTGGCTTCGAGACACGAACGTTTATACTGCTGGAAGATGACATCACCGAAGGGAAGCCATCAAGCATGAAGGGATTGAGGTGGTTCGTGGCTGTCAGCGTGTCTTCGATTACTACCACAAGTCCCGTGCAGGCGCAGGAGAATGTCTCCCATAGCACAATATTGTTCCCACCAGCCCGCGTCCGTGGCGCGCTGCACGTTTCGAGCCGTCGTTCACCTCGATGACGTCCTGAAGTGAGTTCTAAACCGTCTGCAAAATATCTGTCTACAGCTCTCATAACTTCTCTATTACATTCAAAACGCTTTGCAGCAGTACTAATGACCAAAAAATCAGAAGATCCAAAAATAATTAATAGTATGGATGTTTCAACAGTTAGTAATTTGACTCGCAGAGTCAAAGTACGTTTGTGGAGAAATGTACTGATCGAACATAATTTCCTTCTTTTTTTTCAGATGTCCTCTCACTTAGCATATTTTTTCATCCATCTGATGCCAAAAACATACTTAATATGCAGCAGAGATTATTTTACTCTAAATTAAGGAATCAGTGTAACGTGGCTGGCGCTGTCAATAGCATAAGTAGGAGGAAATGAATTCATCATCATGGACATAGATTTGATTGTGGCCTCTGTCGAGGTTGTATAATGGCCATTACTCCACTATCCGCATGATTTCCCAGTTTATTACAGAAGGACCTGAAGATGTCGCACCATAGCTCCAAAATAGATATAAAAAACGTGCGAGACCTACCAATGCAGCTGAAAGATTAATTCGTACTAAAAAAAAATATAGTAACTCCTGGCGTCCCCCAGTAACCCTGAAGATGGATATACGAAGATCTGTCAAGGTTGGCAGGCAACAGGAAATCACTAGCAGAAGTAAAGCACTCAAAGCAGATCGTAAATCGTGCCTCGGTAAGGCAGTCAGTAAGAGAATTGCCCGGAAACAGAGGGTTCTGAGTTCAAGTCCAGACCAAGTACACAGTTTTAATGTGCCAGGAAGTTTCGAAGTATTTTACAAACGCACCGTACTACCGTTTATCCTTTTAAAGCAACACGTGCAACCGGACCACTTTATAAACTTATACAAACAAAATTACTTAGGAGATCAAGTCGACAATTCATTTATGAATTCGTGTAACACGAACTGACGTAAGGGAGGAAGATCGGTTGACATTAATGAAATCTTTCTGCCTGACTAACACTCTTTCGTCTTGCTTTCTAACATAGAAATGCTGCGGTTTTCTTTCAGAGAGATGGTGCAGTGTTAAGGACATTCCACTCATGTTCAGAATTTTTCCACGTTTCTGCAAATTACCGCAACCTCAGTTGGTGCCGATTCCTTTCACTACTTCTTCTGGACTGACCCTGCGCTCTCTCTATAGCGCCCACAGTTTCGTATGAGCATTATATTCTAACAATCAAACAGAAATTATTAGGGTGCTAATAACATATTCGGTCCTTCTTGGCGATTAGTATAATTCAGCATTAGTGTTAGAGATTGTGAATGATGCTTACAAATGCACTGGTGGTCATCAAAATTACAACAACACGAAAGTGGCTCACAACAAAAGCTAAATTAGCACTAAGTGTAGGCCTACTAAATGCTTGGATATGCAGATGTTTAGCATTTCAGCGTAACCGCATAAAGTAGGTGGGACTCAACTGCCCCATACAATTAGCGCCTGAGAGGAACATACATATTTTTCCCGTGGCCCTGCAGGATCGTACAGCCCCGTCACTTGCCTTGAGTCACAATACGAACTTGTTTGCTGCAAGACAAGTATTCACTCGGACATTGTGACGTCGTCTGGAGTACCAGGGATTGTCAGCTCGGTGACCTTTGTTGTGGCTTCACTTTTGGCTGCAGTAGATCGGGACACACCGACAGTGGTGCATCCAACGAAAAGAATGGACACAAAAATAGCTCAGTGTCAGATTTTCAGACGATCACAGTCCTGCGTACCGCATCACTAAAAACGTATCCATGTGTGCTGGCTCCGACAAGAACGGACGTTGGCAGATAATATGGCCGCTGGGTACACGAAAATATCACCTCTGGTTCAAATCGCCGGTAATTTGGACAAAATCCGTTACGTTCCTGGTTTGTTAGCACCAGTGGCAGTTACCTGTCTTCGAGATCTCCGTGACTACCTTTCCGTGATGAGTGGGTGTTGTGTGATGTCCTTAGGTTAGTTAGGTTTAAGTAGTTCTAAGTTCTAGGGGACTGATGACCATAGATGTTAAGTCCCATAGTGCTCAGAGCCATTTGAACCATTTTTTTGACTACCTTTCAAGGAGATACGGCAAGACCCTATACTGCCATTTTCTCCTTATCTTTCTCGTTAGAGAGTGTGTGTCGAGTGTTGTAGTAGTAGCTTTATTCATCAGTAGAACCCTTTTTACAAGGATATAGGATATGTCAAAATATTTACAAGTTTAGACCAATTTAAAATATGCTAATTCGTATAAGCATACATTTACAGACATCTAGTTAGAGACAATCATTAAGTTTACTCCTGGTATACAATAATTTTTTTACAAATAAGTTATTACATGATTTAATGCCACACTGTTCACTCATATCTCACTATCAGTCGCTGCATACATTATACACTCATTGTTTCATAACACTTCACTCACTGCGCACACAAACACACACACACTGATCTCTGGGCCATTTTCTGTACCGCAACTTCCCATTTGTATCCTGAAATACTGAGTCAGCATTCCTCTATAATGAGTGAGATGTTGACCTCAGAAAGAGAAAGAGGTGTTAGTATTGTGCTGTGCATAGCTTGGGGGTAAGTTTTTCTAGAAAAGGTCTGGCACACTGTGTTA
Organism: Schistocerca piceifrons; assembly: GCF_021461385.2. Taxonomy (NCBI): domain Eukaryota; kingdom Metazoa; phylum Arthropoda; class Insecta; order Orthoptera; family Acrididae; genus Schistocerca; species Schistocerca piceifrons. Next base: position 836,693,985 of record NC_060149.1, read on the forward strand.
ATTTTCCAGGTAGCTTAACGGAAATTGAACCTCACGAATAGTATAAGCAATTAATATGACACTTTAACGATATTTCAAGAACGATGTGTCATACAAAAGATGAGAATTACTGAGCTACAGCTGGTATAATGATCGGGCTTCACTAATTTGATTTAGTCCTGCTCAAAGTCTCAGCCAAGTATGGTCATAAATCAGCAAGTGAATGGATACGTTCTATGATAACCTAAGGCTGATTTGTTTTACTCTATCAGTAATAACCTAGACGTTCACTTTCTCAGAATAATGATGGAGGGTATCAACATAGCTAGTGATACTGTTCGCACCAATTTAGTGTCGTTACGTTGCACATATATCTCACTTATGACTTCCTTGCGAACTACTTCGCTGGATGTATGTTACCAGGAGCGTTCGGCATGCAATGCATCACATTTTTTTTCTGGAAGTAGGTTGGTTTTATTCAGGATTCCAATACAACGTATTATTTCCCACGCTTTTGGCTTCAAAACCGTATTTTTCAACGTTATCTCCGTTCAATGCGACGGCCTTACTCCAAATTATTGGGATGACTTGTGCGCCTGCGTGGTACCACTCTACTGGTGGACGTCGGAGCCAACGCCTTGCTGGATCAATAAGCTTCTCACCACTCACGTACTGCTTACCGCGGAGTGCATCATTCATTTGACCCAACAGATGGAATTTGGGAGGCGATGAACCCAACAGTCACACACACATTTTCAGCACCCCAACTGGTGGACGACTGTGCCAGAACTATCAACAGAGACGTCCACTTGAGCAGCGAAGTGTTTGATTTGATAGTGATCCGTCGATCACATCGAATGAAAGTGTACACACGTTCCAACATTGCAAGAGTCACAACTGTGTCTGGCCTGCCGGCACGCCGGAGGTTGGACATATTCGCGCGACCTTGTTGCGATGACAGCCGCGTCACCCAACGGCTCACCGTGCTTTTGTTCACTGCCAGGTATCAATAGACATTGTGCAAGCGCCAATAAATACCAGCAATGCTCTGGTATTGCACCAAAAGAAACTAGATGACAGCTCTCTGCTTGGATCGCACCTCCGTTACAGATGCCATGTAGAAGGCTACGCATGGCGCCGCTACCTTATCAGAAATTCATAAATCTACAGGGGCTGAAGCGGGAATATTGCACAATGTCCCACAACAAACTCTGCATTTTTTCAACCGAAACTGGAAGAGAAAAAAAGTGTGCATTACTTACTGAACGCCCCTCGTGTTCTGCAATGTGTGCGTCTAATCTTATACACACATCAAAAAATGTTTTGCATCAACTCGGTTCCGAGTTTCGGAACATGTACAGAAAATTGGAATAGACATCAACATAAACATCATTTCCGTCCTTTTTATTGCTCATGAAATCCACATATTGCATGTTGTATCAATAGCGAGACCTTCAAAGGTGGTGGTCCAGATGGCTGTACACACCCGTACCTCTAACACCTTGTAGAACGTCCTCTTGCATTGATGCATGCCTGTATTCGTCGTCGCATACTATCCAAAAGTTCACCAAGGCACTGTTGGTTCAGATTGTCCCACTCCTCAACGGCGATTCTGCGTAGATACCTCAGAGTGGTTGGTGGGTCATGTCGTCCATAAACAGCCCTTTCTAATCTATCCGAGTCATGTTCGATAGTGTTCATGTCTGGAGAACATGCCGGCCACTCTAGTCGAACTATGACGCTATCCTGAAGGAAGTTATTCAAAATATGTGCACGATGGGTGCGCGAATTGTCGTCCGTGAAGACGAATGCCTCGCCAATATGCTGCCGATATGTTTGCACTATCGGTCGGAGGATGGCATTCACGTATCGCACTGTCGTTACGGCGCCTTCCATGACCACCAGCGGAGTACGTCGGCCCCACATAATGCCACCCCAAAACAGCAGGGGACCTCCACCTTGCTGCACTCGCTTGAGAGTGTGTCTAAGGCGTTCAGCCTGACCAGGTTGCCTCCAAACACGTCTCCGACGATTGTGTGGTTGAAGGCGTATGCGACAGTCGTCAGTGAAGAGAACGTGACGCCAATACTGAGCGGTCCATTCGACATGTTGTTGGGCTCATCTGTACCACGCTGCATGGTGTCATGGTTGCAAAGATGGACCTCGCCATGGACGTCGGGAGTGAAGTTGCGCATTATGCAGCCTATTGCGCACAGTTCGAGTCGTAACATGACGTCCTGTGGCTGCACGAAAAGCATTATTCAACGTGGTGGCGTTGCTGTCAGGGTTCCTCCGAGCCATAACCCGTAGGTAGCTGTCATCCACTGCAGTAGTGGCTCTTGGGCGGCCTGAGCGAGTCATGTCATCGACAGTTCTTGTTTCTGTGTGTGGTGTCACCGCCAGACACCACACTTGCTAGGTGGTAGCCTTTAAATCGGCTGCGGTCCATTAGTATACGTCGGACCCGCGTGTCGCCACTGTCAGTGAATGCAGACCGAGCGCCGCCACACGGCAGGTCTAGAGAGACGTTCTAGCACTCGCCCCAGTTGTACAGCCGACTTTGCTAGCGAAGCTACACTGACAAATACGCTCTCATTTGCCGAGACGATAGTTAGCATAGCCTTCAGCTACGTCATTTGCTACGACCTAGCAAGGCTCCATTACCAGTTATATTGTGAAACATACCTCGCGCCAGCCTGCGTGAGCTTAAAAGCGTGCATTTCGGCCTCCTCTAGCAACACGGTGTTGGCTCTTCTGCCACCACTTCACTGTGTATCTCCCCCAGGTTCAAAAAACATCGCATTGGTTCACTACGAGACGCCTGGACACTTCCTTTGTTGAGAACCCTTCCTGGCACAAAGTAACAATGTGGATGCGATCGAACCGCGGCATTGACCGTCTAGGCATGGTTGAACAACAGACAACAAGAGCCGTGTACCTCCTTCCTGGTGGAGTGACTGGAACTGATCGGCTGTTGGACCCCCTCCGTCTAATTGTCGCTGCTCATGCAAGGTTGTTTACATATTTTGGCAGGTCAGTAACATCTCTGAACGGACAAAGGGACTGTGTCTGTGATACTATATCCACAGTCAACGTCTATCTTCAGAAGTTATGGGAAACGGGGTGATCCAAAACTTTTTGTATGTGTGTATTATAACTGGTGTTACAACTATGACAAAATTATGAGCTTTTGATAGTAAACTGCCAGTGACGGTGATCCCTGTATTTCTAATCACTTTGTTTAAAGTCATCCTTGCAACTAAGACAAATTTTTCTTGTCGAAAAGGTTCTTCCCCATTGAGACTGATAAACACCTGCCTGTTTTGCAACAATTAAATTTTTATGCGCTCAGCAATCAGATGTGGTTGTCTGCTAAACCATTCCTGACAGGCAGTACCTCGGTAGAGCTGAAATTGCCAGTACTCCACACTGTAACTACAGTGCGTGTACATGAATTTCTTCGGTAACATCTGGTTGTAACAAGCATTTTGTGTCTGAATATCTGACAAACATTACGTTCAATTGTGTGCTATGCTTGTCAAATTTTATATACTGTACTCCTGCATTAACTACAGTCGTAATTTTTCCCGAGGGCATGCAGCTTTATCGTATGGTTAAATGATGATAGCGTCCTCTTGGGTAAAATATTCCGGAGGTATAATAGTCCCCCATTCGGATCTCCGGGCGGGGACTACTCAAGAGGATGTCGTTATCAGGAGAAAGAAAACTGGCGTTCTACGGATGGGAGAGTGGAGTGTCGGAGCCCTTAATCGGGCAGGTAGGTTAGAAAATTTAAAAAGGAAAATCGATAGGGTAAAGTTAGATATAGTGGGAATTAGTGAAGTTCGGTGGCAGGAGGAACAAGACTTCTGGTCAGGTGACTACAGGGTTATAAACACAAAATCAAATAAGGGTAATGCAGGAGTAGGGTTAATAATGAATAGGAAAATAGGAATGCGGGTAAGCTACTACAAACAGCATAGTGAACGCATTATTGTGGCCAAGATGGATACGAATCACACGCCTGCTACAGTAGTACAAGTTTATATGCCAACTAGCTCTGCAGATGACGAAGAAATTGAAGACATGTATGATGAAATTATTCAGATAGTGAAGGGTGACGAAAATTTAATAGTCATCGGTGACTGGAATTCGGTAGTAGGAAAAGGGAGGGAAGGAAACGTTGTAGGTGAATATGGATTGGGGCTAAGAAATGAAAGAGGAAGCCGCCTGGTAGAATTTTGCACAGAGCACAACTTAATCATAGCTAACACTTGGTTCAAGAATCATAAAAGAAGGCTGTATACTTGGAAGATGCATGGAGCTACTGACAGGTTTCAGATAGATTATCTAATGGTAAGACAGAGATTTAGGAACCAGGTATTAAATTGTAAGACATTTCGAGGAGCAGATGTGGACTCTGACCACAATCTGTTGGTTATGACCTGTAGATTAAAACTGAAGAAACTGCAAAAAGGTGGGAATTTAAGGAGATGGGACCTGGATAAACTGAAAGAACCAGAAGTTGTACAGAGTTTCAGGGAGAGCTTAAGGAAACAATTGACAGGAATTGGGGGAAAGAAATACAGTAGAAGAAGATTGGGTCGCTTTGAGGGATGAAATAGTGAAGGCAGCAGAGGATCAAGTAGGTAAGAAGACGAGGGCTAGTAGAAATCCTTGGGTAACAGAAGATATAGTGAATTTAATTGATGAAAGGAGAAAATATAAAAATGCAGTAAATGAAGCAGGCAAAAAGGAATACAAACATCTCAAAAATGAGATTGACAGGAAGTGCAAAATGGCTAAGCAGGGATGGCTAGAGGACAAATGTAAGGATGTAGAGGCTTATCTCACTAGGGGTAAGATAGATACTGCCTACAGGAAGATCAAAGAGACCTTTGGAGATAAGAGAACCACTTGTATGAACATCAAGAGCTAAGAGGGAAACCCAGTTCTAAGCAAAGAAGGGAAAGCAGAAAGTTGGAAGGAGTATATAGAAGGTCTATACAAGGGCGATGTACTTGAGGGCAATATTATGGAAATGGAAGAGGATGTAGATGAAGATGAAATGGGAGATACGATACTGCGTGAAGAGTTTGACAGAGCACTGAAAGACCTGAGTCGAAACAAGGCCCCCGGAGTAGACAACATTCCATTGGAACTACTGACGGCCTTGGGAGAGCCAGCCCTGACAAAACTCTACCACCTGGTGAGCAACATGTATGAAACAGAAATACCCTCAGACTTCAAGAAGAATATAATATTTGACAGATGTGAAAATTACCGAACTATCAGTTTAATAAGTCACAGCTGCAAAATACTAATGCGAATTCTTTACTGAAGAATGGAAAAACTAGTAGAAGCCGACCTCGGGGAAGATCAGTTTGGATTCCATAGAAATGTTGGAACACGTGAGGCAATACTGACCCTTCGACTCATCTTAGAAGCTAGATTAAGGAAGGGCAAACCTACGTTCCTTGCATTTGTAGACTTAGAGAAAGCTTTTGACAATGTTGACTGGAATACTCTCTTTCAAATTCTGAAGGTGGCAGGGGTAAAATACAGGGAGCGAAAGGCTATTTACAATTTGTACAGAAGCCAGATAGCACTTATAAGAGTCAAGAGGCATGAAAGGGAAGCAGTGGTTGGGAAGGGAGTGAGACAGGGCTGTAGCCTCTCCCCGATGTTATTCAATCTGTATATTGAGCAAGCAGTGAAGGAAACAAAAGGAAAATTCAGAGTAGGTATTAAAATCCATGGAGAAGAAATAAAAACTTTGAGGTTGACCGATGACATTGTAATTCTGTCAGAGACGGCAAAGGACTTGGAAGAGCAGTTGAAGGGAATGGATAGTGTCTTGAAAGGAGGATATAAGATGAACATCAACAAAAGCAAAACGAGGATAATGGAATGTTGTCGAATTCAATCGGGTGATGCTGAGAGTATTAAATTAGGAAATGAGACACTTATAGTAGTAAAGGAGTTTTGCTATTTGGGGAGCAAAATAACTGATGATGGTCGAAGTAGAGACGATATAAAATGTAGACTGGCAATGACAAGGAAAGCGTTTCTGAAGAAGAGAAATTTGTTAACATCGAGTATGGACTGAAGTGTCAGGATGTCGTTTCTGAAAGTATTTGTATGGAGTGTAGCCATGTATGGAAGTGAAACATGGACGATAAATAGTTTGGACAAGAAGAGAATAGAAGGTTTTGAAATGTGGTGCTACAGAAGAATGCTGAAGATTAGATGGGTAGATCACATAACTAATGAGGCAGTACTGAACAGGATTTGGGAGAAGAGAAGTTTGTGGCACAATTTGACTAGAAGAAGGGATCGGTTGGCAGGACATGTTCTGAGGCATCAATGGATCACCAATTTAGTATTGTAGGGCAGCGTGGAGGTGTAAAAATCGTAGAGGGAGACCAAGAGATGAATACACTAAGCAAATTCAGAAGGATGTAGGTTCCGGTAGGTACTGGGAGGTGAAGAAGCTTGCACAGGATAGCGTAGCATGGAGAGCTGCATCAAACCAGTTTCAGGACTGAAGACCACAACAACAACAACATTCCTGCATTAGGCATGACACTAGATGCTGGTTTGAATTGTGAACAATCAACTAAAGGTGCAGCCAACATCTGAATATAATGAACATAGCACAGACAGGGCTGACGAACATCAGTTGAATGATGGTAAACAGTAATGGTACTACGTGCTAGCTTCGAAAGGATTTTTATGTAATAGAAATGGTACATTTCCATATTTTCAACGAGCACCATTAACACTTTCATATGTTTCTTACGATTATGACATTTCAAGACTGTCGTGGAGCCACTTTAAATTCTTTTTTCCCCATATCATTTTGTCCCTCCTGTAACGATCCATTCATGCTCAGAGTGCTGAACACCAAATGAATTAACAGATACATGTTTGTTGTTTTTCTAAAAAACTCCTACAAGCTTCAGACTGGTAAGAAATGAAATATTTGCCAAGTTTATGCATCTGAATAAGGAAGAACGTGTAGCTCACATGGTCACCAATTACAAGGGAATCTTGAAACAACCATTATCGTCTTCTTAACCAACATTTATCATAGTATGTTTCCTTGCAATCACTTTTTGTAATTTTCTGGGTGTTTGCACAAAATCCTTCATTTGTTGTCAGGTTAACTTAGAATTTCAAAATTTCTTTTAATGCCCAATCAAAATGACGAACTAGGAAAGTTTCCAGTTTATTCCAGAGCTGATCTGCAACATTGGTTTAAAACCATCCACTGATGTCATTAGATGGTGATAGTGATGTGTTCTTGCTGTTCAAATGCATTTCTGTAACCTCACCTGACTTTGGAAGTAGGACTTTGCTGCTAACAAACGCCGTTACTGACAGTATGTTCATGGCTGACTAAAATCAAAATGATTAATCTTGTATTACATATCTCAGTGGTAATAGCCTCTACAGCTAAGCAGTGCTGCAAGACCTACCATTGTCCGATTTTAAACGGCTGTCTGTGGACACAGGACACCAGATTATTTAGACATAATTTATATATTAGAAGTAGATCTTGAGTATCCAGAAAGTGTTTTTTGAACTTTACTCTGATCTACCATCATGCCAAAAGAAATGGTACCACCACCGAACATAAACAACCGAAAATTCCAAACAAGGTAATGTCCACTTTATGAGATCAGAAGTTATGTGTCCCACTACAGAAATTTGAAGTAGTGTCTGAACAATAATCTTACTGAAAGCAAAATTAACTAGATATGTTCATTCCATCAAGCTCCCTGAATGAAATCGCATATAAATATTGCTGTTGAAAAACATACGAATCCAAAAAGAACTTTTCAAACTTTTGGTTACCTGTGTTTTTGGTGACACTATGCAGAAGTTGCGAAAAATGAGTGATGATGCTAGTGTCATGGTGGGAAGGCTGAGCTGACAGCAAGATTAACCTCGAGCATAGTGTCTTACTTAACAAAATTTTGATTGCTACTGAAATAAGTAAGCATAACATTGTTTCTGACGAATCCAAAGCTGTAATAATTTCAGTTTTCTATATTTCTTAGACGCTTCTTGTATATTTCCATTGTGGCTATATTTTGAAGACAATTGAGATGAAAAATGTTAAAAGATGTCACAAAGACAAAGTATGTATGCTGTTATTGAAAGTGACGTGCGTAGTTAGTTTGTCGTTCTGGGCTACCTTGACAATAACATTTATAATATCCCATATGTCAGTGAATAGAACATTAGGTTGCAGAAAGATTAATTATCAGGGGATATTATTACAGAATTCATAGGACTGAGAGTAAAACCATACGCTTTTGGAACTGAAACACAACGCGTAATGTGTAGGGGGAATGTGCGAACTGTTCATCACGTAAGGAATTATGCATTGACGATTACCGAATACGACTCTTAACCCTAACTTCATGAATTGAACTGGAAACCTCTCCACTGTGTCTCATGAAGTAGGCGCAAGTGACCCTGTAGGTGGTGATCCATCCGTCTGATGGGGATGTTAAGCCCGGAAACCCTCTTAGTGCTGTTCGAGAGGAGCACGCTGTATGCCGGCACTGAATTTCGCCCTCTCCCTTCTCTCATCATCATCGTAATCATCGTCACTTGCATCATCATCATCATCATCATCATCATCACCCAACACAAAGATAATACTGCCCTATACATATATACAATTCAGCCACCTACACTCCACAAATACACACACGACACAAGTCACTTATTGGGCGGAATGGAGCACATATGGGCGGAGGAAGAACACCTTTCCCGATATGGGACTGATCCTACCCTGTGAAATATTCCGAACAAGAACGCCATACGAAATTTACATTTTACCGCTCAGGACAGCGAAGGCTAAAGGAAAGGGATCGAAAACGACCGGAGATCACTGCACCTCAACCAGTTTCAAAATTCAAAGCCACTGTATGCCTAAAACTTCGGTAATAATATACAGTCATCACAGGCTGGCGGACGGAAATGTATCCAGATTAATTTCGCTTACGTCTGGAAGAAAATCCAAAAAGATTTTGGTCGTATGTAAAGTATACCAGCGGTAAGAAGCAATCAATACCTTAACTGCATGATAGCTATGGTAATGTTAATAGTGACAGGCCACTAAAGCAGTGTTACTTAATACAATATTCCAAAATTTCTTCACCAAAGAGGTCCAAGTCAATTGAATATTGACTATAAATACCGAAAAATGTGAGACCATCCACACTAGTGCTAAGAGGGACCTGTTAAATTTCCGTTGCGCGATAAATCGTGCAACCTAAAAGCTGTGAATTCTGTTAAATACTGAGGAATTACAATAACGTGTAACTTAAATTGGAACGATCACAGAGACAATGTCGTGGGAAAGCAAAGCAGAGACTGCGTTTTATTGGCAGAACGTTTAAAAAATACAGCCGGTCTACTAAAGAGACTACCCAGCTTGGCCGAACTCTTCTGGAGTATTGTTGCGTGATATGGGATCCGCATCACATAGGATTGAAGGTGGACATCGAAAAAGTTCAAATAAGGGCAGCTCATTTTGTATTATAGCTAAATAGGGAACAGAGTGTCACGGATATGATACGCAAGGTGGGGTGGTAATCATTAAAACAAAGGCGCTTTTCGTTGCGGCGAGATCTTTTCACGAAATTTCAGTCACCAACTTTCTCCTCCGAATACGAAAATGTTTTGCTTTTGGCTGTCTAGCTCGACAGAAATGATCAACATAGTAACATAGGAGAAATCAGAGCGCGCACGGAGAGATTTAAGTGTTCGTTTTCTCTGCACGCTGTTCGAGAATGGAAGTGTAGAGAAACAGCTTCAAGGCCGTTCAATGAACCATCTGCCAGACACTTACAGTTGAATAGCAGAGTAGCTATTTAGATGTATATGTAGAGTTCAGTTTTCAAAGAAACTGCGTCTTTCACTTTGAAATTATTTGAAGCCATTTATTATCCAGATACACAGTTTCAGAACGCACCTCAAACTGAACATCACATTGTGGGTATTCACAAAAACTCAGTTTTGAAGACAAGGTATTCTCTGGGGTTGCGATGGTACTGCCTAAATTTAGATGGCGCATGTCGAAGACAGCAAGAAAAAATATTCAAGAGTATGAATATTTTGGGTTCTTATACGCGATAGGATGCAAGAGGTTGCGAGAAATGTACTATAAAGGAATCCATTCCACACCAGCGTGGAAACACTGCACTTAAACGCAAACAGTCATGTCAAAAGGTCTCCTTCGTATTTTATGCAGACTGCAATATATCTGCACTATATTCGTGAAGGAGTAGCGTACGAAACAGCCATTACAACCAGATTCATCTTTGTCTGCGTGATCACTGAGCCTGGAGGGTCATGACACGGCGCTTATACAGCGTAACAGCGAAGCAGATAGCTAAGAATTCAGGCATTTCCTTGTACCGTTAGGGGAACTTTCTGAAATATTCTGTTATAACTCCCCGCCACGCAAATCGAATCCCGTCTCTTCCGAATGTAAGGAAAGCACGCGAACGCCATTGCTCAGTGCTGGATGCTTTGGTCGGCAGCGGCTGTGCTGCAGCATCCGCACGCGAGCGCTTCCAGCTCTTTGATGCTCCATTATCCATGACTACCTCCGCCTCCGTGGCCACCATTAACCTCTGTTGTATGCTACTTAAGTGAACGCCGTGGGGCGACAGGCTCGCTGTATAATGCTTACGTTCCAGCGAGTCATTTCCTTCGATCCGTTTCTGTTGGCTAACGCAGATTGCACTTTCCCGTGTACTTCCGTAATGAGCTGTTTTACGTAGCCCTTTCGTTCCAGGCAGTGAAGAATTGTTGTCGTCGTTATTCAACGAAAGCGGTAATGAATCAGCCGATCCACTTTCATTTCTATTGAATAAGATGACATTTTTGTTGAATACAATAGCGATTATCAGTAATCTATAGAACAATGAGTTCTTTTAATTAGCTCTCAGATAAGGTTAGAAGAAGAACAATGGGGTTTAGGCGATTAAAGTCAGGTGATGCTAAGGTAATTGCGAGGGGAGTTCAATAAGTAATAAGAACTCCGTCTTCAGGCCACGAGTGGCCTACCGGGACCATCCGACCGCCGTATCATCCTCAGTGGAGGATACGGTTAGGAAGGGCGTGGGGTCAGCACATCGCTTTCCCGGTCGTTATGATGGTATTCTTGACCGAAGCCGCTACTATTCGGTCGAGTAGTTCCTCAGTTGGCATAAAGGGGCTGAGTACACCCCGAAAAATGGCAACAGCGCATGGCGGCCTGGACGGTAACCCATCCAAGTGCCGACCACGCCCGACAGCGCTTAACTTCGGTGATCTCACGGGAACCGCTGTATCCACTGCGGCAAGGCCGTTGCCTGCTCAAAAAGTAATGTAAAGCATTATCTTCTGGGCCAATTCTGGTTGAAAAAATGCGGACTTTTTTGTGAGACATCGTGAAATATTGCCGCTTCAGCTCATATAGCTTCAAGAACTTGCGATAAGTAGCGGCGCTATACGTAGTCTTCAACATGTGACTGCATCCAATTATTTTTCTGCAGTCGTCTAATCGTACAGCAACTGGTCTGTCTGCCTGTTTATGCAATATACGTTACATTTATTTATCTTGATTGCCAGCTGTCGAACACTGCAACAAGCGCCGATCCTCTACAGGTCGTTCCGAAATTCGCTACAATTTTCTGGCTTCCTGACGTCTCTGTATGCAACAACATCACCTGCTGAAAGCCTCATGGAACTTTCACATTATCTGCTAGGTCATTTACGTACGTTGCGAAAACAAATGACCCTTTAACTCTCTCTCTTGGGATGGAACTGTATAGAACGTCTGTCGCAAATCAAGGAACATGTCATCAACATGATATCCGCTGCTTTCCCATATCTGCTGCTTTCTGTGTCTCGTGGACGAACAGAGCATTCTGGGTGCCACACGGTCGTTCTCTCCAGAACCCATGTTAATTTCTACAGAGCAGTTTTTCAGTGTCCTGAAATGTCAATATATATGGGCCCTAATCGTGCTCCAGAATTTTTCAACAGACCGAGGTCAAAGATATAGGCAGGCCTACAGTTTTGGGCATCTGTTAGAAAACCCTTCTTGAAAAGAGGAATGATCTGCGCTTTCTTCCAATTAACAGGAACGCTTCGCACTTCCAGTTATCTATAGTACACTGCTGCTGGGCCCTAGTCTGCATCTTTCGGCCGCTCTGCCCCACGTTATTCTGTAAGCATTTCGGAAGCGATGCCCTACAGTAATAGTGGACAGAATGGTACACGAGTGGGCCTTCGGCTCCGAAAGCGCATACCGATGATGTTTCGTTGAAAGGTTAGCACGCTGACACTTGTTGAAGGCCCATTTTTGAAATCTGCAGCTATTTGCGGAATGGTAGCACTTCTGTCACGTTGAACGATTCTCTTCAGTCGTAGTTGGTCCCGTTTTTGCAGGATCTTTTTCTAGCCGCAGCGATATCGGAGATCTGATGTTTTACCGGATTCCTGATATTCACGGTACACTTGTGGAATGGTCGTACGGGAAAACGTCCACCTCATCGCTACCTCGGAGTTGCTGTGTACCAGCGCTTGTGCGCCGACTGTAGCACCACGTTCAAACTCACTTCAATCTTGATAACCCGTCATTTTAGCAGCAGTAACCGATCTATCAACTGCTCCAGACACTTGTTGTCTCGTATATGCGTTGCCGACCGCAGCGCCGTATTCTGCCAGTTTACATATTCCTGTATTTGAATACACATGCCTATATCAGTTCAAAATGTTCAAATGTGTGTGAATTTCTAAGGGACCAAACTGCTGAAGTCATCGGTCCCTAGACTTACACACTACTTAAGCTAGCTTAAACTATGTTATGCTAAGAACAACACACACACACACACACACACACACACACACACACACCCATGCCCGGGGGAGGACTCGAACATCCGGCGGGAGGGGCCGCGCAATTCGTGACATGGCGCCCCTATATCAGTTTCTTTGGCGCTTCGGTGTAATTCTGTCAGAGAGAGCAAAGGACTTGGATAGCAGTTGAACGGAATGGATAGCGTCTGGAAAGGAGGATATGAGATGAATATCAATAAAAGTAAAAGAAGGGTGGTGAAATGTAGTCGAATTAAATCAGGTGATGCTCAGGGAGTCACCTTCGGAAATGATACACCGAAACTCATATACGAGTTTTGCCACAAATATTGATGGCCGAATGAGAGAGGATATAAAATGTAGACTAGCAATGGTAGGAAAATGTTTCTGAAGAAGAGAAATTTGTTAACATGAAATATAGATTTGAATGTATGAAGTCTTTTCTGAAGGTATTTGTCTGGGGTGTAACCTTCTATGGAAGTGAAACTTGGATGAAAAATGGTTCAAACAGCAAGAGAACAGAAATCTTTTAAAACGTTTGAAATGTGGTGCTAGAGAGAACGCTGAAGATTAGATGGACAGATCGTGTAACTAATGAGGATGTACTGAACAGAAGCAGGAAGAAATGAAATTTGTGGTACAGCTTGAATAAAAGAAGGGTTCGGTTGATAAGACACGTTCTGCAACATCAAGGAACCATCAGTTTAATATTGGTGGAAAGAGTGTGTGTTTGTGGGTGGGCGGGTGGGTGGGCGGGGGGGTTAAAAATTGTAGAGAATGGCCAAGAGATGAATACAGCAAACAGGTTCAAATGGGTGTTGGTGGCAGAAGTTACTCGGATGACGAGGCATGCACGGGATGGAGTGGCATGGAGAGCTGCGTCATACCAGTCTTCTGACCGAAGATGACGATGACGATAACGATGACTAAGACAACAACAAGAACAGCAACTAAACGTGTAATGATAAACTGCTCATTTGTAAACCTTAGACATTAGTTCCTTTTTTCCTACTTCCGTACTCACATGGTATATTACACGTGAGAATTATTTCGGTTTCTATGCCCGATAAGATCCATTTACATGATTAAAGTCCGTCATAATCACTACGACTACCGGCAAGGAGATCCGAATTTTTCACTCAAAATCTGAACACATGCTGCGAAGTTCATCAAGGAAACATCTTCCACTACATTTCTTCACGACTATTATGGGACACATTGTACTTACACAAATGCTCTTCATTTTACAGTTTCGGATTCATTTCAGAAATTATCATGACGTCAGCTAATCAACTGAAAAGTCAAACCCCAGTTAATAGTTGGAGACAATTTTTTAAAACCTTATTTAGAATTTTCTGTCCATACCGCAACTGTACTGAATGTGTTTCACAAGCACCTAGTTTCGACTTCGACAATTATAAAATAAAACCAAAAAACTTCTATGAAACTGCTAACAGCAACATACACCGTTGTGCAAAACTTAAGGATAGCTCGATGAAGCTTGGAGTTTACATAGAAAGAAATGTCACAGTATAGTACAGAAGGTAACTCAAAGAAGTAAACAGACAAAGGGAAACGACCGTTTTGTCATAGATAATAAGTACGCTGAAGTTACTGCGATTTTTTATGGTTCCCAGGACCTTACAAAGGTTGGTGGTACGTATCTTAAGGCGCTCAATAGCGAGGTCATCAGGGTCGGTACTCAACTAATGTGGACCTATACCTTACAAAAGGTGGGGTACGATTTTTAAAAGGGTGTGTACTATGATCACCATGAACTGCAGTGCAAGCTCTGCAACGCGCTCCCATGCTGGGCACAAGGCTCATGACAACTTCTGGATGGAGTTTGCCGGAGTCACACTACTCACACCTGAGTCAAGAACTATCGGACTAGTGTGCTTCTACAACATTATCTACAAAGGCATGTATAGGCCACACATACCACCGTTATCTACTTGCATGAGTAGAAAACACAGCCGTATCGAAAATCACAATTTTTCTAAATTTAAGATAATTTCTTCAGTGTTCACTATCCTGAACGGCCTAGTCCATTGGAGGCAGGGAGTTTGCCCAAAATAAAAGCTTCTCTCAGGCTGCTGCAGATGAAGAGTTCTTCTGCATCTTTCACTTCATCACAGCCACATAGACCCTGTCTCATTGCCTTCAGTCAAATTTCACTTCTTAACGTTTGATATTCATAGTGACACTCCAGTTCTGAGTCGCTTGAGAGCCTCCCTGCCCCAGATAGGAGGAGATAACCAGTTCTGGAATTGCCTTTAGCTTTCCTGAATGCTTCGGATGTTCTGCCCCCTCTACAATTCAAAGGGTTCATTTCAGGTGAAAATGACGGTAGAATTAAAGCCTTTTCTGAGGGAAGCTCTTCCTTGTGAGGGAAGCTCAGCCATGAAGAATGAGAGTCAAGCCAAAACTCTGGATCTGATCATGAGGGATAGTCTCCTGCATTTCTTTCTTTTTTCCTGCCGCTAGTATTATTCTGACATCTGACGGTGCTATAAGTGTAAGAAGATTTTATTGACAGGAGTTGAAGTAATTTGCCATGTTCAATCATAGCAAATTCAAAGCAAAATCAAACTGATAAGAATGGAAGGTCATTGGAATCGGCAGCCAGTGAGGTATTTGTTGCTGTCTGTAAGACATTATTACTGGTAGAAACTTTGTGTTTGAGGTCTTGTTTTCAAAGCCACGTGTTTTGGAATACAACAATGGGCTAATTCATGATATTTCGATGACATATGCAATTTCCTTTTTGCTTCTCTTGTCTTTGCGCTCGTCACAAGTAATGGTCAATTTGGTAACGGAGCTCGGGTGATAAATATTATGGAGGGAGAGCAAGGATTGGCTGCAAGCAGTAAACAAGTTCAAGTGGACGTACACTGCAGTAGGGTCGTCGAGCAGATGCGCAAAACTATAGACCTATATCTCTGACGTCGATCTGTTGTAGAATTTTAGAACATGTTTTTTGCTCGCGTATCATGTCGTCTTTGGAAACCCAGAATCTACTCTGTAGGAATCAACATGGATTCCGGAAACAGCGATCGAGTGAGACCCAACTCGCTTTATTTGTTCATTAGACCCAGAAAATATTAGATACAGGCTCCCAGGTAGATGCTATTTTCCTTGGCTTCCGGAAGGCGTTCGATATAGTTCCGCACTGTCGCCTGATAAACAAAGTAAGAGCCTACGGAATATCAGACCAGCTGTGTGGCTGGACTGAAGAGTTTTTAGCAAACAGAACACAGCATGTTGTTCTCAATGGAGAGACGTCTATGGACGTTAATGTAACCTCTGGCGTGCCACAGGGGAGTGTTATGGGACCATTGCTTTTCACAATATATATATAAATGACCTAGTAGATAATATCGGAAGTTCCATGCGGCTTTTCGCGGATGATGCTGTAGTACACAGACAAGTTGCAGCATTAGAAAATTGTAGCGAAATGCAGGAAGATCTGCAGCGGATAGGCACTTGGTGCAGGGAGTGGCAACTGACCCTTAACATAGACAAATGTAATGTATTGCGAATACATAAAAAGAAGGATCCTTTATTATATGATTATATGATAGCGGAACAAACACTGGTAGCAGTGACTTCTGTAAAATATCTGGGAGTATGCGTGCGGAACGATTTGAAGTGGAATGATCATATTAAATTAATTGTTGGTAAAGCGGGTTCCAGGTTGAGATTCATTGGGAGAGTCCTTAGAAAATGTAATCCATCAACAAAGGAGGTGGCTTACAAAACACTCGTTCGACCTATACTTGAGTATTGCTCATCAGTGTGGGATCCGTACCAGATCGGGTTGACGGAGGAGATAGAGAAGATCCAAAGAAGAGCGACGCGTTTCGTCACAGGGTTATTTGGTAAGCGTTACGGAGATGTTTAGCAAACTCAAATGGCAGACTGTGCAAGAGAGGCGCTCTGCATCGCGGTGTAGCTTGCTGTCCAGGTTTCGAGAGGGTGCGTTTCTGGATGAGGTATCGAATATATTGCTTCCCCCTACTTATACCTCCCGAGGAGATCACGAATGTAAAATTAGAGAGATTCGAGCGCGCACGGAGGCTTTCCGGCAGTCGTTCTTCCCGCGAACCACACGCGTGGAACAGAAAAGGTAGGTAATGACAGTGGCACGTAAAGTGCCCTCCGCCACACACCGTTGGGTGGCTTGCGGAGTATAAATGTAGATGTAGATGTAGATGTACAGGTGAAACTGCTACTGCAGGATAGACTATCAAGGAAAGCTGTATCTAACCAATTACATACTGAAACGCACAGTAACATCTTCCCTTCAGATGTAAATCACTGCAATTAATAAGGGTTACAATATTTATATGTACTCTTAGTAATAGAGCTTTTTTAAAAGTGGAACAAGTTAGACTTTGAGTAAGCATATGTTGCTATGTAAAATATTGGAAATTTAGGTTTACAAGAAATCATTTAGGAAAATTAACACGAACGTTCATCTGCGTTGTTACGCATAAAAGCATTCAATTTTATTGTCTACAATAGAACCACTCAATGTTTCTCTTTGACAAAACGGCGACTCTTTAGGATAGCCAGATTTTTTAAAATTACTAACATCACTAAATTAGTAAACAGATATTAAATTAGCTTAAGCAAAAATTTTGCTTACCTTGATGTAATAATTTTTAAATCAGGAACAGAAATAGTTAACTGCAGTAACAAAATGACAAGAAACAATAAAAGAAACATCTATTCTCAACCTCCGCAATGCATGGAACCCCAGTAAAGACGACTAAAATGTTGTTTCCGCTTGATTAGGGTCAGAAAGCCGAAGAAAGCGTGGCTTGCAAACAGTGATTGTATTTGGGATGAGAGAAAGTGAGTGTGTAGGTCAGACAGCTCGTCCAAAATAGAGACGGAACCCACCGACATGCCAGGTAGGTGTTGGCGCGGCCGGCTCTCCGCTTGTAGGCGTGCTCTAAGAATGAGCTCCTTATCGCCCACGTTCTGTCTTGATGCTCAAAATAACAACAAGGCTGACAAAGCCAAAGCGCTATGGCAGCAGTAACCTAGTTGGCCCGTACACTAGCTCCATCCGCGACACTAGCTCCCACTTGCATTCCTCATTACATTCCTGACATCATCAATGTCAGACACGTCACGCCTGCTAAAACAAAAAAAAAAGCATCCGCATACATTAGTAATAGAGACATCACAGAAAGAAAGGTTTCATAAGTATTAAACATCTTTTTCTTTTCACCCTCCTGAAATCTTGTGTTTACTTTTCTGTCAGCTGCGACGATACCTAAACTACAGTTAACAAACGAACGAGTCACACATATCTCTCGTTCTGATCTACACTTTATTCAAAGCTAATTACCGTTGACTTCAAGGTCACAAGAGTGGACATTCGGAGAGATTTGTTTTGTGACGATGAGACATGCTTTCTTCACCTAAGACGTGAAAATTCTTTGGTAAGCGTTCTCCTCCGCGCGAAGGCGTTATTTGGAGCTCAGAATATTTATTTATAACCCACTTGTTACGCCGGTGAAAACTGTATATAAAACACTCCATTTAAAGCTCACTTAATTATTTTCTTTTTCGGCCTATTCTTAGCAATACGCCGGTATCTCATTATCTCTACGATAAAAGAGAGTTTCCTACTTCGACAGTGATGGTTTCAGGCGGGTAACAGTTGGTCGTAAGCTTGATTTGACGTAAAAGTGAGGTTTCCTCAGTAAAATTTGAAATCCAGAAGATGAATTTATAATCTAAATGCTCGTAGTGGTTTACAGAATTTCTAGACAAGACCATTTCACATGTTCCAGTCTCAAGTTGCCACGAAAAACCACCGTGACTACTACAATAACTTGATATTGATTTCATATCTGAATTTATATTTCTGTACAATTTATAGTTTCATTTAATTGCATTCCATAAAACGTCAACGACTATGCAGTCGTAGAATTGTAATCTTTTGATTATTTTGAGCAGTTTTTCTTACAGTCAGAGCTCACCGGATACATATCCATTAATAATAATTCAAGGACTGTTAGTGATTACTGCAAAATGTATTAATATTATTAACTAACAGTCGCAGTCAACAAAAAACCAATATATCTTCGAGTTATTACGTACTACTTTGAAATGAGACGACTTTCTTGCATCTGCCGTCGCAGTTGAGGACATTCTGCAATCCTATGTCGTTTCGTTAATTACAACTGCCAATTACTACTTGCCGCTTCTAATACCTGCGATAGCGCGGCGTCTCCAACTGTGTTACGTATCGCTAGTAAAAAAGTGAGATTCATCCGACGAGTGAACAGAGACGTCCAAACAATGAATTGTTGCTCATATATCGGTTTTTGACTGTTCATGTGCTAGTCTTTCTTCAAAAGGTATAAAAATTGTGTAAATGCGAATAATGATACATGTTTCCAAATGGTCCTTCCAGCCTATGGCTTGGTCAACCAATTATGTTGGTTATAAACGCTGCCGTGGCGAGTGGAAATCTTTCTGGAGTGGCAGTGCCTGGCTACTATTCAGAAGCTCTATAGGCAGGCGAGAACTTTCAAATGCACCGATCAAGGAAATACGAGGATTGGACCTTTAATAGTGGCAACTATTTATTTACAGCTCGTACAAAATAGATACGTGTTTTAGAGTTTTACTGACCTTCAAAGTAGTCACCAGCATTGTGTATAATCCGTTGCCAGCGATGTGAAAGTCGTAGGATACTCTAAGCAGTGCCAGTTGTGTTGACAGTTCGAGCGGTGCGGTCTATTGCACGACGAATTCGTAGCAGTTCTGCAACGAATGCCGTGAAGTGTTTCCTTCAGCTTAGAAATCGAGTTGAACTCACGAGGGACTAAGTCAGGGGAGTGCAGTAGGTGGTATAGCACATAACAGACCCATCAGTCAAACAAATCAGTAACAGCTTGCACTGTACGTGCTTGGGCATTGTCCTGCAGAATGAAGGTCTGGTCCTGCATGAAGTGTCATCACTTCTGTCTATATGCTGTTCATTTTTGGAACACAACCTACGACCAACTTAAAAGCTACAAGTGTAACATGTAAATCTACTTAATTAAAAGTCTTAATAAAAAAAATGGCTCTGAGCACTATGGGACTTAACATATGAGGTCATCAGTCCCCTAGAACTTAGAACTACTTAAACCTAACTAACCTAAGGACATCACACACATCCATGCCCAAGGCAGAATTAGAACCTGCGACCGTAGCAGTAGTGCGGTTACGGAACGAAGAGCCTACAACCGCTCGACCACCGCGGCCGGCTCTTAATAAAACTCTATAATACATAGTAATGTACACTATCAGATTTAATTAGTTATTCATACATACTGTAAAATCTCCAGTATCATCATAGACGTATTAATAAAACATATATGCAGCACTTGATTCTTTTAGTCAATATGCTCTGTATTTCGATATGTAATTATTGCTGTGTTATATACTCCACAGTTTTGGCCTGAAGATGACGTAGTGCAACGTCGAAACTGATTGCCCAGAAATAAACCTTTAAAACGGCGATTGGTATTGTTTTTATTGAACATTGAACAGCCGTAGTCCCATACTCCACAAGAAGATGGAGTTACATTCTTCTTTTCGTTGTTCCACTATAAACCTTCCCACAGCTACAAGGAATTTTATACGGACCATATTGATAAAGTTCTGGCCAAGTTTCAAATTGAAACAATCTTTAGACCTACCAAGAAGATTAGTGAGTGTTTAAGATCGGCGAGAGACACACGACACCGGTTAGAAACTCCAGCGGTATATAAAATTCCGTGTAGCTGAGGGAATATTTATATTGGAGCAACGAAAGGAAGGGTCAATACCTGCTTAACTGAATACAAAAGGATCTGTCGACTAGGACATACCGACAAATCAGCTCTAGGGGAACATGTTTTTAAAGACGGTGAACATGAAATAAAATTTTGTGAGATGAGCGTGCTAGCCACGACATCGCATTATTATTCACGTATATATAGAGAAGCTATAGAGATTCAGAAACACCGCAATAATTTTAATAGAAAAGAGGAAGGCTTGATGTTAGATACGATATGGCCGTCGACTTCGCACTCACGATGTGACAATCGATTTCCTTCAATAGAGAATAATGACGTTAGTCAGAGATAGACTTACAATCGGCCTGACGTGACGTATGGTGGTTCCTCTATGCGCTCTATATAAAAAAAGACCTCCACGGCCTGGCTTTGGCTCATCTCGGACGATGTTGCCCGCAGTTTCCAACGAAACGTCAGGAAGAAGAAAAATGGTTCAAATGGCTCTGAGCACTATGGGACTTAACATATGAGGTCATCAGTCCCCTAGAACCTAGAACTACTTAAACCTAACTAACCTAAGGACATCACATACATCCATGCCCAAGGCAGGATTAGAACCTGCGACCGTAGCGGTCGCGCGGTTCCAGACTGAAGCGCCTAGAACCGCTTGGCCACACCGGCCGGCAGAATGTTCAAATATAACATCTTTACGACTCTACAGCAACGTTTGGCAATATATCAGTGGGAGCAACACAGAGTGTTTTAAACGGAACACGCGTAAACGCTATTTTCCATTTATGGAACACACGCAAACGCACATGACAGCTTGAACTCTGAACTCATATAGCGGTATGTGTGCGTTTATAAAATGAGTCGTTTAAAATATACAAACCTCTTATTACAGTTGCAGGTTGACGGTGCCATATACACAACACAGTTTTGGTAGCTATGTTCAAGGAATTACATTGGCCATTGTCATGCTACACTTCTCCTATTCATTGAAATATTGTTTTTTAGAATAATGACAATATTCGTTTTTGTATACACATCTATGATTGTTTTACCATTTCTTTTACCTACCCAGTCAAAAATCAGTAGAACCGCTCGGCCACAGTGAACGGCTCATGAAGAAGAAGTGGTTTTACAGATCGACCACGGCCTGTCAGCCCGGAAGTTTTAACTAATGAGTATGATTGAAAAAGCCAACACCGTCTGACGCAACACTATATTGGGAATGCTTCCATAAGATGTCCATTTACTTGCACGTTGGAAACTATCTGGTACTCTCCGCAGCTGGTGGTCTAGCGGTCGCGTTCTCGCTTCCCGAGCACGGAGTCTCGGGTTCTATTCCCGGCGGGGTCAGGGATTTTCACCTGCCTCGAGATGACTCAATGTTTCTGTTGTCCTCATCGTTTCATCATTATTCACGCACGTCGCAATATTGGACTGAGAGAAGGTTGGGAATTTGTGCGGGCGTTGGTAACCGTGGAGTTGAGCGCCCGACAATCCAAACACCATCATCATGTATTTGGTATTGATTTGGTTGCAGTAAATCTTTTGTTGGCTTTGGAAATCTGAAATGCTGTATCGCTCTACTTAGGTACTGATGGCTGGCTTTATCGAAGACTTTCTCTAAATTGATGTTCACTAGCCCTAACGTTTATGCAAGCTGCTGCCTTGGGAAGGATGCTAAATCTCTTAAGGAACCAGTTCCATCTACGATGCTTTATGGGTATGTTACGAGTCTCTTAAAGCATGAGGATGCCTGGAAAGGTTTGTTTCAATCTTATCACTATGACACACCATAAAATTTTAGTGTCTGTGAATAAAAACGTTATCAGACTGAAATCTATTATTCTTTGTAGTTATCTTTTTTTGGGAACGAGTGCATACATTCTAGTTCAAATGGCTCTGAGCACTATGGGACTTAACATCTGAGGTCATCAGTCCCCTAGAACTTAGAACTACTTAAAGCTAACTAACATAAGGACATCACACACATCCATGCCCGAGGCAGGATTCGAACCTGCGACCGTAGCGGTCGCGCGGTTCCAGACTGAAGCGCCTAGAACCGCTCAGCCACAACGGCCGGCAGTACATTCTGGATTCTCTTTCAGAATATATGTTCGCAGCATTGTTTCTCTTATGGGATTGGCCGCCATCCGATCGGCCGTAGTTCAAAATACGCACACCGCTAATCCCGCCGCCGTGTTTCCTACAACAGCCACCGCTGCTTCTGAGGGCGCTGCCACGAACGCTTACGCCGCTGCCAACGATATGCAAGCACCCGAACCCCGGAGCCTCAATGATGGGTCTACTTAATTTCAAACTTCGATGCACAGAGCTCATTTCGGGTGTTCACCGTTTCATAACATTTACAGACTTTCCATAGCGGTCGGAGCTCGTCGTCTTGGGATCAGTCATTGTATTGAAGACTTACTGAGTTGCAAACCTTTGTATCTGTGTATAATTCAACATTTAGATCTACTGTGTGCAACTGACGTTGCAATTACAGCAAACAAATTTATATACAATATGTGATCAAAAGTATCCAGACACCCCCCAAAACATACGTTTTTCATATTAGGTGCATTGTGCTGCCACCTACTGCTAGGTACTCCGTATCAGCCACCTCAGTAGTCATTAGATATCATGGAGAACAGAATGGGGCGCTCCGCGGTACTCACTGACTTCGAACGTAGTCAGGTGATTAGGTGTCACTTGTGTCATACGTCGGTACGCGAGATTTCCACACTCCTAAACATCCCTAGGTTCACTGTTTACGATGTGATAGTGAAGTGGTAACGGGAAAGGGACACGTACAGCACAAAAGTGTACAAGCCGACTGACAGAAACCGCCGACATTTGAAGAGGGTCGTGCCGGCCGGAGTGGCCGTGCGGTTAAAGGCGCTACAGTCTGGAACCGAGCGACCACTACGGTCGCAGGTTCGAATCCTGCCTCGGGCATGGATGTGTGTGATGTCCTTAGGTTTAATTTATTCTAAGTCCTAGGCGACTGATGACCTCAGCAGTTGAGTCGCATAATGCTCAGAACCATTTGAACCATTTTTGAAGAGGGTCGTATTATATAATAGGCAGACAACTATACACACCATCACACAGGAATTCCAAACTGCATCAGGATCCACTGAAAGTACCATGGCACTTAGGTGAGGGGAGAGAAAACTTGGATTTCATGGTCGAGCGGCTGCTCAAAAGCCACACATCACGCCGGTAAATGCCAAACGACGCCCCGCTTGGTGTAAAGAGCGTAAAACGTTGTGTTGAGCGACGAATCAGGGTACACAATGTGGCGATCCGATGGCAGGGTGTGAGTACGGCGACTGTGAACGTCATCTGCCAGCGTATGTAGTGCCAACAGTAAAATTCGGAGGCGGTGGTGTTATGGTGTGGTCGTGTTTTTCATGGAAGGGGCTTACACCCCTTGTTGCTTTGCATGGCACTATCACAGCACAGGCCTACATTGATGTTTTAAGCAGCTTCTTGCTTCCCACTGTTAAAGAGCAATTCGGGGATGGCGATTGCATCTTTCAACACGATCGAGCACCTGTTCATAATGCACGCCTGTGACGGAGTGGTCACACGACAGTAACATCCCTGTAATGGACTGGCGTGCACAGGGTACCGACCTCAAATCTATCGAACACCTTTGGGACGTTTCGGAAAGCCGGCTTCGTGCCAGGCCTCACCGACCGACGTCGATACCTCTCCACAGTGCAGCACTCCGTGAAGAATGGTTTGCCATTCCCCAAGAAGTCTTCCAGCACCTGACTCAACGTATGCCTGCGAGAGCGGAAGCTGTCATCGAGGCTAAGGGTTGGCCAAGGGTTGGCCAACACCATATTGAATTCCAGCAGCCAGGTGTCCGGATACTTTTGATCATAGTGTATTACTTTCGCTATTTGATATTAGATGTAGAATAAATTAATATCTGAATTGTCTCTCCATGAACCCCATCTGTTCCCCACTCTTGTATCCACTAAAGAACCACGAAGCTTGCAAAGGAGATTACAACACCTCTGCTGCTACTTCCATGAACTGTTTCTTGTTGGTTCGTCAGGACATTTTACAAAATTCATATGGGATACCATATACTCCTGGGCTCCTGAGTATTGACATGATTTTCTGTTATGTCTTCTGTTTCTTCTTGTTCAGATACTGGTTCTGCCAAAGTAGTAATATTTTGATGTGACAGATATACGTAAATCTTTTAAAAGCTGTGCTGTTTTTGCATCAGATGGTGGTGTTCGATACAGCCTCAGGATATGATCTTTTATTCACTCACTGATAACTTATTCGTTTCCATATGCAGACAAGATATTACCGTTACAGCGTGGTCAGAAACAGTCTGAAAAGCTTGTAAGGGCGTTACAGGGATATTTTACTTAGAAATAATTATTAAGAGACAAGTTTGATATGTTCCACCGTTTCTGAGATAACTAGTATTGAGTTTAGTAAATCAGGCCGTTGCGCGCAAATTCAAGAGGCCCACCAGATACAATTAGTGTCAATTGTTCTCATAAGGTAGATGATAACGCAGGAGACTGCTCAGCCTTTCACTCAGGTCCGATCCTTACTACCTTCTCATGTCCAATTTTTATATCCCTCTCTTGTTCAGTTTTAGGAAACCAGACGAAGAACACGTTTGGCAACACATTCTCTAGCGGGCCGCTTGAATTTGCAAGCGCAGTAGCCTGATTGGCTTACTTCACTGCTGATTCATTCGGAAACGGTGCACCCTGTCGAATTTTTTTTCTTAAAATTATTTCTCAGCACAACCTACCCAGCAAAACCCTCGCAAGCTTTTCAGACTGTTTCTGACCACTCCGTATATTTCTGTTTACATGTTTTTTGTTCTCTTGTAAGATGTTGAATGCTCCACTTCTCATGCAGTCGGCGCCTCTAATCCTCGCATGTGATGGTTTTCTGATCCAGTTCGCTTTCCTGCAGCTCTGAAACTATCTTTCTAAAATCGCTACATAGATCTTCCCCGTTATGTACTTTCACTTGTAGTTCATGACTTGGGAGTCAGTAATATTCGATGTTCTTTCTCCTGTCGTCATTTAGCCTGAAGGTTACATGTGTATATAGTTTCTGGATACCAGGTTTCACTGGTTTTCCCAGCTATTAGCCAGCTTCAAGTCTTTCACTTAATTGGTTCAAATGACTCTGAGCGCTATGGGACTTAACTGCTGAGGTCATCAGTCCCCTAGAACTTAGAACTACTTAAACCTAACTAACCTAAGGACATCACACACATCGATGCCCGAGGCGGGATTGGAACCTGCGACAGAAGCAGCAGCGCGTTCCAGACTGAAGCGCCTAGAACCACTCGGTCACAATAGCCGGCATCTGGAGAACAACGTCCTGGATTGCAAACATGCATTTCTTCAGCTTTAATAATATGACACTTATGTATAATACTTGTCTAGTCTAAGACAATAGTCGTCAATATGAAGATATTGCAATAGTCAAGGCAGTCGATCCATTAGAACACACATTTTAACATCAACCAGTTCCTCTTTGCAGCAACAGTATATTTGGTTGTCTGAACAGTGCACTTCAGTAATTGTTAAGCCATGCGACATAAACTGGCAATTGCTGGCCGGCTGTTAGATAACGTTGCCGCTCTGAAGTAGACTGCACTCATGAGTATGTGAAGGCGATATGTCCTATCACACAGATATGATGTTGGCGGGATTTGGCCGAACCATATCTATGGCCGTCTCTGAGGAACTGACTTTAGAATATGTAAATGTTAATCTCTAATGCAATGTAAACTGTGCAGAATATCCAAAACAACAACTTATCTTCTATGTCACTCATGTCCAAACTATTATGTACATTAATGACGATTTAGTAAAAACCGAAAAAAGATTAAAATTATGATGAATGACTTAAAATTAGGCAAAAGCCGACCATTAGTATTAATTGTTAATCTAAGTGATGAACATGATTGCAAACCAAATGGATACGGTCAGTAACAGACTGAGGGAGCAAAATATTCAGACTTTAGTGCGAAAAATACAATAAATACACTAAAACTACTTGCAATTCGATCGGATTTATTAAAGACTGCGTGGGATATCACGGCAAAAACATAGTTTACAGACAGAGACCAGTAACTACATCTCAGGTCTTACAAACCTCAATGTATATATTAGAAAAGATTCTTAATGAAAAGTGTCATATGACAGACAGAATAATCGGAAACATTTAGAAGAGTCCTCCATGTGCTCCAGCTTATCAGGAATAGCACAAAGAATTAAACTGGAGAATGTAATGGGCAAATCTATCAGTTCAACACACAGCAGCATACATTTTATAAATGGTGTAATCACGACATAAGTGTATTGCCACAAAATAGAACTGACAAGTCATCCTTACTGCCAGCATTGTAGTATGTGTGACGCACACATACATTGAACATTAGATCTGCTGTGGTAATGGATAAAGCTTAAAACAGTAATGTTATTGTCAAGGAATGTTAACGCAACCAACATCAAGAAACTAATGAATATAGATCACATAGGCTTTCCAGCATCCAAGACAAGAACTCTCACATGGTTTGGACATTGGTTTTCAATTAAGGAAAAGAACCAGCTGCTATTACAATATATGGCCTGCTGACCTTATCGCAGCTGAATCCTGATCAGTTATCACACTTTTCTCCTTCTCACTCATTATCTCTCTGGTAGCCTTTTGTATCAGTTTTGCAACTGCTGGTCGACTAATGCTAACGGCCAAGGTATTATGTGCCCAAGTTAAGGCATGCTGGCTGCATGGATCTCTCTCTGTTTCTCACTCTCTCTCTCTCTCTCTCTCTCTCTCTCTCTCTCTCTTCCTCCCTCCCTGCTGCCACGGCTCGCAGCTGCTACTGCAGTAAGCCGTGGGCTGGCTACTGGGAAGAGGCGTGTGCGATATCCAGTTCCTCTTAGACTTGGTGAATGGCGAGAGCATATTTGTTGTAGTGTGCTATTTGTGCAGTCTCATATTTACGTGTATCTCTTATCTTATTTACATGCCTTACACTGATGATGTAGACGAGTGAAAGAGAATAAGCCTAAGTAATGTAACAAATTGTAAATAGCAATGGGAGGTGGGCGTGCTTTGGAGCACTTATGCCACGATCTTCTAAAACACCGTGATGTCACATATTAATAACGTAGAGACAAGTTCATCTTAGACTTGGTAACTTGGTACACAGCAAGAGTTTCTTTGTTTAAATAAAGCAGTAGGTAACTGTTAAACATTAAAGTTTTGTATTTACATGCATCTTCTGTCGACGATCGGATATTTGGAATACTGCGCAGGAAATCAGCCAAGAAACCGTAACAAATAATAAACTGCTAGTGAGTTGGTCAAATGTTACAATAAATTTCATGGCATCATTGCTTTATATAAACTCAACAGCACCCAGTGACACAATGTAATGTCAGTGTCTTACTACATATTTCTTGTCACGCGGGGTAGCTGCGCGGTCTTAGGCGCCTTGTCACGGTTAGCGCCCCCCCCCCCCCCCCCACACCCCGTCGGAGGTTCGAGTTCTCCCTTGGACATGGGTGCGTGTGTGTTGTCCTTAGCGTAAGCCAGTTTAAGTTATATTAAGTAACGTGTAAGCGTGGAGGCCGATGACCTCATCGGTTTGGTCCCATAGGAACTTACCACAAATTTAGAAATAAATCGTGTTAATATTTACTGCCAATTTTCAGAATATGCTATGATGTCATTAAATTATTAGAACTGAATTCTGCCCCATTCACACACTGTAATGTCAAATTGTCTTACTTTACAAATAATGTTAATATATCCCGCCATTTAGAATATGCCACGATGTCGTTTAATAACAGTAATATAGCCAGATCTCAGTCACACACTGTATTGTGAAAGTGTCTTATATCATAAATTAAGGTAATATTTATAATCTGTCCGCAGCTCGTGGTCGTGCGGTAGCGTTCTCGCTTCCCGCGCCCCAGTTCCCGTGTTCGATTCCCGGCGGGGTCAGGGATTTTCTCTACCTCGTGATGACTGGGTGTTGTGTGATGTCCTTAGGTTAGTTAGGTTTAAGTAGTTCTAAGTTCTAGGGGACTGATGACCATAGATGTTAAGTCCCACAGTGCTCAGGGCCATTTATAATCATTTGTGCTGTCGATGATCATTTCACTACAATGCACAGAACCCAAAGAACGACACCTACTCATTTTGGATAAAATAAAACTATGGTGGGGAGGGGGGAACTTAATTTGTGTTGGTCTAAAGAGAAATAGAGCGGGGAGGGGTGGAGAGGAGGGGAGGGGTGACTTTGATTGTAGAGCCTGAATTCTCACTGGTTTCAGAGCCAGAACTCACAGCGGATGGGAGACATTCATTTTCCTGCCGCCAGAGAGGCGTGCGCGGAAGATTATCTTGATATGTTATAGTTATCAGGCTACACGGTGGTCTCGAATGTACGCCACACTAGTACACTAGGGGCACCGGCAGGGTATCAGGGTACACCGTGACCTTGAAACAACATCGTTTTCAGCTCCAAAATGCTTACTGATCAAGTACTACTAACTTTGAATGAACCTCCATTCACGACAAATCGACCAATAGTAGGTATCTTACGACGGCACAGTACATTAAGGTGACAAGCGTAATGAGATACGCTCTAATATCGTGTCGGACCTCCTTTTGTCCTGCGCAATGCAGCAACTTGACGTGACATGGACTCAACAAGTCACTGTAAGTCCCCTGCAGCAACATTGAACCATGTTGCCGCTGTAGTCGTCCACAATTCCGAAGGTGTTGCCGGTGTAGAATTTTGCGCACGAACTGAGCCTTCGATTACGTCTCATAAATGTTCGACGGGATTCTTCTCGGACGATGTGGGTCGTCAAATCATTCACTCGAACTGTACAGAATGTTCTTCACACCAGTAGCGAACAATTACGGATGCGGACAGGGTGCAATGTCATCCATAAAAATTCTAACGTTGACTGGCTGCAGATGGTCTCCAAGTAGCCGAACATAGCCATTTGCAGTCAATTATCCGTGCAGTTGGACCAGAGGACCCAGTGAATTCCATATAAACACAGCCCACAACATTATGGAACCGCCACCAGCTTGTACAGTGCATCGTTGACAACCTCAGTTCATGGCTACGTTGGGTTTGCACCACACTCGAATCCTATCATCACCTATTACCAACTAAGATCGGTGCTCACCTGAGCAGGTCACGGTTTTCCAGGCATCTAGGGTCCAATCAAAATGGCTACGACCCCAGGGGAGGCACGTTAAACAATATTCTCCTCTGCCTCCAAGCAGAGGGTCTGCAGACGATGTCGTGCTATTATTAGAGCCACTCCCGTTCGCTTTGGTCGTCTGCAACCATAGTCCATTAACGCCAAATTTCTCACAGTCCTAATATATACGTCCATCGTAGGTCCAACACTGATTTCTGCGGTTATTTCATGCAGTGTTGCTTCTCTGTTAGCACTGATAACTCTAGGCAAAAGCCGCCGCGCTCGGTTGTTAAATGAAGACCTTCGGGCATTGCGTTGTCTACATCTACATTTATACTCCGAATGCCACCAACGGTTTGTGGCGGAGCGCACTTTACGTGCCACTGTCATTACTTCCCATTTCCTGTTCCAGTCACGTATGGTTCGCGAGAATAACGACTGCCGGAAAGCCTCCGTGTGCGCTCGAGTCTCTCTAATTTTACATTCGTGATCTCCTCGAGAGGTATAAGTAGGCGGAAGCAATATATTCGATACCTCATCCAGAAACCCACCCTCTCGAAACCTGGACAGCAAGCTACACTGCGATGCAGAGCGCCTCTCTTGCAGAGACTGCCACTTGAGTTTGCTAAACATCTCCGTAACGCTATCACGCTTACCAAATAACCCTGTGACGAAACGCGCCGCTCTTCTTTGGATCTTCTCTATCTCCTCTGTCTACCCGACCTGGTACGGATACCACACTGATGAGCAATACTCAAGTATAGGTCGAACGAGTGTTTTGTAAGCCACCTCCTTTGCTGATGGATTACATTTTCTAAGGACTCTCCCAATGAATCTCAACCTGGTACCCGCCTTACCAACAATTAATTTTATATGATCATTCCACTTCAAATTGTTCCTACGCGTACACCCAGATATTTTATAGAAGTAACTGCTACCAGTGTTTGTTCCGCTATCATGTAATCATACAATAAAGGATCCTTCTTTCTATGTATTCGCAATACATTACATTTGTCTATGTTAAGGGTCAGTTGCCACTCCCTGCACCAAGTGCCTATCCGCTGCAGATCTTCCTGCATTTCGCTGCAATTTTCGAATGCTGCAACTTCTCTGTATATTACAGCATCATCCGCGAAAAGCCGCATGGAACTTCCGACACTATCTACTAGGTCATTTATATATATTATGAAAAGCAATGGTCCCATAACACTGCCCTGTGGCACGTTAGAGGTTACTTTAACGTCTGTAGACGTCTCTCCATTGAGAACAGCATGTTGTGTTCTGTTAGCTAAAAACTCTTCAATCCAGCCACACAGCTGGTCTGATATTCCGTAGGCTCTTACTTTGTTTATCAGGTGACGGTGAGGAACTGTATTGAACGCCTTCCGGAAGTCAAGGAAAATGGCATCTACCTGGGAGCCTGTATCTAATATTTTCTGGGTGTCATGAACAAATACAGCGAGTTGGGTCTCACACGATCGCTGTTTCCGGAATCCATGTGAATTCCTACAGAGTAGATTCTGGGTTTCCAGAAATGACATGATAAGCGAGCAAAAAACATGTTCTAAAATTATACAACAGATCGATGTCGGAGATTTAGGCCTATAGTTTTGCGCATCTGCTCGACGACCCGTCTTGAAAACTGGATCTACCTGTGCTCTTTTCCAATCATTTGGAGCCTTCCGTTCCTCTAGAAACTTGCGGTACACGGCTGTTGGAAGGGGGCAAGTTCTTTTGCGTAATCTGTGTAGAATCGAATTGGTATCCCGTCACGTCCAGTGGACTTTCCTCTGTTGAGTGATTTCAGTTGCTGTTCTATTTTTTGGACACTTATTTCGATGTCAGCCATTTTTTTGTTCGTGCGAGGATTTGGAGAAGGAACTGCAATGCGGTCTTCCTCTGTGAAACAACTTTGGAAAAAGGTGTTTAGTATTTCAGCTTTACGCGTGTCATCCTCTGTTTCAATGCCATTATCATCCCAGAGTGTCTGGATAAGCTGTTTCGATCCACTTACTGATTTAACGTAAGATCAGAACTTCCTAGGATTTTCTGTCAAGTCGGTACGTAGAATTTTACTTTCGAATTCACTGAACGCTTCACGCATAGCCCTTCTTACGCTAACTTTGATATCGTTTAGGTTATGTTTGTCTGAGAGGTTTTGGCTGCGTTTAAATTTGCAGTGAAGCTCTCTTTGCTTTCGCAGTAGTTTCCTAACTTCGTGTTGAACCACGGTGGGTTTTTCCCGTCCCTCACAGTTTTACTCGGCACGTACCTGTCTAAAACGCATTTTACGATTGTCTTGAACTTTTTCCATAAGCACTCAACATTGTCAGTGTCGGAACAGAAATTTTCGTTTCGATCTGTTAGGTAGTCTGAAATCTGCCTCCTATTACTCTTGCTAAACAGATATACCTTCCTCCTTTTTTTTAATATTCCTATTTAATTCCATATTCAGGGATGCTGCAACGGCCTTATGATCACTGATTCCCTGTTCTCCGCTTACAGAGTCGAAAAGTTCGGATCTGTTTGTTATCAGTAGGTCCAAGATGTTATCTCCACGAGTCGGTTCTCTGTTTAATTGCTCGAGGTAATTTTCGGATAGTGCACTCAGTATAATGTCACTTGATGCTGTGTCCCTACCACCCGTCCTAAACATCTGAGTGTCCAAATCTCCACCTAAGAGGAAATTTATGTGAAATGTATTCCAGATATTCTCTCAGTTGTTCTGCCACTAAAGCTGCTTAGTCGGGAGGTCGGTAAAAGGAGCCAATTATTAACCTAGCTCGGTTGTTGGGTATAACCTCCGTGGTCGGACACTGTGGATCTCAGAATACTGAATTCCCTAACGATTTCCGAAATGAAATGTCCCACACGTCTGCTTCTAACTACCATTCTGCGTTCAAACTCTGTTAAATCCTATAGTGCGGGCGTGATCACGCCAGAAAACTTTTCACATGAATCACCCGAGTAGAAATGACAGCTCCGCCAGTGCACTGCCCTCTTATACCTTGTGTACGCGATACTAACGCCATCTGTATATGTGCAAACCGCTATCCCATGAATTATATCACCTCATTGTATTTAAGTTTATGCTTTCGAACGAGAATTTCAAAGGGCATATAAACAATACAATTTTTTAGATTAAGTTAACATTTTAACTACATTATTTTGCACCACGTACTAACAACAAGAAAACTAAATTTCACCTATGTTAATGCTACGTGTTATTTTCCTTGTAAACGTTATAAAATTATCAACTACTGACATATTTTGACATTTATAATTTTGGTCACCATTCTTCGAAATATGTATTGTGCAAATGGCGATGACAACAAGGAATACATAATTTATGACATCACGTGAAGGATAAAATAGTTAATATTTGTCTGTGCTATATCCATCTATGTTTTTGGTAGTTCAATGAATTACTTGTTCTATCGCTGATTTGGATTTCGTAATAGTGCAGAATGAATATTTTATGAACTACTAAATGTAAAAAATGGTTCAAATGGCTCTGAGCACTATGGGACTCAACTGCTGTGGTCATCAGTCCCCTAGAACTTAGAACTATTTAAACCTAACTAACCTAAGGACATCACACACATCCATGCCCGAGGCAGGATTCGAACCTGCGACCGTAGCACTCGCACGGTTCCGGACTGCGCGCCTAGAACCGCAAGACCACCGCGGCCGCCTGCTAAATGTAATCTGCAGTAAAATACGGCTGATACTGGGCCATTTACAGAGGTGTAAAAATGCCGGTAAAAAGATATTGAACGTATTTTAGCCATAATGGATGTAGTTTGAAATTCGTGACCGTTCCTTGATAGGGTGTGGGACAATACCTGCTACCAGTCACAATATTGTGACTGGTAGTAGTTATTATTCTACACCCTGAGCAGATATTGAGTTTAATAATGTAAATTGTGTTAGTCAGTTATCTATAAAGTGCACGTGTAAATCCAGACAAGGTAACCTTATTTGTGAAGCAAATACTGTCAATAAGACGAATACGCCTTAAAGCATTAAATAAGAAGTTAAATTAATCCTCCTGTTAAGTGTGACTGAATACGAGGAATTTGCTGTACAAGACCGGTGGGCTAGATGTGCTCTGAGCAACGGATGCGTTGAGTACTGTAGCAGAACATGACTAGGAGAAAGTAAGGATCCAGCACCAGGTGGAGTAACGGAACAAACTGGCTCGTTACTTTACACGTAGAATGCACTGATTCCAGGAAGAACAGTTGCTTATAGCACCCGTAATGTCTTCCACAACCTATATGAAGAGACGTGGCCAATAATCGCGTTCGTCAGCGAAAACTGGAATCACTGAAAAATTCACGATTGTATAGTTCTAGTCAAAAGTATTATCTTTCGGAAGATACTGCAGAGTTTTGGAATAAAATACCTTGGAGGTTTTTCTTCCATCTATACTGCCAGTATCTGACTCGGGTTTCTCTGAATCTCAACTGTAAAGTAATAAGCAGTTAGATATGTTTAGCACCGAGAATGTCCAAACATAACATCTTTATGACTCTACAGCAACGTTTGGCAATATATCAGTGGGAACAATGCAGAGTGTTTTAAATGGAACATGCGGAAACGCTATTTTCCATTAATGGAACGCACGCAAACGCAGATGACAGCTTCAACTCAGAACTCATTTATCGCTATGAGTACTTTTATAAAGTGAGTCGTTTAAGATATACGAACCTTTTATTACAGCTGCAGCTTGACTGTGCCATATACACAACACAGTTTTGGTAGCTATGTTCAAGCAATTACATTGACCATTGTCATGGTACACTTCTCCTATTCATTAAAATATTGTTTTTTAGAATAATGACAATATTCGTTTTTGTATACACATCTAAGATTGTTTTATCAGTTTTTTTACCCACCCAGAAAACAATCAGTTTTTAGTCACAAATTTATCCCTCATTTCATACAATAGTTACCTGTTATAACGTTGTATGATGTGATGAAGACTTTATAGATTTCTAGCATACAAGTGAGTTTACAATGATGAGGCAAAACGTAACGACCAACTTGTTAATAGCGTGCTGGTCCAGTTTTGGAACGTAATACAGCACCGATTCTGGTTATCATAGCTTCGACAAGTTCTTGATAGATTTCTGGGGATATGTGGCACCAGATGACTACACACAGGCCACGTAATGCCCTAAATTCCGGCCGTTGGTTTGTAGGTGAGAAGTTGGTGCAAGATTGCGTCCCAGATGTGTTTCATCATGTTCAGATCAGGCGAATTTGGTGCTCAAGACACCAACGTGAGTTCATTATGCTCCTTAAAGCTCTGTAGCACGGGTGTGGTCTTATGATACAAATGTCGTGGTAACGACGATTGCAACGACAGGTCCCAAGGAAACACAGGTGAATGTCCCCATAGCATAATACTATCCTCATTGGCCTATTTCTGTAGCGCGGTGCATGTTTCGAGCAGACATTCGCCAGCGTGACGGCGTATCTTTGACGACCTGATGTAACATTAAACGTTATTCAGCAGACTAAGCGACACGTTGCGATTGAACCACGCTCCAATTTCTCCGACCCCGTGCCCACTCTAACTGAGTATGTAGTTGAGTCAGAAGCCCTTTGCTGTAGAGCCCCATGTTCTACTATGTGAGCTGAACAGTCTGCTCCGACACATGAGTTCCAGCGCCAGCGTTGTCCTGAATCAGATATGCCACAGATCGATGTCTGCCCCGAGTTGCAGAGCGGGGAAACCTCCGATCTCCACATTCTGTGATGAGAGTATACGTCCAACATTATGAATCCTCACCACATAATACCTGGACAACCAAAACCATCATCTTCGGCAGTGTTTCCTGATGCATTACGTGTTTCCACCTCTCGCCCTATGAAGGTACGTAAGGCACACAGGAACACTGTCGAACATGATCGTTTCGGTGGTCTAGGTGTTATGGTGTAGGAAGG
This sequence comes from Schistocerca piceifrons, assembly GCF_021461385.2. NCBI lineage: Eukaryota > Metazoa > Arthropoda > Insecta > Orthoptera > Acrididae > Schistocerca > Schistocerca piceifrons. Next base: position 836,729,845 of record NC_060149.1, read on the forward strand.
CATAACAGTAGGTTATCAGTGCCTGTGCGGACCAAGAAACGATGTTAGCACATCCGGTGTCATGGTACACATCCGGTGTTAGGTTACCCACTTGGTCAGCTCATATTCAAAGTCGCAGTCATTCCTTCCTCCCCGGGAAACCACCGGGAATTGATCAGTCATACAGCAGAGCCACCAACAAGCATGGGAGCGCAATGAAATGGCGGGGAACCAAATGGACCAATGAGAACCATGCACCCCTCCTCCCCCTCCCCATCCTCATCTTCATCTCTTGTAACTGGGAAATCTTAATGGGTGGAGCTCACTCAGGAGCAGGGAAGCATAGGGAGAGGATCAGGCTGCGTCTATTTGTTAATAACAAATTACTTTGAGGGGAGTACCTACATCCTATACCTACTGTGTTAAATTTGCAATACTGATGACCCATTATCTCAGAACCTTTGACAGCTAGAGATATGAAATTTTAGGGAAGTATACTTTCAATCCTTTTCTGATTACTGAACCAGAATCATAATATACAGACAAATAATTAGTTACTTACGATTTTTAAATTTATGTTCAATTTTTTTTAAATCCATTTTTGCTTCTGTAAGTGAAAAACCAGTATAGGTAGAAATGTTTTGGTGGTTCAGCAGCAGCAGCAGCAGTATACTTAGAGGTAACAAGGTGTAAAATTAGATATGCGTATCTGTAATAGTTCCAGTGATAATGGGTTAACTATTAAAGAAACAGTGTTTTCAGGAAATTAAGCTGAAACGTTTCATTTGATATTAACTCACATACAGTGGCATGCCAGCTCCTAGAAACCGACTATCCCATAATCAGCATTATCTGGATCCAATTACTGATCATCCTGCAAACCTAAAAGCTTCTTTCTTTTCGTGTCTCTTGCTTCTTTAGTCATTTCCTCTGATGCACGCTGGGATTCCATGATCCTAAGTAGATCCATTCGCTGGAAGGCTTGCAGTTTGTTGGCTTCTGGAGTGATAGCAAGTTTCTCTAGTACACTAATTCTTCCCTTATTACCATCATTAAAAGTTATCACTACGACACAAACACCCTAGCATAGAGTTTTTACTCCTACAAAGACATTTTTGGTATGTGTGTCCAAATGACATTATTGAAAGACTCATTTGGGTTATGCGTTCGACCATGGAGACATTTTGAAAGATGGTCAGGATGACACAACTTTCTATATATTGGTTTAATAGATCCCATCGCTGCAGATGGTATGTTATTTTTGTGCCTAAATTGTTCCTCTGGACCCGCTGCCTGACGTTTGTGGTACTTGCACCATGAATCAGCACCAGGTGGGCAAACACCATGTATATGTTTATCATCAGCGGATAATTTGTGGAATAATGTAGCCCACACAGTTCTTTTAATCTCTTGTAGATCATGTGTATTGTTTATTACTGCCATTCCATAATATTGCTGGAGTTCATCAATGTTTTGTCTGCAAGTCTTCCTTTACCAATTAGAGTCTCCAACAAAGGCACGTGCAATACCACCATTTCTGTTGGCACACTGCATCCAACCTCTTAACACGAACATTATCATGAATTCAAGGAACAAATAGTTGGAAACCACAGCCTTCTAGATTCAATAGCTCCGGAGATAGAGATACCTGAGCCAGTCAGTGCAGAATGACTGTTTTTTCCTTTAGACTTGCATTTCAATTTTGAAATAATAAAAACTATACTTCCAACTGGAATTAATCGACAAATGACGCATCAAATTATTCAGGAAAGATCAAATATTACTAAGAGATAATAATCGGAAAATGGCACTTTTTGAACAATTTCCCCATATGTACTCCTCTTAAGTCACATCACTTGAGTTCCATTTGCACATGAAAATTTAATATTGTGTTGCAAGTACTCTTATTCCTCCTTAATTTTACGTCTTTATCCACGTTTTCCATATTTTTCTTATATTTCTCTATTTTACGTATTTTTCACCCATTTTTGGATTTCTATTGGGTTTTCCACAATTATACGCATATTTTTCCATATTTAACGTATTTCATCCAATTACACAAGACCCACCACACTGTTTCCGACGCCGTGCCGATGTCATTTTGTTCTCAGCCAATCACAATGCAGCATGTGTCTGAATTACTTACCATTGCTGTTGAAGCACTGATTTCCCATCTTCATCTTTTGTAAGTGGAACACCTCAGTGGGCACCATAGGAACAAGTTGTGGGCTTTTTCTATTTGTTAGTACCAAAAAGGGTTCAATGGTTCAAATGGCTCTGAACACTATGGGACTTAATATCTATGGTCATCAGTCCCTAACTAACCTAAGGACATCACACAACACCCAGTCATCACGAGGCAGAGAAAATCCCTGACCCCGCCGGGAGTCGAACCCAGGAACCCGGGCGCGTGAAGCGACATAACTGAGCTGGTAACTGGCGCGGAGGGTAATGCTACAAAAATCTGATATTTAGGGAGCGAGCTTCCCACCTCAGTAAACCAGTCGTAACTCGCCAACATCTTTGCAGAAAAACATTACTAACAGTTGAAACGCCAATCACTTCCCTCCCCTCTCTCCCCCTTTTTCTCTGGACCAATCAGAAACGAGCACCACCTCCTCTCCCTAACCATCATGTTTTAAAACACTTGCTTGTGCGTGGGCGACCCCATGTTCAGCCACACAGCATTCCTAGGTGAAATTAAGACACGTGATTACAATTAGGATATCTAAACAAAATAAACCCTGCAGTGATATTAGTATATGCGCCATTACTATACGTCTGATATATAAACTACAGGAAAATTTGAGTATGGTTATCGCTATTAACGTAATGTCGACTGATCCACAGAATTCCAAAGACACACACTGGACAGCTCATAAGGTTGCGTGGGCGTACTGACCTCCAAAACTTTGAAGACTGTACACTCGCCGGTCAACATTATTGTGAAACTGCACGCCTTTCCCATGCACGTCTCTTCAGGGGTGCATTCTGCCGTGACTTCATTTTTATGGATGACAATGCGTAATCGCGTCAAACAGATCGGGTGGAGTAGCTCTTGGAAAGAGAGCATATTCGACGAATGGACTGGCTTGCGCTTTCCCTAGGAATGCTGTCCTGCGTTTTGTAATGTCCAGGGGACCATCATAAATCACGGTGACTTCATTGTAATTATTGGCTTTGAATAAAAGCGTCATTTCTGTTCGTCTCATTGCGTATTTCGTTCAGTCACCCTCTGTAATACACTGTTGCAGTTCTTTCTATGTACGACCCAAATTTCATCGAGTTATGTTATACGTAGTGACACATAACGCAGAAGCTAGTTTCTTTTTTCGGTAAATGACATACAATAATTGCAAGAGTCTGCGATCATTATCACTAGCCAATATAACTGTCGGTCTAGATTGATACTTAAATTTTTCTTTTAAAAAAATATAAGTACGTTAATGCGTTTCAGGCACAGCCATTATCAGAATTTGTCTTATAAAGAGAATAAATGAGAAGTAATACTTGCACCAAAAATGCACTGTGTACACACGTGTACTTTTGTGCCACGACTAGTCCTCTTTAGTGAACCAGCCTATCTTAAAGAACAATCAGTGGACATTTGGTGGCGTTAAATGCAATTGAACTTGTCAAACAAAATTCAAATTGATGTCTAGAAATTAAGAATACAGTCATTTTAAAAAATAATCTATAAAAGTAAAGAACTGGAACAGTCTCGCTAAAATTCGAAGTATCGACTACAATTTGAACATACAGTCATTTCATAAAAATCGCTTACAATCATTAAATAAAAAGTAATTATAAGAATGAAATGGACGTTGGTGTTACTAAAAACAATTTAATGCATGGGTTTAAGGTAGAGCTTAATGTAACTTGACCTCTACTGTAAGTTATGTATTGCAATATCTTTGGTTCAAATGGTTCAAACGGCTCTGAGAACTATGGGACTTAACATCTGACGTCATCAGTCCCCTAGAACTTAGAACTACTTAAACCTAACTAACCTAAGGACATCACACACATCCATGCACGAGGCAGGATTCGAACCTGCGAACGTAGCGGTCGCGCGGTTCCAGACTGTAGCGCCTAGAACCGCTCAACCACAACGGCCGGCTGCTATATCTTTCACTTTTCGTAAGTTGATAATTTAAAACGTAATGACCTTCTTATTAAAATACATAGCAGAGGCACTACCATGTTAACACAGAAGAACTGTTGACTTTGTTAACTTTACACAACTTACTGTGGAGAAGAATTTCCATTAAGCTCGACCTTCAGTAACTTTAAAGCCTTACGTTAAACTGTTTTTAACGACAGAAAATTCCTTTTTATTTTTGTAAATTATATTTTATGAAATAAATGTATGCTACTTTTTTAAGAAATGACTGTATATTCAAATTGTAGAAGTTACTTCGAAGTTTAGCGTGACCGCTCTAATTCATTAATGACATAGATTACTTTCTGAAATGATTGTATGGTTTATTTTTAGACTTTAAAATGATTTTTAGGTGACAGGTCCCACTGCATTTAACGCCACCTAACTGCCACAAACCGTTATTTAAGATAGGCTGCTCACTAAACAAGGCTAGTCATCCTGCAAGTGTATAAGTGAATTGACGAGATACTGTGTATCGATATTTTAAATAAGACTTATCTACAATTTGTTGTATACAACGCGTTATTTTATTTCGGGTAGAAACGTTACTTCTCGTTCGTTCTGTTTATCTGACAGATGCTGGCGATAGCTGACGCCAACAATTTAAAAAAATAAAAATTAAAATAGTGATCAAAATGGACAATTATAGTGACATGAAAGCTAGTTTCTTCCTTTTAAGTTTTGCACACCAGTGAAGTTTCCTTACCGCGTCCTGTGCCCTCAGCGCCACCACACGGCATTCAGTGGTCATAACGATTTCGCCCATCGATGTATATGCTTACAGTAAATGTAGGTTTCGAACATAAAGCGTGTTGTATGAAATTTATTGGCTAATAACGATTAGAACCATGTATAAATTTGATTCCAGAATTAACTGTCGTAACAGACAGCCATACTGGCACATAACTGCAAACCAAATTTTGGAGCATAAAATTATATTTTACTGGTGTCGAACGCAAATTCTAGAAATTTTGATGAGAAAATACGAAAAAAGCTCTGGATAGTGTTTCAGTTATTAAAATTGACAGTCGTTTTTATTATATAACATTCAACATATATCCGTTATAGCAACACATACTGATTTTTATGATCATATTGTGTCCGGTACATTTACAGAAAGCCATTGTTGTTACACTTCACCAGATGTCACAAGGTGAGCAAATATCAAATCATGCAGAGTAAAGGATTAAGGAGATCAAATAGCTAAGGTCATCAGTTTCCTATACACCCCTCAGGAGAGAGGCAGTATACCCATTCTGTCGATGTATAGAGTAAATTCAGTTTGCAAGTGCAAAACTGTACGTCAGTCACCCTGTTGTGCGGCCATTCATGAACAGCATTCCAGGGTGTGCTTTCCAAAAGGATAACGCTCGCACACACACCATTGTTGTAACCCAACATGCTCTACAGAGTGTCGACATATTTCCTTGGACTGCTCTATCATCAGATCTGTCATCGAGCGAAAACTACAGCCTCATCCACAAACAGCACTAACCGTCCCTATATTGACTGACCAAATGCATAGGCATGGAACTCCATCCGCGAAAGTGACATACGAGAACTCTACAACACAGTGTATCCACGTTTTCATGCTTGCTTTCAACTTTCTGGCAGTTACACCGGTTATTAGTGAACCAGCATTTCACATTTCCAATGGTATATCTCGTGCTCACATTAGCCTATGATCTTCCAACGTTGATCACTTGAATATTTTACCTAGGCACATGTATCCAAGAAATTTCATTATTCTACATTAACTACAATACTGGCCATTAAAATTGCTACACCAAGAAGAAATGCAGTTGATAAACGGGTATTCAGTGGACAAATATATTATACTAGAACTGACATGTGATTACATCTTCACGCAGTTTGGGTGCATAAATCATGAGAAATCAGTACACAGAACAACCACCTCTGGCCGTAATAACGGCCTTGATACGCCTAGGCATTGAGTCAAACAGAGCTCGGATGGCGTGTACAGGTACAGCTGCCCATGCAGCTTCAACACGATACCACAGTTCATCAAGAGTAGTGACTGGCGTATTGTGACGAGCGAGTTGCTCGGCCACCATTGACCAGACGTTTTCAATTGGTGAGATATCTTGAGAATGAGCTGGTCAGGGCAGCAGTCGAACATTTTCTGTATCCAGAAAGGCCCGTACAGGACCTGCAACATGCGGTCGCGCATAAAATAATAATGTCGTGTGACGAGGGCCTCCCGTCGGGTAGACCGTTCGCCTGGTGCAAGTCTTTTGGTTTGACGCCACTTCGGCGACTTGCGCGTCGATGTGGATGAAATGATAATGATTATGACAACACAACACCCAGTCCCTGAGCGGAGAAAATTTCCGACCCAGCCCGTAATCGAACCCGGACCCTTATGACTGACATTCCGTCGCGCTGACCACTCAGCTACCGGGGGCGGTGCGGTCGCGCATTATCCTGCTGAAATGTAGAATTCCGCAGGAATCGAATGAAGGGTAGAGCCACGGATCGTAACACATCCGAAATGTAACGTCCACTGTTCAAAATGCCGTCAATGCGAACAAGAGGTGACCGAGACATATAACCAATGGCACCCCATACCATCACGCCGGATGATATGCCAGTATGGCGATGACGAATACACGCTTCCAATGTGCGTACACCGCGATGTTGCCAAACACGGATACCACCATCATGATGCTGTAAACAGAACCTGAATTCATCCGAAAAAATGACGTTTTGCAATTCGTGCACCCAGGTTCGTCGTTGAGTACACCATCACAGGCGCTCCTGTCTGTGATGCAGTGTCAAGGGTAACCGCAGCCATGGTCTCCGAGCTGATAGTCCATGCTGCTGCAAACGTCGTCGAACTGTTCGTGCAGATGGTTGTTGTCTTGGAAACGTCCCCATCTGTTGACTCAGGGATCGAGACGCGCCTGCACGATCCGTTACAGCCATGCGGATAAGATACCTGTCATCTCGACTGCTAGTGATACGAGGCCGTTGGGATCCAGCAAGACTTTCCGTATTACCCTCCTGAACCCACCGATTCCATATACTGCTAACAGTGAATGGATCTCGACCAAAGTGAGCAGCAATGTCGCGATACGATAAACCACAATCGCGATAGGCTACAATCCGACCTTTATCAAATTCGGAAACGTGATGGTAGGCATTTCTCCTCCTTACACGAGGCATGACAACAACGTTTCACCAGACAACGCCAGTGAACTGCTGTTTGTGTGTGAGGAATCGGTTGGAAACCTTCCTCATGTCAGCACGTTGTAGATGTCGCCACCGGCGCCAACCTTGTGTGAAAGCTCTGAAAAGCTAATCATTTGCATATCACAGTATCTTCTTCCTGTCGGTTAAATTTCGCGACTCTAGCACGTCATCTTTGTGGTGTATCAATTTTAATGGCCAGTAGTGTATTATGTGGTGTTGCGATTATTTTTCCGTCAGTGTAGTTGGCATGCACGACTTCCAAAGCGGTATGAACAGTCTGTAACGTCGTTCCACATTGTAATCACATTTGCTGTGAGTGTCTATTCTACCACCAGCCGCGCAGTCGCATAACTGGAGCAGTTACAGTTAGCTGGATCCCTAACTTGCACGCTGTATCAAATGGCAGTTATGCAGTAGACGTACGGCACAGCTGCCGTTCACCCAGCTTCGCTTCGCGTGTTCTGAGAAGCAGCCGGATGCCATCGCTCTGGTGCCACCGCATATGGCGCGTGCCACGTATATTGCTCCAGAAATGGATCTCAAATGTTTCCTGGTACAAGGCTTTATTTTTAATCCGTGCACGTGTATTCCAAACGCGCGGCTGAGCCTCCGTAGCGTTACACCACAATCGTAGAATTCACACATGAAATTACACTACTGGCCATTAATATTGCTACACCACGAAGATGACGTGCTACAGACGAGAAATTTAACCGACAGGAAGAAGATGCTGAGATATGCAAATGATTAGTTTTTCTGAGCATTCACACAAGGCTGTCGCCGGTGGCGACACCTAAAATGTGCTGACATGAGGAAAGTTTCCAACCGATTTCTCGTCCACAAACAGCAGTTGACCGGCGATGCCTGGTGAAACGTTGTTGTGATGCCTCGTGTAAGGAGGAGAAATGCCTACCATCACGTTTGCGATATTGATAAAGGTCGGATTGTAGCCTATCGCTATTGTGGTTTATCGTATCGCGACACTGCTGCTCGCGTTGCTCGAGATCCAAAGACTGTTAGCAGAATATGGAATCGGAGGGTTCAGAAGGGTAATACGGAACGCCGTGCTGGATCCCAACGGCCTCGTATCACTAGCAGTCGAGATGACAGGTATCTTATTCGCATGGCTGTAATGGATCGTGCAGCCACGTCTCGATCCCTGAGTCAGCAGATGGGGACGTTTGCAAGACAACAACCATCTGCAAGAACAGTTCGACGACGTTTGCAGCAGCATGGACTATCAGCTCGGACACCATGGCTGCGGTTACCCTTGACACTGCATCACAGACAGGAGCGCCTGTGATGGGGAACTCAACGACGAACCAGGGTGCATGAATGGCAAAACGCCATTTTTTCGGATGAATCCAGGTTCTGTTTATAGCATCTTGATGATCGCATCCGTGTTTGGCGACATCGCGGTGAACGCACATTGGAAGCGTGTATTCGTCATCGCCATACTGGCGTATCACCCGGCGTGATGGCATGGGGTGCCTTTGGTTACACGTCTCGGTCACCTGTTGTTCGCATTGACGGCACGTTGAACAGTGGACGTTATTTTCAGATGTGTTACGACCCGTGGCTTTACCCTTCAAAAATGGTTCAAATGGCTCTGAGCACTATGGGACTTAACATCTGTGGTCATCAGTCCCATAGAACTTAGAACTACTTAAACCTAACTAACCTAAGAACATCACACACATCCATGCCCGAGGCAGGATTCGAACCTGCGACCGTAGCACTTTACCCTTCATTCCATCCCTGTGAAACCCTACATTTCAGCAGGATAATGCATGACCGCATGTTGCAGGTCCTGTACGGGTCTTTCTGGATACAGAAAATGTTCGACTGCTGCCCTGACCAGCACATTCTCGAGATCTGTGACCAATTGAAAACGTCTGGTCAATTGTGGCCGAGCTCAATTCGCCAGTCACTACTCTTGATGAACTGTGGTATCTTGTTGAAGCTGCGTGGGCAGCTGTACCTATACACGCCATCCAAGCTCTGTTTGACTCAATGCCTAGGCGTTTAAACGCAATTATTACGGCCAGAGTCGGTTATTCTGGGTACTGATTTCTCAGGATCTATGCATCCAAACTGCGTGAAAATGTAATCACATGTCAGTTCTAGTATAATATATTTGTCCAATGAATACCCGTTTATCATCTGCATTTCTTCTTGGTGTAGCAATTTTAATGGCCAATAGTGTATGTTGTACACCGAAAAAGTTTCGCACTGTCATCTCATGAAGAAAAGAAGACCATACGGCATATCAGACTAGCTTTGTGATTGAAATGAAGAGGTTCTAGAAAATGGAATACAGAATTTCACTCTTAACGGAGAGATGATCCCCACATGGTTCAGTTTTTGTAGTTGACTATCAACATAAACAAATTTAGCGTATTGCGGACAAATAGGTCGGAAATTCTGTTTTTGTATGATTACTCAATTGTCGAACTATCAATCGAAACAGTCAGATCTGGTATTAGTAAATATCCTCGGAGTAGTGAAGCAACTTAAATCACTTAATAAAAGCAAGACTTCTGGCCCAGACTGTATACCAATTAGATTCCTTTCGGAGTATGCTGGTGCATTAGCTCCATACTCAACAATCATATACAACCGTTCGTTCGGCGAAAGATCTTACCCAAAGACCGGAAAGTTGCACATTTCACATCAATATTCAAGAAAGGTAGTAGGAGTAATACACTAAATTACAGGCCCATATCGTTAATGTCGATATGCAGCGGGATTTTAAAACATACATTGTGTTCGAACATTACGAATTACCTCGAAGGAAACGGTCTATTGACACAGAGTCAACATGGGTTTAGAAAACATCGTTCCTGTGAAACACAACTATCTCTTTATTCACACGAAGTGTTGAGTGCTATTGACAAGGGATTTCAGATCGATTCCGCATTTCTGGATTTCCGGAAGGCTTTTGACACTGTACCACACAAGCGGCTTGTAGTGAACTTGCGTGCTTATGTAACATCGTCTCAGTTATGTGACTGGATTTGTGATTTCCTGTCAGGGAGGTCACAGGTCGTAGTATTTGACGGAAAGTCATCGAGTAAAACAGAAGTGATTTCTGGCGTTCCCCAAGGTACTGTTATAGGCCATTTGCTGTTTCTTATCTATATTAACGATTTTGGAGACAGTCTGAGCAGCCGTCTTCGGTTGTTTGCAGATGGCGCTGTCGTTTATCGACTAACAAAGTCATCAGAAGACCAAAACAAACTGCAAAACGATTTAGAAAATATATCTGAATGGTGAGAAAAGTGGCAGTTGGCTCTAAATAACGAAAAGTGTGAGGTCATCCACATGGGTGCTAAAAGATCCTCGTTAATCTTCGGTTACACGATAAATCAGTCTAATCTAAAAACCGTAAATTCTAAATACCTAGGGATTACAATTACGAACAACTTAAATTGGGAGGAACACATAGAAAATGTTGTGGGGAAGGCTAACAAATGGTTCAAATGGCTCTGAGCACTATGGGACTTAACATCTATGGTCATCAGTCCCCTGGAACTTAGAACTACTTAAACCTAACTAACCTAAGGACATCACACAACACCCAGCCATCACGAGGCAGAGAAAATCCCTGACCCCGCCGGGAATCGAACCCGGGAACCCGGGCGTGGGAAGCGAGAACGCTACCGCACGACCACGAGATGCGGGCAGGCTAACAAAAGACTGCGTTTTATTGGCAGGACACTTAGAAAATGTAACACATCTACTAAGGAGACTGCTTACACTACGCTTGGCCGTCCTCTTTTAGAATACTGTTGCACTGTGTGCGATCCTTACCAGATAGGACTGACGGAGTACATCGAAAGAGTTCAAGGAAAGGCTGCACGTTTTGTATTATCGCGAAATATGGGAGAGAGTGTCATAGAAATGGTACAGGATTTGGGCTGGACATCATTAAAAGAAAGGCGTTTTTCGTTGCGACGGAATCTTCTCAGGAAATTCCAATCACCAACTTTCTCCTCCGAATGCGAAAATATTTTGTTGACACCGACCTACACAGGGAGGAACGATCACCACGATAAAATAAGGGAAATCAGAGCTCGTACGGAAAGATATAGGTGTTCATTCTTTCCGCGCGCCATACGAGATTGGAATAATAGAGAATTGTGAAGGTGGTTTGATGAACCCTCTGCCAGGCACTTAAATTTGATTTGCAGAGTATCCATGTAGATGTAGATGTACGTGTGCAGAACAATTTAAAGTTGAATGACAGCATAAAATTTATATTAGGAAAGGCAAACGCTAGTCTGAGATTCATTAGGAAAATCATTATGAAGTATAGTCCACACAGGAATGGGGTGGATTAAAAACCCTCGTTCGACTGATACTTCAACAATACTCGTCAGTCTAATACCACTACCGGATAGAACTAATATAGCAAATACATAAGATCCAAAGAAGTGCACCGCGTTTCATCATAGGTTCCTTTAATGAGCTTGTAAGCGTCACTGAGGTGCTGATCCAACTTCAGTGGCAGACGCTACAGGAAATGCACAGTATCATGCCATGGTTTACTGTCAAAATTCTGAGAGCAAACATTCCCATAAGAATCAACAAATATATTGCTTTCTCTGACGTGTATCTATCGAAAAGATCTGAAAGTAAAATTAGAGGTATTCGGTATGAGACTCAGGCTTGCCAACAATCTTATTTCCCCACGCGGTATTTGCATTTATAACAGGAAAGAGGGAAACTGGCAGTGGTACCTACCCCAACATACTATAAGGTGGCTTCTTGAGTATAGATATAGATAGACAACAGTGAACAGCATTAAGAACTTGATGATGCCGTGCAACGTGCAGCGAAGTTAGGATAAAAGCGATTTCAATTCTGTGTCCGACGTCGAATTCCCTGGCTCGAAAGAAATTAGTATCCGACCTGTGATCTAGGTATATTCTGCAACGCTTTCAAGTACTTGCACGATACAGTTGATTATAAACTGTAATGACATAATAGTTAAATTGGTCAATGGCACGTCATCGGAGTCGTGGTAGGAAGTATCAGAGTCTTAGTTCCCTTCCGGCTATTCCGATTTCCTAAATCAATCGCTTTCTAATTCCAGTTCACTACTGATTACCTTCTCCATTTCTGTCTAGCTTGAACTTGTATCCTACCTATAAAGATCTTCGCAACCACAGAACGTTAACTTCCCTTTATAGCCAAACAACAAGAAACGAAACCGTTTTCCTCTCCTGCCTTCCAAAATAACGATACACACCAGCATATAGAAGTTAAGGATAACAAGTACTGGTAGCGTATTTCCTGAATAGGATGTGGGAAGGCTTTTAGAGACACTAAAATTTAATCACAAAACTTTTTCATACCACAGTGTGCAACACAAGTTTTTACAAAGCTTTTTTAAAGTCTCAAAAATCTATTCAGCATCAACGAAACAGTTATTGCTAACGTGGTTACCTCTAGCTGCCACCAATACTAGTCTGCGACGTAGCATGTTCGCTGTTTTGTGATAAAGTAACAGTACGGTAACAGTAGTCTCTCCCGATCCTAAGAGCTGTACGGGGGTCGGGAAGACGCAATGGTGGTAGCTGTAGTTTGTCGCAGGTATACTGCATCCACAAGCAGATTAAGGAACTCTTTTGGTCTGTCCATGTGGTAGATAGCTTGCAAGAAACTCATGCACCGGAGTAGCTAGACGGCCGTTTCAAGAAGTGTCTAGCATCGGCAAAAATGAAAAGACGCAATGAAGCTTGAGTAGTTATAGCTATACCTCTGGGCGTTAACCGTATTGCTCCGACCATAAATAAAAATGAGAAATTCCTTTTGCAAATTCTACACTATGATTCTCGAAACCAAGATCCCACCAGCATCAACTTGATCTCATTACATGATGTTGCTATGAATGTACCGCCTGCCCCCTTCTCTCATGGACGAATGTGCAGCGGGAATCAAAGTACAAGCGAAAATGAGATTTATCCCTAAAGAGCACAATGATCTATCCTTTCAAAATAGAACCTAGATGTGGCTGATACCACAAAAAATGTGTCTATCTCTGCAATACTGTATGCAGAACACGCGCTGCCCGACGCCTAACGTATGAACCAGAAGCTGCGACTCTACAATACACAGTTTATTTCGCGATCTCCGACTTCCGAGGAAGCTAAAACCTCTGCGTTCACTTCTGTTGTAGACGTCGTTGCACGTTTAGTGTTTGATATGGGGCCTGTTGTGAACTGCCTATATTGGTGGACCTTATACTCCCGGTTGCCACGTAAACATCGGCAAAGCCTTGCAATGACAATTTGTTTTAATCCTGCCTGGGCGGCGGCGCGTGGGGAAGGAACAGGAAAAGGAAAAGGTACTAATCTCTCGGTACTGTAAATACGGTTTAAGCACCTTTTCTAGTAGATAAACATATGCAAACATATTACATAACTTGCAAGGTGGTGCGAAGTTGAAGCAAAGTGTCCTGGCTGGCTGCACCTGATGAAATGGGCTGAAGCAGTCGCGGAGAAGGTAGACCTCGACAGCACCGACTAGAGGGTGCTGTCGTCAGTGTCTCTTGTAGTGCGAACCTAGCAGAGCGGACCTAGGTTGTGGCATCGTAGCTATCGATACCACAATTTGCGTTAGACTGAATGCTGCGGAGGCTGCGATCTGTCTTTGATCTCCTTCCAGGTGACCGAGGATTTTAGCCACTGGGTCCAAATAGCGTATTTGTGGCATCAAATTGTACTATCACATAAAGACTGCTCCTGTCACTAGCAATGCACAAACACGCCTGAGTCACTTTGGGCATAATGGACTGAAATCTCTTACTGTTAAATAATGTTCTTATTCTAACGAGGAATTACTCAGTTCTGTAAAGAGAGCACATACCGTTTTGTAGTGAAATATTGGGGTATGCTATATGTCGTCTGCCGTGGTATAGCGGCTATAGGCGTTGGATGCCGAAGTACCGGTTGTTTTCATGACTACTAAAATTGTTTATCGTTAATATTCGTAGTTTCTAGAAGGTTCTAGAACTTATTTATTGAATATTGGAATATACATTTATTGAAGGTATAAACAACAGCAATCTCTGCTTAGGCAAGCAGTTCATCAGCTCATATGGTTCCGGTGTAACGTGTCAGTTCTTCTTGAGGACCCTACTGTCGTACTTAATACGTGATTCCGGGCTCTGCGTGACATGGCTTGATGGAGACGCCGGCTAAGTTAGACGTGGTCGGCGCAGTGGCCCCAAAAGGCTACGAAAAATCCGTCTCCTTTACGATCATCATCATCATAAATTCAAGGCTATGCCTTGTCGATTTAGCCACGTCCCTCTCTCCATTGCCATCCTCTTCAATTCTTCATACGATTTCATCCCCATATCTTCTTTGATGTTATTAAAATACGTTGCTCTTGGCCTGCCTCTTTGTTATTTCCCTAAAACTTTTCCTTCAAATACATTCATTACGAACTGGTTATGTCTCATTATGTGCTCTATCATTTTTGATTTTCTTCTTCCTATATAATTTAGTAGCGTTCTGTTCTCATGCACTTCTCTTAAGACTTGTTCATTACGTTTTCTACCTACCCAGCTTGTTTTCGTCATTCTTCTCCATATGCACATTTCCATTGCTTCCAGCCTCTTTTTCTCTACCTTTCTCAGAGTCCACGCTTCACATGCGTATGTTAAAACACTCCAGACAAAAGTTTTGGCAAACTTTTTCCTGCTTTCTAGGCTTATGTGATTGTCTGTTTGTAAATCCCTTTTATTTTGGAACGCTTGCTTTGCCAAGGCTATTCTGCTCTTTGTATCTGTGATACATTTATTGTCGTCAGCGATTGTGCTCCCCAAATAACAGAAGTTCTCAACCTAGTCTAGAACATCATCTTCTAGTTTAATATTAACTTTACCATTTTCTTTTGTCTTCCCTACTACCATAGTTTTTGTTTTCTTCTTATTTATTTTTAGATTAAATTCTCTTAGGATCCTTTACGGTCAGCAACCCGAATACTAACAGGACATTCTCCCTACGGTCCGAGCTGTCGAGGTATCAGCGGATACAAAAGCATCGATGAGTCACATGCATAGTGGGCATCCAGGCGCAGATACAAAAGAGGATGGGTGCCAAAGAGCAAACATTTAGCTTATTTTCTTATTATTACTGTTAAACACTTAAGGATCTGTGACACATAAAATGGGAGTGTGACGCTATGTTATATTTGCGGAGGGCGAGGGTGGAGGGGGAAGAATAAGACCGCAACCATTCACGCCCAAGAAATGAGTCTCGATGCGCGCGTGTCCAGCAGTTTTTCCGAGATTCGACGAAATGCCAAAGAGAAGATCCAGTATTCAGCATCATAAAAGATCAAAGAGGCCCTACAGAAGGAAGAACTTATCAAAAGATAATTGAGACAAATATATGCAACACTTTATAACTAGAATTATTACCCAGTGGGACGAAAATGGTTGCCCGTCATCTCATATTACTTACGGAGAACCATATTGAAGTACTTTTGCACTGCTCTGACTTCCTATTGTATGGGTTTTGCAAAGACACTAGATAAAATTAAAAGCTACAGATCAAACATTTATATCGATTACGCGATAAGTCACACAAATCTGAAGTTTGTAAATTCAACTAAATACTTAGGGATTACAATTACAAATAACCTAAATTGGAACGATCACATAGATAATATTGTGGGTAGAGCAAACAAAAGACTGCGATTTATTGACAGAACACTTGCAACAGTTTCAAGAGAACCATATGTACAGATTCTACGTAAATCTCTGCACACATTTTCTAAAGTGATACAGGTGACACTCATTGTTAGTCATCCTGTAAGGCATTTGTAGCGTCGCTCCAGGAAAGGCGACTTTCTACACCACGAGACCTGCTAGCATTTCGGTTTACGGACGTACTGTACCTCCCCAGCAATTTCTTCCCAATTCCCTTATGTAAATGGCAGCTTGTGTTTATATAATGGTGTTATTTTCTATTTATTAATTGATTGCATTATTTGTAGTTGTTTAATGAGCTTTTATGTAAAATACATTTCTATAAGTACTGGCTGAGAAGTGTTTAATTTGTAAGTGTGATGCTTTCAGTGACGTATAGGGTGTTGGTGGGAAAGAGATTGTATTGGTAAATGTGGTAGCTTGCTATTTTCTGTCGTTAACAGCATATCAGAATCCCATGTAACTATGTCGTAGTCACTTGCTGGTGAATTAATGAATACCAGAATGCTATTGCTCTTCTCACACCATTAATTGTGTTCTGGTAGACTGTACAAATTTCTTCTAATCCGAAACTGCTGGAACTTGTAGAGTGGACTGCGTTGACTGAATCCACTTACCACACATCCACAGTACATCTTGAAAGGTGTCAATACGTCTGATGGAATAGAACTGATCATATTTACATTTAGAAAAGCAATCTGCCGTAATGCTTCGGTTGTGTGGAGATACATGAATTTCCGTAACACCAAGGGGACCTACTTCTATTACAAAGGGAGCCAATTTAGGCCTCTGGGTCTCTGCCGGTGTGGA
Organism: Schistocerca piceifrons; assembly: GCF_021461385.2. Taxonomy (NCBI): domain Eukaryota; kingdom Metazoa; phylum Arthropoda; class Insecta; order Orthoptera; family Acrididae; genus Schistocerca; species Schistocerca piceifrons. The sequence goes on from NC_060149.1 coordinate 836,746,734, forward strand.
GAGAGCTACGGCTGGGTGATGCATTTGATAATCCCATGATGTTTAAAATATTTCAGCCATTGAGAGCGCAGAAAATGAAATGGACATTCTCGAATAAATATTGACAGCTCGTTACACATGGAGCAGGTTCTTCAGTCTGGTAGACAGATGGCAGCTCCAGCTGTTGAGCCTTTATACATAGTAGCTCTTTTAACAACCGCAAATAAATACTCAGTAAATAAACTGAAAATAACTCCACTATATCAACATGAGATCAGTGAAGTGAATTTGCTAATCACATGAGAAACTGAAAAGGAGATGTTGGGGAGCTATAGCCAGTCTCAGTGAACCGAAAATCGAACTGTAGTTGTGGTGGAGGAAGTTCCCATTCCCAGAAAACGCTGCAGCTACCGTACAGGATGGCTAAGAATCAATTCTCCCTCTGGCATTGTAGAACACTGGGCAGAGATTTACATACATTCTGTTCATATGTGTTTCTTGTGTTAATATCGTTAGTAATTCAGATCTGTGCTCCACGTAGAGTTAACGCAGTTCGTTGAAAATAAATCACCCTGGGCATGTCTGCACACAGCGTCACCAGTGATTCGTAAGGTGAGCTGCGGAAACACCATGCAGTTGTTTTTCTGACGTAGTGCGGTAGACAGAATGGGGAACTGTCTGCTCGCTCTTCATTATGCAGACCTATGAAGGAGGAAATTGCATTAACACATTCCAGCCGGCCGAAGTGGCCGTGCGGTTAAAGGCGCTGCAGTCTGGAACCGCAAGACCGCTACGGTCGCAGGTTCGAATCCTGCCTCGGGCATGGATGTTTGTGATGTCCTTAGGTTAGTTAGGTTTAACTAGTTCTAAGTTCTAGGGGACTAATGACCTCAGCAGTTGAGTCCCATAGTGCTCAGAGCCATTTGAACCATTTTGAACACATTCCAGTGACCTGCGTTCCGCCGCGCTTCCATCCGCCACCCTCGCCTTTCCGCTGTGTTACACCCTCAGAACTCAATTTGTCCCTTTAGACTCTTCCACTGCACTTAGATATGAAGGGCTTATTTCAATAATGGTACAACTCCATTACCTCCACTTTTCTGTCTATAATGCTTCTGAAATTAATGATCCAAACAAACAGAAAGAAAGGTTCATCTCTAGCAAGAAGCCATATGCTTTAATATTTCTGGTATCTCAACTGCAGATTTTTCAGCGCTCATTTAACTTTAGGACTCTGTATCTCAAAATGAACAAAAATGGACTTGTACCACTATTGAAATAAGCCCTTCATATGATAAATGCATTTAATATTTGTTCTTGGCCCATGTTATTTAATAATACACATTTGTTTTATACCACTAAAACTCTATTTTAATCTTCGATTTTTCCATCCCCTGCAACGTGAAAACTACTAGTCCTGGAGAAAAAGGAACACAGATATTTTGTAGGAAACTGATGAATGTAGTTTGATTCCCTGTTGGGAAACATTTTCGCTAGAGGCCACGATTTTCAAATTATTCAAGAAAAACTTTAAAAAGTGACATTCAAATACCGCCGTCAACCCCATCCCCCTCCCCCGTTCACGTCCTATTCATTAGGATTTTTAGTGTGTTGTTCACGACCCAAATTTTTCCCCAAATTTTCCTTCGTTGTCTGGACTATTATATACGTGATCTCGCACACTTTGCAAGCTCTATGGAGTCTCAAACTAATTATTTCTGCACCTAAATTATATGTATAATTTATTAAAATACACACAGCTTACATGCTTGTAATAGTGTTCAAAATCTTACGGAAACTCAGCAAAATAAATTTGTACTGTATGTTAAGATTTCTCACACTCTGAGGCCTCAGAGAACTTTCAAATAAAGTATTTCTGCACCTAAAATGGTCTGTACTACTGATTCAATACACACAACATTAAGTTCATCTAGACCACTACCGGAGATCTAATTTACATCTAGTGATGAAATACTAATTTAAGACCTAGCAGCTGACATCTATATGGTGTTAGACTACTACTTAAAACCCAGTAATGCCTATGTCCTGATGCCGAATGCAGTTCTTTTACAAGGTGTCCATCATTCCTCTAGGTGTCCACTATTCCCTTCCTAGATGTCGACCAGTTCCCTCCTAGATGTCCACCCCCATCCCTCGCCCTAGATTTCCACCCAGTAACACCTAACGCCTAATGCATAATGCCTAACGCGTAGTACCTTAAATATTGCAGCGACTAAAATCACATGTACTACCTTTTTTTAACACACAAGATTAAATTGAGTTAGACTACTACAGCAGATCTTGCTTATAGCTTCTAGTGATATAACACTATTTAAGATCTAGTAGCTGACATCCCTCTCGTATCATAATACTATTTAAGACTCAATAACACTTGATTCCTAATGCATATGCAGTTATTTTACAACCCGCCCATGCTTCCTATCCCAGGTGACCACCATCCTCCACCATTCCCTTCTAAGTGTCCAACATCCCCTCTAGGTTTACACTCCATAACGTCTAGTGGTTAATGCCTAATACGTAAAGCTTAACGGCTAACAGGTAATTGTTGATGCATAATGGCTAATGGTTTTTGCCTAACGGCTACCACCTGGTATCGACAGCCTAACACCTAGCATCTAAACCTTAGCACTGCAGACTTCTCTTAAGAATGAAAGTAGCACTTGCTGGTGAGTTTAGGCAGGGTGGTCATATTTACATAAGGTGCCATATTCGGGTACTTTACCTTAAGCAGTTGAGATATTTCCACTGTCTTATATTTTTTTCATTTTAATAGCGCGCTATGATTGGCTGGAAATAAGGAGGAGAGAAGGATTTGAATTTTGAGTTAACAAAATTGGCAACTGGGCAATTGGGCTATTTCCATGAATTTTCGTTGATTCTTTCATTTTTGATACTGCGCTGCGACTGGCTGTAGATAAGGATGGAGGGAAAGTGAAAGAGAGAGAGAGAGAGAGAGAGAGGGAAAGAAGGTATGGCATCGCACAGACTACGATGATGACGTCACTTACAACGATGATGACGTTAGGACGCCTGTGACCTCAGATATCCAATGTAAATATAGGCCATATAATATTACTACTGGTACAGCTCCCTCCTATCGAACCGGCTATGCATGGTGTGGATTAAATTGATTAAGAAATCAACCGTCTGTCATAAATATATTATTGCCTCTGGCTTCACACTCCAATATCGTTTCTAATGAAAACAATCATTGGCGATCGCAAATGACATTTTATTTCACAGCTGGTGACTCGTATCATTCTTAGTAGACGGTCTTCAGAGCAGTGGGTGACATCGTTGGTGACATGGGTAGACGTTGAACAGAGCTGTTATATATTCCGGGAGACACCTGTTGGCAACTAGTGCCTCTCGATGCTCATCGTCTACTTGTGTCATCAACTGTGCCACCCACTGTTCTAAAGTGGTCTACTAAGACTTAAAATGGTCACCACTAATGAAATAAAATATCATTTGTGATCACGACTGATAATATTCGTTAGGATAAGATACATTACTACTGTCCCTAACATGACTTCAAAAACTATTATTCTTTGCATAAAGAAAAGCTTTCTGAAAAGAGACAAAGAAATTACTTGGAATGAAATTAACGTTTGCGGTCGAGTTTCATTAACTTACAAATGTATTCCCTGGGACGCAATCCATCTTTGAATCAAGCAGATATTTTTTGATACGAAAAACGAGGGAAGTCCTTTACTGTTTTGTTTTACGGAGATAGAAGTTGATGGCAAATGAAACTACCTCATGTATTTTGAGTTGTGAAGAAAGAGTGGGATGGGACGTCTCGATGCACAGGGAAACAGAAGATAAACCTGCATTCAAGTAACTTCTCAATCTTGCTACAAAGTCATATATAGTCATACAATCTTATATTGTTCCAGCAAATAAATATTGAAAGGATAAATGAGTCTGCAGTTTCGGAGACAAGACCTTCTGACAACACGTGGTAATGGACCTCCATACGTGATTATCTTTCAAGCCAAAACTACGTTCTCGTTCCGCACAAGACAATTCGTATAGGAGTATCACTTATTCTCGAGTGATTCCTGAACACAAGGAACTCATATGGGTGGACAGGCGCAGATTGTCATACTTCACGTGCAACGCACAGACCAACTTAATATTCCACGCAAATTGGAAATAAATCAGAAACAGGGCGTAGCTTTCATCAGAAATAATACGATACGTGTTCAGTTAAGGAAAAGCGGCGTAAGGTTATACAAATAAGTGACCGCTGCTGTTTGCACGTGGAAAATGTCAAGTGCTGCTCCTAAAATAACGTGAACACCTCGAATTAATTAATGAGTATAACATGATGTCATAGGAGCAACGACGTATATGACATAATCGGTTACCAAAAAAAACATCCATAAAATACTTGAAAATGGCCTAAGGCCGAAATTGTACAATCGTACAGGAAATAAAGAAAATGGCAGCTGAAGGCTTAAAAAAATTCATAACAGCTGCGGACCATACCGCATTGAAAATTATATATATATCAGTTACAGTAAAAACACCTTTGTATTTCTTGAGGTTTTCCTTTAAAACTGGATTTGTATTAATATCCGTAATATTTTCATCCGAAATCTGTAAGAAAAACATTAATTCCTTATTAACAGCTGTCGAAAAGTATTAAAGGTACACTAATACCTATGATCAGTTTCAGTATCATAGTACTGCAATCATATTTGACTCTATAAACTGCTTGTTGGAGGTGGAAGCCATGTTATTCTTTTTTCTTTAGCACTCCACATACATGTATTGGAGTTTATGCGCGCTCCTTCGATAAATAATTTGTTATTTCATTAAATTACGCCATATAAAAGTACAAAAATTGTTGGACCTTAGCTCACAGTAAGTTTTTCGGTAGACTTACGCCACATAACCTCACCTGCACACAGACTCGGGCCGAACCACTCTAAAAGAAAAGAAGCAAAAACAGTTATTTGTGATTACATTGCAACATTATATATATATTAATAAAATCGTAGACGCCTGTGGCACGTGGGTTGACTATAAGTCAAGGGAAGGAGAGAGCGAGAGAGAGGAAGGGAGGGAATGAGAGAGAGAGAAAGAGAGAGAGAGAGAGAGAGAGAGAGAGAGAGAGAGAGGGAGGGAGAGAGGGAGAGAGAGAGAGAGTGAAAAAAGAGAGTGAAAAAAATGTGACCTCTAAATTCACCCCCCACTCGTCTAGGAGAGAACCCGGTACCCTTGCTTGCTGGCAAACAGACCAACGACAGAAAAAAGGCACCTGTGTCACGCAGCGTTACTAAATAATGTATCATTAATAGATGAGCACTTGATGCTGGCGTTATGCTCCAAAATCTCACCGTACTGAACCAAATATTACTATTACACGTGATAGAAGCTGCGAAGTCTGTTATTTATAAAATTCGTAAGAAAGTCGCGGGCCTCTCCCAGATCCTTATAGGACGGATACTTACCAGCCGATGGCAGTTGCCATGGAGAATGCCACAGTGTTCGAGGTATATCGTTATGGCTGAGTGTCGAATATGTTCTAGTACACACAAAGCGCTATACAAACACTAACGAGACAAAATATGACGACGGTTGCCTATCACGAAACGGAATACAGCCTGCTGGCATTCCGGGCAAGCGACACGATAACGAAAGTATGCAAACGGATCAGAGACGATTCGGCCACTAAAAGGAAAATCCAAAAACGTAAGCGACTTTGAGAAGGGGCAGATTGTTGTGACCGTGCGCACAGGAACGAGCATCTCGTAGACGAACAGTCTGGTCACATGTTCACTTGCTACTATCGTAAGCCTCCGTGGGAAGTTGAACGATAGTAAGACCGTGTGCATGCGATAAGGTATTAGACGTCCACATCTCATCACAGACTTCTGTACTGCAGGACGAGCGGCTGTCTGTGGCAGATCTGACGACAGAGTACAGAGCACAATGCTGGTCACGCTCAAGTGTTTCGAAGTTCACCACTTTAATGCAGTTTCTTGAAATGGGACGCCACAGCAGTCGACCACTACACGTTCCCATATTGACTCAACGTCACTGATTGCGATTAAGACTGCAGTGAGTGAGGGATCATCAAGATATGACCGTAACTCAATGGAAAACTGTCGTCTGTCGGACGAATCACGTTTCTTGTTACACCAGGCAGATAGTGGCTGGATACAGGTGCACGGCTGCTGGAAACGTACACCGCGAAACGGACACAGGACGGTGGGGCCGGCATTATGCTATGGGGGACATACATTTGGGCTTCCGTGGCAACTGTCGTAGTACTCGAATCCATTGTGACAGCTGTAGACTACGCGTACGTCACTGCAGACCATATGCATCCCTTCACGCTCGATGTCTTCTCCGACGGCGATGGTATCTTCCAGTAGGATAACCGTGCTATAGTTGTTTGAGAGACACGAAAGCGAACTCATGTTGATATATTCTCGACCAAAATCGCCTGATCTGGACCGGATGTGATAAAACTGGGTCGCTTTCGGGCACCAGCTCCGCACCCACAAACCACTCGCCCGTAATTTACTCTAATTGCGTGACCGCGCAAACATCTGGTGCCACATACCCCCTGAAACCTGCGGAGGACTTGTCGAATACATGGCACACAGAATACGGCCACAGGTGGAACAAAACGTGACGAGGCATACAGTTGTGGCAAATCACTGTACGTGATGAAGTACAGCAGCTCCGCCTAGAGTACTCTCTCCTCGAAAAAGTCTCCTCTGGCTTAGGTTATTAACATACAGAGGACGATCTCTCGATTTATCGACAAGATACGACACTAGATGTGTAGCATGTTGTGTACGCACGTGTGTTGTAGAAGTGCCTGTACGGCAACGTACAGGGCACAGCACCCAGCTGCGGTCTCGTCCGACCGCCGTGTGATGCGAGCGAAAATAGAGTACTGCTGAGACCGCCCCTTCAGGTAGTGCGTAACAGAGGAAGGGCAGGAGCGGAGTTGGCAGGATTTGGCGGTATTGGGTAAAGGTGCGCGGTATCCGGCCGCCTGTGAATGGGCGCGGGCGGGCACGTGCGCGCTGCACGTGCGCCACCATTCAGCGCTTCCTCCCCGTTATCTCGCCCTGCCTTGCCTACCGGAAGCAATTCTGCCGCTCTCCACGTATGCCGGCACAGCTCCACCGGGAACCTCTCCATTTCTTCTTTCTCATTTCGCATCGACTCAACTACTGCTTTTCAGATTATGTGAAAAATATTGCATTAGTGTCGCCCTGAATCTTTTTTTCCTTTTTTTCCCGTGTGAGTTAACCCAAGTATTGAAAGCCTTAATCGCTCTTCCCGAAGTTGTCCTTACAGAAATCTACGCGTAGGCCATTACAATTGCAACAGTAGGATGGATAGCAAGTAACGATGCCTTACTTATTGTACTCGTACAGTACCAGGATCATTTAACTAGTAAATTTAGTACAGAGAGCTGACACCTCTGGCAGCAACAGTGGCTCTAACGCGGCAGGACATCGAATGGAAATGACCTTGGATGACAGGTGCTGCTATGTCATTCCATACTCCTTCACCTCTGTGCAAGAGCTCAACAGACATAACAGCTGGTGAGTCATAGCGTGACAGTCTCTCAGAAACCTATGACCAGATGCTTTTCAATGAGTAAGTAATCTCGAGAATGTACTGACTGGGCGCCTCTCGAACACCTTCTGTATCGAGATAGGACAGGATAGCACAACAACATGTGGTCTCGAGTTGGAAGAAGAGTTACGAACTCCTCGAAGATAATGCACAGCCATCACCCTTAACTCGTCAGAAATGTAACGGCCGCTGGCCAAATTACCGGCTATGTCAAGCAAAGATGATGGTGTTGTATATGCAGTGCAACCCATAATGTAACGCGAAGACCCGTACGACGATGAAGAATGCTACCTGAAAACGTTCATTCTCCTCTGAAGGTCCACATATGGATACGTCCATTGTGATGCTTTCTGATAAGACGACTAGAGGCCACTACTGTGTCCACCCCTCTCAGATGACCTGTCAAAGGAAACCGCAACAATGGTCGTGGTGCTCCAGACTTCACCGCACTGTACGTGTGGTTACTTGCTTCGCTGTAAAAATTTATTCGCTTAAGGTACGTGACGTTATCCAACGATCCTACGCAGCGGGGCTATTAATGTGCCTGTTTCGTGGAGCGTTAGTCGCGTGGGACATCTGTGATTCGCTTAAGGTACGTGACGTTATCCAACGATCCTACGCAGCGGGGCTATTAATGTGCCTGTTTCGTGGAGCGTTAGTCGCGTGGGACATCTGTGATTGCACATGGCCTCCTGAACCCATCAACTGCATATTCGCCTTACAGCCGTGGAATCGCGACTGCCGTGAGTAGCGAAGTTGTGAAATGGTAAAACTCAATCCTGTAGCTGCCGAATTCCGGCATATGCTGCTAGACGTTTTCATTCTTACACGAGGGCTAACATAATCTTCTCACATGCAAACAAAATTAAAATGCTATTCCTGAATGAGAAACCCGTGAGTAGTCTTTCCTTGTATGCGGAATTCAGATGGTGTTGCTCCTGGCTACTTTGTGCAGTTGGATTGTAATTCTCAGCATATTGACGCCAATGGGACGTTCGTCGCATGCCACTTTCATGTTGTTGTAATGTTAATGGCCAGCTGTGTAAGTTCTGTTTTTACCACCTATGTGTCCATATTCCACAAACTTCTGAGACTGCCAGTAGTATCGTTGCCTGTTGTTGTTGTGGTCTTCAGTCCAGAGACTGGTTTGATGCAGCTCTCCACGCTACGCTACTCTATCCTGTGCAAGCTTCTTCATCTCCGAGTACCTACTGCTACCTACATCCTTCTGAATCCTTTTAGTGTATTCATCTCTTGGTCTCCCTCTACGATTTTTACCCTCCACGCTGCCCTCCAATGCTAAATTTGTGATACCTTGATGCCTCAGAATATGCCCTACCAACGGATCCTTTCTTCTAGTAAAGTTGTGCCACAAATTTCTCTTTCCCCAATTCTATTCAGCACATCCTCATTAGTTATGTGATCTACCCATCTAATCTTCAGCATTCTTCTGTAACACCACATTTCGGAAGCTTCTATTCTCTTCTTGTCTAAACTATTTATAGTCCACGTTTCACTTCCATACATGGCTACACTCCACACAAATACTTCCAGAAACGACTTCCTGACACATAAATCTATACTCGATGTTAACAAATTTCTCTTCTTTAGAAACGCTTTTCTTACCGTTGCTAGTCTACATTTTGCATCCTCTTTACTTCGACCATCATCAGTTATTTTGCTCCCCAAATAGCAAATCTCGTTTACTACTTTATGTGTCTCATGTCCTATTCTAATTCCCGCAGCAGCAACCGATTTAATTCGACTACGTTACATTATCCTCGTTTTGCTTTTGTTGATGTTTATCTTATACCCTCCTTCCAACACACTGTCCATTACATTCAGTTGCTCTTCCAGGTCCTTTGGTGTCTCTGACAGAATTACAATGTCATCGGCGAACCTCAAAGTTTTTATTTCTTCTCCATGGATTTTAATTCCTACTCAGAATTTTTCTTTTTTTTCCTTTACTGCTTGCTCAATATACAGATTGAATAACATCGGGGATAGGCTACAATCCTGTCTCACTCCCTTCCCAACCACTGCTTCCCTTTCATGTCCCTCGACTCTTTTAACTGCCATCTGGTTTCTGCACAAATTGTAAATAGCGTTTCGCTCCCTGTATTTTACCCCTGCCACATTCAGAATGTGAAAGAGTTAGTTTTATCAAATGGTTCAAATGGCTGTAAGCACTATGGGACTTAACATCTGAGGTCATCAGTCCCGTAGACTTAGAACTACTTAAACCTGACTAACCTAAGGACATCACACACATCCATGCCCGAGTGAGGATTCGAACCTGCGACCGTAGCAGCCACGTGGTTCCGGAGTGAAGGGCCTAGAACCGCTCGACCACAGTGGCTGGCGTTAGTTTTATCACTACGGCCATTGGGCAGCATGTGCATAATCAGAAGGAAGCTAGAAGAAGAAGTAAATGCCCCTAGTAATCTCTTTGAAGGTATGTTCTCTAAAGACTATATTGGTTTATTGTTCATTTGGGTATAGGAGGTAACGGAAACCCGGGACAAGGTAAAATTCCGCTCCAGAGCAGGACGCGAACACGGATGCCGACCTTTCGGGGGTAATGGGCTGCCTATTTCGCCATACCTAAATCCTAACATGCCACTGTTTCCTGTTCACCACGGAGACACTCTCGCGATGCTCAGAGATTCCTCTTTGGGAGAAATTCGTTCGAATGTTTAATATTTTCGTATATATAATATGTGAGCCACAGAAGTCGACAGAAGGTCACTGAATACGTTTGACCAAGAAATTCGAGAGAAATTGTTCTGCAAAAGTGAGGATCACCCACTCCTGGAATAACGTACTTCGTATCATCTGGACTGCACTGGTTCCAGTATGTGTGTCCAGGTTAGTGAAAATGTCGCTGAAACAGACCGACTATATTTCTCTTCCCACTCATTTTCATATACATCCATAAAAACACAATGCGTGCAGTACACTCACCTGTCTTCCATGCTACGCAACTACATGTCTGAGACAACACAGACAGATAACAGAAAGAAGAGAGACTCATCTCTTCCTTGTACATAATTTGGCGGCCCCACCTACTCCGAGAGCACAAAACTCGCTTTAGACTGAGACTAACAATAAGAAATTAAGCTGTAAGAATACACCCCAAACTTCACTCTTATTTTATACTATTTGTAAATACACTACTGGCCATTAAGATTGCTACACCACGAACATGACGTGTTACAGACGCGAAATTTAACCGACAGGAAGAAGATGCTGTGATATGCAAATGATTAGTTTTTCAGAGCATTCACACAAGGTTGGCGCCGGTGGCGACGCCTACAACGTGCTGACATGAGGAAAGTTTCCAACCGATTTCTCATACACAAACAGCAGTTGACAGGCGTTGCCTGGTGAAGCGTTGTTGTGATGCCTCGTGTAAAGAGGAGAAAAGCGTACCATCACGTTTCGACTTTGGTAAAGGTCGGATTGTAGCCTACCGCGATTGCGGTTTATCGTATCGCGACATTGCTGCTCGCGTTGGTTGAGATGAATATGGAATCGGTGGGTTCAGTAGGGTAATACGGAACGCCGTGCTGGATCCCAACTGCCTCGTATCACTAGCAGTCGAGATGACAGGCATCTTATCCGAATGGCTGTAACGGATCGTGCAGCCACGTCTCGATCCCTGAGTCAGCAGATGGGGAGGTTCGCAAGGCAACAACCATCTGTACGAACAGTTCGACGACGTTTGCAGCAGCACGGACTATCAACTCGGAGACCATGGCTGCGGTTACCCTTGACGCTGCATCACAGACAGGAGCGCCTGTGATGGGGAACTCAACGACGAACCTGGGTGCATGAATGGCAAAACGCCATTTTTTCGGATGAATCCAGGTTCTGTTTACAGCATCATGATGGTCGCATCCGTGTTTGGCGATATTGCGGTGAACGCACATTGGAAACGTGCATTCGTCTTCCCCATACTGGCGTGTCACCCAGCGTGATGGTATGGTGTGCCGTTGGTTACACGTCTCGGTCACCTCTTGTTCGCATTGACGGCACTCTGAACAGTGGACGTTACATTTCAGATGTGTTACGACCCGTTACTCTACCCTTCATTCGATTTCTGCGAAACCCTACATTTCAGCGGGATAATGCACGACCGCATGTTGCAGGTCCTGTACGGGCCTTTCTGGATACAGAAAATGTTCGACTGCTTCCCTGGGCAGCACATTCTCCAGATCTTTCACCAATTGAAAACGCCTGGTCAATGGTGGCCGAGCAACTGGCTCGTCACAATACGCCAGTCACTTCTCTTGATGAACTGTGGTATCGTGTTGAAGCTGCATGGGCAGCTGTACCTGTACACGCCATCCAAACTGTGTTTGACTCAATGCCCGGGCGTATCAAGGCCGTTATTACGGCCAGAGGTGGTTTTTCTGGGTACTGATTTCTCAGGATCTATGCACCCAAATTGCGTGAAAATGTAATCACATGTCAGTTCTAGTATAATATATTTATCCAATAAATACCCGTTTACCATCTGCATTTTTTCTTGGTGTAGCAATTTTAATGGCCATTAGTGTATATAACATGTTGTGCAGAAGACTTTTAGTATGGAACAGTTAGAACTTTCTGATATGACAGAACAACTTCATCGAGATAAGCTTAAATATTTTGCCTTGATTTTCAGGAGCACCTCTGGAAATGGGTCACCAGATTACAGCTCTAGCACTCAACCAGTACTGACTCCACTTGAAACAGCAAAGGGAAAAACAGAAATGGATGAAGTATTAAGGTCAGTGAAACGTGATTTTCATCACTCGTAATTATAACATTTCGCTCGTTTTAGACAAATGTTAATGATTCTGTTGTGTAAGGGTCTTTGTGTCAGCAGAACAAATGTGTGACTACGAATGCTTTCCCGGCGTAATAATCCGGCTGCACACCCGAGAAGAATATTATCAGAATAAATGTGGATGGTGTGGCACTAAATGGCTTTACTGAGAACAATCAGGGAAGAAAAAAGTTGATCGCATCTGTTGTTGTTGTTGTTGTGGTCTTCAGTCCTGAGACTGGTTTGATGCAGCTCTCCACATACAGGAAAGCTGAATGCCCACGGGAAAAATTACGGCTGTAGTTTCCCCTTGCTTTCAGTAGTTCGCAGTACCACAACAGCAAGGCCGTTTTGGTTTGTGTTGCAGGTCCAGATCAGTGAATCATCCAGACTGTTGCCCCTGCAACTACTGAAAAGGCTGCTGCCCCTCTTCAGGAACCACACGTTTGTCTGGCCTCTCAACAGATACCCCTCCGTTGTGGTTGCACCTACGGTACGGCTATCTGTATCGTTGAGACACGCAAGCCTCTCCACCAACGGCAAGGTCCATGGTTCATGGGGGGGGGATCGCATCTAGAATGAAGAATTATGAAACAAAATTAGCCATTTACATCGTAAATGACTCTCGGTGGATAAAGGCACAGTATTCTTGTTTTGCATCTCAGGTTGCATTTGGTTTTGTTCCTTATCTTCTGATACCTCGCGTAATTTTCTTCTTACATTACTGATACTTTGATACATGTCCAGAAGACTGTTCAAAAATGGTTGAAATGGCTCTGAGCACTATGGGACTCAACATCTATGGTCATAAGTCCCCTAGAACTTAGAACTACTTAAACCTAACTAACCTAAGGACATCACACAACATCCAGTCATCACGAGGCAGAGAAAATCCCTGACCCCGCCGGAAATCGAAGCCGGGAACCCGGGCGCGGGAAGCGAGAACGCTACCGCACGACCACGAGCTGCGGACTCCAGAAGACTGTTATTTGGCGTTTCATACACGTTCAAGAATGACACCAGAAAACTTCCCCTAAGGTGCACATCGCAGTGTGCAGATGATAGAACACCTCCCCACGAAGACCGGCATCAGTTCGAGTCCCGCTCCAAAACAGAGTATTACAATATTTATTGTTTCTTGGGCTATTATTCATTGTGTTAGCTATGAGTCTGTTAGCATGATCTCCCTTGAGACTTTGGATTGCTCCCCCTGCAGAGCCGGCCGTAGTGGCCGAGTGGTTCTAGGCGCTACAGTCTGGATCTGCGCGACCGCTACGGTCGCAGGCTCGAATCCTGCCTCGCGCGTGGATGTGTGTGATGTCCTTAGGTTAGTTAGGTCTAAATAGCTCTAAGTTCTAGGGGACTGATGACCTCAGATGTTAAGTCCCATAGTGCGCAGAGCCATTTGAACCAACCCCCTGCAGAGGGGTTTGAGATTCTTTTCTCTTCATCATTTGGCAGATATCGCGTTTTGCCAAGAAACGCGTTAAATGTTTCTTTTGTTGTGGGCCCGCTGCCAACTTGTAAAATGTTTCTTTCTTTAAAATTTTCAGGATTATTCACGCTTCTTGGTCGTTGTCCTTTAGGTTCGTTTTTCATAAGTGCTTTAAGGAGGAGGAGGAGATTAGTGTTTAACGTCCCGTCGACAAAAGTGCTTTAAGATACAGACAGTTAAACATACCTAGATAGAAGACTACACCTTCGAAACCTGCCGAGCACCGTCAAACACAAAAAAAAGAATGATCGATTTAGAGAGTGTTATTTGTGATTGAATTTAGGAAAGTACAAAGGGGGTTCAAAAAGTTTAGCACAGTCGTCTCTAATTTTCTTTTATTTTTTGAAGGAGGAGAATGACATTTTTGTGAACAGACTGGGAAAATTTCGCTATAAATGGAGCCTACTCAATGTAGTTCTCCATCAGCTGTGACGCATCTGGCCCAGCGTTCTTTCCATTATGTAAATGCACTTCGGTAAAATTCTGGGGATTGACTTTTACACCATCGCTTGACACAGGAAATAAGGTCTTTCTCACTATCAAATGTTTTACCGCGAAGGTTGGCCTTCAGACGACCAAAGAGGTAAGAATCAGACGGAACCAAGTTCGGACTGTATGGAGGATGAGAAAGAATTTTCCAACCCATTTTCCTGATGTTCTCCTGCGTCATAAGGGCTGTATGGGGCTTGGGATTGTCATGGTGTAGTCTGATGAGCTGACCCTGAAGCTGTGGTCTCTGGGTCTTGATGGAACGTCGCAGCTTGTCTAGTGACAAACAGTAACGGTCCCGGTTAATTGTGGAGCCAGGTTCCAAAAAGTCAATGAAAATGACACCACACTGATCCCAAAAGAAGGAGGCCTGCTGTCGTGAAATTCTTTGTTTCTTCTTCGGAGAGGAACCCGGATGACGCCATTCCATGGATTGGGTTCTGCTCTCAGATTCGGACAAGAATAACCATATTTCATCCTGGGCAGTGACGCCGTCAAAACACTGTTTTTCCACTCATCAGTAATGGTCTTCATGAGACCCCCGCACACATTCTTCCTCATCATTTTCATTTCTCTTGCTAATAATCTAGGCATCCAACGTGCACAGACTTTTCTGTACCCTAATGACTGTACCAGTGGTACCACACTACCCAATGGCAAACGAGTCATTTCAGCAAGCTGTCGTGTCGTCACACATCTGTCATTTTGGATGATTTGATCAATAGTCTCCTTATTCACATCACTCACTGCCGTCGATGGTCTACCGCATCGTGGATTGTCCACCACTGGATACTGCTGCGATCCGCCGTGTCCTCCCCATAAACAGGGAGCAACTTCCTGTGAATCGATGCGGCAGAGTCATTGCCGGTCTTGAAGAGGAACTCCATCACCAACCGTAGTCGCAACCTGACGTCTACTTTACGGTCCATTATGGCTCATCTGTAAATAGAAGAAAATACTTTTATACACCAACTTATAGCTAAATGTTCCAAGTATATTCACAACAAAATTCATTCTCCTCCTGCAAAAAATAAAAAAATTAGAGACGACTGTGCAAAACTTTTTGAACGCCCTTTGTAGTAAAGATCGTTTGACATTTTGTTTGACTATGAATTCACATTTTGTTTAATTGTGAATTAACATTTTAACTTCAATATTTCCAATTGTGATACACCCTTTCACAAATTACATTGCAATATGCAACTTGCGTTTAAAGAATAAAGTCTGAAGTTCATATGTGGTAAGGATAATCACTGTGAGATAAAATGTTTATGAACGGTAATGTATACACATTAGTCACTAATAAAGTCTTTCATACTGAATTTGACAATAAGTCAGCTGACTTAGGTATCCTAAACGGATATGAACCAAACCTATTTGGTGAAATGTACGTCAACGGCTCTATAAAAGGAGAAAAATCTAACACGTGGGAAATAGATATTCAGCCCCAAAAATGTGTAACAAAACGTGCACCCTGCCCCACATAAGAAGAAATGGTTTTGGAACTCTGGCGATAAGATGGTTATTAGATTTTGGCTCATGACAGATATCCAGCATGTTATAAGGCGAGTCACGAAGGGTACAGTATTATAAAAAAACCATCGTCAAACGTGTGTGAGTTGAATAATATTGTCTTTTCCGAGATGTTATTGGACTGAGTATGTAGAAGATAGCACTTTTGAGCCCAAATCACTAGAGAAAACGGGTCATGTTTGAAGCGGCTAAAAACAGAAAGAAGGTCTGGAAGTCCAGTCCAAGTTTCCTACCTTCCTAAAAGACTTTTTGTACGAGGTGTTTCTCCAAATCTTCTCCGGTGTTAGGAAAGATATTTGAAAGTTTCGTTTTTGAGATGTGTAGATTGAGTCGATCCAAACAAATACAGCCTATCGCATGTATTCCGACGCAAAACGTCGGCGTTGAATACCAATACAGATAACTGCAACCTGTCACAAAATTTTTATTTATTTCCAATAAGTAGTCTTCGAACATTTTCAGACTCACAAACAAATTCTGTTAGAGTTCGATAACTAGGAATGAAAGTGGCACTAAACGTATCGTCTGAGTTTCAGACAAACTGGACTGGCCGTTGCTGTATGGTCCTTTGTGTGGTCCGTTGAAAATCTTCTGTTCCCAAATAGACTTATACCGACACTTTTAGTCCCTTATAGAAAACCAACGGATATCTATGTGAAGATTTACGAGTGGAAAATTGACCTCGCGTCTTTTCTGCAGCATACTGCTTATCCGTCAAAACTTTCCTACTGTTTTCATAGAAATTTGTACCAGTCCAAGGTCATTTTGTACGAATGAAAGAGTTAACACATTGTTCTGTTACACGTCTTCCAAACCATGTCCATTACGAGGATTTGTAGCCCTCTTTGCAGCTTGTGCGGAACCTGCAACAGTGTGCCGGTGAGGTGTTCGCAGCAGCCAACTGCGCGCCTGCAACCTGAGCAAGGCGGCAGGTTACTCGAGATGTCTTCATCCGCTTCCTGCTACGCCGCATTCAAACGAGACCAACCCCCCTTTCCGCCCATCCATTCACAGCCCGTTTCGCTTCCTCCTCCTCCCACAATTTTATATATCAATGAACTGATGTCATATTCTTGGAGGGGAATTTCGTTTGTGGTCCCAGGAGCCGTGGAGGGAGGACGGAGACTTGCTTCCGCTGCTGGGAAGTCCCAGGCGCAGCGCGCTTGTGTGTACGTGTTATTACAGCCAGGCCAACAACCATCTCCTTGCAACGCTTAGGTGCTGCGTCAAGTGAAGATGAGCACAGTTGCGTTCCTTTTATACTGTATTCTAAAACTGCGCATTTTCGTTGTTTAATGTTAACGTCATTTAAGGCAGGCATCGCTACCGTAAGCTCACTCAGATTGGTGTTGAACTACAAACTGCGTCAGTCTCTTTCTCACTACTTTTATGGAAGATTTACATAGGTCGTTAACATTGTTCAGAAGATCCATTGCTTTTCACAGCAATATGCTATAAATTGTGTGTTTCGATGCTGTAAATGAAGCTGTAACTTATTTTCTTCACTGGATTCGTTATCAGCTTACACGGTTGTCGGCAACCGATAACATTTATTTATATTAACTTCCACAAACATGATTGATTACTATTAAACTGCGAATTAAAGTCAAATGACACAGCTGACTAAATGCTCAACAAAATGTGCCTAATTAGCTGTTGTTTGTTGAATGACAGAGAAAAGTACAGGTTAAAGAATAGTACAATTGTTCAATTCAAAGATACACCGACTTATCAGCCTTCGACTAAATGAAGAGGCAATAGCAAACAATTGGCTATTCTATAAGACATTGTTACTGAAGGAAGGAAGAAAGATTGCTGTTTAACCTCCCGTACAAATCGGGTTCATTAGAGACGGAGCACAAGCTCGGATCAAGGAAGCAACCATCCCGGCATTTGCCTTAAACGATTTAGAGAAATCACGGCAAATATACATCACGACGCCTGGATATGGATTTGAACCGTCGTCCTCCCGAATGCGAGAACAGTGTGCTAACAAGTGCCCTATCTCACCTGTTACGGGCTAGTAATAAATCTTTTACAGCTCAAATGGTCACAAAGGAAATTAAAAACAAGGAATGAAGCTATCACTGATGTAATTACTTTATAAAGAAAGAGTGTGAGGTACGAGTAAATTAAGTTCAACTTTCTTCATTATTTAGAGGTGGTGTCAGAGGAAATCACGCAGCTATTCAAAAAACCAATGTAAGTATCAATGTTCAACAGATACTACCCCATGAAAGATAACTGAGCACAAATGAGGCAACAGTGACGTTATCCACAAGTGCATACGCATTTTTTCAGTTAAACGTACAATGAGTGATGATGAAATATACACATGTCAGATATTTTGAAAGTCTTGACATCTTTTGAAGCACAATATGAGCACTATATCATTTCTGTATTTTATTTTACTCCTTATTACACAGTTGCCATATACTTGATATGATGCATATCCAGCTCTGCACACACGCTATATTTCTGTTGTTTGCGGTAATTCACTTGATAATGGCCACACATTTGTAATTATTATAGTGGATTTTATATAAAAAATGATTTTACAGTCAAAGGCCACCATGATACCGTTGCAAAACTCTTTCATTTACAAAGTCCTCAAAATTTTATCTTGGCTATGTCGTATTAAGTTGTGATTCTAAGGTTCACCGCCAGTGTTTCATATTCTTTTTCACCGAACGTAACGTTAAGTTGCAACTCAGGTTTTTTATTGTGTTGGCATGTGGCTTTATCAGTATGAAGAAACATGTACTTCTTGCTGGTTAAGCTCCTCCTCACATCTGTGACAGTGCTCGTCATCTTCATAACTGACAGATTCAGTGACAGATGGATTCAAAGTGATTGACCGGTTTCCTGGCCCACATGTACTCCGGACCTTGTCCACTAGACCTTTATTTGTGAGGCATTTCGAAGTTACGCCTGACTCCAGTTTAAGACTCAGACAGTACTGGTACCTGTGTTTTGGGAGGCTGCAAAACAGGACGTAATACGTAAAAGATAGATCAGGGTATGCGACGGTGGACTAACACATTCACGAACTGAAGTGCTCGGAGGAAGAAAGTTGGTGAATTAGCAGTAAATTTAAACTAGTAGTAAATTTAGTAAAAAACCAGCCTGATCACTCTATCTATTTTGGTTTCAACTGCACTACCTGCTAGCAACAAATAGTTCTATTTGAAACTCGAGATTGTTTTGATTTACCATATTCATGTTCTAGTCTTTGGATGAAAACAGTGCCATCCCATAGTATCAGTACGTCATTGATGTCAAAATGCTGCATCCGGGGACAGAGATGGCCGCTTGGCGAGGATGTTAACAACAGTTGTTACCCATTTATTGGTAACAGTGATGGAGATCCTGAATATGCACCAGGGGATACGTCCAGTGTTGAAGACACCGCAAGTGTCGCTTAGCATTATGTAGCCACAGGTTTAACTCAAGACGGTTTTGACAAAGAATTTGTTTGAGAACACTTCAATGTTAGAAATATACAAATGCAATGTAATATATGTCAAGAAACGCCTGCAGGATTGTTAGTTATTGTTTCCTTTTACGTTGCAACGAAAGAAAATGAAACTAAGAACAACAAGAAAAAACTGTTATAATTTTCAAGATATCAACTCGAAACATGATATGTGCGTTAAATGGTGACACATAATCCACGTCTTGATGAACGTCAAATATCGAGTGAATGTAGACTATATAAATGTTTCATTCCGAAAAAGAGGTAGACAGACAATGCCTAGTATCTTACAGCTAGCAAGAAAATATGATCCACCACATCCAAGACAAAATAAGTGATATGATACAGTTACCACCTAAACACCAATATTATTTGAAAACCTTCAAGTGAGTAATGAAGAAAATGAATAGTTCCTTCATTGAGTGTTTTATGAATTCTCCAGTATTACGGTTTCTAATACAGTTTGGAAAGACATTGTGCATGAATTCAGTCACTACAAAAAAAGACATTTCTGTTTTATGAATATATTAAAGGTATTTTTGTAATTTTTTTTTAGTTTAGTTTCTTAGTTTAGTGTCTCTAGTACATTACATTGCAATGCAGAATAGAAAAAGTCACATAGTTGTCCTCAAAATTTTTCCAAATAATTTTGATGAAGATAGCGCTAATCCACGATATAAGGGTCATTGTTATAACTAGACCGCGGATTTTAGGTAATAACCTATTTTGTTCCTGAGTACCTATTTGCGTAAAAATTTGTACTTATGCGTTTCATGACTATTTACACTTAATAGCGTTAACTCTATAGGACCTAAAAAAGCCTATTTCGACGTTAGTGCCTATTTTTGCCTATTTCGGCTTTAATATCCCAAAAAGTGGCTATTTCATCATATAAGACAGTGGTTCCACGTTTTTCCACACTATACGACAGATAGAAAAAAAATATTTTCTGCCCAGCGTGCAGCAAGGTGGCTAGTTGATATGCGCTCATGCTTCGTATTTGCCTAACACTTCGGTCTTTTTTTTATTTTTTTATATCGCTATCCCTGTTAATACCAAATACTCTTTATAGGTATTTTATTATTCATATGTAAAAAATAGATCATGGATCTTTAGGTTAAAACCCACTTTTTTCCTAAGCTCCAATTTGCATACAAGTTGGTACTTACGCGTTTCATGACTAACTAAACTGAATACCGTTAGTTCTATAGGACCTAAAATTGCGTATTTCGATGTTGACGCCTAATTTTGCCTATTTTGGCATCAAAAGTCTAAAAAGTACCTATTTCGTTAATCTGACATAGAGTTCTTGTGTTTTCAAAGATTAGAAAAAGGAAGTAAACTTGGGCTTTACGTCTCGTCGAAGGTCGTTAGAGACTGTTTACAAATCCTTTGCTTGCCTTACTACCAACAGCACTCGGCACGGTTGAATTGTCATCCATCCAAGTACGCGCCGAGCGCGATAGTGCTTAACTTCGGTGAGCGAATGGGAACCGGTCAAAGATTTGAGTTACACATTAGAATCGAACGTGGGAGTACTAAATGTTATATTTGAAAATATTTCGTTCGTAGGATTCTGGCTAGCTGTGTGTTTTCGCAAAGAAACGGTTTCATAAGCCTTAAGCACGAATTAAAAAATCACAGTGTTAATCGTAGACGCCCTCTATAGCTAAATCACTGCCCTTCGCGAATTTCCCGCTGCTGTCTACAGGCAGTCCTATCAAACTACTCTGTTTCGTGAAAGGTATTATACGTGAATTTTCCTGTTCGAAAAATAATGTGCTAGCAGTGAGATGTTTTCATCTGAAGCACCGGTCGATTCCATTCGCTTGTTCAGAACAGGCGGCCATTAATAAGATGTTCATACTGTCAACACTGTGTATTTTAATTTATTTTTATTTTCTCTACATCTTTTTATTAGAGCCTACTTTAGGTTTTATATAGCCTAAATGAACTACTGAAGGAGCCTATTTTAGCTGCCTAAAATACACTTTTTTACGACCTAAAAATCCGTGGTCTAATTATAACTGTATACAATTTACCGTGAGTTATTAACAATTTTTTATCCGTTTAACAAATTGCATAGCTAAACAAATAGTGTAACAATTAGTGGGAAAAAGTTACAAATAAGGCAGTTGTGCTCTATTATTTTCGTATTTAACCATACGTATAACAAGCAACAACTCAAAACTATGCTCTCGTGGATTAATACATTCTTCCACTCAGCCCTCTATCATAGGGTTTATAATTTAAGCATCATTATGCCGCAAGAATGGTTTAAATAAGTTTCTTTAACTCAAACAAATACAGGTTTTTGATTTATTACAAACCTGACGGCTTTCCTTTCTTTTGTGTGGATGCTCCACTTTGTAATCGTTAATGGTGTGATACACCAAGATACAGGCTGTTTTTCTTTCATAATTTGGTAAACTTAAGAGAGATCTTTTCATTTTGACGTTCACAGAAAAATTCATGAAATAATCCTTAAGTTAATGAAGCATGAAATGTGGGAAAAACTTCTTAGGTGGATGTTTCTGTGCGACGAATTCGTCCTCTATTTGTGTTATGCTTTAAAATGTTAACAGATTTTTGCACATTCGTCATGTAACTGCTGTTTCATTTCCTGTAACCTGCTACATCACACACTATTTTATATCTTGTGACTGCATTTGCAAAACGAGGCCTAGTTTCATATGGATAAAAAAAAGCAATAGTTTCAAAGATGTGAGGGTAGTAAAGATGTAAAGTCATAGATACTGTATAGAGTGTATAGACACAGTAAAATATGTCTTCGGTGAAGCAATGAAATTAATTTAAAACTCGAAAATAGAAAAAAAATTATGTACACTAAATTATAATATACACTCCTGGAAATTGAAATAAGAACACCGTGAACTCATTGTCCCAGGAAGGGGAAACTTTATTGACACATTCCTGGGGTCAGATACATCACATGATCACACTGACAGAACCACAGGCACATAGAACAGGCAACAGAGCATGCACAATGTCGGCACTAGTACAGTGTATATCCACCTTTCGCAGCAATGCAGGCTGCTATTCTCCCATGGAGACGATCGTAGAGATGCTGGATGTAGTCCTGTGGAACGGCTTGCCATGCCATTTCTACCTGGCGCCTCAGTTGGACCAGCGTTCGTGCTGGACGTGCAGACCGCGTGAGACGACGCTTCATCCAGTCCCAAACATGCTCAATGGGGGACAGATCCGGAGATCTTGCTGGCCAGGGTAGTTGACTTACACCTTCTAGAGCACGTTGGGTGGCACGGGATACATGCGGACTTGCATTGTCCTGTTGGAACAGCAAGTTCCCTTGCCGGTCTAGGAATGGTAGAACGATGGGTTCGATGACGGTTTGGATGTACCGTGCACTATTCAGTGTCCCCTCGACGATCACCAGTGGCGTACGGCCAGTGTAGGAGATCGCTCCCCACACCATGATGCCGGGTGTTGGCCCTGTGTGCCTCGGTCGTATGCAGTCCTGATTGTGGCGCTCACCTGCACGCCGCCAAACACGCATACGACCATCATTGGCACCAAGGCAGAAGCGACTCTCATCGCTGAAGACGACACGTCTCCATTCGTCCCTCCATTCACGCCTGTCGCGACACCACTGGAGGCGGGCTGCACGATGTTGGGGTGTGAGCGGAAGACGGCCTAACGGTGTGCGGGACCGTAGCCCAGCTTCATGGAGACGGTTGCGAATGGTCCTCGCCGATACCCCAGGAGCAACAGTGTCCCTAATTTGCTGGGAAGTGGCGGTGCGGTCCCCTACGGCACTGCGTAGGATCCTACGGTCTTGGCGTGCATCCGTGCGTCGCTGCGGTCCGGTCCCAGGTCGACGGGCACGTGCACCTTCCGCCGACCACTGGCGACAACATCGATGTACTGTGGAGACCTCACGCCCCACGTGTTGAGCAATTCAGCGGTACGTCCACCCGGCCTCCCGCATGCCCACTATACGTCCTCGCTCAAAGTCCGTCAACTGCACATACGGTTCACGTCCACGCTGTCGCGGCATGCTACCAGTGTTAAAGACTGCGATGGAGCTCCGTATGCCACGGCAAACTGGCTGACACTGACGGCGGCGGTGCACAAATGCTGCGCAGCTAGCGCCATTCGACGGCCAACACCGCGGTTCCTGGTGTGTCCGCTGTGCCGTGCGTGTGATCATTGCTTGTACAGCCCTCTCGCAGTGTCCGGAGCAAGTATGGTGGGTCTGACACACCGGTGTCAATGTGTTCTTTTTTCCATTTACAGGAGTGTACATTCAACTGAATGGCTAAGATTACACATACTTCGTTACATATAAACAATGAAAGATTTGTAAGTGTAACCTATCTGCCCAGATCTGACGTTTGTTACATTGGAGACAGATTAGGTATTTATACGTTCCATAGTTCCTGTATTGTAAAATACAAGACCAATATAAAACATGTTTTCTCTTTCGTGTGCTGTCACAGTGATAAAACTGAGCTTAAAAATTGGATCTAAAGGTGCTTCCTGAATGGTCCAGCCACATTAGTGTGACCATGGCCTATGTTCGACATCAACGTGCAATAATCACTGACAGACGGTAAGTGGCAGCTTCAGCAGTGGAGGGTACGTGAAGCGTGTGACGGGACACGGTAAACAGTAGAGTCCTTGTCGGACTTCAATGCGAGATGCCTTTAATAGGTTCCACAACGAAACATTGTTCTCGAAATTTGGTAGAAAATCCGAAGAAATTCTGGTCGTATGTAAAGTACACAAGCGGCAAGACGCAGTCAATACATTCGCTGGGCAGTGCCGATGGAACTGTTACCGACGACTGTGCCGCTAAAGCGGAGTTACTGAACACAGTTTTCCGAAATTCCTTCACCAGGGAAGACGAATGGAATATTCCAGAATTTGAAACACGAACAGCTGCTAGTATGAGTTTCTTAGAAGTAGATACCTTAGGGGTTGCGGAGCAACTCAAATCGCTTGGTACGGGCAAGTCTTCAGGTCCAGATTGTATACCGATTAGGCTCCTTTCTGATTACGCTGATACAATAGCTCCCTACTTAGCAATCATATACAACCGCTCGCTCACCGATAGATCTGTACCTACAGATTGGAAAATTGCGCAGGTCGCACCAGTGTTTAAGAAGGGTAGTAGGAGTAATCCATCGAACTACGGACCAATATCATTGACGTCGGTTTGCAGTAGGGTTTTGGAGCATATACTGTATTCAAACATTATGAATCACCTCGAAGGGAACGATCTATTGATACGAAATCAGCATGGTTGCAGAAAACATCGTTCTTGTGCAACGCAGCTAGCTCTTTATTCGCACGAAGTAATGGCCACTATCGACAGGGGATCTCAAGTTGATTCCGTATTTCTAGATTTCCGGAAATCTTTTGACACCGTTCCTCACAAGCGACTTCTAATCAAGCTGCAGGCCTATGGGGTATCGTCTCAGTTGTGCGACTGGATTCGTGATTTCCTGTCAGGAAGGTCGCAGTTCGTAGTAATAGACGGAAAATCATCGAGTAAAACTGAAGTGAAATCAGGTGTTCCCCAGGGAAGCGTCCTGGGACCTCTGCTGTTCCTGATCTATATAAATGACCTGGGTGACAATCTGAGCAGTTCTCTTAGGTTGTTCGCAGATGATGCTGTAATTTACCGTCTAGTAAGGTCATCCGAAGACCAGTATCAGTTGCAAAGCGATTTAGAAAAGATTGCTGTATGGTGTGGCAGGTGGCAGTTGACGCTAAATAACGAAAAGTGTGAGGTGATCCACACAAGTTCCAAAAGAAATCTGTTGGAATTCGATTACTCGATAAATAATACAATTCTCAAGGCTGTCAATTCAACTAAGTACCTGGGTGTTAAAATTACAAACAACTTCAGTTGGAAAGACCACACAGATAATATTGTGGGGAAGGCGAGCCAAAGGTTGCGTTTCATTGGCAGGACACTTAGAGGATGCAACAATTCCACTAAAGAGACAGCTTACACTACACTCGTTCGTGCTCTGTTAGAATATTGCTGCGCGGTGTGGGATCCTTACCAGGTGGGATTGGCGGAGGACATCGAAAGCGTGCAAAAAAGGGCAGCTCGTTTTGTATTATCACGTAATAGGGGAGAGAGTGTGGCAGATATGATACGCGAGTTGGGATGGAAGTCATTAAAGCAAAGACGTTTTTCGTCGCGGCGAGATCTATTTACGAAATTTCAGTCGCCAACTTTCTCTTCCGAATGCGAAAATATTTTGTTCAGCCCATCCTACATAGGTAGGAATGATCATCAAAATAAAATAAGAGAAATCAGAGCTCGAACAGAAAGGTTTAGGTGTTCGTTTTTCCCTCGCGCTGTTCGGGAGTGGAATGGTAGAGAGATAGTATGATTGTGGTTCGATGAATCCTCTGCCAATCACTTAAATGTGAATTGCAGAGTAATCATGTAGATGTAGATGTAGATATGGAAACGAAGCGATTTCAAAAGGGCATGATCATTGGCTTTGGGCACAAGGGTGGAATCATTTCCAAAACGGCTAAGTTTATGAATTGTTCGCTTTCCGCTGTGGTTAATATATACGGTGAATGACAAAATGACGCTATCCGAAACCGGCCCCGGGACAACTGTGGTGCCACGGACCATAGATGGCAAGGCTGAAAGAAGGCTACGGAGATGTTTATGGGCGAACAGACGTCCAAATGTTGAGCAGCTGACCGCCCAGATGAACGAAGGGGCTACCAACAGTGTCTGCTTAAGGACCGTTCAGCGAAAGTTGCTGAGTATGAGCCTTCGCAGCAGGCGTCTGGTTTGTGCACCCATGCTGACCGAGCTTCATCGCGGACGAAGGCTGCAATTTGCGCGCCTATACGGCAACTGGACGTCGGCTGCGTGGTGACAAGTAGCCTTTTCATATGAATCTCATTTTCTGTTCCATCGAGCAGAGAGCCGTTGGCATGTAGGGAGTGAAATGTCTGAAAGCTGCGGTATCGGCTGCCATTCGCTCGGTCGCTCTTCAAAATACGCGCGCAGCCAGTCACGCAGCATGAGTGAGCTACCGCGAACGATTACACCGCTGCCTATGACGTGCGAAGCAGCCGCCTTGCCGCAGTGGATGCACCGGTTCCCGTTAGATCACCGAAGTTAAGCGCTGTCGGGCGTGGCCGGCACTTGGATGGGTGACCATCTGGGCCGACATGCGCTGTTGCCGTTTTTCGGGATGCACTCAGCCTCGTTATGCCAGTTGAGAAGCTACTCGACCGAATAGTAGCGGCTCCGGTCAAGGAACCATCATAACGATCGGGACAGCGGTGTGCTGACCACACGCCCCTCCTATCTGCATCCTCAGCTGAGGATGACACGGCGGTCGGATGGTCCCGATGGGCCACTTGTGGCCTGAAGACGGAGTGCTATGATATGCAAGCATCCTATTCCCCTACCTTCAGCGGCGGATCTACTTAAGTTGAAACATCGATTCACAGAGCCCTTTTTGTGTGTTTGCCATTTACAGACTTTTATAGCAGTCAGGGCTAGTCATCTACGGAATAGTCATTGCATTAAACACAGACTGAATTACCGAGCGAGGTGGCGCTGTGGCTAGCACACTGGACTCACATTCGGGAGGACGACGGTTCAATCCCGCGTCCGGCCATACTGATTTAGGTTTTCCGTGATTTCCCTAAATCACACCAAGCAAATGCCGGGATGGTTCCTTTGAAAGGGCACGGCCGACTTCCTTCACCATCCTTCCCTAACCCGATGAGACCGATGACCTCGCTGTTTGGTCTCTTCCCCCAAAACCAACCAACCAACCAACACTGACTGAATTGCAAACCTTTGTAGCGGTCTATATTTCAAAATTCAGATCTACTGTTATCAACGGACGCTGCAACTACGTGAAACAAAGTTATGCATTACTTTTACTATTGGATATTGGATGTAGTATAAATTAATATTCGAATTTTCTTTGCATGAACCGCATCTGATCCTCGCACCTGTATCCACTAAAGAACCGTAAAGAATGCAAAGGGAATTACAACAAAAGCAAAAAAGGTCTGAGGAATGTTTTCGTGGCATTCCCTGGGTGATATCTTCATTGTGGAAGTTATCAGCTATGCCTCTATTCTTGGGGACCATGTCCTGCCCTACATGCAGTTTGTTTCACCTCGGCATAATCTACCTGCAACGTGTCACACAGCTAGCAGTGTACATGCGTGGTTCAAAGAGTATCAGGTTGAGTTTACTATATTCCCATGCCCATTAAACTCTTCTGGTTTAAATCCAGCCGAGAATCTGTCGGACCATCTCGATCGGGCTGTTCGCGCCACGGATGCTCAGCCGTGAAACCTGGTACCGGTGGCGACGGCACTGGAGTCAGCATCACCGCCCGTACCTTACGCAGCTGTCTCTGGACCACGGAGTCCCGGATTCGATTCCCGGCCGGGTCGGGGATATTCTCTGCCCGGCGACTGGGATGGCTGTGTTGTCCTCATCATCTCGTTGCCACTCGGGAAGTGACGAGATTGGAAATGGAAAGCCTTGGAACTTGTACGGGCGCTGATGACCACGATGTTGAGCGCCCTACAAACCAACATCATCATCACTATCGGTACCTTCCAGAAATTCATTGACACCATTCCTGTCTTGGAGCAGTCCATCCTGCAAAAGATGGTTATTCAGGCTTTTTGGCATGTGGTCTGCCGGCCACGGTGGCCGAGTGGTTCTAGGGGCTTTAGTCCGGAATCGCGCGTCTGCTACGGTCGCGGGTTCGAATCCTGCCTCGGGCATGGATGTGTGTGATGTCCTTAGGTTAGTTAGGTTTAAGAAGTTCTAAGTTCTAGGGGACTGATGACCTCAGATGTTAAGTCCCATGGTGCTCAGAGCCATTAGAACCATTGACAGGTAGTCATATTAATGTGACTGCACTGTGTGTAATATATACAGTATTATGATAATTTTTTACATTGACTAGTCAGCTACAAAGTAATAGATATGCTGTAACGTTAGTGAATTGAGCGGAACGCGGAACGTGGAACGTGGGCATTAGGTGACTGACATAGTACATACTAAAAAAAGTTTAGTAAAATATGGTTATTTTTTTACTGAAGAACTGATTTCCAACATCGAATATAATTACGCCGTCGTAACACATACAGTAACAATTTCATATTTCAAACCTGTTCAAAAAGAAGAATTTCAAAATTATCTTTTTCATCAATAACTAACTTCAGCTACACCTACGTCTACATTTACACACATATTCCACAAGTCGCCATATGGTGCGTGGCGGAGTGTACCTTTCAGCACTACTACTTATATCCTTTCCTTTTCCAATGCAAGAAGGAGTTGTACGGCATAAACGAAACTTGGCGGGCCTTTTTCTACATCTGAAAGATTTAAATTTCTCTCGAGTTGCATAAGAATGGTGTTAGTAGCGCCACTATGAGCATGCAAATCATGTTTGCTTTAATCACACGCTCTAAGGGTCATGAGCGCTGGTTACCTTTGAGACTGGACATGCTGAGTTGATATTGGTCCAGAATGCCTTTAAGCAGGTGAATACGCTATCATGAACATCTTACTGTGTTTGAACGATGTCATGTATTAGGGCTCCAAGAAGCTGGCCATGTGGTCTAGGGCGCCACGACACGGATTGCGCGGCCCCTCTCGCTGTAGTTTCGAGTCCTCCCTCGGACAGAGCTGTACGTGTTGTTCTTAGTACACGTTAGTTTAAGTAGTGTGGAAGTCTAGTTCTTAGTACACATTAGTTTAAGTAGTGTGTAAGTCTAGGGACCGATGACCTCAGCAGTTGGGTCCCTTAGGAATTCCAACACATTCAAACATTTTTTCCAAGAAGCTGGATGTTCCTTCTAAGATACTGCAGAAAGATCTGGCACGAATGTCGCCACTGAACATGACTGTTAGCAGCGGTGGTCACTAGAATGTACGGTCGCAAGAATGCAAGTGGCACTACCGAGAGCGGCGGCCATCGTGTTTGGCGTGGGCCTCTGGCGCTTCGTACTGTATCTGCAGCAGCAATCTGAACAACAGTTGGCACCTCAGTGACGCAAATAACTGTTACAAATCGGTTATTTGAAGGACAGCTTCGAGCCATACGTTCTGTAGCGTGCATTCGATTCACCCCAAACCACGGCCATTTGCGACGTCAATTGCGTGAAGCGAGAGCTCAGTAGAGGGCGGGGTAAAAGTCTGATGCGTTTTCTGATGAAAAATGTTTCTGCCTCAGTGCCACTGATGGCCGTGTGTTGGTTATAGGGAGGCGTGTTGAGGGTCTGCAGCCATTCTGTCTGCATCCTAGACACACTTCACCTACGCCTGGAGTTATGATCTGGGGCGCGATTTCGTATGACAGCAGCATAACTTTCGTGGCTATATTATGAACCCTGACTGCAAATTTGTACGTCAATCTGTTGATTCGACCTGCTGAGCTGCCATTCCATGGGGTGTTTTCCAACAGGATAGCGCTTGCCCACATACCGCTATAATGAAACAACATACTCTACATATTGACGATATCTTGCTTTGGCCTGCTCGATCATATGGGACATCATCGGGCGACAACTTCAGCGCCATCCAAAACCAGCATTAAACGTCCTTGTATTGACCAAGTGCAACAGGCATGGAATTCCATCCCACAAACTAAAATCCGGCACCTGTACAACACAATGCACGCACGTTTGCATGCTTGCATTCAACGTTCTGGCGGTTACACCGGTTATTAATGTACCAGCATAATATTTGCAAAGGCTTAGCTTGGAGTTACAATGACCTGTGGGCTTGCAATGTTAAACACTTAATATGTTACCTAGATAGACGAATTCCTGAAATTTCATTACTCTAAATGAATTATTTTTTGCTATTCCGATTTTTTTTCGGTCAGTGTATAACGAGGGAAAAAAGACTGCCTGTATTCCTCCCAACGAGCCCTTATTTCTCTTATCTACATCTGCATCAACGTAACTACCCTGCTTTTCACACTTAAGTTCCTGCAGAGGGTTCATCGAACCACTCTCACACCTTATCTTTTCACTCTGTAACAGCTCCCGGGATAAGACTTAAATCTTTCCATGTGAGTTCTTATCTCTCTCATTTTATTACAATGGTCATTTCTCGCTGTGTAGATGAGTGTCAACAACACATATTGGTGGTATTTACGCGAAATGTATCTTGGCGGCAGTAGAATTGTTCTGAAACCAGATTCGAGCCCTGGTTCTTTAAATTTTCTCAATTGTGTTACTCGAAAAGAATATCACTTTCCCTCCAAGGATTCTCACTTTAGTTCTCGAAGCACCTCTGTAATACTTATTCTTGTTCGAAGGTACCTGTAGCAAGTCTAGAAGCCCGCCTCTAACTTTTTTCGATGCCATTCTTTAATCCAACCAGGATTTGGGGATCGCAAAAATTAGAGCAATACTCAAGAATGGGTTGCACCATTGCTCTATTTAAGAGTAGTACGCGCACTCCCACACGTTAGTATCCCCAAAAACAGGTCAGAAATGTATAAACTGAACTGTAATAACTGTCCAAACATTTTTATTTTGCTCAATAGCTAAAACTTTTGAAAACCTGTTTGAGCAACACCTTGATGCCCTATGCGTGATTAACTTAAAGAAATCAGCTAAAGCCACCCATCTTGGAGAAAATAATCATACTGTCTATAACGTAGAAAACAGCATGCAGATTATGCAACTTACCGAAAAGGGTACCACAATGAACCTTATAGAGCAGATGGAGGCCCATATACGTAATAGGACCTTCCCTGATCTAATTCTAAATGTCAAACAGATTCAGCCACCATCACTTCCTAATAACTTCCAAGAGGTCTTCTCGTGTTATAAACCAGCATAATACATCCATTGACTGAGATCGCCATACTGCAACTTGAATGGTGCTTCATTTTTTTCTTTCCATTTTGTGTGGTCTATAGCTACATTGTAATGAAATCATTTATGTGATATCCATAGTCAGATATATAAAAATGGTACAGCTTATTTCTTAGATTATAAAAGACCAATCAGTAAAATATGTCATACTACTATTCCTAAATTAGAACGCAAATCTGTATTCGATTTTCAAACTCAGTTTATCACTGTAACCAAGAAAACATATTTTCTTTTACTTTTGTACTATCTACTGTGACGTCATATAATGTTCATTGTTGATTCTGTTCAATGTACTAACATTACAGCATATCTCCTACTTTATAACTGGCTAATCAATGTAAGAAAATCATCATAATACTATGTATACTATACAGTGCAATTTTTGATCCGATTTGTGTATTCAGTTCAAAAAATGGTCCAAATGGCTCTGAGCACTATGGGACTTAACATCTGAGGTCATCAGTCCCCTAGAACTTAGAACTACTTAAACCTAACTAACCTAAGGACATCACACACATCCATGCCCGTAGCAGGATTCGAACCTGCGACCGTAGCGGTCGCGCGGTTCCAGACTGAAGCTCCTAGAACCGCTCGGCCACCAGCGGCCGGCTTTGTGCATTCGGTCTTATCACTATAACAACAAATGAAGGTTAAAGCATGTTTTAACGTACTCTTCTATTTCACAGAGTACTGGTCATTCAGTACCCATACCCAGTACTGGTATTGTTCGATGTACAAAACACTAATCTTTTCACCATAAAACACTTATTACACCTGATTAGATAGGTTTATAAAATTTTCATTGTTTACATATACTATTTGTTTGTCTAATTTTAGCCATTCACGTGAATGTCATATTAGAATTTACTGTCCATAATTTTTATCCTGTTTTCGACTTTTAAATTAATTTAATTTCTCTACCAAAGACATGTTTTACTACGCCCATACACCCTATAAAGCATTTTTAGCTTAACGTATTTACTACTCTTACATCTTTGCAACTGCTGTTTTTGTTACTCAAGTGACTCTATTCCATGTTTTCAAAGTACTGAGCGTGTATGCAGCCATAATTCATAAAACGGAGTGTGTTGTAGTAGCCTACAGGGAATAAAATGGCACGCGCATAGTGCATGTGTAAGTGTTTTAAGTTTATAAGTTTATAATGAGGAACACAAATACGGGACGAATTGCCGGCCGATGTGGCCGTGCGGTTCTAGACGCTTCAGTCTGGAACGGTCGCAGGTTCGAATGCTGCCTCGGGCATGGATGTGTGTGATGTCCTTATGTTAGTTAGGTTTAAGTAGTTCTAAGTTCCAGGGGACTGATGACCACAGATGTTAAGTGCTCAGTTCCATTTGAACCATTTGAACAGGACGAATTTGTCGCACAGAAACACCTATCAAACAAGTTTTTGCCACACTTATGTTTCATAACTTACAGAGTACTACCCCTTGTTTCTATGGCGGTCAAAAGGAAAAACAATTCTTGCCATTTTAGCAAATTAACAACAAAAAACCTTCTGTTTATCTCAATTCATCACACCATTAGTCTGCCTCAGCAGCTGAGTCGTCAGTGCGGCATACTGCCATATGGTGGACGCGGGTTTGATTCGCAGTACTGTCAGAGATTTTACCGTCGTGGGAGGACTAGTACGGGGTGCACTGAGTTTGAGGAGCTACTCGATTGATTGGTAGCAGTTCCAAGTCAAGAAACCTGGCAAGCGCCGTGTGTTGACCACATGCATCCAATAACGCCATTGTCAAATGATAGCACGGAGGTCTCTCGGTCTCGAGTGGCCTGTCTATGGCCAGAAAGTAGAATTTTATCTTTTTCTGACCATACCATTAACGAATACAAAGCAAGGCCCGAGCAGGAAAGAAAGGAAACCTGTAAGAGCCATCTGAAGATGGATTTCTGATAAAATTCGTAACTGGTAATGATTTGCATTAAATTGACTTTCTAAGGCAGACTTGGGGCTGGTTGCAGTTTAAATTATAAACCTTATAATTTCACTACAGCCATTTCTCTTAACGAATCAGCTTTTGACAAGATAGTATGTATCAGTGTTAGCCAAGAGCATTTTGAACATTTAGTGAAAAAAATTATGTCCCTAAGCTGGTCGTAGGTTGTGTTATAAAAACGAACAGCATAGAGACAGAAGTGATGACACTTTCTGCAGGACCTGACCATCATTTTGCAGGACAATGCTCAAGACGTTAAGTGCAAACTGTTACTGATTTGTTTGACTGGTGGGGCTGCTAAGTGCTATATCACCTACTGCACTCCCCTGACTTAAGCCCTCGTAAGTTCAACTCGATTTCTAAACTGAAGGAAACACTTCCGGCATTCGCTTCAGAACTGCTACAAATTCGTCGGGCAATAGACCGCGCCGCTCGAACTGTCAACACAACTGGCACTGCTAAGAGTATCTTACGACTTCCACATCGCTGGTAAATGGTTATACACAATGCTGGTGACTACTCTGAAGGTCAGTAAAACTTCGAAACAATCATCTATTTTGTACGAGATGTAAATAAATAGCTGCCACTGTTAAAGTACCAACCCTCGTATTTACCCCGTATTTACAGATAGGTGGATTACTTTCGAGGAGAGAATACTGCTGCTCTGCTGCAAGACAAAACACTGATTCGAGAAAAATAACAGCGTAGGAGGAGTTTGAGGAAATTCTACAAATGTTAAAAAACCCGACACCCCTCACAGTGAGAGAGTGCGGCAAGTGGCTGTAAAGGATTAGGAATGAAGAAAAAGAAGCAATTTATCAATTATTTTTATAGACGCTATTAAGAGATATTTCAGCTGACGTGAAAACCTAGAAAACGGTAGTGATTTCACAAACTTAGTGCTTACAAATTTAGCACAAAGACGCGAATCTCAAATATTTTGTTGTCTTACGCGGAAGCGAGCAACCTATAAACATCGGGATCAACTGACCATTTATGAATTCAGCATATTAGCAACAGCACAAACTATATCTTCATGAAACCTCTACACTATGTGATTAAAAGTATCTGGACACCCTCAAAAACATACTTTTTCATATTAGGTACATTGTGCTGCCACCTACTGCCAGGTACTCCATATCAGCGACCTCAGTAGTCATTAGACATCGTGTGAGAGCAGAATGGGGAGTTCCGCGGAATTCACGGACTTCGAATGTGGTCAGGTGATTGGGTGTCACTTGTGTCATACATCTGTACGCCAAATTAAAAAATTAAAAACGGCACAAAGCGATTTCGTAGCTGTCTTATCGGGCATATAGCGGCCAGTGACGGTCCAAATGTGCGATTTTTGTATTCTGTAGCTACTGTACTACGGCTTCCTCGGCCGTTGTCACAGACAAAACATTCTTCTGGGTATGTGGCCGCATTGTCAGTTGGGCGATTCAGGAACAGATTGCACGGCACCCTTAGCTTGTCATATTGGTGCTCACGAGAAGAGAAGAACTGTTTTGACTTGATATGATGTTATTCCGAAGTTTTCGTGAAAGTTCTATGGTGCTGAGCCGAACTGCGCATACAGATTTTTTTAATAGTAAGCCTTTTTCTCAATACTCTTTTGAACATTGAAAATCGCTTCGTAAAACCATCTGTGTAATGGAGGTACGAAAGCATTTCGGTGCAGTTCAGTAGAACGAGAGCGGTTTGTATACGCTTTGCAGTCTACCAACATACCACGAGACTCATTTGCTACCATGTCATGATTGAAGATTCTAGAGCAATCCAATCAGAACCTTTGCGTATTTGTGGAGGCTATATTAAAACGACACCTATATATGTCATGCAAACGGAACTGGCATTTCCCCCACTCGTTTCGAGACGACAGCCCTTATGTTGTCGATACATACTGAGGATCAGATGCTCAATCAATCACATATCACATTAATAATTATCTCGATTACTACACCTTATGCAGGTGGAGTCATACCGTACCAATAGCATACAGCAGGGACATGTGGTGCCGAGAAAGGGATATCTCTTCAAAAATTCTCTATGCTGCATGTGACGGTCATATACCTAAAACACCCGTAACCTCGAGTGAACCGATAGTAAGTGGCCTACATGGTAAACCGTGTACAAGGATGGTTACAAAATGTACGGCTCTGTGGGAGACGCATTCTTTTATGATCATACTGGGCGTTAACAATTTTTCGTGTTGCCTACTGAAGCGACGATATTTACCGCGGAGCTATATGTCATTAATCAAGTTATACTTTACATAGTAGACTTTCCAGTCGACAGGGTCCTAGTACGTACTTGGTTCAAATGGCTCTGAGCACTATAGTATTTAACTTCTTAGGTCATCAGTCCCCTAGAACTTAGAACTACTTAAACTTAACTAACCTAAAGACATCACACACATCCATGCCCGAGGCAGGATTCGAACCTGCGAGCGTAGCAGACCCGCGGTTCCGGACTGAAGCGCCTAGAACCGCACGGCCACCCCCCTAGTACGTACTGACCCGATGAGTGCCTTACAGTCTCTTACGAGGGGAACCGAAGAAAATGTTTTTAATCCTATGGCATACGATTTACTGTGAAGTCTCAATCGAGCAAGGCTGCTGCGTCAACTAATTCATCTTCAGTGGATACCGTGACATGTTGGAATCAGGGGCAGTGAACGTCCAGATCAACTGGAGAAAATGGTGCAGCGTCTACTTCCCATTGACATACCTTTTCCATACAGTGAGTTTCGTGGTAGACTCGCCAGACAAGCAAAAACGCAGTTGACGTAGACCGTAACATCAAATACACATGATATTGGGCCTTCAGGAACAGATTTCACGACACACTTCAATTGTCAGCTTGGTGCTCACGAGAAAAGAAATTGTTACTCTTAACAGGTGAAGGGCAGGTCATGTGCATACCAATAAAATGAGACATTTGTTAAAACTCATTCCTTCTTTAAACTTCGATTCCTGCCTCATTGACGAGAACATTATACATGTATTAGTAATATGTGAGAAATAGCATCATCCAAGAACAATTGCACTGTATAAAATTTAAAAATTAAGGACTATTTTTCTCTTACGGTAGCTCTTAGTTCCATGAAGAGCTCCTTTGCCAAATGTATTTCCCATTTCATTTTGAGGATATCTTTAACGTTCCGTAATATATGTTTATAACTGGATTTTATGGTAAAATTTTGTGGCTTTTGTTGTAATGCTGCAGTGGGACTAATACACTTTGTTGGTTCCTTATCTCGTTGAATTACATTTTATATTTTGTATGAAATCAGACTAATATCCTCTTTGTGTCATTACTCGCAATAACTGTATCGGGTGAAATGGGCTCTGCCTGAAACTAAATGAAGCAGAATTAAACAAGTGTCATTTGAAGCTGCGATTGAGCGGGCTTTGTCGCTTTACGAATTGGCAGCACGTGCAGTTGCCCGCCAAATTGGTTTACGCCACCGTGACTCCATTCGAACGTACACCCACTATGGGGCGACGTTGATAATTTAAGTAAGATTTGCCTCGTAATGATTGCCCGCACTCAACAGCACCAGCTGCTGACGACTTCTTACGTCTCGTAAGCACACCGAGGAGAGTGCAACAAAACCCAGCCCGAGGGAGGACTCGAACCTCCGGCGGGAGGGGCCGCGCAGTCCGTGACATGGCGCCTCAAACCGGACGGCCACTCCACGCGGCGTTCCATTCTGTACCAGCCAGAATTTCTCCAGTTTTTTCGTCGTGGTCTGCACTGGTGGCCATTAAAATTTCATACCCAGGAAGGATATAGCAGGTAACGACATTTTAGATATTGTGCTTATACAGTATGATAGGAAGAATACGTGGTTACGTTTAACGTGATTTGGGGGTATGCGGACTGTGAAACCTAATGTACAGGGCTGCCACCTCAGGCAGCAACAGTAACCCGAACCCGGTTATGCATTAAGTCGAACTGTCCACATCATTCCATCGTGCCTAAACTCTATGCCAGATGAGCAGTAAGTCGAGGCATGCCAATCTCTTGCCAACCCATGACCAAACGTTTCCATAGGTTGAGGGTATGGAGAATGTGCTGGCCAGAGGAACAGCCTAACACTCTCTGTAGCCAGGTAGGTCAGGACAGCACAGATAACATGTGGTACGTTATCTTCTTGAGAAGTAACGAGACGGAGAACTCGAAGATAGTGCCCAGATACACGCCTTAACACGTCATAAATGTTCAAATTACCGGATATGCGTACCAGAAGTGATGGCGTTGTGCAGCCAACGGCACCTCGTAACGTCACGCAAGGTGTTGGTACGAGTGAGAATGAAGAATGCAATCTGGCAATTTTCGTTATGCTCGGATCCTTCACACGCGGGAACTTTCATCGTTGTGCTGTACCTACAACCGGAACTCGCCTGATAAAACGACGCGGTACCACTCGTGTGTCCAGAGTTGGGCGCACCTATCTCCGTTGCCGCAACTTCTGTCGTCTCCTCGTAACACTCCGTGCTGCTCAGCGTTATCACCGCACTCACTGGGTGGACACTTCTCTTGTTGCAAACAAGACCGTTTTCTGACTACTTTGTTAGTTAGTTACTTGTTCCACATATAGTTTGAACGATTCTTTTATCGGAATGATGTGGAACGAGTCACTTTACAGTATGCATCATTGATGTCAACGTTAATGAAAAAATTATTTTGGAGTTCTGATCGGGAAACCATACTTAAAACTAGGTTATTTTCTTTTTTTACAGACTACCAGCTTTAAATAAAAATTATTCCATGGAAAAGAAGGAGTTGTCCAGGAGAAATGATTTTAGGTTAGATTTAAACCTTGCTCTGCTACCTGTCAGACGTTTTATGGTACTTTTGCATATGTAACTCCATTATGTGCCACTGACAGTTTTAATAATGGGTAATATAGGTCGTGTTTTCCACTAATGTTGTCGGTATTGTCAACATTATTTTTCTCAAATTGTGAAGGGTTAATTATTTAGAATATTAGCATGGAATATACGTATTTTGATGGCTCAGATAAAAGTCCTAACTCCTTGAGGACCTTGAAGGCATTCATGACGACCGTGGGTGAATACCACATACTATTCTTATTGCTCACTTTTGTGGAATCAATACTTTACTACTTAGTGATGAAAACTATTCCATCACACGTTGTTGCTGGTGTGGTCTTCAATCGGAAGACTGGTTTGATGCAGTCTTCACGCTGCCCTATCCTGTGCAATCCTCGTCATCTCTGAGTAATTCGTCTTTTGATCTCTCTCTACATTTTTACCCTCCCTCCCCCCATCCACACACACACACACACACACACACACACACACACACACATACACACACACACTTCCCTCCAAAACCAAACCGATGATCCCCTAGATGTCTCAGAATGTGTGCTATCAACCAATCCCTTCTTTTAATAAAAGTGGCGCCACCAACTTCTTTTGGTTCAAAATGGTTCAAATGGCTCTGAGCACTATGGGACTTAACAGCTATGGTCATCAGTCCCCTAGAACTTAGAACTACTTAAACCTAAATAACCTAAGGACATCACACAACACCCAGTCATCACGAGGCAGAGAAACAACTTCTTTTCTCGCCAGTTCTATTCAGTACTGCCTGATTAGTTACACGAGCAATCCATCTAATCTTCAGCATTCTACAGCACCCCATTGGAAAGGTTTCTATTGTCTTGTTGTCGGAACTGCTTATCGTTCACGTTTCACTTCCAAACAAGGCTACACTCCAGACAAATACCTTCAGAAAAGACTTAAATCTGTAATCGATGTTAACAAATTTCTCTTCTTTAGAAACACTTTTCGTGCCATTGCCAGTCTATATTTAGTGTCAGTCTACATTTCTCTGCTTCAGTTTTTCGTTGCCTAATCTAATTTCGTTAGAATCGCTTGATTTAACTCGACTATATTCCATTATCCCTGTTCTGCTTTTGTTAATGTTCATCTCATATCCTCCTTTCAAGTCACTGTTCATTCCGTTCAGCTGCTCTTCCAACTCCTTTGCCGTTTATGACAAAATTACGTCATTGGCACTCCACAAAGCTTTTATTCCTTGTCCCTTCAATCTTCTTTGGACTTCTTTACTGCTTGCTCAACATACACATTTAATAACATCGGGGATAGGCTACAGCTCTGTCTAACTCCCTTCTCAGCCACGTTTGAGGAGAAGTATGAAAAATCTGTCAGGAGATTGATTCGTTTGTTTACAATACTAGCAAGTATACGAAGAGCAAAAGTAGCTGAACTTCATTATTTGAGCAGTTCAGTAATAAGTTTCTTCTACTTCTACATGTCATCGACATGTACACTAAAAATTTTGGAGCATTCTAACTTTTTTACTGACTCCTGTTTTAAGAATTTGTTGCTTCACTATTTGTTGTACAGGACTGAATACAGCGTGTTATCCGAAAACTAAGGGTGAGTCAAGAGAACCTCTTAACAGTTGCTTGGAAAACATCGTTAACAATCTCTTCCGTCGCCTTTTCTGTAACGAGATTTATTATACGACTAGTATCGTCTGCAAAAATGACCAATACTGCTTGATGAAAGTTACGTGGAAGGTCAGTCACATATATAAAGAATATGAGTGTACCCGGAATTGAAACTTGTGAGACTCTCTTCGTGACTTCTCGCCACTCATTAAAATTTCCCTTCTTTCAACGTTGTTTGAATTAAATATCACAACTCCTTACATTCGCTTTCTTAATTACGATTCAGTTGAGTGTGTAAGGCTATCAATTCCATAAAACGTAAGTTTTTCTAAGAGTGTACCATGATATTCGCAGTCAAACGTCCTGAAAAGATCGCAAAAATAGCAGCTGGTGATATTTTATTATTTAAGGCTTTGTAATGTTAGTGAGCGAACGTATGTGGATGGTATGTGGATGGCTGAGGGAAGAAAATGTCTGTCCTCTCGAGCGCTACTCGCGTGGAGCCTTTCAGATGATGCGTAGCGGCGAGTGTGGCCCTCATGGATCCCTCGATCACATATTCGCATGACATTTGTGGGATGCTGACCAACGCGAGCAGCAGTATCGTAGAGCCCAGGATCCAGCCGTCACGAACTGGTTTACGTTTTTCTTTCTTACACGAGGCATAACACGATCTTCTCACAAGTCACCAACATTCAAATGGGAAACCAGCTGCGTAATCTTTCCTTATATACAAAATGTAGATGCCGTGACTCCTACCTACTTGTTGCAGTTGTGTTGAAATTCTAATCATTCACTTATCCAACACGTAATGCACTTCATAATATTGGAGTAACAATGTTTTTCTTGTCCCTATTGGCACACGATCTCTTGAGAATTTTTCGAATAAGGCTCTCAGCGATGAACATCGCCCATGTTGTCTACTGCAGGTCGTTGAGCATATCTGTGATACTCTCACTGCAGCTAAAGAAACCAGTGATGGATCGTACAGCTCTTCCTGGAACAGTGGAGGAGACTGTAAAAAGTTTGGAATTTTTGTCAATCTTTGATGCACTTTACATAAACTGTACGTCAGGAAAGACTTGCCGGATAGGACATCTACACCTACATCTACGTGATTACTGTGCTATTCACAATAAAGTGCTTGGCAGAGGGTTCGATGAACCACCTTCATGCTGTCTCTCTACCGTTCCGCTCTCGAACGCCACGTGGGAAAAACGAGCACTTAAATTTTTCTGTGCGAACCCTGGTTTCTCTTATTTTATCATGATGATCATTTCTCCCTATGTAGGTGGGTGCCAACAGAATGTTTTCGCTATCGGAGGAGAAAATTGGTGATTGAAATTTCATGAGAAAATCCCGTCGCAACGAAAAGCGCCTTTGTTTTAATGATTGCCACTCCAATTCACGTATCATGTCTGTGACACTATCTCCCCTATTTCGCGATAATACAAAACGAGCTGCCCTTCTTTGTACTTTTTCCATGTCCCACCTGATGCGGATCCCACACCGCACAGTAGTACTCCAGAATAGGGCGGACAAGGGTAGTGTAAGCAGTCTCTCTGGTAGACCTGTCGTATATTCTAAGTGTTCTGCCAATGAATCTCAGTCTTTGGTTTACTCTACCCACAATATTATCTATTTGATCGTTCCAAATTAGGTTATTTGTGATTGTAATCCCTAAGTGTTTAGTTGAATTTACAGCCCTCAGATTTGTGTGACTTATCACGTAATCGAAATTTAGCTGATTTCCTTTAGTACTCATGTGAATAACTTCGCACTTTTCTTTATTCAGGGTCAGTTGCCACTTTTCGCACCATACAGTTTCTTATCTAATTCATTTTGCAAGTCCTTTTGATCATCTGATGACTTTACAAGAGGGCTACTCAGATTGTCTCCTATGTCGTTAGTATAGATCAGGAACATTAGAGGGCCTATAACACTTCCTTGCGGAACGCCGGTTATTCCTTCTGTTTTACTCGATGACGTTCAGTCTATTACTACGAACTGTGACCTTCTGACAGGAAATCAAGAATCCAGTCGCACAACTGAGACGATACCCCGTAGGCACGCAGTTTGATTAGAAGACGCTTGCGAGGAACGGTGTCGAAAGCCTTCTGGAAATTTAAAAATATGGAACCAATTTGACAGCCCCTGTCGATAGCACTTATTACTTCATGAGTATAAAGAGCTAGTTATGTTTCACAAGAACGATATTTTCTGAATACGCGCTGACTATATGTCAATAAATCGTTTTTTTCGAGATACTTCGTAATGTTCGAATACAGAATATGTTCTAAAACTCTACTGCAAATGCCGGCCGGGAGTGGCCAAGCGGTTGTAGGTGCTTCAGTCTGTAACCGCGCGACTGCTACGGTCGCAGGTTCGAGTCCTGCCTCGGGCATGGATGTGTGTGATGTCCTTAGGTTAGTTAGGTTTAAGTAGTTCTAAGTTCTAGGGGACTGATGACCTCAGATATTAAGTCCCATAGTGCTCAGAGCCATTTGAACCAATCTACTGCAAATCGACGTTAGTGATATAGGCCCGTAATTCAGCGGATTACTCCTACTTCCCTTTTTGGGTATTGGTGTGATTTGAGCAATTTTCCAGTCTTTAGGTACGTATCTTTCTGTGAGCGAGTGGTTGTATATAATTGCTAAATATGGAGCTATTTTATCATAATACTCTGAGAGGAACCTGACTTGTATACAATCTGGACCGGAGACCTTCCTTGCCTTTATTAAGTGATTTAAGCTGCTTTGTTACACCGAGGATATCTACTTCTATGTTTCTCGTCTTGGCAGTTGTTCTGGATTGGAATCCAGGAATATTTACTTCGTCTTCTTTGGTGAAGGAGTTTCGGAAAACCGTGTTTAATAACTCTGCTTTAGAAGCACTGTCATCAGTGACTTCACCGTTGTTATCGAGCAGTGAAGATATTGATTGTGTCTTGCCACTGGTGTGCTTTACGTATGAGCAGAAGCTCTTTAGGTTTTCTGCCAGATTTCGAGACAGAATTTCGTTGTGGAAATTATTAAAAGCATCTCGCATTCAAGTACGCGCCATATTTCGAACTTCTGTAAAACTTTGCCAATCTTGGGGATTTTGCGTTCTTTTAAATTTGGCATGCTTTTTTCGTTGCTTCTGCAACAACGATCTGACCCGTTTTGTGTACCATGGGGGATCAGTACCAGCACTTATTAATTTATACGGTATATATCTCTCATTTGCTGTCGATACTATCTCTTTGAAAACATTCCACAACTTTTCCACACTTACATGATCAGATCGGAAGGATTGAAGACTGTCTCTTAAAAAGGCGTTAAGGACTATGTCTTCTGCTACGGAAAGTGTGTTCCGTGTATTTGCAGTAAGTTGGTGCGCTCGTTATGCATGCGTAGTGGGGGAGCGCGAGGGAACATCTTAACAACTGTAGAGCTGGCATGCTGAGAGCGGGCTGGCAGCGAGGCGACGCAGGGGTGGCAGCTGCGCAGTGGGCACGGGTGCGGGGCGTGTGTCGGCGGTGTGCACGGAGCGTGCCGACGCGTCATGGCCGGCCGGCGTGACGACTGCGCCTTGCCCGCCGCTCTACGGCTTCACCGTTTCCGGCGAAACTCGAGAAAACTCGCTCGCGCTCCTTTCATTTTGGGGCAGATAGTCACAAAACCGAGCACCGCGCTCCTGCCAACCTGTTGTGGCCACTGTACAACGCGACGCGACTCGCTGTCGACGTCAAAACGCAGACTACCGCACGACGTTCGCAAAGTCATTGCGCGTATTGCCTGTCGAGTTTATAATTACCAGTTCCGTAATTCATCGACGCCGTCCGGAAGCTGCAAGCGTTTGTGATGTTGGTTTGCAGTCCATCATTGCCCTCCACTCCCCTTACATGTTACTTTACT
The DNA here is from genome assembly GCF_021461385.2 of Schistocerca piceifrons. NCBI lineage: Eukaryota > Metazoa > Arthropoda > Insecta > Orthoptera > Acrididae > Schistocerca > Schistocerca piceifrons. Next base: position 836,790,374 of record NC_060149.1, read on the forward strand.
AACAACGCTGACAGCTACACACACAGGTTACTCGACGTGAAAGCCTTGTTTTCTAGACCAGGTGATTGAGCACGATCTTATAAACACCGAGAGCGTATAATGATGAGCCAAAACATGATGGGCCGCGTAGGATTAGCCGAGTGGTCTAAGGCGCTGCAGTCATGGACTGGACGGCTGGTCCCGGCGGAGGTTCGAGTCCTCCCTCGGGCATGCGTGTGTGTGTTTGTCCTTAGGATAGTCTAGGTTAAGGAGTGTGTAAGCTTAGGGACTGATGACCTTAGCAGTTAAGTCCCATAAGATTTCACACGCATTTTGAACAAAACATGATGACCATCTGCTTAATAGCTTGTTTCTCTGTCTTTGGAACGAAATATATCAGTCATTCTGCGTATCAGGGATCCGACAGTTTGTTGGTAGCTTTGCGGAGGTGTGTGGCGTTAGTTGTCTACGGGCAGGTCATGTAATTCGCGTAAATAACGAGCCGCTGATGGTGACTGCGCCCGATAGCGACCCAGATGCGTTCCATAGGATTTACATCGCGCGAATTTGGTCGCTGAGACATCGACGTGAATTCACTCTAATGCTCCTAAAACTAATGTAGCATTGTTGTGGCTCCGAGACACGGACAAGTATACTGCTGAAAGATGACGTCACCGTCGGGGAAAACATCAGGCTCGAAGGGATGCAGATGGCTCGCAGCAATCAGCGTGTCTTAGATCACTACCACTGGTTCCATACAAGCACAGGAGAATAGCATAATACTGCTTCCACCATGGCGCGCTGCATGCTTCGAGTGGCCTTTCATCTTGACAACGGCGTTTGCGGAGATGTCCGTCGTAGCATGTAGCAAAACTGTGTTTCACCAGAAGAGCAGACACTTGTTCATTGATCGACGGTTGAATCCCGATGGTCCCGTGCTCACTGAAACCGTAACTGACGATGTGGTTGGGTCAGCATGTGAATACGCAGGGATGGTCAACTGCGGAGCTCCATTTTCTACAATGTACGATGAACGCCGTGCTCCAAAACACTTGTGCGTATACCAGCATTGTGTTCTTTTAGTAGAAATGCCACAGTTCACCATCTGTCCTACTTTACAGACAGTATGAAACGTCCCCTTAGAAAAATTGTACATGAATGTGCTTAAACTGACACACAATATTTTTTTAACGCAACGCAATTTGACTTTCAGTAATCCCTACAAGAGGATGGCCCTGACTAAATTAACCTATACGTTTCACAAATCACTTACCTCACAAAAATCTTCGTTACTCGAACTACTGCAATACAGCGAGCGCCACTGCTGCCAGCTAAATAAAAGATTCAAACTACGGAAGGCACTAACTACTGATAGGCATAGTTAGCAAGTGAAAGACTTTAATAGAGGACAAACAATGTATTTACCTTAATAGTCATAATATATTTAGCAGTTCATGACATCCATTCTTACAAATGTACTCTTTCTCTCACTTCCCCACATCCACCACTGCTGGCGGCTCGCCTCCAACTGCGCGACGCTACGCGCTGTTAACATCCAGCTGCCCAACACTACAATGGCAGACAACAATGCAAACTAGCCACAGACTGCACACAGCACAGTCAGTGATTTTCATACAGAGCGCTACGTGGCGTTACCAATATAAGAACCTAAACAGTCTACTTACAACAGGTAAACCTTTGAACCCCACGATCTGTGAAGAGTCGCAGACATCCAACCATTTGGCAACTAACTGCAGTTTCACTGTCCTTCTAACTCATCCTGTAGATGCTCACGACAGCAACAAGTCAACATTCGACGAGGTTCGCCGTTTTCGAGACACCCATTCACAGACTCTGCGTAATGATAATCTGTCCTTTGTCAAAGTCGCTTATATCAAAGGATTTTCCTATTTGCAGCTCATATCTTCTCCAGGGAGATGGCCCGTTGGCGTCTGTTCAAAAAATGTTCAAATGTGTGTACAATCTTATGAGACTTACCTGCTAAGGTCATCAGTCCCTAAGCTTACACGCTACTTAACCTAAATTATCCTAAGGACATACACACACACCCATGTCCGAGGGAGGACTCGAACCTCCGCCGAGACGCTGGCGTCTGCTTCGGTTACATACGAGGGCTGTCCAGAAAGTAAGTTACGATTGATCGCGAAATGAAAATCACAGTGAAAATCAGAAATGTTTCATTTGTAACAGTTAGCTACACCTTTCAGCTACTTCTCTACGTAGTCGCCGTTCTGATTCAGACATTCGTCGTAGCGTTGTACCAACTTTGCAATACCCTCATCATAGAAGGCAGCTGCCAGTGCTTTCCGCCAATTCCGTACGCTGGCCTAAAGCTCGTTGTCTGTGCCAAAATGTTGTCTTCATAACCAGCGGTTCGTTTGAGCAGAGATGAAACTCATTGGGAGACAATTACGGGCTGTGTTGTGGATAACCAAACATTTCCAATTGAAACGATGCAGGAACGTCTTCATTGCCCCTGCAGAATGAGGCTGAGAATTGTCTTGAAGAAGAAACCGCACTACAGTTGTGTAATGTTGGTTGCATAGATTCAGGGGAAAATTCTCACCAGGCCCTCGTACTTGGCGGGAGACACTATTTTCTATAACATCTTTACGCGCTCACTAAGAGCTCAGGAATGAACAGAGCGACGTAATTCTACCTAGAGTCATACTAGAGACACTGCCCAACACATATTTGCAAAGCTTTATAGGATTTTCATAGTCGTTTCCATTTCGCGACCGATCGTAACTTACTTTCTGGACAGCCCTCGTACTTTTGTTACCGCGTCACGTGACCGCAAGGCCGCCAGGCGGCGTTCAACGTCACGGTGGGCAGTGGTCATAATGTATTTGTTGACCGGTGTATATTCCCTCTTGCTATACTTTTTGAAACCGAATTCCACCAACAAAGTTTCAGAGTATGGTACTTCAGCTCAGCCTATTATGCAAGCAACCATTATTTTTAATGCCTAACATGTTAGTGCACCTATGTTCGTCACTGAGTATTCTATACATTTACTATTTTGCAGGAAGTTGGTTTCTGTAGGACCCTATTTGTATTGTGGTATTGCTATCCATACTTGTTTTCGTAATAATGCCCTCATCTGCAAACTTATCTCTGTGGGAACACATACATACTCGTATTTCTGAAGTACACACTGATGATCGCACAAAAGCGCTGAAACATATTTGGGCATTAAGAAGAACAGTCATTTGCACAATAGGGTGACCTGGATTCACTTGAATTCATCTGTGAACAGAGCTGCCGTTAGGGTTTTAAAACGGAACGAAAGAAGTTTAAGATGTCCCTGCGACGTTTATTGAGTATTTTGTCATGAGGGACGCGTGGCTTCTGGCGGTTTCACAGTAATAAAACAGTAATGATTTATTCAGTTTCTTTCCCCTGTTACCGTTATTTCTCTGAATATACCTTCGCACCAGAGAAACACCCGTAATATCATCAAACCGAACAACACAAGAAACAGCGTAATACAACAACCCTCAGAAACAAAAAGTACTACGATGCGGGAACAGCTCAACATAGCGTCCATGTGGCGCTCTTCCATTTCATTCGGTGAGCGCATATACGGGGTGCATATCGGCCGTCAGTAAATATATGCATACCATTGTGTATAGCTGTTAACGTACAACGAATCTTGCCGGGAAAACAAACCTCAAACAGAACCGAGCGCTATTGAATGAAAGCTTGAGAACCGGGAATAAACATGGCATAACTGTCGTCAACAGCGAGCTATATGAGTGAACGGACCATGTTTGTTTCCGAATAAGATACACAGTGCATTTGCAATGTTCTGCAGATATTTTCACCGCAACACAGTTACGAAAATAGTGTGGGGTAGAAGCTGAAATGTACTTAATGTGTAACGGGCCACTGGAGACCACGGGCCTCTTTTATCAAAATCGTCCGGAAATATCTCTATAAAACCTCTGAATCTTGGTCGTTGGTATTCAGGTCTACCTGTTTACGACAACATCTATACCATAGCAAACGATATCGACAATCTGTGATCTGAGGCTTTCCCGGCGAATGTGTGGTATCCAAGGTTCTCGGGTCTCCAGCCGGATCCGATCGGCGAAGTTCCACGATATTTCGGCGAATAACCGTTCCGCCATCATCAGCACCACCTGATGATGGTGGAACGGTTATTCGCCGAAATATCGTGGAACTTCGACGATCGGATCCGGCTGGACACCCGAGAACCTTGGATACAATATCGACAATGTACCATTCAATAAACAAACGAAAGGCTTTATGGTTTATTCTTCAGTGAAAACCCATAACTGTCCACTGTCTATCGTCTGGACGCTGTTACACAACTAGATTGCCGATTAGAAAGCCTTCTTACACGTGACCTCTACAATCAAGCTTTGCGAGTACTAAATCTGGCGAACGACAACTTTGTAAGAATTATATCTCCATACCAGTTCTGTGTGTTCAGCACAGTTATGAATATATACGTAACATAAAAATGGATGTACATATGTATGTCTATTCCACATCTCTTCCTAAAACACGAGACTCATTTCAACAAAATTTGGTACACGTATACTTATTGTCTGGATATAATCGCCGTGGGGGTGTGAACCATCTACCTGTCAAAGGGGTGGAGGTGAAAAACGAGTGTAGACCACGATGGGCGAATGCCCAAACTTTATTCATCCAGTATTTGAGAAAGAGAGCACTTAGTGACTTGCAACAAACTTTATACCTATTTTCAAACCGTTACGATACGTTTTACCGCTGACAACCCCCACAAAATGATGAAAGGAAAAAAGTTTATCACTTACTACTTTTCCGCTGTTCATGCAGTAAAACTGCCGCATTAGACATGACGTTTAATTTTATTACTTCTTTGCTACCAACGCTATTCCCAACACATTTCGCAGACAATATCAGTATATGCAGCTGAATGCACCTACAAAATTCTATCACTGTATGACACATACCTCATAAGATACGATGTTATAAACATTGAGCTGCGTGAAAACCAAAGTGCAGGGAGAAATTCGGTAGAGATACAGGTTAACTGTGTGTACAGATATGTGTACAATATGTTAAATGTATGTGAAATAAATGTGAAATGTGCGTACACTGGCAAAATCACTGGTAAAAGGCTCTTGCTAAACCCTTGGATTTCAATTATACTTGGTACACATGCTACTTACTATCTGGAAAGAAGTGTAAGAATCAACAACGTCTTATTGGAGTAGGGGTTATAAGATGAATAAAGAAGGGGGTAGGAGGAGATGAACAGAGATAGACACGGACAGAGAGAGGGGAGGAGGAAAATGGACGGAGAAAGAGAAGAGGAGGAGATGGACATAGAGAGGAACATGTTTTATGCTCAAGAATTATGACGTTTTTGGAAAATGAACATCTCCTCTATAAAAGTCAACATGGATTCCGCAAACAGAGATCCCGCGAATCTCAGCTCGTTCTGTTCCTCTATGAGATCCACAGTGCAGTAATCTTTATCCCTTCCTTTTAGTTGTATCAAGGATAACACAAGTAGTCGTGCAAATGAAAATCAAAGTGGTATCGAAACTATACCTGTACGACGGACAGGAACGAAAGTCAGGTAGCTGTGGAAAAGTTGCCTAACATTACATATAATTTCCTGAAGAGGAGGATATTGTATTACCGGTGCTATAGCCACACTTCAAGATGAAAATAAATTACGCTCAGGGTAAAGCAATTTTCAGTAAATTTTGGGCACTGAAGTCTGAACACGTGATTCAACCCTGTGAGAGGCGAATACACTTTGTTACACATACGCTATATTTCATTAGTTTTCCGTCACGTTCCGGAGGATCGCAGGAGCCAAAGCTACTTGCCCGTGGTAAGAGTCACTACCTATTTCACAAAAAGATGATACGAAAATTTTAAAACCAAACGTGAAGGCTCCTATAGAAATTAAGTAAGGCAAAAAATTCTCACATTAGTATGTAAAAAAAATTATAATGTATGCTAGAGGTCTAGATGTATATTTCTTCCGTCAATATACTTTCACTCATTCTTACCTGGTGATCATAAAAAATTCCTCCTCCCTTGAGTATCACGTGTGTTGTCTTGTTCTTCTTTTATATATGCATATTTTCAGCTTCCCCTCTTAACCCCATTGAGAATTACATTTCTTTTACTATCCACGTATCTTTGTCAATATTTTTTTCGTCAGTTTTCTCAGTTTCTAAGACTTTTCCTTTAGTTTCTACTAAAGAAATGAAAGAAGAAGTAATTTTTAAGTTCTCATCATTGGAAGGAGGAAAGGGCATACCACCACCTACAGTACCATGAAGATTAATGTATTGTGCTGCTGAAACCAATCTTTGAATTGATGACAACTCTACTATTTACTAAATTGTATTCAACATCATGTTACAATATCCTTGTCTTACTCTCAACTGAATCTGACAGGGATCTGAACTTTTCCCTTTAAATTTTGCTTTAGAGACGGTATCTCTTATCACTTGATTCGAGAAATGACAGGGCAGCAGAAAGCACGTCGAGTAGAGCATAAAGTGGTCTCCAGAATGTGTAATTAGAAAACTTCCGAAACCAAACAAATACATTTCAACAACATTCAGATTCTGAAGCCACCTGGACAGTTTAATCATTGGACATCTCTATCTGCGAGCAATTCGTCCACAGGAGCTGCTCAAAGAGGACTAGAATTGTGGCCATCAGCGAAAATTGAAGACCAGTTAAACTTCTGAAAAGCTGTAGCATCTCATCTCTTTACACCTGAATGCTCTACGTATTTTCCTACTGCCAATGACGGTGTGAAGCGGCACATGTCCATACAGTCTGCTGCCTCCACACGCCACCAGCACACTATTTGAACCTGACGATATTCCCACTCTGAATTTCTCTTTACAGTGTACATAAATCCAGCCATTCAGGGAACTGAAATTCATCGAGTTGTGAAGACCACGTATAAATTCCGTTGTCCTTTTATTGGCCTAATATGATTCCTGTCTCGCGGGAATAACACTGTGGTGCCTTCAATGCTGCTGAGATTTAGGAGTACGTCTGACTGTGTTTGAAAGAGACCCATTATTGTACACTGGAAAATGAAGCCCAAATGATGTTTTCGTGGCATCAATTAAAGCTCAACAAGATATTACCATTTCCTCACAAGGAAGATGCAAACACGACAGATACGTGTGTCTAGTGGGCCGCGTTACGTTACTTCTGAATCAACTGTTTCTTAGAATATCCTTTCCTATATATACAGAGAAATTCCAGTTTGTGTGAAAACAGTGATCGTCCTCCTTTTTTCGTTCCATGCTCTCCTTTCCCTGATCATGACTATCTTTTGGGCTGATATGTGATACCTAACACCTGTTCGACACAACTAGACAACGGAACCTCTACATATGTGAGGCCCACGTCGAGTATCTCGTGGTTATACGTCTGAGTGTAGCTGTGACAAGTAAAATCAAATGTCTGCAGGTGGGTCTCAGTTTTTCCGTTGATTAGAGAAAGCAAAATAAGTGAGGATGATAAGAAATTTTATTACATGTTATACAAAATTATGAGCCGACTAATATATTCCATTATGAAGAACGACTGAATTGAAATACAGGTTAATCCTCGCAAAAAGTAAAAGCAGTAATCAAACAATGTTCATAACGAAAATAATTAAAAGCAAATAGCGCCGTCACCGGTTTGGAACCGACAGGCTTGTCATCAGATGGCGGTTCACGTTTGTAATAGTATTTAATTTACGCTGAACAGAAGATATCTACAGTTTTTGTTGTGGCAAAAGCTTATTGTGCTGGTGGTTCCCTAAACAAAAACACTATTTAATAAAATTCGGTTCACTGTGCGGCTGGTCCCGGCGGAGGTTCGAGTCCTCCTTCGGACATGGATGTGTGTGTTTGTCCTTGGGATAATTTAGGTTAAGTAGTGTGTAAGCTTAGGGACTGATGACCTTAGCAGTTAAGTCCCATAAGATTTCACACACATTTGAACACACAAAATTTGGTTCAAATAATGGCCCTGAGCACTATGGGACTTAACTTCTAAGGTCATCAGTCTCCCAGAACTTAGAACTACTTAAACCTAACTAACCTAAGGACATCACACACTTCCATGCCCGAGGCAGGATTCGAACCTGCGACCGCAGCGGTCGCGCGGCTCCAGACTGTAGCGCCTAGAACCGCTCGGCCACCGCGGCCGGCGATAAAGTTGAGAATATGATTATATTTGTTCTTACCTTCGAATGTCTTTGATATTTCAGCACATCGCAAGGTATGATTAAAGTAAAAGAATTCTATTTTGATTGCTTGTTTTGCTTTTTGTGAGAATTAACTTGCATCTTTTGTTATCCACGATTTCACCATGCCAGTTTTGGCCAAAATAGCATGAACAGAAATACTGATAATAATAATCAACCTAGTTAAAATGTCGAATAATTCAGATTCTTACTAACGGGAAACTGTTCAGTATTCATGGGATAACACATCTGAGACGCACGCTCTCCATGATAAAATGTAAGTTAGTATTATGGCGTATTGAGCATCCTGAGCTTTATTGAAGTAGTTGTTCTCATTTACGTATCCAGTGTTTTAGCTGATCTCAAAGCAATACATCACACACACAATCGATTGATATGGAACATTTAGTTTACATTAAGACCAAGATTATCCGCTTCACAAACACACACACACACACACACACACACACACACACACACACACACACACCATACAGAGTACACGCCACACACACACACACACACACACACACACACACACACAACGGTGTAACGCCTCATCAAAAGCAGTATCATTAGAAAAGAAACACAAGCTCAATTGGACAATGACAGTAGACCGATCCGTTGGCGACTCTGTCGATGGGATCAACTCCTCAGCTTTGGTACAAGTGATACTAAAGATGATCTAATTGAGATTAAACACTCCAGAATACGTTTCCAATGTATGACGCTGTACTAACTGGTCCATAGGCAAACCCTCTATCGAGTTAATTTTTACACATCGCGCGCACTCACACAGAGACAATATGGACGCGTTCAGCAAGTCGTTTTTTACCACGTACAAGCTTTCATTTGTGAAGATCTGTCGTATCATTTCGTTTACTTGTAGTATTTGCACCAGAGGCAACTAATTACCGATAAAGAAATGATGAGAGATTCCTGCGAGGGTGCGATTTCTTTTTGATATCCATTTAGAAAAGACGTACGAAAACGTCTCGTAGCTTTTGCTGTCTTATAGAACCGGATGTGCGGTTACTGAACATTAACGTCTAGCCATCAGACATAATGAAATGCACAGCATTTGTCTGACAGGGTTTCCAAGCATGTGGTTGGTCACTGCACCTGCGCCAGCTGAGGTTCATAGGCGGAAATGACTTCAGCTCGTGCGATGATATCGGAATTGAATGTTCACTGATTGGCGTAAGGCTGAGTTTTCTGACAAGCCTCGCTTTATGTTTCACGGAAGGATGGACGTTGACAAGTCAGGTAAAAAACGGCGGATAATGAAGGTCTTTGCTAGTAGATAAAAATCGGTCGCCAGGTCTTGGGCAGAGAAATGTTCTCTTTGTATTCCCTGATATATTTTACACATTTATATGTCAGTGTCGAAAAACGAGAGTAAAAATCAGTGCTTGTAATTAACGCACGTTCATTAGTGGCAGAGTGCATTCCCTGGGATAAGTGAAATGTTTCGATATGGAAACTCATGTCTCACAGTTCTTAGTTGTAAAGTTTTATTGGAAAACCGTGAAAAAGTCTTCCACGTAATTTTTTAGGCAAGAAGGCAAGGATTTTAACACCAACTTTTGAACCATCTAATTTTACACTATGAATTCGTCGTCACGTGCTTTTCAGTGTTTGTAAAGTGCACGGTAGAACTAAAGATTCCAAATATGTGTGACATCCGACTCGCTAGAAAACTGGATCAGATCACTTTCAGCTTGCCACAGGATGTTAATTGTTGTTGATAACAATGTGGCTTGACGTTGATTTGATTCACATTTGTAATGCTGCTCATAACGTGAAATATCTGTGATTTCTTAACACATGTATAAATCATGAACGTAAAGCCTTGCGAAATGAATTCGGATTTACTGTAGCACAGTTGTAGTTAAACGAGGCATGCAGCTGTACCCTTATAGTACTGTGTAATAAAGCGAATTGTAAGATCATTGATTCTAAGTCACAAATTTTGCTGAATTGCAATTCATTTACTTCACGAAAAACGAGAACGTTTCATTTTGTGGCATTGTCCTTGAAATGGCATCGTAGCAATTTTTTTAAGAAGCCATGAACAAGAGAATTTTAAAATATGAAGAAGGAACTAGAAATGAACGGTCCAGTGTGGACCATGTCTTATGTATTAAAAGAGTTCTGAGAGCAAGAACTGTAAGGAGAACACAGTTTGTTATCCGTAAACCTTGACTTAAAAAAACTGTTTACTTCAATGCCGGGAGAGGCGGCGCAGGGCTTACGACAATGGACTTGCACTCGAGAGATGCGGATTTCAGATCCTCGTCGGCCATCTACATTTTGGTTTTCCATTGTTTCCTAGATTACTTGAGGAGAATTACGGGATGGTCCCTTCGAGAAACTTGCAGTCTGTTTTTTTCTCCTCGTCTGTGGAACACTGAATCCTAATCTGCCTTCTTTCTTTCCTTATTAAATCAACAGTTTGACACATTTCGAACTTTGTAAGAGTTCAGGGTGGGAAAATAAGAGTTACAGAGCAAAATATAAGTCAAATGGAAAGGGATACTGTTGCAAAAGCAAAATTTAATGGCAAATTTCAAAACCCTTTGAGATTCAGATGCGAGTGTGATGAGAAAGTACCTTGTCTCTCAGTTTGTTTAACACGATTCTGAATACAGCTGTCACCAACCCAAAGACTAGTTTTATCACCACAGTGCGTTACTGGTCATGGTTATGTAGATAGTGGTATGCCCTTGCCTTCTTCTGACGACGAGAACCTAACAATTATTTCTTCCTTCACTGCGTTTTTTTAACGGTACTACAGGAAAATCCCTAAAATTGAATGAATTCACAATAAAACTGGAATAAAGGGCTCTTATGAAAGCACAGAGTATACAAAATATGAAAATAATAAAGAAATCTACTCTTAATCCAAGTGAAGTTAAGAAATTTTGATACCTTAGTGAAGCGATCAAGCCACACTGGGTTGATGAAGATCAATAAAGGCATGATTTATCGCGTATACACTAATTCAGGATGGATACAATAGTAAAAATAAATCAGTACAGCTTATCTCTCAAGTCAGGAGAATTACGGTTTAGGTTAATACTGTAAAAACAAGAGAAAATTGAGAAACATCAGGAAAAAATATTATAAAAATACGTGGATTGTAAAAGGGATGCAATTGCCAACGAGGAAAGAGGGGAAACTCAAGATATGCATAGATTGTATGAGAACAAGACAACAGTTGCGATATGCAATAGAGGAAGAATATTTCTTGATCACCTCGTAAGAATGAGTGAAAGTATATTGACGAAGGAAATATGCATATAGATCGCTAAAACACACTTGAATACAAAATGGATCGACGAAACGAAAAATCTCGGAAAACGTCAGACTCTGTATGAGAATGATCAGTAATAAAGGATGTGTTTAAAACTAAGCTTGATTATTTCAATAGTTTCCACGAGACGAAAATTGGAAAGCCAAAAGCGCCGTGCCCGATGAATGGAGCAGGAACCGTGATGAAAGCTTCAAGAATTTAGGGAACGGCATGAGAAGACAAGTCAGGAAAGCAAGCTTCTTATAGTTTACACTAGATCAAAATCGACGGAAACCAGTTGCAACATGAAAAAAAAAATCTGAGTAAATATATTTTGCACGAGGATTCTGCCTCGAGCAAACATAACGTTCTTCTTTCCCACTCATACGCGCTTCGGTGGACTTTCGCCAGCATCAATTTTTTCTTAGTACCATGTACTGCTATTCATGTAACCGTCTGTCCTCTGGAGTACAGCAAACAGTTATATCGACATCAGTAGTGTGTGCTGCTTAGAAAAAAACTGAACCCACTCATGATGGCGTCTGTAATATGTCTGTAGTCTGCGGTACAGCAGAAAGCCGCTGTACTATCAAAAAAATAAAATGAATTCACTGATGAAGGTCAAAAACCATCGAAACATGTTTGAGTGAAAAGAAGAAAACTACGCTTGATCGAGGCAGTATCCTTTTCCAAAACACTTTTATTTTGTTTGAAAAGTAATCCGCACAAAATGTGAGCATTAATCTCAGAATGGTGTAACCTCAGAGCAGCAATCAAAACGAATGAGAAGTTTCTCCGCAGCACTCTTTACATCTGCCGTTCCGTGATTATTGCGAGACAATGTATTCGCAGCGCAGGCATTACTCAGCTTTAACAGTTTCCATACCAAACTCAAAAAATAACATGGTGAACCCATTGGGGTAGCAGAGTACCCCAAAGCAAGACGTACTGCTAGACATGGTACATGAACAAAACAAAAAGTAATCTCATATAATAACACATTAATGGAAAAGCAATATTCCTTTACAATAACAATGTAACGAAAAATATCTTGCTTCAAGTGTGAATTACAAATATGTGATTTTTTTTCAGACGTAGTGTCGATTGGTAGTGTCCCTTGCAGGGGCTCCATTCAACTAGAGTGCTGTGTCACTGGGCTCTTGCATGTTCACCAAACGTTAATTCCTTCATTGCTATTCTCGTGTTTGTGGGGTTCAACTTCTGCATTCGTTGTTACACGTGAGGCTTTATAAGTTCTTGTCCTAGGTCTAACAAAAAATTTTCACCTTCTATCGTGTATAAGAGCCTTCCAGCAGGATATTTTGTCTTCCAAATGAAGCAGGCATTTAAGGTTCCTGTATCAATCATGGTCACAAATAGCCCAAACGGCCAACGCTTGTTGGTCCTATTGCATGAAGACTCATTTATCATTTTGTCCATTGTACTGAAGGTTTGGTTTTATTGTAGGTTAGAATAATATCGGGCTTGAACTCCTCCTTTTCTAGACCACAATTGTCATCATGATGTCCAGAACTCAAAAGAATTATTGCCTCGTGCTTTCTAGGCATGTATGATACTAGGGTTAGATTTTCATTTAACACAAACATAGATTAACATTGTGATTTTAGTGGCATTGATTGCTGTTCAGATGGGATTCCGGGGCTGTTTTTTCTAAGAGTATGAGTCAAAATTAGCCTTTGTTTGAAGAGCTCATGTGCAAGCGTACAAACTTTTACGATTGTAAAAGGTTGTCCGTTGTAGTATCATATCCAGTTACCAAAGGAGGTATAAGGTTCATTACAACTCTACCACCTTGGTTCTCTTCCGTAGACCTTCCTTTCCTGTCTATACCTGCAAAACAAAGCATACAAAGATTCAACATCCCGGAGGTCCCAAATTTTTATGCGGTATCTAGTTTGTTTATACTTCATATAAACCTTAAAAGGGCATTTTCCACGAAAAGCTATGAATGTCAAATAAGTACTCATATAATAGTGTATACAACACTCCTGTGCAAAAGCTGTAAATATTCCTCGAAACTCATAAAATTTGTCCATTTGTTCCCCATTCCTCTGTAGAGGTCATGTCGTCGAATGATGTAAAAAGACGTTCAGAAAACTTATTTCTCCATAATGAAGCTGGGAATATTTTGGTTTGGTACATGTGGTCCGTGGACCATAACAAAGTAAATGGTTCTGTTTTAGCCGTTAGTGCTCCCATAGTTACAAGGAGCCCTATGGAGCCGAACATTGTATTTGTTGGAATCCACTCACGTTTGTTAGAGGGATGTGTCGCGTTCCATAAAGCAAACTATCTCTGTTCTCCTGTAAATCATTGTGAGACTTCTACATCTAGATTAAATATCTTGGTTTTGAGGCCTGCTTCGTTGTTTGTAGATTGATTGTCATATGATTTCATATTTGCTGGTGTATGTAGGTATCAGGGGCATTTGAATCGCATCAATTACTCCTTCGTGGTCTCTTCTTTCAATAGTGTCTTCAACTACGTCCATTTCTGCCACATTGTTTGCTGTTTCTGAACACACAGACTGCACATAACTGTCTCCTAGTTCTGATACTGCTTCTGTTATCTGCACTACTTCTTCTACGACTTGTCAACTGCGAAAATATAATTTCTTCTGAAATTTTAGTTTTTCGACATGTACATTTCCCAACACAGTGTGCTGTAGCAACAGAACTGAAGGAAATGAGGGTCAAAGAATATATTTGATTGAACATTGTCAAACACATAGACACACTTGTACTAACACTTGTACCAACACAACTTGCTACAGTGTGGATTTATACATGTGTGCATTCTTGTCACACAGAATCCCATGCAAGGTGCCAAAGGACAGCAATAAACATTTCAATTATTATTTATTGTATTGATAAATTTGCTTAAAAAATTCAACAGTAGCAGTGCTCAGTGTGAAAATTTTAACAGTGTCACATAGTATGAGAAAAACAAACTATCTGAGACAGCTAGACATAATAAAATAGTTACGTTGGGGTACTGCAGTACCCCGCTCGGTACGCAGAAGGTTAACAAAATGAGGAGGTGACACACGGCCGGACATCTGGAATGTGATAATCGGGAGGCAGCGCTGGCTCGAAGGAAGGAAGGAAGGAAGGAGCAGGCAGGACGCATTAGGCTAATTGCAGCGCAGGTGGCGGCCGCTTCCGGTGGCGGGAAGCGGGAAACCGGCCACCAGCCAACCACCATTTGCTATTTAGATTATGCAAAGCAGCGGAGGGGCAAACACGGCGCGAGGGGGAGGGGAGGGGGCGCAGCTGGGAGGCAAAAAAAGAGGGAAAAAAGGGCGGAGGGCAAAAGGGAAATGGAGAGGGAGCTGGCGGGATTTAGATTTCCCATTGAGCGCCGTGCTGCAAGGCTTGAATGGCGGCACTGGAGCAGCTGAGCCTAGCCCCCTCCCCCCATCTCTCCCACACATCGTACGCACTCGACTCCCCATACCTGCGCCTCTTACCGAGAATCACCTTGGCGACTCATTACATTTTCCTGACGGTCGCCTTCCTTATCTCTACGTGCAGCGTGCGTACAGTATCAACCGAATTCGCAGCGAGGACATTTCAACATAGTAAATGCCTCTTCCACTATTTCTGATTTTGAACGAGCAATAATTCTTGCAGAGTAACGAGAAGTCTGGTAGAAACTGCACTACAGCAAAATCGGTTTGGATTCCGGGGAAACGTAGGAACACGTGTGACCTTTCTGACCCTACGAGCCGGCCGGAGTGACCGAGCGGTTCTAGGCACTACAGTCTGCAACCACGCGACCGCTACGGTCGCAGGTTCGAATCCTGCCTCGGGAATGGCTATGTGTGATGTCCTTAGGTTAGTTAGGTTTAAGTAGTTCTAAGTTCTAGGGGACTGATGATCTCAGAAGTTAAGTTCCATAGCACTCAGAGCCATTTTTTTGACCCTACAACTTACGATGTTCGGCAAAACTTAAGGATGAGATAGATAAAACAACGTAACATATTATCAGCACAGTAGAAATCACTGAAATAGCGATAGCATGTTGCCTGAGGTCTCCCAGTCTTGCACAGAAAGCTGGACGTCATAGAGCATGATCTCAGCCTGACTATAGATCCAACTGTGGCTCGCCGCGTAAAACGAGGCCGTTGAAGGAACAGGGAAAGACAGTGTGCGTATGTCGATCAGCAAGTAGTTACGATACATTGTGCTGGTATTCTTCGTTACAACATGGCTCGGACACTACATTTGGATGACTTCACACGGAGCAAAAGTCATCGGAAAACTGGAAGAAGGACAAAGTGTGACGAGTATAGTTCAGGAGTTTCGAACTGCTCAGAGCATTGTTAATGTGCTTGTGAAGCGTTCCGAAGCACAGGCAGTGCTAGACGAAGGACACAAGGTGCGTGACCAAGGTCAGCTGCAGCAGGAGATACAGCTGCATTGTACAACAGACAAGAAGGGAATCACGCAAACAGTGGGTGCTACTGCAACCACGTTATACAGGACTGCAACGCACGCAATCTCATGCTCCACAGTGGCTTGGTGACTTCATGGGGGTGGTCTCTTTGCCCGATGACTAGCTCATTGTGGTCCGTTGACACCCGCACATGGTCGCCCTACCACAAGAACTCTATACCAACCTTGTGGCCAGCATGGGAATACGATGCAAACCATTCATTGCCATCCGTAGTAATCACACGCCCAATCAAGAATCATGTCCTGTCTCTTGTAATGTCCAGAGAACCAGCATAAATCGTGGTGGCTTCATTGTATTAATTGTCTCTGGATAAAAGTACTACTCATATTTGTCTCACTGCGTATGTCTTTCAGTTACCTTCTGAATTACAGTGTAGCAGTTCTTTCGATGTATGGTCCGAGTTTCATCGAACTATGTTACTTGGCAGTGACATATCTTGCGAAAGTTACTTTCGTTCTCAAGTCTTGCACATCAGTGTTTTATAGAATACAGACGGCAGCAAGGAAAACCTACGTTATCGACATATGTAAATTCATAGAAAGCTTTTTACAATGGTGATTATATTACGTTCTTTGAAATTCTAAACGTAACAATGATAAAAAGGTTATGTACGAGTTGCACAGAAACCAGACTCTAGTTATAAGAGTCTAACGACGTGAAAGGGAAGCTTTATCTGATTTTATGAGCCTTGCAGATTATCTCCCGAGTTATTCAATATGTATATTGGCTAAACAGCAAGGTAAGCCAAAGAAAAGGAATTGAAACGTAGTGTGAAGAAATAAAACTTTAACTTTTGCCGATGACATTTTAATTGTCAGAGACGAAAACAGACTTTGAAAATCAGCTGAACGGAATGCATAGCATCTTTAAAAGAAATTATTAGCTGAAAATCAGTAAAAGTAAAAGTGAAGTGTTATGAGATCATTGGTTGGTAGTCCTTCGAGAGGAATGATTAGCTGCCTGTCTGCAAGTTCTTTCAAGTAAACGACAATTCGGCGAGTTGAACGCCTTTAACCTACCCTAGTTACCGAGAAGACCTACAGTTTACTGTGGAATCCGTACCATGTGGTAAAGACATACTGAAAAATTCAAGTGTCTGACCTGGATTCGATCCCGCCCTCTTACGAATGCCCGTTCGCACTTCACCACTAGACGACCAATCGCGGCAGTAAAAGTAAAACAATGCTAATTGAATTCATGCGACTTAAATCAGATGATTCTGATAGTATTAGACTAGCAGGTAAGACACTAAAAGTAATAAATCAGTTTTGCCATTTTGGCAGTAGACTAACTGACGCTGGTCAAAGTAGACAGGACATAAAATGCAGAATAGTAATAGGGAGAAATGATTGTCTAATAAAAGCATGTTAACACTGAATATAAATTTAAGTGGTAGGAAGTCTTTCTGAAAGTTTTCTGTCTGGAGTACATCCTTGTACTGAAGAGAGATATGGAAGCTGAACAGTTCACACAAGAAGATAATAGAAGTTTTTCAAATGCTGAAAGCTATATGGGTAGATCGTAGAACTAGAAATGAGGAGGATAGAATATTGTGATACAAATAGACTAAAAGAAGCGATCGGCTGATCGGACACATCTTGAGGCACCAAGGAATTTCCAGTTGAATAGCGGAGGAAAGAGAGAGAGAGAGAGAGAGAGAGAGAGAGAGAGAGAGTGTGTGTGTGTGTAAAAGGGGTAGCGTAGAGACGGTAAAAATTGTATGGAGAGAAGGCTTGATTACGGAAAACAAGTTCAAATCGATGTTGGTTGCAATTGTTATGCAAAGCTGAAGAGGCTTGCAGAGGTGAGGTTAGTGTGGAAAGCTGCATCAAACCAGCCTTCGAAGTGAACACAGATATAACAACAACATTACAAGGTGACTTCTACATCAAGTGTACGAGAAGTATTATCATATCAAGACTTCAACTGGCCAGGAAAGGAGAAAAATTATACAGCAGTTTTAAGGTTCGCAATCATCCGGGTTTTCACCACCGTCCGGTGCTAAATACTAACATTCATCGACTTGGCTCGTGAAGTGAAAGCATGTGACACTTGACAGTGATCCGTAAATCGAATTGGAACATAGATTTCGGCGGTCTTCTCCTTCTGTTCTAGAAGAGTAGGCTGTGTGCCAATGCCAGGTTTCACAGTCTCCCACGAGTCTGCACCTGCAATTCACCTAAGACAACATTACTAAAAGGAAACTTCGTTAGCACTTTGTTAACTTCGTAGACTTCACACATCTTAACACAGGGCGCAAAGGGAATGAAGCCTGAATGTACAGCTATTAAATCCCAAGGATGTTGCGAAACAAGAAATGTAGGTCCGAAGATGAGGGAAACACCTCATGGAGATCTAAAACCAATGCCTGTCGTCATTAGCTATTTTCTTTTCTGCAATGAGAAGTGTGCCGACGCTCAGAAACAGTCATACACTCATGAACACCAGAAATAGAGACAGCTACGTTGTTGTGTGTAGTACTCCCCTTCGCCTAGATGTCGGCTGCAACTCCACAAGATACCGTTAGCGTAGGGAGCCAATCCCCATCAACGTGCCGCAACTCACGGAGAATAGTAGGAGGTGGATCCAAGGTGCGTAAATCTCTCTCGATGGTGTACCAGATATGCTCATTGGGACTGAGGTTACTTGACCTGGCGGGGAAAATAAGCATCGGCAAGGCCTCAGAGAGTTCGTCAAATGATTGTGACACATGTCCGGAGCGTCGGGCTTCATGTCACCAACACGACATTTGCTTCTCAAAGAATCGGTGCCCCCTGTGTCAGACACCAACGAGCTTAACGTAATCACATGCATTGATATTGCGTATATTTATCATTCTGTGCTGGAAACTCGTGTCGACGACCTACACTAGTTCTCACGACATCTACACTACCCGCCATTAACATTGCTACACCAAGAAGAAATGCAGATGATAAACGGGTAATCATTGAACAAATATATTATACTAGAACTGAAGTGTGATTACATTTTCACGCAATTTGGGTGCATAGATCCTGAGAAATCAGTACCCGGAACAACCACCTCTGGCCGTAATAACGGCCTTGATACGCCTGGACATTCAGTCAAACAGAGGTTGGATGGCGCGTACAGGTACAGCTGCCCATACAGCTTCAACAAGATACCACAGTTCATCAAGAGAAGTGACTGGCGTATTGTATGTTTTCAGTTGGTAAGAGATCTGGAGGTGCTGGCTAGGGCAGCAGTCGAACATTTTCTGTATCCAGAAAGGCCCGTATAGGACCTGCAACATGCGGTCGTGCATTATCCTGCTGAAATGTAGGGTTTCGCAGGGATCGAATGAAGGGTAGAGCCACGCGTCGTAACACATCTGAAATGTAACGTCCACTGTTCAAAGTGCCGTCAATGCGAACAAGAGGTGACCGAGACGTGTAAACAATGGCACCTCATACCATCACGCCGAGTGATACGCCAGTATGGCGATGACGAATACACGCTTCTAATGTGCGTTCACCGCGATGTCGCCAAATACGGATGCGACCATCATGATGCTGTAAACAGAACCTGGATTCATCCGAAAAAATGGTGTTTTGCCATTCGTGCACCCAGGTTCGTCGTTGAGTTCACCGTCGCAGGCGCTCCTGTCTGTGATGCAGCGTCAAGGGTAACCGCAGCCATGGTCTCCGAGCCTATAGTTCATGCTGCTGCAAACGTCGTCCAACTATTCGTGCAAATGGTTGTTGTCTTGCAAACGTCCCCATCTGTTGACTCAGGGATCGAGACGTGGCTGCACGATCCGTTACAGCCATCCGGATAAGATGCCTGTCATCTCGACTGCTAGTGATACGAGGCCGTTGGGATCCAGCACGGCGTTCCGTATTACCCTCCTGAACCCACCGATTCCATATTCTGCTAACAGTCATTGGATCTCGACCAGCGCGAGCAGTAATGTCGCGATACTATTAACCGCAATGGCGATAGGCTACAATCCGACCTTTATCAAAGTCGGAAACGTGATGGTACGCGTTTCTCCTGCTTACACGAAGCATCACAACAACGTTTCACGAGGCAACGCCGTCTCAACTGCTGTTTGTGCATGAGAAATCGGTTGGAAACTTTCCTCATGTCAGCACGTTGTAGGTGTCGCCACCGGCGCCAACCTTGTGTGAATGCTCTGAAAAGCTAATCATTTGCATATCACAGCATCTTCTTCCTGTCGGTCATATTTCGTGTCTGTAGCACATCATCTTCGTGGTGTAGCAATTTTAATGGCCAGTAGTGTAAATCTTATGAAATGCCAAACTATTCTATTCGCCGCGGCGTTTCTGTTTACGGTCATAGTATGTCAGATCATAATATACATATACCGAGCGAGGTGGCGCAGTTTTTAGCACACTGTACTCGCATTCAGGATGACTATGGCTCAAAACCGCGTCCGGCCATGCTGCTTTAGGTTTTCCGTGATTTCCCTAAATCGCTGCAGGCAAATGCCGGGATGGTTACTTTGAAAGGGCACGGCCGACTTCCTTTCCTATCCTTCCATAATCTGATGGGATCGATGATCTCGCAGTTTGGTCCCCTCCCCGAATCAACCAACCAACCAACCAACCCATCTTAAATTAAAAACAGAATGTGGGTGTAGTTGGATATGGTTTGCTTAAGGCAGAAATTACCACTGAGTGTACTCAACAATCACTGTACTCGATATCGTCGTCAATAATAAATGACTTCCAATAACATCACGACTACCGTTCTTCTAGCATGACACTCTGAAACTGTGCTTACGTATGGCTTTGAGCTGCGTCTCAGACTGCACGTGGCTAATGTGGATTAGGAGAAGGTGATATTTCATGCCGAGTACCGCTTTTAGCATAGATATCAATATTCCTTAGAGTAATCAAATAAATCTCTTCCATTATCCAGCAAGGAGAGTGTGACATTGTACTGGACGATACCTAAGCTGACGGTGGGTATCAGGTGAATATCATCAGCAAATCGCTTACTACGTACTTAAAACATCTTCACCAATAAATGGATTCTAAGAACAATTGTATATTTACGTACTCACACAGCCAGCTCTGATTTCAGGCAGGTTGACGCTCGGTTTTTCACGAATGTCTGAAAAAAAGGATAAAAATCAATCGTTCTTTATTTTACCTAATATTCTGTTCTGCTGTTTCACACAGAGCGGCATATACAGGTACGGTTTCTTTATTTTCTTATTGTCTGCAAGACAAAAAATTCCGCTGCTTTTATCACTATTTTTAGTGTCAGTGAAGGGTCAGTTTCATACTTGAATGTACCTTCTGCCTAAATTTTGCTCAAATATTTGTTTCAGACAGAGCAAAACATTGTTTAATGCATGTATTTCAACTTTTTCTCGGATTACGGCTTGCATCTATTTCATATAGGTGTGTGTGTGTGTGTTTTGCATATGACTCAAGTAGAAGGAGGAAACCCATCTGCGTTACCAATTACTGTTTTCATAGGAAGTTGGTTCAAAAGTAAATCATCTTTCACGTGTCACTTCAGAGACTCCCTATTCAAACGTCTAGGAATGTCAGGCCGATCGTTTCAATTGGAGCTGACGATTAGCTAAAAGCTAAAATCAAACTGCTGGAGGCGTCTGTATCGATATTCCTTCTGTGTTAAATTCGTTACTCGGCGTGATATGCGTCTCTGACTTTATAGTCATGAGAATTGTGTCAATGATGCATAAATAAAATAATTTCTCATTGATTCATGGCCTCCCCATCTCCACAAATAGCTCAACCGTGCATTCGAGTATAGACTGCATTCCTTTCTCCGTAGGATAATTCGCCTTGGGTTTCTAGTAACATCCTGCAGTAATGTTTAAACCAAGCGGAGCGCTGCACGTAACAACAAAACTAAGTAAAACTGAATTTTTATTAAGTTAAGAAGTTGATTTCAAATGATTTCTGAAACTGTTTTGATGTTTATTGTAATTTTGCCATGTTGTTTACAGCTTTTGCTGTGGCTGGTTCCTCGACGTTTTCCATCTCGAGTGTCGCCTCGAGGGCAGATGACGTTCGTTAACCCGCGCACAGCATTTTCTCCGTACACCTTGAGTGCTTCCGCCTGCACCTCGTCACTTCCTGCTGCTTTTCCTGTGCTGCGGTCACGCAGTGCTCTTCTTACTTGGCTGCGCATCATGCTCTTCTACCAGCTGCTCCGAGTTTTGGAGCACAAGTACTTCATTTTCAGCACACCTGACAACGACAGTAGACTGACAGAAAACTAATTTTTTTCAGTCAATCGAAAGGGCAGCCTTAGTGCAGAGAGAGTAAAAGTAACAGTTACTCAGTATAGATACGCAAGTTCGACTGGAATTGATACTTCGATGACAGCACTAGCTATGTCAAAGTCTTGGGAATGGGAAACATATCACTTCTGGGCGGAAGAAGAACATTTCCAATACTACTAACGCCAGTCCACATGGAAATTATTGAGGAGAGATTGTGTATACAAAATGCAAGGTGAACGAGAAAGCAATAAGAACTCCACGAAAATATTGGAAATATGGTATAAATGGCCTTAATCGTTTGCTTTAAATAGATAAAATATAATAATTTTGTGAATTTTTACTACTGAAGAGTGTACAATTTTTGCGTCTTCTGCGTATACCTTAGCAGACAGTCTCGCTTCGGAATCCCCCTAAAAAACTTTTCGCCCCTGTTTCGCTCGAAATCAGTCACAAAAATCGTCATAGACACTGAAAATGGTGATGGAGAAGACGTAGTTCCTGCTAACGCATTTACTAATATTTACTTTGATTTTGCCGTTTAGATCCAGCTAACTGTCCTTGTAATTTGGTTTTGAAGAAATTATTTATAGCACTACCTCATTCTACGCATACCTAACCTATGTTTCATTCAGAAGAATACTATGAGGATTACCAATATCTTAAAACAGCCACACGTAATCTCAGAGTTACACAACTGTTCGGTTACAGGGAAATTATATGACTTATCGACTATAATATTTTCATTCAATAGAATTCAGCGCCAGTTCCACTTTTATTTTATACACGACCGTTTTCAGCCCTCGAGACCATTATCACTTGTGGTGCATGGCGAGCTGAACATATTTCGGACACTTGAGATAGCCGCATTTTATAATGGCCTTGGGGGCCAAGAGCAGTCGTGAATGTATCATTCACTACAGTTGCGGATGTCCTGTGTCTTCACGTCGAGCATGTCGGAAAAGAGAATTTGTAATATGTGTCCTAACTTCAGGTTTTCACAGTTCTTCTAAGAAAAAAAATTAATTTCTGCAGCAAAACTTCTTTTCCCTGTGAGATTCACAGTTCTTCTAAGAAAAAAAATTAATTTCTGCAGCAAAACTTCTTTTCCCTGTGAGATTGATGAGTGACCATAAGTGTTATAGAACACGTGAAAACGACGGGTCCTGTATTACCTATACATCCACTTTTCCTTACAGGAAAGACGTGAAACGACGATATCTATACACCCATAACAAAAAAAGTTTTGGATCACCCCAGTTCCCAGAATTCCTGAAGATAGACACTGACTGTGGATATTGTATCACAGACACAGTTCCTTTGACCGTTGAGAGATGTCACTAAACACGCCCAAAGATATAAACAACCATGCATGAGCAGCGCCTATTAGACGGAGGGAGTCCGACAGCCGATCAGTTCCAGTCATTCCACCAGGAAGGAGGTACACGGCCCGTGTTGTCCGTAGTTCAGCCATGTCTAGACGGTCAATACCGCGGTTCGATTGCGTCCGCATTATTACTTCGTTCCAGGAAGGGCTCTCAAGAAGGGAAGTGTCCAGGCGTGTCGGAGTGATCCAAGCGATGTTGTTCGGACATGTAAGAGATACAGAGAGACAGGAACTGTCAATGACATGCCTCGCCCAGGCAGCCCAAGGGCTACTACTACAGTGGATGACCGCTACTTACGGAGTATGGCTCCAAGGAACCCTGACAGCAACGCCACCACGTTGAATAATGCTTTTCGTGCAGCCACAGGACGTCATGTTGCGACTGAAACTCTGCGCAGTAGGCTGCATGATGCGCAACTACACTTCCGACGTCCATGGCGAGGTCCATCTTTGCAACCACAACACCATGCAGCGCGGTACAGATGGGCCCAACAACTTGCCGAATGGACCGCTCAGGATTGGCATCACATTCTCTTCGCCGATGAGTGTCGCATATGCCTTCAACCAGACAATCGTCGGAGACGTGTTCGGAGGCAACCCGGACAGGCTGAACGCCTTAGACACACTGTCCAGCGATGGCAGCGAGGTGGTGTTTCCCTGCTGTTTTGGGATGGCATTATGTGTGGCCGACGTACGCCGCTGGTGGTCATGGAAGACGCCGTAACGGCTGTACGATACGTGAATGCCATCCTCCGATCGATAGTGCAACCATATCGGCAGCATATTAGCGAGTCATTTGTCTTCATCGACGACAATTCGCGCCCCCATCGTGTACATCTTGTGAATGACTTTCTTTAGGATGATGACATCGCTCGGCTATAGTGGCCAGTATGTTCTCCAGACATGAACCGTATCGAACATGCCTGGGATAGATTGAAAAGTGCTGGTTATGGACGACGTGGCCCAACAAGCACTCTGAGGGACAACGAATCGCCGTTGAGGAGTATGACAGTGTGGACCAACAGTGCCTTGATGAACTTGTGGATAGTATGCCATGACGAATACAGGCATGCATCAATGCAAGAGAACGTGCCACTCGGTATTAGACGTTTATGGACCACGAGCTCTGAAGGTCTCGCTGTATGGTGGTACAACAGGCAATGTGTGGTTTTCATGAGCAATAAAAAGGGTGGAAATGATGTTTATGTTGATCTCTATTCCAATTTTCTGGACAGGTTCCGGAACTTTTGGAACAGAGGTGATGCAAAACTTTTTTTCCTTACAGGACCAGTCATTTTCACGTCTTCTATAACACTTGAGTGGTGACGTGTCTGTTAAGGCTTATATTTGGAGCGGCTAACATGACGCTGATGAAAGGCGCTCAGTGCTGTTCCGCAACGATTACAGGTTGTGTATCGACACGAATAGCTAGCGTATTCGACTAAGGAGTTACCCTGGATGACCGAAGATCGAAAAGTTTATCCTAACTCGGCACATCACACGAAAGGAACATATAATGGTATGACGTACTGAAGCTCACAAGCTTTGCTCCAGCGAATATTCACGACGCAGCGAATTTTCCGTACGCTGTTATTATGCCAATGGCGTATGAACATACAGCACGATGCCCTATTTCCCACTAAGTGGCGAACAAGGTAGCGCTTCGGTTAAGACGATCAACTTATTTACCGGAGAGCAGGATTGAAATCTCCGAGTGGCTCTCCCGATTGTAAGTATTCTGAGGTGTCCCTAAATCACTGTATTATGATGGGTTCTGAACGAAGGCCAAGGTCTATTTCAATTCATAATCTTGCCCAGTCCGAGCGACATCGACAGAATATTAAACTCCAACATTCTTTTCTTTATCTTATCACATGGCACTGGAGTCTTTCAGTTGACTTCGACGGCTAGTGCGTTCCCAAACTGTCACTTATTGGAACGAGACGGCAACTTTAACCTGATTAAAATCAGGCATTACAGAAGCGTATAAGAACATGATACACATCTGTACCTCGATATTCAGTTGTATAGCTACGTGTCATCATATCGCGATAATCTGATCACTATGTTATAAATTTTTGTAACGAATTACTGCAGAAGTTTGCTGTTTTCACCCTCTATCTGTGCACCTGTTGCCATCATTGTCACTGGTAGGCTACACATTCTCCTTTCACCTGCTAAAATTTCGTGTCACCTACAATAGTACAACTTTCTCTCATTCTTTGAGACACTCTAGACGAAGAATAAATTCAGATTGGCCAAGGATGGGATGTGGTAGGGTGTCGGTCGTCAGGACTGTCCCATCATATTTCTCAAGCGGTTCAGGGAAATCAGGAAAACTGAAAGCTGGATGAAACTCTGAACCGCCGTCCTTTGAATTCGATTTGAGTGCCCAAACAACTGTGCCACCTCAGTCTGGAGACTTTTAGCATGTAATTCAGGACACTGAGGCATAATCTAGTGACTGTATGCTACCACATTGACTCTCTTTTCTGGTCAAGTGCTAATGCCATCACACACACCTCACTAGCGTGCGTTTCCAACATCGACTACGGTGTGTGTGTGTGTGTGTGTGTGTGTGTGGGTGTGTGTGTGTGTGTGTGTGTGTGTGTGTGTGTGTTTTAGTGTGTTTTGTGTTACTATTTCTTCGTCAAATTACTTATTGGTTGAAGGTGACTGGGAGACCGAAGGTCCCATAAGAACACTGATATTTAGTATCGCAGACGGTATATTATTTGTTCATCATCAACCGGCCAACCATGTTTCATGAAAACCATACACTGTTCACCGAAAGGTACCAATGACAGAAATCACGCTGAAATTCTAGACAGGCTGTCTGTTCTCGACATGGTCGCTCCAATTCACGACCCTGCCACGTTCTGTTCGAATATTAATCGATCAAATATTGCCTGAAGTCTTACTGGTTCATTAACGAATGGCGGTTTCAGATTACATACGGACCAAGTCACAACGGTGACAGAGAGAGAATTACCCAGAAATTATTCATAAAAGTTGTCTTAGAATAAAATAACTTTATCTCACGCTGTTCATCGGGACAATGAACATGACGTATTTTCTCTTGAATTAACAGGCTTTGTTAAAAGATTTCTACGACCGTAAAATTTGAAATTATTAGTGCGCCAATTTCTGTTCGCACGTGTTCAAATAAATATATGCAGGTTCTTTGTGACTGAAGTAAATAATTATTACCTCAAAGAGACGACCGCAAATGGCGGCTAAACGGATCGTGACAAAGCAGGCGAATTCTGTTCACCAAAAACTCACCAATTTTTACTTCAGATTAACTATTAAAACATAATAGGATTCAAATTATATGCCACAACACATTTTTATCACAATTTATTATTTAAAATGGCTTACATGGACGATACCTCGGTTCATTTAGAAGGCAGAGGTAAAGAAAAGCCCGCTCAAAAGAGATCTCTAAAAACAACTGAAGCAAAAATGGCACAGATTTCGTTTCTTGTTCATGGAGTTAGTGAGTCAGCGTTGTTATGTTTTAAGTTCAGTTAGCAAATGGTTCAAATGGCTCTGAGCACTATGCGACTTAACTTCTGAGGTCGTCAGTCGCCCAGAACTTAGAACCAATTAAACCTAACTAACCTAAGAACATCACACACATCCATGCCCGAGGAAGGATTCGAACCTGCGACCTTAGCGGTCGCTCGGCTCCAGACTGTAGCGCCTAGAACCGTACGGCCACTCCGGCCGGCTTCAGTTAGCATCCGAGTCCTTTGCTCATAATAACAGTATTATTTCCACTTCAGTAAAACATCGCTACCTTTCCGTGTTGAGTTTTGCAAAGTAAGGAAAAAAATGTCGTTGAGTCTTTACAAACGAAGTACTGCAAATTCGAGCAACGCTATCACTACATCTCTTTATCCCATTACTGTCTGTCAGCAACATATTTTTTGTATTCTTTCAGCAGCTAGGCATCATTACCGCATCTTATACTGTTGGAACGAATAAGAAATGCAATAATAAATAATATGAAATAGAAATATTGCCTGTAACGTTACACGCCCCTTACAACAGCGTGTGCGAGCGTGCATGTGTGTGTGTATGAGAGAGAGAGAGAGAGAGAGAGGTTGTTGGAAGGGGTAGAAAGTACGATATGAAAATCAAACACGTAGACTAGCGGTTCTCAACGGGGGCGGTACCGCTCTACCGCTCTACCGCTCATCGGTGGGCGGAGATGTGGTCTGGCAAGGGGTAACGAGGGAGGGGGGGGGGGGGGGGGAATTTTGGTCCAAACGAAATTTGGGGGCGCTAAAAGACACTCGCCCCTCCTCTCCAACGAAAAATACTCCCAAAGCCGCGATGGAAACCTTCTTGGACCCACAAACATCAAAAATATCCTTGCAGGAAGAGCTGATAGAACTATCAACAAATGATGAGTTAAAATTAAAATTCAAAGATGTATATCAAGAATTCTGGCACCTAAGCCAAATTCGTATATTGTATCCAGCTCAATGGGCTGCAGAAGAAGTATGTCATTGCTTTCCCATTGTTGTATTTAGCTGAAAGAGGGTTTAACGTGGTTAGTAATATAGTTGTCAAGAACAGAAACAGACTGTAAATTGTAGAGCGATTTCAGATTGCTGATGACAAACACGACAGAAAATTCTGAAAATTAGTATCAAGCCACCAAGCTCAGCCCTCTCACTAAAAATATTGTAAAATTTTTGAATATGCTTATGTTAATCAGTCTTTCACAATGACACGAATATTGCTGATACCTTCTAATAAACTACTTTTAAAAATATGTCTTTCTGCGATTCTAATTAAAAATTAAATATTAACTGCAAGATGAAAAATGTGAACCAGCTAGAATTTTAAGACAAATTTCTGTTTATTTAGAGGAGTGCTCTTACAAAATCAGCAGCTGGAGCAAAAATCGCAAGAGTTCACAGTTTGATCTTCCATTACCAATCTCCATATCTTTAGAAACCACATTCTTGGATTAAGACCGTGGCAATCGAATTATTGATCGAAAAGGGTATTGTGATCAAAGAAACTGGAAATCACAGCATTATTTACTTGTACATCGGGATTGTGACTGATTTCATTTCTCTGAAAAGAAAAGGGATGGGAACGGTGAGTAATTTTTTTCTTCAAGAAGGAGGCGGTGGGCCGGAAAAGGTTGAGCACCTATAATATAGACAGCTGCGAGTATTTTCCTTTAGAAACAGGAAAACACAGGACAAGTATCTTGACTACAAATAGGTTGCTTTGTGATGCTAAGATGTTATGAAGTATTTTCCAGAGATGGTCTTCTAATTATACTCGTAGGTTTGAGCAGAGTGAGGACAATGAACTAAGTGACTGAATGTGACTAAAGTGTCGTGCTCTCTCTTACCAGTGTGTAGCTCTAACTTAAAACGTGGCTGTAATGCTTACTTGCGAATTCGACAGGGACGAAGAAGTAACGTCCTCGGTCATAATCGAGCTCCGAGAGGCCATACTGATGAGACGTTGAGACTTTGATCCAGCACAGTGGAGCCGCCACCAACTATACGCGATCATCATATTCTTGTTACACAGCGATATACTGAATGAACAGTTTATATGCGAGACGACGTTCATCTGCTGTTGTTTAAGAACAGGTATTATATAATACGAAGCAATGTGGCTGTACGATTTTCCAGTCTTGACGGCGTCAACTTAAGCATTTCTTTGAAATTTCCACGGTGAGGTACCCTCGTTAGTGTTTCGCTCCAGCTTTATTTCTCTAACAAGTTGTAAATTGCGTTATGTAAACTACGATGAGATTAATACCAGTTTCTGTAATGATATACGTCCTTTTGTGGACCCCAATTACGTCCAGTTCCGTCGATAGTAAATATCCTACACTTGGAGCGCGCAGCGTCAATATATGCTTGGGTTGGTGCCAGCAACACGCTTGTCACCTCCACAGCCGTAACAGAAAACAGGTCTCGTTGAGGACACTACTCTTAAACGACAAATACGGTCTTCAAATGTCGGTAACTCATTTTCTGCCACTTTGTAGTGAGCAATCAACTCGCTGGCGCCGCGATCGAAGAACTCACCTCCTTTACTACTTCTTTAATGTCTTATGAGGATTTAGGAGGCACCTCTCGTGATGTATTCCACCTGTCAACAAGCTCATATAGATTAGCGCAAACTGTATCTCGGCTCTTTCCTATCTTGGTCAAGTAACCGCATTTCCTGGTTCGTTTCTTTTCTGGACAGAAGACGGATAAGGTGGTCTTCACTCTTTTATTTATCACGTCACGCATTTCCCAAGCACCTCTTCTTGAATCTCTCAAACGGTTTCATCAGGACAAACTTTTTTACAGCGTACGTGTTCAGAATGACCAGTCGATGTACTACCACCGATAAGGCTGCTTCGATTCAGATTTCTCCTCGTTTGTTTGATCAACTGGAATTGTAGGGATAGGCTTAATGATTTTGTCAATGAGGCGAGAACAGATGCCTGCAGCTTCAGCAATATTACATGAACTTATGCTTCTGAGGCAGGTTTTATTCCGAATATTCTTCTTCTAGGTGCATGACTGTGACATGGCATAACATGAAGTCCAGGATCTTGATCTCAGTTGCGAATAGATATCATCTGTAGAACAGTAGCTGAAATGTTTCATCTTACTTAATACCATGACTCACTCATACATGCAAGACAATGTTACTAAAACTTTAGATATGTTAGTAATAGTAATTACTCAGTATCATTAGCATTTATTGAGGTACTTTTCTGTCTCGAATTCCAGGTATTTTTGTCTTCCATCTGAACTGATATATTACATTCAAGATAGCTGAAACACTGATTTCGAAACTCAGTTCATATTCTTACTGTCCGCAGCTCGTGGTGGTGCGGTAGCGTTCTCGCTTCCCGCGCCCGGGTTCCAGGGTTCGATTCCCGGCGGGGTCAGGGATTTTCTCTGCCTCGTGATGACTGGGTGTTGTGTGATGTCCTTAGGTTAGTTAGGTTTAAGTAGTTCTAAGTTCTAGGGGACTGATGACCATAGATGTTAAGTCCCATAGTGCTCAGAGCCATATTCTTACTACGGCCGAAGTGTCTTATTTAAGACTTTTGTCTTTCATCCTGTAATTAATAATTCGCCTTTTCAATTTTCTGGCCAGTTCTCGTTTTGTGTTACGAGGCTCATTGGCGCTCCTTGACCTCTGCTCTAGCACTACTAAAAACGTTTTATAGTTCTATGAATTATCTAGCATTTCTTAGGTATTCGCCAGTATACAAGCTTACTTTCCATTTTCTCGTCAGTGATTTCAAGGATTCTCCTGATTCATACCCCAAGCACTGACGAACACTCATTTGTACTTCCGTTTGTTTGTGGGAAACGAACTTATAATAAAAGAATAACTTAAACGCGGTACCTCTTCGTACGTTCAATTAAAGGCGAGATCACCATCAAGTTCGAGTATTTAGACATGATCAAGAAAATGGATCTGCACAGGCATCTAAATTTGTCGTACGTAAGGTGATTAAAGGAGATACACTATGTGATCAAAAGTATCCGGACACCTGGCTGAAAATGATTTACAAGTTCCTGGCGCCCTCCATCGGTAATGCTGGAATTCAATATGGTGTTGGCCCACTCTTAGCCTTGATGACAGTTTCCATTCTCGCAGGCGTACGTTCAGTCATGTGCTCTAAGGTTTCTTGGGGAATGGCAGCCGCTTCTTCACGGAGCGCTGCACTGAGAACAGGCATCGATGTCGCTCGGTGAAGCTTGACACGAAGTCGGCGTTCCAAAACATCCCAAAGGTATTCTATAGGCTTCAGGTCAGGACTCAGTGCAGGCCAGTCCATTACAGGGATATTATTGTAGTGTAACCACTTCGCCACAGGCCGTGCATTAAGAACAGGTGCTTGATCGCCATCTCCGAATTGCTCTTCAACAGTGGGAAGCAAGAATCTGCTTAAAAAATCAATGTAGGCCTGTACTGTGATAGTACCACGCAAAACAACAAGGGGTGCAAGCCCCCTCCATGAAAAACACGACCACACCATAACACCACCGCCTCCGAATTTTACTGTTGGCACTACACACGCTGGCAGATGACGTTCACTGGGCATTCGCCACTCCCTGCCATTGGATTGCGGCATTGTGTACCGTGATTCGCCATGCCACACAACGTTTTTCTACTGTTCAATCGTCCAGTGTTTACGCTCCTTACACTAATCGAGGCGTCGTTTGGCATTTACCGGCGTGATGTGTGGCTTATGAGCAGCCGCTCGACCATGAAATCCAGGTTTTCTCATCTCCCGCCTAACCGTCATAGTAGTTGCAGTGGATCCTGATGCAGTTTGGAATGCCTGAGTGGTAGTCTGGATAGAAGTCTGCCTATTACACATTACGGTCCTCTACAACTGTCGGCGGTCTTTGTCAGTCAATAGACGAGGTCGGCCTGTACGATTTTGTGCTGTACGTGTCCCTTGACGTTTCAACTTCACTATCACATCGGAAACAGTGGACCTACGGATGTTTAGATGTGTGGAAATCTCGCATAGAGACGTATGACACATGTGACACCCCGTCACCTGACCGAGGAATGTCCATTAAATCAGCATCACGTTAGAAGCGCTAAGACATCAACAGTCGTCATCATTTTCCTTGCAAAATAATCACATCGATATTTATATGTCAATTCCCACTTTCATTCAAATCGGACAGTTACTGTATTGTTAGGGAGGGATACTGAACAGGTTAGACAGCAAGTACGAGAAAGGTAGACAGCCGTGATTTGTTCACAGAAGAGTCATTAATTCGTTAAAATTTGGAACGGTTGTTACATAATGATACTGTTATCTGGAAGACCAAGTGGGGTAGTTTCAGTCGCCTAATCAAAAGTGATTTTCTTTCTCCGCGTACAATGACCCGTTTTCTCGTGGTGTGTAAAAATGGTTCAAACGGCTCTGAGCACTATGGGACTTAACTGCTGAGGTCATCAGTCCCCTAGAACTTAGAACTACTTAAACCTAACTAACCTAAGGACATCACACACATCCATGTCCGAGGCAGGATTCGAACCTGCGACCGTAGATGTCGCGCGGTTCCAGACTGTAGCACCTAGAACCCCTCGGCCACCCCGGCCGACCCGTGGTGTGTAAGATTTGTGTCTTAGGTACATCTGTTGACTGTAGGTGACTATAATGAATGTGTGTGTTAGTGTTGTGTCATGTTCATGCTTATATTACGGAGAGGGTGAAACCCATTGCTGGCACATAGCCTGCTCCTATCGAAGAGCAGCAACTGGGGGGGGGGGGGGGGGGGGAGGGGGGGCTTAACGTCGCCATCCAACGGACCACTATCAACAGTGTGACATACACTTGTATCATGCGAGACTGCGAAGAGTTCTGAAATTTAATCCAGGCCATTGGTAGAAGTCTGGTGGTAAAAAAAACTTTATCGTAGCCCCTCTTCTTCCCTTCCCCTCCAAATAATGGCTGTGCAAATTTCGTCCACCACCAGGATTAGAACCGGCTTGCTCCCAGTCGAAGAAGAACACACAGGCGTGTGTCAGCCTCATGCTATCGGGTGTTGGCCAGCGTTGTAGTGAGACATACTAAACTGCCTAAAGTGAGTGCTGTATCTCAAGTTCTACTACCTCCGTAACGTAGCGGTTGCTGTACAAATGTCGCTACATGAGTAAGAGTCAGGATCACATATTGTATGAAATGTCATCCAAATGCATCGCACTTAACGTTTGTCCTCAATGTCACTCCGCAAAGCTGGCTTTTAGATAATGATCACTAGCACGATAACGTCTAAAAATATTTACGTATCAGAGTGGGAATATATAATAAAATACGACTCGCCTCACAACACCACTTTTGTCACCTACCACGCCGGCAGCCATTTATACATATCAGTCTGAGGCAATTGTGACAACAAGCGTGCTACCAGCCCAGTCTGCAGTAGACGGACGCATAACAGTCGACACCAACACGTCTACGCCCATTGCTGTGCTCTAGCGACAAGTTGATAGAGTTGTACGGTACATTACAGATATGCGGATATGATAATGATGCTACAGCTCCGTGGATTAAATTTCTTCAAGTAATCCCCTGTTGTGGATCACTGTGCGGTCCAGTACACAAAAAAAAAAAAAAAAAAATGGCTCTGAGCACTATGGGACTCAACTGCTGAGGCCATCAGTCCCCTAGAACTTAGAACTACTTAAACCTAACTAACCTAAGGACATCACACACATCCATGCCCGAGGCAGGATTCGAACCTGCGACCGTAGCGGTCGTGCGGTTCCAGACTGTAGCGCCTTTAACCGCTCGGCCACTCCGGCCGGCTCCAGTACACATTTCTCGCAGCTGACCTTCACCTGTTCACAGGTTCCAACCACACGTTACTTACGTAGCAGTATGCAGTGTGTGAGCTGAAATGACAGTCTTATATTTTCTAGAAGGAAAAATCCGCCCCTTTCGAATTCGACTTTTAATATGGCGCCCATTGTCGTACATCTACATTTACGTGATTACTCTGCTATTCGCAATAAAGTGCCTGGCAGAGGGTTCAATGAACCACCTGCAATCTGCCTCTCTACCGTTCCACCCTCGAACGGCACACGGGAAAAGCGAGCACTGAAATTTTTCTGTGCGAGCCCTGATTTCTCTTATTTTATCGCGATGATCATTTCTCCCCATGTAGGTGGGTGCCAATAGAATGTTTTCGTAATCGGAGGAGAAACCTGTTGACTGAAATTTCATGAGATCTCATGGCAACGAAAAACGCCTTCGTTTTAATGATAGCCACTCCACTTCACGTATCGTGTCGGTGGCACTATCTCCCCCATTTCACGATAATACAAAACGAGCTGCCCTTCTCTGAACTTTTTCGATGTCATCCGTCAGTCCCACCTGATCCAGATCCCACACCGCACAGCAATACTCCAGGATAGGGCGGACGACCGTGATGCAAGCAGTCTCTTTAGTATACCTCTTGCACCTTCTAAGTGTTCTGCCAATGAATCGCAGTATTTGGTTTGCTCTACCCTCAACATTATCTGCGTTCGTTCTAATTTAGGTTATTTGTAATTGTAATCCCTAAGTATTTAGTTGAATTTACATCCGTCAGATTTGTGTGTCTTATCGCGTAATCGAAAGTTAGCAGGTTTCTTATAGTACTCATGTGAATAACTTCACACTTTTCTTTATTCAGGGTCTATTGCCACTTATCGCACCATACAGATATCTTATCTAAATCATTTAGCAATTCGTTTAGGTCATCTGATAGACAAGAGAAACTGGTATATTCTTTCACGTTTCCACTTTGTTTGATGGCTCTTCAATCTTTGAGCTGTAACATTTCTCTTCTTGAAATTACAACGAAATAAACACCTTAAACTGCTTACAGGCGTTGACATACGTCAACGGGGACAGATGAAAATGTGTGCCCCGACCGGGACTCGAATCCGGGATCTCCTGCTTACATGGCAGACGCTCTATCCATCTGAGCCGCCGAGGACACAGAGCATAGCGCGACTGCAGGGATTTATCTCTGGCACGCCTCCCGCAAAACCCACATTCTCAACGTATTGTCCCACACTACATTCGTAGTGCCCCCGCTCATTGTACTCACTACTCGCGGCGCTTTGCCGATTCCCGTAAGAGTTCGGGCACTGTTTGTGCATTCGCACAGAAGAAGAAGATGGTCAAGTGGCCGGTGAGCCTTAACTATATATATATATTTACTAACATGGTATCTACTCTTTCGGACATGTCCAAAACAACAGATACCATCTTAGTAAACATATATTTCTCTTCTTGGTCACACCAAAGGGAAGGCGATACTGGGATTAGGCGTACGCCACCTTTCTGCAGTCGTAATCACTAACTGCTGGTACACTGAAATTACAAGCCACAAGCTACACGGCGAAGCCAATACTTACCCGAGATTCAAAGATCATATCTTCGCGTGTCATAGGCAGAGAATGTCATAAGTGTTTGTAGATGTACCGACATTACTCTGTCAAAGTGAGCGATGATATTGTTTCCCGTAGCGGCAGTTTTATACTGCGAGGACCGTGCCTCTGTCTCCTTGCCCGCATACATGCCATCACGGGGACCAAAGTTCTACGGAGATCCGTATCCGCTCAACTTATTTGGAAAGTTCCCCCTCCTTTACAATGCTGAGGTCGAAGCGGAAGCAGAATGCGGGCTCTTGGCGTCGTCTATCCTCTTTTTATGACCACCATTACCGACTGTGGGGTTGACTTGCTTTCCTATTCGTGAGTGGCTCATAACAGAATTGTAAATCACAACAAATGCTTTCACTGACTTCCATCTCATCTTATTCTTAGATAACTAAGAAGACCTCTTTGCTGTTGAATAAAAATTATACATTTCTTTCTGGACTGTGGTAGGTATTCTGGATGAACGACAATTCTAACTTCACACTACTCTTTAAGACTCATGCTGACTTCAGCGCTGTTCTTAGTTTGTTTATCATAATATCTGACAAGACTGATACTAAAAAAACTCCCGATGCAGAAAAAACATAAAAAGGTAATATTTTAATAATTTAAATAACTCATTACTTACTTTCAAACTTTCAGTGCGAAACAACAATAGCGCTTCCCTTTTAGCTCGATGAAAGCTGGTATTTTTTTCACATTCACATAAGGTGCAGAATTGTACCACCACACAAAACGGAATCAGCCCATAAACCTAAACAAAACTGTACTCTGATTCCTTAATTTTGGGGAAGATTTCCTTAAGGCACATCCGTCATCAGATAGCTAACATGATTTCAAGTAAATGAAACAACAAGTTTACTGTTACCAGTCACCGTTTTATTTATTTCCACGACGCATTTCGAAGGATTAAATCCCCATCATCGGGTGGATTTACATTAGTTAGCATGGCATTTGTGTGTGTGTTGTGTTACGATTTTTTGGAGGAACTTTTGGCACTGCCTAGTGGAGAAACAAGACACTATTTCAGAACCTGGTTTTGGATTTCTTCTGACAAAAAATTAAACTGATATCTAATGGTAAACATAAAATAAGTACAATAGAGTACCTCCAGTGGTCACAGGTTCCTTTTGCTGTCGTAACACATCACATGTATACTGTCACATTTGTAAACAAATATGGCGTCTGGAATCTGCTGGGTGCAAGGTTCGTATAGCAGAAGAGAAGACATAATCGCAAAGTGCAAAGAATATACATCATAACAACATTATTACAGAATAATTATTTAAAGGATTTGGAGGTGTTTGTTTTGAGGTGTCGAATAAAAATGTTCAAATGTGTGTGAAATCTTATGGGACTCAACTGCTAAGGTCATCAGTCCCTAAGCTTACACACTACTTAACCTAAATTATCCTAAGGACAAACACACACAACCATGCCTGAGGGAGGACTCGAACCTCCGCCGGGACCAGTCGGGTGTCGAATATATGTGTGTGTACTTCAGGTGGCATATAAATCCGATTTTGACAAGTTAAAACAGCTTAATATTCGTACTCGTTTGTGCAATCAGGTGAAATGTTAAAATGGCTTAAACTTCACACGTGTTAGAACAATCAGGTGAAATGTTGCATACATTAAGTGCAATAATCATATTGGCTACAGCAGTAAAATTATACATAGGTGACAATATTTGATGGGATTAATAGACAGATGTGAGAGGCGAATGTTATGTTGTTATGATGTATATTCTTTGTACTTTGCGATTATGTCTTCTCTTCTGCTATACGAACCTTGTACCCAGCAGATTCCAGTCGCCATATTTGTTTACAAATGTGACAGTATACATGTGATGTGTTACGACAGCGAAAGGAACCTGTGACCACTGGAGGTACTCTATTGTACTTATTTTATGTTTACCATTAGATATGATTTTAATTTTTTGTCAGAAGAAATCCAAAACCAGGTTCTGAAATAGTGTCTTGTTTCTCCACTATGCAGTGCCACAAGTTCCTCCAAAAAATCGTAACACAACACACACACAAAAATGTCATACTAACTAATGTAAATCTACCCGATGATGGAGGTTTAAACCTTTGAAACGCGCCGTGGAAATAAATAAAATTGTGACTGGTAACAGTAAACTTGTTGTTTCATTTAATGTCAGTAACAGTCACGGTAAAGCCTAACCTAAAATGTTCGCATTTAAAGTTAACATGATTTCATCAAGATACATGGAACTTTGGCTTACCGGTGAGTTACGGTGAAATGACTGGTAGGAACATTTGTTTTCACGTACACTACCTAATCAAAAATATCAGGAAATTCCTACCTAATGCGGGATTGGCCACTAGATATCAGGGTGACGGCCTCCCCGGTATAATATGAGATGGGAAACATTGTGTTGACAGCATAGAAACAGCAACAGCAGAAAGTATCGGTTACAAGGGCTCAGTGACTTCGACCCTGTAGTTGTCACTGAATGTTACCTGAGTAACAAATCCATCATGGATATTTGGAACCTTCTAAGGCCACCCAAGTCGACTGTTCGTTCAAAATGGTTCAAATGGCTCTGAGCACTATGGGACTTCACATCTGAGGTCATCAGTCCCCTATACCTTAGAACTACTTAAACCTAACTAACCTAAGGTCATTACACACATCCATGCCCGAGGCAGGATTCGAACCTGCGACCGTATCGGTCGCGCGGTTCCAGACTGAAGCGCCTAGAAACGCTCGGCCTCACCGGCCAGCCTTGACTTTTCGTGGTATGGCTGTAAAGGGAAAACGTGAAGGAACAGCCACACTAAACTTAGACTAGGAGGATCTCAGGTTCTGATGGACAGGGACCGTCGAGCAATACGGAGAGTGTTTGTCAAAAATCGCGTGACATTGTCGTAAGAAATCTCTCGTGGGTTGCAAAGTGCTACGGTCAGTTCACCTACCACAATGACTGTGCGTATGACGTTCAAAAGGATGGGCCACAATGATCGATCAGCTCCTCATAATTCACACATTTTTGTTGTTAATGTTAAGTGGCACTTGAGGTGGTGTAAAGAGTGACGCGACTGTACAGTGAATGACAGGAAACAAATGATTCAGAACTACTAAACACGACATACACCGTGGCAATCGGCTGGAAGGGTTTGGGTTTGGCGAATGCCTTGAGTATGTTACCTATTGTGTTGTTGGACAAAAATATGTACACGCCGCAAGAAATGCATCCTTGAACATAATTGCAGATGCTATCCAAGCCTGTAGGTTACGCTGCTGTATTTAACCACGAACAGCAGCTATGCAATATCCCCAATACGTTGCAGTGCAAGTACCAGTCGCTGTCAGAATAGTGTTCAATCCAGATGTCAGTGCACTGTATCGGAGCTAAGTCAATTCGAACTTGGACGAATTGTTATTGTTTGTATGGTGGGTGCTTCCACAACCAAGGTAGCTGCATTGTTGCCGTTTCGGAAGGCACCGCATCGAAGGTTTACACTGAAGAGACAAAGAAACTGGTACACCTGCCTAATATTGTGTAGGGCTCCCGAGAGCACGCAGAAGTGTCGCTACACGACGTGGCATGGACTCGACTAATGTCTGAAGTAGTGCTGGAGGGAACTGATGTCGTAAATCTGTAAGAGTACGAGGGGGTGAATATCTCTACTGAACATCATGTTGCAAGGTGTCCCAGATATGCTCAATAATGTTCATGTCTGAGGAATTTGGTGTCCAGCGAACCAGCGGAAATGTTTAAACTCACAAGAGTGTTCCTGGAGCCACTATGTAGATATTCTGGACGTGTGGGGTGTCGCATTGTCCTGCTGGAATTGTCCAAGTCCGTCGGAATGTACAATGGGCACAAATGGATGCAGGTGAACAGGCAGGATGCTTACGTACGTATCACTTGTGAGAGTCGTATCTAGACGCATCAGGGTACCATATCACTTCAACTGCACACGCGCAACACCATTACAGAGCATCCACCAGCTTGAACTGTCCCCTGCTGAAATGCAAAGTCCATGGAGGTTGTCTCCATACCCACACACGCCCATCGGCTAGATACAATTTGAAACGATCAGTTGAAGACATGAAGTCTGAAAATGAGTCCGTGATCATATTTTTGGCACTACAACTACTATGTACCTACATGTTTAGCTTGACGTTGTTACTACATCAGAATAGTTTATGATCTGAAGATGGCAGTAGCCGAAACCGGTAATAGTAAAGTGTAAAAATTTGTGTTATCAAGACGGACCTGTAAAATAAAATTCGAAACGAGACTCGTCCGACCCGGCAACATGTTTCCAGTCATGAACAGTCCAATGACGGTGTTGAAGGGCCCAGGCGACACGTTAAGATGTGTGTCGTGCAGTCATCAAGGGTACACGAGTGGGTCTTCGCATCCGAATGCCCATATCGCTGATGTTTTGTTGAATGGTTCGCACACTGACGCTTGTTGCACTTCTGTCACATTGAACGATTCTCTTGGGCCGTCGTTGGTGTCTTTCTTGCAGGATCTTTTCCCTGCCGCAGCGATGTCGGTGATTTGGCGTTTTATCGGATTCCTAATATTCACGGTACTCTCGTGAAATAGTCGTACAAGAAAATCCCCAATGTATTGCTACCGCGGAGATGCCGTGTCCCGTCGTTCGTGCGCTGACTATAATACCAGGTTCAAACTAGCTTCAATCTTGATAACCTGCCATTGTGGCAGCAGTAACCGATCTAACAACGGCGCCATTCACTTGTGGTCTCATATAGGCGTTGCCGACCACAGAGCTTTATTCTACCTCTGTATTTGAATACGCTTGCCAATACCAGTTTCATTGGCGCTTCAGTGTATATCGGATACAGGGAAAGCGGAAAAACGTCATCCGCTTCGTCACAATGTGGACAAACGCGTACGTTGAGTGATCACGATGGACGGTCATTGAATAGCATTGTGACGAAAATTAAGAGGACGATAGATGCAAAGCCACTGCAGAACTGAACGTCGCACTCTCGAAACCGTCAGCACCAAAACGACACAAAGGGAGCTCGATAAGCGGGAAATTGCAGGGCGAACTGGAATTCTAAAACCACTCAGTGTTGATGCAGATGCCCGTATAACGAAAACGAAGTGCCGAAACCATAAAATCTACAGGGTGATCAAAAAGTCAGTATAAATTTGAAAACTTAATAAACCACGGAATAATGTAGAGAGAGAGATAAAAATTGACACACATGCTCGGAATGACATGGGAGTTTATTAGAACAAAAAAAAAAAAAACAAAAAACAAAAAAAGTTCACAAAATGTCCGACAGATGGCGCTGGACAGCAACACTGCTACCGTGACGAGTAAGGGGTACGCCGAAATGTTACAGAATAGCATCATCCCCAGCCTGGCTGATAAACACCTGCTGGAACGTACGATGTTTATGCAGGATGGCGCTCCAACCCATATTGCTAGACGCGTGAAAGATCTCTTTCTCGCGTCGTTTGGTGATGATCGTGTGCTCAGCCGCCACTTTCGTCATGCTTGGCCTCCCAGGTCCCCAGACCTGAGTCCGTGCGATTATTGGCTTTGGGATTACCTGAAGTCGCAAGTGTATCGTGATCGA
Organism: Schistocerca piceifrons; assembly: GCF_021461385.2. Classification (NCBI taxonomy): domain Eukaryota; kingdom Metazoa; phylum Arthropoda; class Insecta; order Orthoptera; family Acrididae; genus Schistocerca; species Schistocerca piceifrons. Next base: position 836,831,562 of record NC_060149.1, read on the forward strand.
CCGACATCTCTAGGGATGCTGAAAGACAACATCCGACGCCAATGCCTCACCATAACACCGGACATGCTTTACAGTGCTGTTCACAACATTATTCCTCGACTACAGCTATTGTTGAGGAATGATGGTGGACGTACTGAGCATTTCCTGCAAAGAACATCATCTTTGCTTTGTCTTACTTTGTTATGCTAATTATTGCTATTCTGATCAGATGAAGCGCCATTTGTCGGACATTTTTTGAACGTTTGTATTTTTTTGGTTCTAATAAAACCCCGTGTCATTCCAAGCACGTGTGTCAATTTGTACCTCTCTATCTACATTATTCCGTGATTTATTCAGTTTTCAAATTTATAATGACTTTTTGATCACCCGGTAGAGCGTCGAGCAACGACAAAATCTCATTTACTCGGATGAGTCTTATTATATTGTCTTCCTTACTTCTGGCCGAGTTTACTCCCGAAGAGTCAGACCCGGCGGGAATTTAGTAACGATTTAGGCAGCCTTACCTTGTTTTCGAAGAGCTATATGGTTATAGTGCAAGTGCGCATTATTGCCAAGGACAGTCTGACAAACAAAAAAATATGTGTGAAATCTTATGGGATTTAACTGCTAAGGTCATCAGTCCCTAAGCTTACACACTACTTAACCTAAATTACCCTAAGGACAAACACACACACCCATGCCCGAGGGAGGACTCGAACCTCCTCCGGGATCAGCCGCACAGTCCATGACTGCAGCGCCTGAGACCGCTCGGCTAATCCCGCGCGGCGACAGTTTGACCATTTTGGATGATCAGGCGAATCTCATGGTATAATGTTTATTCTTCAACTGTGATGTTGTGTTCCAAGACGACATGGCCCTTGTTCACACAGCTCGCATCGTGCAGGGCTGGTTTCATGAGCACGAGGTTAAACTGTCGCATCTACCCTGGGCATCGCAGTCACCAGATCTCAATGTTGTTGGGACTTTGTGGTCTACTTTAGAGAGGAAGGTGCGTGATTGCTATTGACCTCCATCATCGTTACCTGAAATTACCACTATTTTGCAGAAATAATGGTATAAGTTTCCATTTAAAACCATACAGGGTCTGTAGTTATCCAGTTCGAGACGACTAGAAGCTGTTTTGAATGTTAACGGTTTTCCTACAGCGTATTAGGCTTGATAATGTGTTGCATTTTCGGTGTTTCCACATTTCTGTCGACGCCCTCTATAGTGCCAACAGTGAAGTGCGGCGGAAGTGGTGTTACGGAAAGGGTGTGCTGTTCGTGGTTGTGTGCTGCCCCCTTATTGCTCTTAAGAAAATGCTAAAGGTGGAAGGATATGGACACATTTTATAGCGCAAACTAGTGGAACGAGTAAGAGGCGATAATTATTTGAATCAGCATTACAGCGGACTGTGTCATAAAGCAGCATATGTGAGGCAGTAGTTTTAGAACAATGACATTCCTGAAACGTGAATTGTGATTCCTGGAGCGGTCTTGTTTCCCGGAGTCTTGACTTTAATCCAGTGGAAGATCTTTGGTATGAGTCAGAACGTCAAATTCGCTTCAGATCCCATTTGCCAGCATCACTATTTTCTCTGGTCTTGGCTCTTGAAGAAAAATGGCCTGCCATTCCTTCACAAACACTCACAAATCTTACTGAAAGTGTCCGCTGTGGAGTTCAAGCAGTCATTTAGGCGAATTGTGAACATACCCCGGCGAGCAGTATGTGTCTTGATGGTTCTGAGCAGATAGTGTAATTCTCCAATGAATAACATTCATATTGTTCTTGATATTCTTCCGGTGGAAACGTATTATATAGGAATTTCACGGCAGTGCACCTGTAAACCAACCTCCCGCGCGTTTTGACAAAATCATGGAAGCCTTCTGGCGATGAATATTTAAATTCGAAATCAGTAATGGTGCTGTTTCAATAGAGTAAATCAAACCCAAATTGTGGTTGGCTGCTGCTGTAGGATTTCAACATTCTGCATCACATAAAATCCCCTGTTCTGCAAAAATGTAGTTATTTCACAAAACAGGATTTGACTAAAACGGTAGAGTGTGGGTTGATGTACCACTCTCACCAGGGAGCATTAAGGCATGTGAGGGCATTCTTCGATGTGTGAGCGATGTAAATGCTGTATAAGCATATGGTATACATGATTGTAATTGTGCATCGGCAGTATTGTAAAAATGTTCACATGTGTGAATTCCTAGAGGCCAAACTGCTGAGACCATCGGTTCCTAGACTTACACACTACTTAAGCTAACTTATGCTAAGAACAACACACACACCCGTGCCCGATGGAGGAATTGAACCTCCAGTGGGAGGGGCCGCGCAATCCGTGACATGGCACCGCTAACAGTTCGACCACTCCGCGCGGCTCAGTGTTGTATTGCATCCCCGTTATTAAGTTTAAAGTGCTGGAAAAAAATATAGTACAACCTTGTACTAATTTATATCTCTCAAGGAACATTCAACAAAGCAACCGAACCTGTAGTCCCCATTGGACAGTCGAATTGGTGTAACACCTGCCGCCGGCCGCGGTGGCCGAGCGGTTCAGGGCGCTTCAATCCGGAACCGCGCGACTGCTACGGTCGCAGGTTCGAATCCCGCCTCGGGCATGGATGTGTGTGAAATCCTTAGGTTAGTTAGGTTTAAGTAGTTATGAGTTCTAGGGGCTGATGACCTCATATGTTAAGTCCCATAATGCTCAGAGCCATTTGTAACACCTGCCGATAACATTCCGTTTCTTTGAAAGACATTCAATCCATCTCACTCGTGAACGAACTGCCAAATCATCTCTATTGAGATAACCCCATTACAGACGTCGGAAATGAACGAATTTGTTTAAAATGTCAAAAATTAAAAATTTCCTGAAAGTTTACCGACTGAAGGAGTGTAAAGTACCTGAAAAACAATTCCGTTTACCTAAGAATATTCCGTGTTTAATTACGGACATGTTTATATACAGCACCATGTACTGTATATACTTTAGTGTCACTAGTTTTAGTCTGCGAGGACCATCCTCTACCATTGGATGATAACAGAAAGAAACAGAGAATGGTGTCAATACCAGAGAGTGTAAAAAAGTAATAAAATTCTTACATTGTATTGCATACTTGCCAATAGACATTGTATTGCATAGTTGCCAATAGACACTTACTCGACAAAAAATCGTTGTAGCCTTTTTCATTCCGACATATACTGAATAACACGCTTTTGATTACCTGGACCCATCTGTACTTCCACTGAAAAGACGGCATACAGCCAGCCTCTAAGACGCTGATGTTAGACATACATGACGATCTCAACATTCTATATGTATCAATAATCTGTCCATGTTACTCTTTTTACCCTCACATAGCAACTGATGCGAAAATGTCGTAACTTCTTTGGTGAAAAAATGAATTCAATTTGTCTGTTGCATACTGTGTTGCATATTTACTAAGATTACGTATCTCAGGTTTAGTAGCAATCTTAGTAGCCACCAACAACCTGAGAACAGCTGTTATCATTCCACAAGTCCCCACCAAAGATTACTAATCGATCGCTCATAGATACGCTATGCTTCCCACTCGCCTTCACTACTATTGTCCTTGCGTGCTCGGTCCATTCCACATCGCTTTGCAATGTTACACCTTGATATTTAGTCGACACGATTGTGTCAGGCAATGCACTACTAACGCTGTTTTGGAACATTACGACAGAGATTTCCCAACTCATGTGAATTAACTTACATTTTTCTACACCTTGAGCAAGCTGCCATTCATCACACAAACTATAAATTTTGTCTCAGTCGTCTTGTAACGTCATGCAGTCACTCAACGGCGACACTTTTCCATACGGACGGCATCATCAATAAACAGCGTCAGATTGCTGCTCACCATGTCCGTCAAAATGGTTCAAATGGCTCTGAGCACTACGGGACTTAACTGCTGAGATCATCAGTCCCCTAGAACTTAGAACTATTGAAACCTAACTAACCTAAGGACATAACACACATCCATGCCCGAGGCAGGATTCGAACCTGCGACCATAACGGTCGTGCGGTTCCAGACTGCCTCTAGCATGAATGTGTGTGATGTCCTTAGGTTAGTTAGGTTTAAGTAGTTCTACGTTCTAGGGGACTGATGACCTCAGAAGTTAAGTCCCATAGTGCTCAGAGCCATTTGAACCATTTTTTTTATTCAGAGTATTGTGGTGGAAATGACTAATACGCAAGATCAAAAAGTTTACAGTTGAAGTCTATATAGATGTATTAGCTGGTGTGTAAAAGTCGTATGGTCACTGACCAAAGACTGAAGTTGGGGTTACAGAAACAGGTAGAACCGTTTTTCCTGCTGAATGTCGGAAAAACCATTTTCACTTCTATTATGCTTCGATGACAAACCCGATCGAAGAGAACGAGGAGCAAATGATGATTTAGCACCTATAAAAATTTTGTCGGAAAAGTGGGTGGAAATACTTTCGAAACTATGAAATCCTTGGCAAATGTAATTGCAAATGAGCAAAAAAACTTAAATTTAAAATTATAGCAACTTTTAATAATTTATGAATACCATGCCCTTATATACCAATCGGGACTCTATGACCTAAGTAGCATATGTGTATGGCTTTTTTAAGGTAATGAGCAGCGTTAAATGAAGCTAACTATCTACGTGAAATAGACACTTGCTATATAATTATCTCTAAATAAAGATAAACATATGGCAGTGTACTTAGTAGCAGTCATCGATGTTAATATAATAATAATATAAAAATAGAATCAGATAATTAATCAGTCCAGTTGTAAAAAGTTTTATTGCTTCAAAATCACGACCGGTTTCGGTCGATTATAAGCCCATCATCAGGTTTACAAGACTGTAAAGGAGAAATGAAGCAATTATAAAACGAGATTGCATAGCACTTAACACTAGGTTGTTGCAATAACAGTGGGAATTCCCTGTCCAAATATAAATATGAAGTTCATACTGTCGGATTAGTCAGAATGAAACTTGGGTGTCGCACCAGATAGTCAACACAATAACCTAAGAAAAGTGAGTGGTCGTTATTTTGGTCCAATAAAACTATTCATAGCAAATGAAACGGTTATTTATTTGATTCTACCATGACACTCAGTTGGTGATATCCTTTAACCAAATCTTATAATGCAGTATTACCTGACCGTTGTGTTATATGTTGATAAATGCACATATTTCGGTATGGGGATAGTACATTATCGAAAAGATAAAACGAGAATATTGAAAAAATGTTACGAAGTTGTGTATTAAGCCGTACCAGCTTTTGAAGTTTGTTTATTGGCACTTAAATGTTGGGCTGCACAGAGACCTACGATTACACAGTTCTACATGTAATAGGAAATTTCTTCTCTGACGACAGACATAAGAGCCGTCACCTGTGATCGCCACACACACGGAGATAATGAGGAAATGTGGCGTTGTTTGCGACGTAACGCGTGTTGTAAACACGGAGGCCAACAGCGGCTGGTGCTATGAGCGCTGCGGCACTCACTGATACTGGGCCACGTCCGCACTTAGCCCTTATCGGAAAGACGGTGGGTGACTGAGCTGCCTTAATTAGTTTCATGGCCGCCGCTCCACTTCTGACAGCTCTAGTTCTGTGCTACACGAATAACGGAAGCTGTTGGTGGAACAGTAATTCGATTTAATGTGTGTGCAGGAATCCACGGCTGCAGCAGTGATTATAGAATAGGGCAAGATAAAGAAACTATATTCCCCACATCGTAATGGCGTATCTGCCTAATAAATGTACTGAGAAAGAGCTTTGAAAAGCAGCTAATTAATAGATTAAAATGCCACAGGATGCTAACGGGATTCAGTAGTGCTCGATATAGATTTAGTAAGGGCAAATTTACAAATGACGTAATTAATAAGGAGGGAAAATTGGTGACACTGCCGACACAAAGTATGAAAACACGTATAATGATAAAATACTGGGGCATTATATAATTTACGGTATGCTTCATTCTTCAGAAGACTAAGGGACACGGTCTACCCAAGAATGTTACACTGATGTCTACTCTATTACTGCAGAGACTGAAATGTGACACTGTCAAGTCCCACAGCAATATTTTCCAAACATATTGTGAAAGAATGCTCCCAGAACTACGACTACGATCTCGAAGTCTGGTATGTTAACTAAGAACCATATCTGTATCGATTACAAAACGGTTAGGAATTGCTAGAAGTTGTAACACGTGTTGAGGACTTATTACTTTAGTGCACGCCAACTGTCGAGATTCGCTAGTAAATAACTGTCGCAAACATGATGTTGTGTACACAGTTCCGCGTAGTCAGCGCGTACACAACTTTCCCACTAGAGCGCGCCCCGCTAAGCACAACAGCACAGACGCAGCGCTCGTCCGTCTCCGCACTACTAGATGGCGCTACCTAAGAGACGGACCAAATTCTGCTTCCGCCGATCCGCGTATTAATATGTAACGCAGCCAATGAGATTGCTGCTAATGTAGAACCTTTCCTCCTCGCGGATCACACTCGCGCAGTGATACCTGAACGCTTGAGGTATTATAACGAGTGTACAGGCCTCCGATTACTCAGTCTGCTTTTGTCTGCACCAGTCCTTACCAGTCTATAGTCAAGTTTCAGACTGCGCATAAGAAGATTATCATATTCCTGTACATAGCCATGAAGATAAATGTATAGACACTTTGTCAAGTGGCAGAGACATGTGAGAATAAGATTAACGTACCAAGACCAAAGGAACTTCCGATTGTCATTTGTAAACAGCATCCAGAACCAAGTTAAGTTATTTTTACGCTTGTTATTATTTTAATAAATGTGTGTGAAAATTAATCAAGTTCTGTTTAAAGTTAGTCACCATCAATCTGCTACTCTAAGCGTGCAAGTGGCATTTCTATCGTCTGACCTAACGGCAGAAGATAAACTCGCCACAATAAGACCACGAGACATATTGCTGACACTCGCCTACTTCGTTAGAGCGACAAGTCAAGTAATCTGATGGTGTGTGTACCGAAGGTCTTATAGTACGCACACCACACATGCATTAGTTGTATTCGCAGGTGCCGCTCGAGGTAGCACCACAAAATTCGACACCTATTGTTAGAGGAAGCCTTATAAGGGTTCAAATGGCTCTGAGCACTATTAGACTTAACCTCTGAGGTCATCTGTCCCCTAGAACTTAGAACTAACTAACCTAAGGACATCACACACATCCATTCCCGCGGCAGGATTCGAACCTGCGACCGTAGCGGTCGCGCGGTTCCAGACTGTAGCGCCTAGAACCGCTCGGCCACTGTTGAACATGCCTCGTAGCTTTTCTCTCTGTTCAGCATCTTACTGTGGATAGTGTGCACTCAAGTCCACTTAAAATTCGAGGTCTGAAATACATTTCGGATGTTCAAATTATGGTTCATGCACTCGTTTTTCCTTCATAATTTCAGCAACACTGACTCTTACTTACTCGTACCCTCCTGGTCCACAAACAAAAGCCGATTCTTGGCCTCGTCGAGTGACCTCTTCCTAGAGTTCTGTTCGAGGTTTCTTCTTCTCTTGCTCGTAGCATATGTAGATCCTTGGTCACCTGGTCTCTCCCGATTTTCGTTTTGCCTAAAGGTCTTCTACCCTTCGGGTTTCTTCCCAACATTTCTCTCAATCTTGATCCCTCCTCTCTTCTATAGACGTGCCCAGCCAATCTCAGCCTCTTGTCTTGTCTTCCGCAACAACCACTGATTCATTAAACACCTCCCTGAGTTCCCTGCTTCTTCTTCTTCGTCTTTCTTCTCCCTCAGAAATTTGTTCAAATATGCTCCGTAGGATTTTATTATAGAAACCTTTTATCTTTCGTTCTGAATACTTAACTATTCTCCACATTTCCGCCCCATTTAGTAATACTGGTTTTATTGTAGTTTTATATGCCCTAATTTTGGTTGCTCTTGATAAAAGTTTGGATGATAGTACATTGTTGAGAGATTATGACGCTCTCGATGCAGTTATTATCCTCGCTTATATTTCTCATCATTTCTATTTTTCACTACAGATTCAAGATATTCAAACTCTTCACTGCTTCAAACACGTGCTCATCAGTCTGCATGTTTTCACGCCTTCTTGTCTTGTAATTTATTTGCACCCTTATGAATTTTCTTTTCTCGTCCTTTACCTCTAATCCAACTTACTTTGCTTTTTGAAATAGCTTTCTTGCCATGATTTTCGGGTCATCTAGATTTTCAACGATTGATGTTACATCATCCGTAAAGGCCAGTATATTTATTGTTATTCCTATAATAATTCCCTCCTCTGCTTCACTTGCTGCATCCAGTGCTAACTGTATTATTACTGTGAATAAGAGTGTTGATATTCCTTGTCTGACTCCTGTTTGTATGTCAAAACTTATGGTATATTCTCCATCCATTTTCACTAATTATTTTGAGCCTTCCAGTGTAATTTTTACAAGATTTATAATCATCTTTGGTATCCCAAACTTTTGAATTTTCTCTCACAATTTTTCCATGTTTATGCTATTGTAGGCTTTCTTAAAATAAACAAACAATGTTGTCATTGTTTTGATGTATCCCCAATAATTTCATACAGCTCCTTTCAGTACTAATATCTGGTAAGTGGTGGATCGGTTCTTCATAAATGTCATTTGCTTCTCGTCTACTATCTTTTTTAAATATCTTCTCTTTTCTTGGCTCTACAGCTCATGATGAGCCTTGGCCTCTTCTACAATTTCCTTCCATTTCTCTCGCTCCTTTGCCAATACTCTCCAGTTTCTATAGCCCATCTTCCTAAGATCTTCGATTACTCCATCTTCCCATCTGGCTCTTGGTCGACCACGTCCTCTCTGCCCTCCTGGCTTTCCTTGTAATATTCTTTTTGGTACATCTGTATCACTCATGCGAGCCACATGTCCCGCCCACCAAAGTCTGGATGATTTCACTATCCATGTGATGGGTTGGTCTTTGTATACGATAAACAACTCATGGTTGTATCTCCTCCTCCATTTTCCTCCTTCACAGATTGAGCCGATAATTCATCTAAGTACCTTTCTTTCAAATGCATCCATTATTTTAATATCTTTAGTTGTTAATGTCCAGGCATCAGAGGCATATGTTAGCACTGGTCGTATAAGCGATTTATAGATAGTTAATTTAGTGGTACGAGTCAGGAGCCTTGAGGATAGAAGTCTTGTTAGGGCAAAATACGCTCTATTGGATAGTATTAATCTCTGCTTGATTTCATAAGAGGTATCATTTAGATGCGTAACTGTCGAGCCCAGGTACTTGAAATGTTCAATTCTCTCAAACTTATAATATCCCATTGTTATTGCATTTGGCATATTTTCTCTATGTGCTTTTCCAGCTGCCTTATATTTTGTTTTTTGTTCATTAATAATTAACCCCATGTTCCTACTAGCCTGTTCGAGAGCTGCAAATGTCTCTTCCATTGCTTTTTGGGTTCTTGCTATTACATCTATGTCATCCGCGTAGGCCAGTATCTGCACTGATTTATAGGAGATCGTTCCCCTATTCAGAAGGTTTGCGTTTCTCATCACCTTCTCCAGGGAGGAATTAAAAAGTAGACATGCCAATGCATCCCCTTGTCGCACTCCGTTTTAATACTCATTGTATTGGACATCATTCCTCCTATTTTTACCCTACCTTGTGTTTCGCTCATTGCCATTCCCACCAGCCTCACCAACTTTCTCGACATTCCCAGTTCATCTAGACCTTGATATAACTGCTGTCTATTTATGCTATCATAAGCTGCTTTTTTAAATCTTTAAATAGGTGATGCTTGCCAACCCCGTATTCATTTTTTTCCCAGGATTTGTCTTAAGGTCAATATTTGATCTATAGACTTCCCGGTAAGGAATCCGCATTGGTACGGTCCCGTCTCCCTCTGTATGATTGGGAGTATTCTGTTGAATAGTATATTAGAGAATACTTTATATCCCAAATTAAGTAGTGTGATCCCTCTGCAATTGCCACACTCCATCTTATCTCCTTTCTTATATATGGGACATATGACACCCTCTTTCCATTCTTGGGGCATTTTCTCCTCTTCTCATATTCTGGTGACCATTTTCAGGAGGCTTCGTTTCAGCTCTGTGCCTCCTGGCTTAAACAGTTCTGCTGGAATACCATCTGTCCCTGCCGCCTTGTTGTTCTTCAATTTCTTCATGGCAGTTTTCACTTCTTCTATGTTTGGTGGGGTAGTGTTGTTGTCTGGGTCCTCTTCTCCATTCGTTTCTGTTGGATTCTCTGGTATAGTTATTCTAGGGTTGAGGAGACTATCAAAATGACTGCTCCATCATTCTCATATTCCTTTTACTTCACTTATTATATTCCCTGTCTCATCTTTTATTAAGCTTTTTTTACTACCAAAAGGCTTCCGTGCCACATTCACCTCTCTATAGAGTTTTCTTATTTCATTTTTGCTCCTCATGAGCTCCATTTCTTTGACACTTAGTTTCATCGATTCTCTCTTTTTTTCTTTGGCAGTTCCTCTTTTCAGTCCTCCGTTTTTCTTTGTATTCTTCGACTATCCTCCTCGTACAGGGTGATCGCAGCGTCCTTCTGTATGCTTTGTTCTTTTCTTCAGTTACTATTTCGCATTCAGTATCAAACCATGATGGTCTTACTTGTCTTGTCCCAATTCCAAGTATCTCTCTTGCCGATGTCTCCACCGTCTTTTTTATCGCTTCCCACTGATCTTCGATATTATTGTATTCTCCAACGTTTTCCAGAATCCGAGTTATCTTCTCCTGATACTGTTCTCTAACTTCCACTGATTCTAAAGTTGTTCTATTATATTTCTGTGCCCTGGATCGGACTCGATTCACGGCATTAGATATCTTCGCCCTCACCCGTGCCCATACCAGAAAATGATCTGTATCTATGCTTGGGCTTCTGACACTCCTCATGGACAGTAGGTTCGATTTTGGTCTCAAATCTATAAACACATGGTCGATCTGGTTTACTGTGTTTCCATCCGGTGAGTTCCATGTTCCCTTATGTGCTTCTCATCTACTATCTTTTTTAAATGTGGTTCCCGACTTTTTTGGAGAATCATGGAGAACACTCAGTCTGGAATTCCTGTGTGATGGTCTGGATAGATGTCTGTCTACCTATTACACATTATGATCCAACTGTCGGCGGTCTCTGTCAGTCAATAGACGAGGTCGGCCTGTACGATTTTGTGCTTTACGTGTCCCTTCATGTTTCCACTTGACTATCACATCGAAAACAGTGGACCTAGGGATGTTTAGTGCTGTGAAAATCTCGCGTAATGGCGTATGACACAAGTGACACCCCATCACCTGACCACGTTCGAAGTCCGTGAGTTGCACGGAGAGCCCCAGTCCGCTCTCTTACGATGTCTAATGACTATTGAGGTCGCTGATATGGAGTACCTGGCAGTAGCTGGCAGCACAATGCACCTAATATGAAAAACGTATGTTTTTGGGGATGTCCGGATACTTTTGATCACATAGTGTATATAGAGTCACCATACCCTCCGTTCAATTCCATCGAAGACTTTTACAACTGACAGTGGAATAATGCATACCTGTTCACAAAATTTACTATTCGTACCACCGATTTCTTGCTCCATTCCTACAAATTTAGTGCAGTGTGCTTCTCTTTAAACAGAGCAATGAGGCCCGTTTTGCCATCGTTGTAATTTTTTGCTCCTTCATTGTCAACTAAATATTTATATTTTTTTCAGCGTGGTAACTTAATATAGTTTAATAGAAAATGTGTAGTACCTATCGATTATGCAACTGCGTAATAGCTGTTGAGAATTCTCATCCCTCTCTTCTGTCATTCACACTCAGTTTTAAACGGTTGTGACGACAGATCGCTAGACTGTTTCTTTCTGTGCGAACAGTCACTAGACCTGTGAAAATCATTCACCTCACGAAGAAATAGTGAAGGATAAACAGTGTTGACGCCACAATTCTGCAGAACTGAAGATGTCTGAGCCGAAATGACGCGGTGTACCAAGTATTCCTGAGAAGGACTTGGCAAAGCAGAGAACGGACGAACCACGGCCCGCACATAGCTCGCACACCCGGCTCGAGATCCGTTTGACACGATGTGGTTGGTCCTACCCGAAATATTCTAGGTGATGCTGTCTCAGAAGGAGCAGAAGACACTACAGCAGCGATGAGGCAGGCCTGTAGACGACCTTAGGGATTAAGCCGTTTGCTCTACAATCGCCTGGCACAATAACGGCAGAGTGAAGAGGGGTGGCCACAACCGTACATAAGAAGAATGAGAAGGATCAGTGAAAGATAAGTGCTGTGATCTGATCCAGCGCCATACTATCTGGATGTAGCAAGATACGGCTAGACCGAGAGTGCTGGCGATCCGATACGGAACGTCCAGAGAAACTAGTTACAATCTGACACTAGTAAATTTTACACGAATGCGTCTCAGACTACAGGGAAGCTACACAAGACAATACGATACTTAACTGTTCTCCGAGGGTCAATGGCTGTTAACAAACCCAGTAAGAGTAATCTGATATGACAAAATTCATGAGATACCTCTTAATATCGTGTCGATACACCCTTTTTCCGGCTTAGGGCAGCAACTCAATCTATGAATCTATGGATTCAACAAGTCTTTGGAAGTCCCCTGAAGAAATATTGAGCCATACTGCCTATATAGCTATCCGTAATTGCGAAAGTGTTGTCGGTGCACGATCTTATGCAGCAACTGACCTCTCAAATATGTCCCACAAATGCTTGATGGGATTCATGTCAGACGAACTGGATTGCCAGACCATTCGCTCGAATTGTCCAGAATGTTCTGCAAACCAAGTGCGAACAATTGTAGCCCGGTGACATGGCGCATTTTCATCCGTAAAAATTCCCTCATTTTTGGGAAAATGACGTCCATAAATGACAGCAAATGATTTCCACGTTGCCGAACATCCAGAGAACCAGCCCGTTCCCTGCGAACACTGCCCACACTTTCATGGAGCCCCCACTAGCTTGCAGAGTGCCTTGTTGACAACTTGGGTCCATGGCTTCGTGAGATCTGCGCCACACTCGAACCCTACCATGAGCTCTTACCAACTGATGTCGGGACTCATCTGACCAGGTCGCGATTTTCCAGTCGTTCAAAGCCTAACGAATATGGTCACGAACTCAGGAGAGGCGCTGCAGGCGATGTCGTGCTGTCAGAGAACCACCGGCGTTGGCAGTCTGCTGCCAATTCTCGTTAACGCCAAATTTTCCCGTACAGTCCTAACGGATACGATCGTCGTAGGTCCCACATACATTTCTGCGGTTATTTCGCACAGTGTTGCTTGTCTGTTAGCACTGACAAATCTACGCAAATGCTGCTGCTTTCGGTCGTCAAGTGAAGACCTTCGACCACTGCATTGCCTGTGGTGGGAGATACTGTCTGAAATCTGATACACCCTGCACATTCTTGACACTGTGGATCTCGGAATATTGAATCACTTAACGATTTTCAAAATGGAATGTCTCATGCGTATAGCTCCACCATTCTGCGTTCAAAGCGTGTTAGTTCCTATCGTGCGGCCACGATTACGTCGGAAACGTTTTCACATAAATCACCTGAGTAAAAATGACAGTTCCTTTAATGCTCTACCCCTTTATACCTTGTGTACCCGATACTATCGCCGTCTGTATATATACCTAACGCTATCCCATGACTTTTGTCACCTCAGTGTATTAGTGTTAGTGTTAGCGACATAAGTTTCCGAAGTAGTCGCTGCTGCAGAAAAATCAAAGTGGTGTTGGTAGTAATAGAGCATTCTTATACTTGCAATAGTTGTACCGTACGTTATTGTACTAGCAGTATATTTTGTCGCAATTACTAATACCGGTATAAAGATAACTGTAAAATGAGACAAAATAGTCTGAAATAACGAAAACCTATGGCTCTTATCCTGTTACAGTAAAGAAACGCCCCACTGAGACTAGAATACGAGGCCATAGGAAAACTACATGTAGAGTAGTATACGGGTAGCCAAGTAAATGCTAGAGCCATAATTACAGAAAAAATAAAGCTAATAAAACATAGTTCAATATTCAAAACATAAAAAAGGAATCGATTATCATAAAGAAGCTCATAATTTTAATTTTACATGTAACAACCCACTGTGGTTATCAAGGAAGTGGAGTACAATAAATAAATACATAAACAAAGCAAAATGGTTGAGCAGCTTTACCATAGTCTTGAAGTCGGACAGTAGCGTAGGAATATCAGAGAAATAGGGTGTATAAATGCCACTTCTTCCTGAATTTGGACAGAATGAAAGTAGATCATACTGAATCCTCTATTTATATTAGGAACGTTGTCCTTCCAAAACTATCTAGCAACAATTTTAGTACAAAAAACCGGAGCTTGTCTCTAAAATAGATAATGCTCTTGCATCATGTTCTAAGGCACACTGACGTACAAGGGACTCAGTTTCAAATGTGAGACGAAAGTAGGAGGTAGGATAACTGTAACTGCTAGTCGAGTGTCACACTGAAAATTAGACGAGAATTGCATAAAATTAAAAAAAAAATTAGTTATAACTGTCTATATCACGTTCATCATAAAAACAGTCTGCACGTCACTCATAGTAAAATATATTTATTTATTTATTTATTTATTTATTGTTCCGTGGGACCACATTTAGGAGAAGTCTCCATGGTCATGGAACGAGTCAATACATGAAATTATAACACGATTGTAGAAACACATAAAATGAAACAAGTCGTTAGTTTAAATAAAGAAAATCAAGAATGTAACACTGGAATTTGCTTAATTTTTTATCTCTTCCAGGAGCTCCTCGACAGAATAGAAGGAGTGAGCCATGAGGAAACTCTTCAGTTTAGACTTAAAAGTGTTTGGGCTACTGCTAAGATTTTTGAGTTCTTGTGGTAGCTTATTGAAAATGGATGCAGCAGAATACTGCACTCCTTTCTGCACAAGAGTCAAGGAAGTGCATTCCACATGCAGATTTGATTTCTGCCTAGTATTAACTGAGTGAAAGCTGCTAACTCTTGGGAATAAGCTAATATTGCTAACAACAAACGACATTAAAGAAAATACATACTGTGAGGGCAATGTCAAAATTCCCAGACTATTGAATAGGGGTCGACAAGAGGTTTTCGAACTTACACCATACATAGCTCGAACAGCCCGTTTTTGAGCCAAAAATACCCTTTTTGAATCAGAAGAATTACCCCAAAAAATAATACCATATGACATAAGCGTATGAAAATATGCGAAGTATACTACTTTTCGTGTTGAAATGTCACTTATTTCAGATACTGTTCTAATGGTAAATAAAGCGGCATTTAGTTTCTGAACAAGATCCTGAACATGGGCTTTCCACAACAGCTTACTATCTATCCGTACGCCTAGGAACTTGAACTGTTCCGTCTCGCTTATAACATGCCCATTCTGTCTGATTAAAATGTCAGTTCTTGTTGAATTGTGGGTTAGAAACTGTAAAAACTGAGTCTTACTGTGATTTAGCATCAAATTATTTTCCACAAGCCACGAACTTACTTCATGAACTACATTATTTGATAATGTTTCAATATTACACACAAGATCCTTCACTACCAAGGTGGTGTCATCAGCAAACAGAAATATTTTTGAATCACCTGTAATACTAGAAGGCATATCATTTACATAAATAAGGAACAGCAGTGGCCCCAGCACCGACCCTTGGGGAACGCCCCATTTAACAGTGCCCCATTGGGACTGAACATCATTACCACTCTCAATATTGCGGAGGATTACCTTCTGCTTTCTGTTCTTAAAGTAGGAGGCGAACCAATTGTAAGCTACTCCCCTTACTCCATAATGTTCCAACTTCTGCAGTAATATTTTGTGGTCAACACAGTCAAAAGCCTTCGTTAAATCAAAGAAAACACCTAACGCTCTCAACCTTTTATTTAATCCGTCCAAAACCTCACAGAGAAAAGAGAATATAGCATTTTCAGTTGTTAAGCCATTTCTAAAACCAAACTGTACATTTGACAGCAAATTATGTGAATTTAAATGCTGCAGTAACCTTGTATATACAAGCCTCTCGATAACTTTAGCAAACACCGATGGCATAGAAATAGGTCTATAATTGTCAACATTATCCCTGTCTCCCTTTTTATAAAGTGGCTTCACTACCGAGTACTTTAATCGGTCAGGAAACCGACCACTGCTAAAGGAAAAGTTACAGATATGGCTAAGTACTGAGCTAATATACGTGGAACAATACTTCAGTATTCTGCTAGATACCCCGTCATATCCATGAGAGTTCTTGGTCTTTAGTGATTTAATTATTAACTCAATCTCCCTCTTGTCAGTATCATGGAGGAGCATTTCAGGTAACAGTCTCGGAACACTTTTTTCTAAGAGCGCTATATGATTCCCTGTTGGGACTAGGTTTCTATTTAGTTCACCTGCTATATTCAGAAAGTGATTATTAAGTACTGTACATATATGCGACTTATCAGCAACACGGACATCCCCACTACGCACTGATTCTATATCCTCGACCTGTCTCTGCAGACCAGCCACTTCCTTTACGACTGACCATATGGTTTTAATTTTATCCTGAGACTTAGCTATTCTATCTGCATACCACATACTTTTTGCCTTCCTAATAACTTTTTTAAGCACCTTACAATACTGTTTGTAATGGGCTGCTGCATTTAGATTTTGACTGTTTCTAACGTTTTGATATAATTGCCACTTTGTTCTACAAGATATTCTTATCCCTTTAGTCAGCCACCCAGGCTGCCTGTTTGTGCTAGTACCCTGTTTTAAACGTTCTAACGGAAAGCAACTTTCAAAGAGCACGAGAAAAGTCTTGAGGAAAGCATTATATTTATCGTCTACTGTATCAGCACTATAAACATCTTGCCAATCTTGTTCCTTGATAAGGTTTACAAAAGTCTGTACAGCAACTGGATCAGCTTTCCTAAAAAGTTGGTAACTATATTTAACATGTGTTGAAGCACAAAAATCTTTTAGACTTAAAATTTGTGCATCATGATCTGAAAGGCCATTCACCTTTTTGCTAACAGAATGCCCTTCTAATAATGACGAATGAACAAAAATATTGTCTATGGTTGTTCTACTGTTCCCTTGCACTCTCGTTGGAAAGAATACGGTTTGCATAAGATTATATGAATTAAGGAGGTCTACCAGCATCCTTTTCCTTGCACAATCACTTATACAATTAATATTGAAGTCACCACATATAACTAACTTTTTGTATTTCCTATAAAGTGAACCAAGAACCTCCTCTAGCTTTAGCAAAAATGTTGTGAAATCGGAGTCTGGGGATCTATAAATAACAACAGTAAGAAGTTTAGCTCCACTAAATTTAACCACACCTGCACAACATTCAAATACCTTTTCAGTGCAGTACTTTGAAACATCAATTGACTCAAATGGGATACCGTTTCTCACATACATGGCTACTCCCCCACACCGCAAAGAGCTCCTAGAAAAGCTGCCAGCCAACCTGTATCCTGGTAAAGGAAGCCTCTGAATTATCTCCTTATTTAAGAAGTGTTCAGATATACCAATAATTTCAGAGTCAACATCTATAAGCAGTTCACTAACTTTATCTCGAATACCTTGTATATTTTGATGAAATATACTAATTCCCTCATTAATCGGATACCCAAGTTTTGTAGAAAGTGGTTTCTTTGTTAGAGAGACTTCCCTTAAGCAGGAATACCTATCAGCTGACTTCAATCTAAAAAAGGTACAGCTCTAACACCCACAACTACCGGAATTTTCCCATTTCATCATATAGTCTTGCATCATCTGTATAGATGGGAGTACGTCCCTATGAGGAACACTTTCAATAAAACACTGTCGTCATTTACAAAATGTATATAGTTCAACGTCGTTACACAAATTACCTGATCAAAAATTAGAAGCGTTTATGTGTCCAGTAGGTATGATATGACTGTAGCCTACTCATAGCTGTTGCAAGACTCGAAGAACTACATTATTTTTTATGAAAATTGCAAAATCACGATGTAACCATAAGAGGTTAACGAAATGTTGTTCCTATAATGCCTATTGTGATGTAAATAAATGTTTAATGTAGATATTAAGCTCGTGAAGCCAAAATCAACTTTTCTCAAAACATCTGTGCGCCATGTTATGGGTGTGTAGTTAGCTCTGATCAATCTGGCTTGTAGTGTATCCCCGAATGATGGGCACAGTGGTTGGAATGAGGTTTAGATCCCTCCGCCGGCCATATTTAGGTGTTTCGTGGTTTCTCTAAACCAGTAAAGTGATTGTTGCGACGGTTCTGTTATAGGAACACTGCGGAATTTCCTGCCCCGCCCTCGTCTACTCAGTGACTGCCGTTAGACCCCAGTGACCTCGACATCGACAGAACGTTAAATATCAGTTTTCCTTTCATAACTTTAAATGCATCCCTGTAGACTATACTCCTTGAAAAGCGTCTGGAATCGCTATCAGACGGGGGTAGCTAGTGAACTGCTTACTGATGAATTTCCTGGAGCGATTAACATGTCAACTGGATGAGAGCTGCCAAGGCACATCGTCCACTTTACATAGAGAACACTGACCTGATGGAAAACAGCTCTACTATTGCGTTGAAAGAAGGCTGTCGCTTCAAATTTTACGGTGTCAACGTGTATGGTTGAGTGTTCAGTACACTTAAATTTCGAGGAAACCGAATGGCCAGAGAAACATAGTTGCACCCACCACAATCATCCTAGCTAGATTACGCTCTCTGGGATACGGCGTTCGGCTATAGCGATCAGAGGGTAGATAGAGGGGAAAAGCAGCTTATTGCCGGTCTTTATCCTGTTAGTGATGGAGGCTTCAAATCCCCACTCGGCCGTTAAATTTAGGTTTTCCAAGGTTTCCCTTAATTACTTAGGGCAGATGCCGAGATGGTTCCTTTGAAAAGATACGGCCGGTTGCCTTCTCCATCCATTCCCAAACCTACGCTACGTCCTTAAAGATTTCGTCATCGACGGGACGTTAAAATTTAATCTCAAGGTACCCTACTATCTGTACTCGCGAACTCACTGTAGTCGGATGCGACGTGGTGTGGGATCAGTTCTATTATACCTAAAATAATATGTGCACCCAGTCGGCGTCAAAATTAACCGGCTACGTCTGAGATATGCAGTGTCGCGATAATATTACCAATTGTAGAAAAAAGTTACGTGAACAGTAAAACTTCGAAATTAACAGAGCTCCGGCTAAATTGCCTGATCATAACAAAATGTACGGACATACATCTTGGCCCACGGCTAAACCTCTTACATCAAAACTGGTTGTCGCAGTTCTAAAACTCATACCTGTGAACCAAGTTTTTTGAAGTATTCCGTAATATCTAATAGCAAAGCTGTTTACCTCATTGCTCCTTAATATTTCAATAATATTTTCTTATCTGTCCATTGACACTGATGTATGTTTGAAGATATTCCTATATGTACTATTGTAATGACGTGGAGGAACAGAATATGCAAAAAAGTAGACAAAGAGCTGTGTACTTCTAAGAAAGTTATATGATCGTTTCTGTGTCTGTGCGAGAATATTGCAAGTACAAACAGGATTTAACACCCGAAAAAATGATAATCTATTTTTCTGTAGAAAAAGGAAATGTTACACAATGTGCTGACTGGCGTCACTCCAGTTTTCCTCCTTTCACTATTCTACCGGTTGCAAGAGAAGAACATAAACGACGTTAAGCTTCCTGCATTAAAGAATGCATTGCAAGTCTCAGGGTTGCTAAAATACAGAATGAGGCTTGATAGGAAAGAGACAGAGAGAACCTAAACAAATTACATATATCATTATTATACAAGATACTCCACACATACAACGAGCTGCTCTACAAGGAAGTAAAAATCATCTTTAAAACCGAGTCCGCTCCAATCTGGCTACTAAATGAAATCCGATACGTTACAACATCAACAGCTGAGTAGGTGAAGAAACATTTCTTCCTAACAGTAGAGACCTACGTTTGATACATAAGGGCCTTCAATTATGTCTAACGAACAATCTAAATACTGAAATGCCCTCTAGCAGAATACGGACTTGGTTAGATTGAAACATATATAACCCAATTTAGCTTCCTTTTTCATACATGTATGAACACACAGCTTTAAAACTTGACTAGTTCTCACCCAGGTGAATAAGGGAAACCATCTAAAGGCCTCTTGGAGACTAATAGTTACCTCCAACGACTATCGAAGCATACTTCTTATTCACGAAGAGTTTACAACAATACTTGTTCCTTTCCAGTTCTTATCGTTCAGATAGTATCATCTGGTTTAGTTGCTATTATTCGCAAGTTATACCGAAGAACACTCGAATCAGATACGTTTCCCTACTTTCATGTGGCAATTTCTCTTTGAAGTATCCCTAACATGGACTCTTGAACATATTGGGAGCGCAGAAGAGCCACGCCTGCCCACACCTCAAGGCCATTCTTGGAGCGGGGTCCATTTCTGCTACATTTCCCTCGACAGCAATTCGAAAGAATTTTTAAGACTGGTGTAAGGAGGCGTCATGTACCAGGCCTGCGTCCTTATATGCTCTTAGTGTTGATGTGATCACTCTGACTTACATTTTTCGAGCAGGATGCTACAGGCGTACAAACAGGCGCAGACAATCGGCCAGTGGGTCCCTGCATCGATGACGGACGTACAGGGAGTAACACGTCATCTCTCACAAACATTTCTCATGCGATGATGTGTTATCTCCCTGAATTGTGTCTCTTTTTCTGGACGCACTTTTGCCTCTTGATTTCTACTGTAAATTTTTTACCGTAACACTGAAAATCGAAATAAGTAAGGAAAGAAAACGAAATAATGATTTCTGATCTTTTACTCCTTTTGTGACCCATGGCATTTCTGAGTGTACATTTATGAGCCAAAACATTATGAGCGACAGCTTAATAGCGTGTTGATCCACATCTGGAACGCATAACAGCTTCTATTCTGCGTGACATGGATGCAACAAGTCCTTGGTAGATTTCCGGATGTAAGTGGGACTAGATGTCTAAGAACAGATCACGTAATTCCCGCAAATTGTAGGCCGGTGTTTTGTGGGTGTGGAGCTGGTGGCCAACATTATACCGGATGTATTCCACCCGATTCAGATGAGTCGAATTTGTTGCCCTGAACGTGACTTTAGTATCATACTTGTCAAACCACTCTAGCACGATTCTGGCCTTTTGAAGAAATGGTTCAAATAGCTCTGAGCACTATGGGACTTAACATCTGAGGTCATCAGTCCCCTAGAACTTAGGACTACTTAAACCTAACTAACCTAAGGACCTCACACACATCCATGCCCGAGGCACACCATAATAATGAGCGCCTCTCTTGCAGCGTCTTCCGCTGAAGTTGGCTGAGCATCTCCTTGATGCTTTCTCGTTTGCTGAATAAACCTGTAACGAAATGTGCTGCTCTCCTTTAGATCTTCTGTTTTTCCTCTACCAATCTTGCTCCAGAACGCCACCTATCCTGCTTTTCAAAGGTAAGCCTCCGGACTCCACGTTCTGGAATGAGGCAGTGACATCCCACACCTTGTCGTCTGCTTCTGGTTTCACCGTCCCTCAAGTACCTATCATAGATACTGGCAACTATTACGCGGAAATAACCGAGAAGTTTCGTCGTTTCCGAGATTATCGTTCCCAGGCGCCAAGCCGTAACAGTTTGCCCTTTGTCAAAGTCTCTTGTGTCAGTGAATTTCCCCAGTTGCGGCCCGTATCGTCGCCAGAATTATTTCCATTCGTCTCTGCTGCATTTGTCTACTTGCCTCACCGCTTGACGTACTTGTAACACCACCAGGAGGCACTCCGTCTCGCAGCAGGCTTTGGTAATAGCCTTTTGACTCATCAGTCTACCAGCAGAAAAATGCAAAAAAGGGGAATAAGCTCCGGTTCATTATATTCCTCTGGCTGAATGTGGCCATCAGTTGCCTCAGTCTACCTTCCTCAGCACCTTTAAAAATCTTCCCAAAAATTTTGGTAATAAGTCGCTCTTACGTTTCCACTGCCACTTGCCCATTCTCACTCACTCATTCAGCCTAACTCTTCATCTACATCTACATCTACATTTATACTCCCAAGCCACACAACGGTGTGTGGCGGAGGGCACTTTACGTGCCATTGTCATTACCTCCCTTTCCTATTCCAGTCGCGTATGGTTCGCGGGAAGAACGACTGCCGGAAAGACTCCGTGCGCGCTCGAATCTCTCTAATTTTACATTTGTAGGGGAAGCAATATATTCGATACCTCATCCATAAACGCATCCTCTCGAAACTTGGACAGCAAGCTACACCGCCATGCAGAGCGCCTCTCTTCCAGAGTCTGCCACTTGAGTTTGCTAAACATCTCCGTAACGCTATCACGCATACCAAATAACCCTGTGACGAAACGTGCCGCTCTTCTTTGGATCTTCTCTATCTCCTCCGTCAACCCGACCTGGTACGGACAATGAATCTCAACCTGGCACCCGCCTTACAACAATTAATTTTATATGATCATTCCACTTCAAATCGTTCCGCACGCATACTCCCAGATATTTTACAGACGTACCTGCTACCAGTGTTTGTTCCGCTATCATATAATCATACAATAAAGGATCCTTCTTTCTGCGTATCCGCAATACATTACATTTGTCTATGTTAAGGGTCAGTTGCCACTCCCTGCACCAGGTGCCTATCCACTGCAGATCTTCCTGCATTTCGCTGCAATTTTCTAATGCTGCAACTTCTCTGTTTACTACAGCATCATCCGCGAAAAGCCGCATGGAACTTACGACACTATCTAGTAGGTCATTTATATATATTGTGAAAAGCAATGGTCCCATAACACTCCCCTGTGGCACGCCAGAGGTTACATTAACTTCTGTAGACATCTCTCCATTGACAACAACATGCTGTGTTCTGTTTGCTAAAAGCTCTTCAATCCAGCCACACAGCTTGTCTGATATTCCGTAGTCTCTTACTTTGTTTATCATGCGACAGTGCGGAACTGTATCGAACGCCTTCCGGAAGTCAAGGAAAATGCCATCTACCTGGGAGCCTGTATCTAATATTTTCTGGGTCTCATGAACAAATAAAGCGAGTTGGGTCTCACACGATCGCTGTTTCCGGAATCCATGTTGATTCTTACAGAGTAGATTCTGGGTTTCAAAATGGCTCTGAGCACTATGGGACTTAACAGCTGTGGTCATCAGTCCCCTAGAACTTAGAACTACTTAAACCTAACTAACCTAAGGACATCACACGCATCCATGCCCGAGGCAGGATTCGAACCTGCGACCGTAGCAATCGCGCGGTTCCGGACTGTGCGCCTAGAACCGCGAGACCACAGCGGCCGGCTTCTGGGTTTCCAGAAATGGTATGATACAAGAGCAAAAAACATGTCCTAATATTCTACAACAGATCGACGTCAGAGATATAGGTGTATAGCTTTGCGCATCTGCTCGACAGACCCTTCTTGAAGACTGGGACTAACTGTGCTCTTTTCCTGTCATTTGGAACCTTCCGTTCCTCTAGAGACTTGCGGTACACGGCTGTTAGAAGGAGGGCAAGCTCTTTCGCGTACTCTGTGTAGAATTAAATTGGTATCCCGTCAGGTCCAGTGGACTTTCCTCTGTTGAGTGATTCCAGTTGCTTTTCTTTTCCTTGGACACTTATTTCGATGTCATCCATTTTTTCGTTTGTGCGAGGATTTAGAGAAGGAACTGCAGTGCGGTCTTCCTCTGTGAAACAGCTTTCGAAAAAGGTGTTTAGTATTTCAGCTTTACGCATGTCATCCTCTGTTTCAATGCCATCATCATCCCGGAGTGTCTGGATATGCTGTTTCGAGCCACTTACTGATTTAACGTAAGACCAGAACTTCCTAGGATTTTCTGTCAAGTCGGTACATAGAATTTTACTTTGGAATTCACTGAACGCTTCACACATAGCCCTCCTTACGCTAACTTTGACATCGTTTAGCTTCTGTTTGTCTGAGAGGTTTTGGCTGCGTTTAAACTTGCAGTGAAGCTCTCTTCCCTCTTGCTCTCTCTCTCACCGCTACGAACTCATTTATTCCTTCTCACTGCTGCTGTCTCTTCTCACAGTCACTACCTCTCTTTCCCTCGTTCTTATTATCGTAGAATCTGTCTCTCATTATGGATAGCCCTCACACACTTCCACTTTCTCCTTCTCCTTCTTCCTCTCCCACTATCACTCTTTGCCAAGCTCTGTCCTTTCATTGTGAACTATGTTCCACTGCCACTGTGTCCCTCTCTTTCTCTCACAGTGCCGTTATCTTCTTCGCTCTTTCTATGCTGCGGTCACTGCCTCCTATCTTCATTACTTTTCTGTCTCATTTCCACTGCAACTGTCTCCTTCTCTCTCAGCATAAAAGAGCGCGGATGTAATTTTTAAATTGATGAACAGAATGAGGCAGCCGGTACCCCAGTTTTGAGTCAGAGTCTTTTAAACAGACACATATTCACCTTTTTTGTGCTCCGATAGGGCCATTTTTACGTTGGTTCTCTTCCCTTTCCTACTACAGCAGCGCATATCACTCACATGAAAAAACTCTTCTGATGATAACGGATACACTTTAAAGCATATTTCTCTGTACAACGTTACTTTATAAACTGATTTTTCGCATTAAACCGGATTTTACTGCTTAGTTTACGGATGCAAGTAGAACAACTATGAATTTCTTTACCTCGGAAACGAACAAAGATATCAAGAAAATTTTCAGATTTTTTAGATATCAGCATCTTATGAATATATTGTAAAAATTACAGCCATCTACTGCGCGTAGCCTTCTTGGAATTCGCAGCTCGGTTTTGCTACTCAAAACGCATGTTTTGGAGTGTTTCTCGATAACAGATAAATATTTTTGAAAAAAAGATGGAACTTCTGGATAAATGCCTAGAGAATATACCGTTAAAATTTGAGCAATTTGCTGCGGTTATTAGACATCCTCTACTGACAGCGAAAACATGTTGGTAATCTCTTTTTTCGGCTCTTTTTAGGAACCGTCCATGACCCAAATGGTGCCTCCAAAATCCTCTTAATGCGCACCGTAGACCACATGTAATGTAAAAAGAAACAACCTATTTGAACCATTTTCTCAAGCTGGAAGAAGTGTAATAGTATTCAGACTTTGACCTTGTACTGTAAGATAGTTCAGGAACACGATCCTTCTGTTGGATATAACAATGTTCCTTAACCCAAATCCTATAAATTGCACTTGACCCTACCTTTGTATAAGCAATAGAACCCGATGTACGAGCCCCGCAAAAATCCCGTTTTTAAGCGCTGTGGTTTGGAACATGCTCTTGCATGCCTGTTGAAATGCAGTGCGCTAGCCATAGAAGGTTGAATGGGAGTATGCTGTAAATTGTACTGATTTTCGTGTTCTCAATGTAGTAACTGAATGTTACTACGAATTCTGTCGATACGTACACAGTAGAAAACTGTTTCCCTGCTAGGTTCCCTTAATGGTGGCTCCTTTGCACACTTGTTACTTACGGCTTGTTTGATAGAGCTGTAGTATAACAAAGATGTAGCAACACCATAAGAAATAACAAACAGCATTTATTAAGGGTATACTTCTAAATGGTACTTAATTTTGGTACAGTTTGATGCGTGGCACTTGGTGTCTTAAACCTACCACAATGATATCTAAATAATTTTGCTGTCTCCTGGCAGTCTATATTTTGTCATTGTAACAGATTGTAACTGAGCAGGCACTCGACAGACCAATTACTCCGTAAATAGTGGGCAGACAGTCTTCAGAGGGCTGTACTGTGCTCACTGCAGGAAATGAACGGTACTGTCGAATCGCTGGTGCGGAACTGTCTGAGTGTCTGCGGTGCGCCGTGTCAGCGGAAGGATTTCAGTGTCCGCCAGCACGAGGCAGAAGCAAAGTAGTCCGCACTTAGCTGCCCACACTGTCGGCGGACGTACACGACACGCTAGAGGAAGCGGCTCGAAAGCGGGAGGAGGTACGAGTTTGTGAGCGTCAGATGGGGGCTGCTGCGTGGCACTGAGAGACCCACGACGAGTGTTTGTGATGGTCGACTCTCGAGGTATTTGTGGTTTACCTCTTGCTTTGTACACAACATCCCTCCAATGCGGGTGGGGAGGGGATTTCTGATGAGGCTGGGTGGCTTCATTAGCGTCCTGCTTCCTTACTTGCCGGTGTACGTGTTTGGTGGATGTACGTACGCACTCGCCCTCGGCATCACGGGATACCCGCGCAAAACCACAATGAGTAGCAGGACGGAAAGGCGTTCGCCATTGCAACGTCCGTAGGTGGGAGGCAGACTTCCACGTCCGTCGGTTCGTCGTCGGCTGGGGCCCTCTAGTGCTGGCGCTGGCGGGACTGGCTGCCGGCTTTATCGGGCAGTCCATCAGACGAATGGTTCTGTAAAAGGAAACAGCCTAGGAGTTCTGCTTGTATGTACATGAGCACGGTCTGGCCTTATTTGATTATTGTGGTGCGTTGCAACTCCACGTGAACATTAAATCTTAAACACAACACTACGGATCTATTACATGACAATGTCTGATACCGATGTCTTTTTCCCATGCATGTATGTTGAAGTCAGTACCTTTTTCTTTGTCCTAGTGGCAGAGCAATCCGTCATCGGTTCACATGTGGCCCACCGGGACCATCCGACCGCCATGTCATCCTCACTGAGGATGCGGATAGGAGGGGCGTGTGGTCAGCACACCGCTCTCCCGGTCGTTATGATGGTTTTCTTTGAGTGGAGCCGCTACTATTCGGTCGAGTAGCTCCTCAATTGGCATCACGAGGCTGAGTGCACCACGAAAAATGGCAACAGCGCATGGCGGCCTGGATGGTCACCCATCCATGTGCCGGGCACGCCCGACAGCGCTTAACTTCGGTCATCTGACGGGAACCGGTGTATCCACTGCGGCAAGGCCGTTACCCCTAGTGGAAGACGTGAAAGCAAATAGGCATTCACGTGTTGCGCTGGTGCTTTGAACATAATTTCGTAGTCGTAGTTCAACAAAAATCACTCTCAGTGTTGCAAAAACTGATGGTTCATATGGCTCTAAGTTCTTTGGGGCTTAACATCTGAGGTCATCAGTCCCCTAGAGTTAGAACCACTTAAACCCAACTAACCTAAGGACATCACACACACCCATGCCGGAGGCAGGATTCGAACCTGCGGCCGTAGCAGCAGCGCGGTTCCGGACTGAAGCGCCTAGAACCACTCGGCCACACGGGCCGGCTTGCAAAATCTGAGCTGTCCGTGTAGTAACACATTGTCCGGTCCAAATAAAGCCCCTAATATTTTGCGTCGGTGAGGAGGATAAATTTACGTCCATAAATGTAGTCATGAAATTTCTTGATTTCAAATATAACTGCGGGAGCCTCTCTCTTGAACTGACTGTATTTTGTTTGAACCACTGTCAGAGTCTTAGAACTCAACGAAAGTGGTCGTTCAGAACCATGATACCGTTGCGACAGAACGGCGCCTGTGCCATAGTCTCAAGCATCCCCGTCAACTGTAAACATTTTGCACGGATCGTATATCGTAAGAGATTTGGCCTCAAGCAAATATTGTTTTAATTTGTTATATTCTCGCCCGCATCTCGTGGTCGTGCGGTAGCGTTCTCGCTTCCCACGCCCGGGTTCCCGGGTTCGATTCCCGGCGGGGTCAGGGATTTTCTCTGCCTCGTGATGGCTGGGTGTTGTGTGATGTCCTTAGGTTAGTTAGGTTTAAGTAGTTCTCAGTTCTAGGGGACTGATGACCATAGATGTTAAGTCCCATAGTGCTCAGAGCCATTTGAACCATTTTTTGTTATATTCTCAAAGGCTTTCACCATTTGTTACCCTTTCGCAACAACTTGTGCAATGATTCACCGATGGAAGCTACATTACAGAGAAACTTCAGGTAATAATTTGTTCTGATACGGAGCCGGCCGGGGTGGCCGAGGGGTTCTAGGCGCTACAGTCTGGAACAGCGCGACCACTACCGTCGCAAGTTCGAATCCTGCCTCGGTCGTGGATGTGTGTGATGTCCTTAGAATAGTGAGGTTTAAGTAGGTCTAAGTTCTAGGGGACTGATGACCTCAGAAGTTAAGTCCCACAGTGCTCAGAGCCATTTGAACCATCTAATACGGAACGTAATTTGCTTGACGTCCATGGGAACCAGAAGGTTTTTAATGGTGCCAATACGCTAAAGCGTTGGCTTAATGATGTGCACGGACAGGATGTGCCCTAAGTGTTCCACTTCATATTGAAAAAAAAAATCACTCGTCTCTGTTGCAATTCGAATTTCCCGCAGGTAGAATTTCGATGACACATTCCAAATCCTGTAAGAGTTCCTTCGTAGTTGTGCGTAACACAGTTGTGTCGTCAAGGTAGTTCACAATGTTCGGGCCATTCCGAATTAATTGTCCTAAATACCACTGGAAGAAATTCGGCCGAAACGTCCACCGTAGCAGATCGTTCTCCTGCGTAGATTCCTTAATGGTGACTGATTTGCAAACTTGCTGCTTAACACTTATTTGATAGAGTGACACTATGAAAAAGATGTTGCAACGCTACAATAAATAAATAACTTTTCTTAAGAGTATGTTACCACTGGTCCTTAACTATGATACAGTTAGATGTTCTGCACTTGATGTCCTAAACCTAATATAATGATACCTAAATAATATTTGCTGTACAGGGTGAACAGTAATAAAACCAACAAATTGCAGGGCCGAATTGCAGACTGGAAATGGAGGAAAGAAGGTTCTATGAACATGTATCCGGAAATGCATTGTTGACACTGTAGATGGAGCTGAAAGTTCTACCGTTGCTGATAATCCTTGCACTTGTTACAGGTGATATGGATACTAGCTGCTGTCATGCAGGATAAACATAATCGTACTTTCGCTTACACCATGTTGGCGTGCCACTTGCCTGGAGTCTGTACTACGGTTCGTCTCAATATCCTGTAGAACCTGGTCCTCGAGACCTGGTGTACGTACAGTCCGCCGTCGCCCTGCACGTACAGTCGTGGACAAAACGAGCGAGACCCATCGCCTTTTCGTTATGCTGATCCGCACAGCTTTAAAGTCTGCTACACAGCATAACAGGCAAGGCGACCAATTGCTACCAACATACTATGCACAGGCGTGAAATTGAAAAACTATCCGAAATTTGTCAGACTGTTTTCAATCATGTGTAAGACTATATTAATGCTGATTAGTGTGTTAACCACAACACCTAAATATAAGATACAAATGAAAGAAGA
Source organism: Schistocerca piceifrons (assembly GCF_021461385.2). NCBI lineage: Eukaryota > Metazoa > Arthropoda > Insecta > Orthoptera > Acrididae > Schistocerca > Schistocerca piceifrons. The sequence continues at coordinate 836,860,834 of NC_060149.1, forward strand.
AACGCTAATTAGTATGAGCTGCACTAATAAAAATGAATTTTCGCTTATCGAGATAACGTAACTGTTTTAGTAGCACAAAGTACGACAGATCGTTATGAATTAGCAAAATATTTTGCGCATTCGGCCGCGAAATGGTCTGTGTCAACGTTCAGATCAGTCATACTGGATTGCCATTGCTGACCTACTATGAAAGTGTCCAATGCGTGAAGATTCGTAACGAAATTCAGTTAAAAATCATTCAGTGCTACACTTAAGTCAATTCAGTTATTGACAGAAACGGAAAAAATAGGCAGAAACAAGTATGAAATTCTACAACAGTTTCATATCGACATCCACAGGGCGCCGGTACAGAATAAAGGTAGTAATAAAACTTATTGGGGGGCGCGAGAATTTCTTAAAATTCCTTTACTGATAGTCTATCTGCATCCATCGAGATTAGAACCGAAAACAAACCAGACCTCCCTTGCAGTAGCAAACACCCCTCACTACGCTAGCAGACAACCCAGGCAAACAGCCCTCTATTATTACCCCAGACATGAATAAACCGGCAATTTCGCAATGAAAATCGCAGAACGATCTGCAGTTTCTGTTGCATAGAGCTTTCTGGACTCAAAAACATAAATTGTTTACCTTTATGTTACCGCTTATGTGACAATCATTCAGCCGGCCGCGGTGGCCGTGCGGTTCCAGGCGCTCCAGTCCGGAGCCGCGCTGCCGCTACGGTCGCAGGTTCGAATCCTGCCTCGGGCATGGGTGTGTGTGATGTCCTTAGGTTAGTTAGGTTTAATTAGCTTTAAGTTCTAGGGGACTGATGACCACAGCAGTTGAGTCCCATAGTCGTCAGAGCCATTTGAACCATTTGACAATCATAAGGGATGTTTATCGAAATAACAAAAAACTGTTATTAGCGAGTAAATTTAGTAGGATAATTCTGCACCACCCCAGGAAACAAGCGGTGACGTAGGATTTCGTCACGTAAATCGGTAAAAATGGAGCCCTACTAGTCTAACTTTCTTGACCGTCTATCTGTCTACCCAAACCTTAAAACCCGTTTGCCTCGAGTACGGGATACATAATAAGCGGAAATATCTCGCACTTCCTGTGGTATACGGTCCCTTGGTGGTGTAAAAAAGTTGAGCTATGTCAACGCAGTCTAAAGACACGGCCGTTTATGTAAAGAAAATTTATGCGAAAGGTCAAAAAATGGCTCTAAGAACTATGCCACCAAACTGCTTAGGTCATTAGTCCTCTAGATCTAGAACTACTTCAACCTACCTAACCTAACACACATCCATGGCCGGGGAAGGATTCGAACTGACGGCGCAAGGAGCCGCGCGGTCCACGATATGACGCCGTTGAGCGCACGGATAGCACGCGCCGGCAAGCTGTGAATATCATCTGGTGTTGCTAAACATTTATTCACTTCTGGTGAATGATTTCTGCGCAGCTCATTTAAGAAAGAATAACTAAAATATATTTGATGTTATGGAAGAGGAAGGACGCCTAATTCATTTCCCCTTGTCTTATCCATGATGTTAGATTCGCAATCTGAGCATACGTACTATCCATAACCACACTTAAGATTCAAGTCATAGTCACAGATATGTGAAACAACACATTGGCTTATACTTGAGGTATTTCGTTTCCCACCAAGTGATGGCAGATGCTGCTGTGGCGTCTTAGAAGCGCGAGTTTCTCCAGTGCTAGCTATCTCAGCAGATCAGCTGAGCGAACTTTCATAGTATGTTGGTAGCACTTCGTCGCCTTGCCTGTTATGCTGTGTAGCAGACTTTAAAGCTGTGCGGATCAGCATAACGAAAAGGCGAGGGGTCTCGCTCGTTTCGTCCACGACTGTACGTCTATCTGAAAGGACTCATGATCACATAAACGTTCCAAAAGGGATTGAAATGTTCTGCGATATGGTTGGCGTCTGCGAGGGTACTTGTTTTGGTATAGCCGTGCTGCTTCTCGACCGTTTCCATCCTCTTGGTCGTACACAAACACCATCTCAGCTTGTTCGCGACGTGAATAGAGAACCGATCTGCTGCTTATAGTACGCGTGTCAATCACACAGTCTGCAACAAACAAGGAACACACGGCACATGGCCAGAGAAACTGTCATTCGTCAGCGACATCTGCTAATGCAACGATTCATTAACGGACACGTGTTCAAAGGACATTTTTCCCCCGTTTCTAGTCAGGAATCCGTCCCCACAGTTTGTCGGTTTTATTAATGTTCACCCTGTACATGTGGTGTATGTTGTTCAGACGTTGGGCGTCTCTCCTTGTATTGGTGGAAGACAGAAATTTCCTTAAATAATATCACCGCAGCTCCCACTCCTGAATCATATCCGTGGTAACCTAACCATCACTTATCGCTTCTGAACTGAAGACATCGTTGGCCGTCCCGCTTTTATATATATATATATATATATATATATATATATATATATATATATATATATATATATATATATATATATCCCGCATCGGTCCCCCATGCTCTGTCAAGGACCATGGGACTTCATTTCTATAGCGCTTTCAAAACCCAGTGGCAAAGTCAAATTCCAGACTGATCAATTTGTAAGTAGGATTGGATTGGATTGTGTGGGGGAGGAGACCAGACAGCGAGGTCATCGGTCTCATCGGATTAGGGAAGGACGGGGAAGGAAGCCGGCCGTTCCATTTCAAAGGAGCCATCCCGGTATTTGCCTGGAGCGATTTAGGGAAATCACGGAAAACCTAAATCAGGATGGTCGGACGCGGGATTGAACCGTCGTCCTCCCGAATGGGAGTCCAGTGTGCTAGCCACTGCGCCACCTCTCTCGGTGTAAGTAGGCTGTTTAGGTTTTTATGTTGGTAACGCCACGTAGCGCTCTGTATGAAAATCACTGGCTGTGATGTGGGCAGTCTGTCGCTGGTTGGCATTGTTGAAATATTCGCTATTGTAGTGTTGGGCAGTTGGATATGAACAGCGCGTTGCCAGCAGTGGTGGATGTGGGGAGAGGAGAGAGATGGCAGAATTTTGAGAGCGGACGATCTGTACTTGTGTAGCCGACCGGGGTGGCCAAGCGGTTCTAAGCGCACAGTTTGGAACCGCGCGACCGCTGCGGTCGCCGGTTCGAATCCTGCCTCGGGCATGGATGTGTGTGATGTCTTAGGTTAGTTAGGTTTAAGTAGTTCTAATTCTAGGGGACTGATGACCTCAGCAGTTAAGTCCCATAGCGCTGAGAGCCATTTGAACCCATTTGTACGTGTGTCCAACAGAAAGAGTAAATTTGTAATATTGGATATCATGAACTGACATATATATGATGACTTTTGAACATTATTAAGGTAAATACATTTTTTGTTCTCTATCAAAATCTTTCATTTGCTAACTATGCCTATCAGTAGTTAGTACCTTCAGTAGTTAGAATCTTTTATTCAGCTGGCAGTATTGGCGCACGCTGTATTGCAGTAGTTTGAGTAACGAATATTTTTGTGAGGTAAGTGATTCATGAAAGGTATAGGTTATTGTTACTCAGGGCCATTCTTTTGTAGGGATTATTGAAAGTCAGATTGCGTTGCGCTAAAAATATTGTGTGTCAGTTTAGTGATGATCAGAATAAGTAAAGAGAGTAATGTATGAGTACGTTCAGTTTTGCTCAGCTGTTTGAAAATCAAATAACGTAAAAGGTTTATCAGCACAGACATTCATAAATTTTTCTAAGAGGACGATTCAAATTTATTGTTTCCGATAGTTGTACTGCGAGCACGCATGCGTTCGATATGGGCAGGCATGGCCGCTGTGGACGGAGCTATTCTGTACACGATGAACAGCGCGCGCCTTGGTATCGCTAGTTTGTATGATCGGTAGGATTTTTTTCAGCAGATACGTTTAGTGGAAAAGTTTTGGTTGAGGAGGGTGTTTGCGCCCTCAAACATCGGTACGTACAAGACCTCCTCGGATACATTTAGCGCTACGATCTGATTGCAGTGGAAATTGGATAACTCGATTTTCATAATGTTTAGGTGTGATAGTTAAAGGTTAGAAATATATTTTATTACGAACAAGGATCATCGTCAGGTGGAGGTCAGTTTTTTAAGCGAGCTATTTTACTAGACACTAACTACAGGCACAAGCACAGGCCACCCCAAACTATGGCAACTATACTGCACTTCATTCCATTCATGATCTGTAGACCACTTTTTCAGGGTTTAGCTGTCAGTGCAATATGACTACTGTATGTTTCTCGATATGTACAAAACATTTTGCGGCTGAGATTCTAGTAATTTGTCTGTCTGCATAAAGTGGCGTTGGGTTTCGGAGAATGTTATGAACTTTAAGATATGTAATTGTTCTGATCTTCCCATCTGTGCTTAGACACCAGTGTGCTTCGAAAAGTGAGGAAAACAAAAAATAAGATCCTTAACATCGTTGACTCCGGCAGCAAATATAAACTAAGCCCACTCAGCGTTTACAGTCGCGATCAGAATGAAAAAGCGCCGCAATTGTTTAAATATTCCACACTGCCTTGTCACCCACAAATTGTTTAAATAAACTTTATTCCCTTCATTGCAGCCAATTTTCCAACATATTCTTTAACTAAATAAATAACTATATTCCAAACACAGCCTTGTATCCCGTAAATTGTTTAAATAAACAATATTCCACACATTGTCTAGTCCACCAGTAACTGTTTAAACAATATTCCATACCCTGCAGTCGTTTACCCACCAAATTCTTTTAACAAATAAAAAAAAGTTGTTTAAATAAACAGTATTCCACACATTGTCTATATTGTTTAAACAATGTTCCGTACACTGCAAGCGATTTCCTGCAAAATGGCCAATCAACTGAGTCTTTTTCCCACCAGTTTCCAGGTGGGAGAGGGGAAGAGGAAGGCTGGGGGTTTCAAAGAGGGGTTAATTAATTAATCTATTTAATTAATTAGTCAATCACATTTATACCAAATGTGTGCTTGTATCGATGAGGGGAGTTCCCAGAGGGATAGGGGAGGAGGATCGGGAGAGGAGTAGGTGGGTGAGATGGATAGATGAAGGTTTCTTGGAAAATCTCTTAACCAAACAATGGGTTTACGACTTGTCGATCAAAAGGACAGATTATGCACAGAGGGTCATAATCCTCTTAGCGGAACAATGGGTTAAGGATGTGTCAGTCAAAAGAGAACAATAGGTTTGCCCCTGATGTAGGCAACCCACAATGTGCACTAATGCTGTCTTTCTTCCCCTACTTCCAGCGCATAGTTATCTATTCATCTACCTCTTTCTGTACACATCTGCGTAAATTTCAGCAGTCAGAAACTATGTTACAAATGAATACAGTGTCGGAGGATGTTTGTTGCAGTGTACTAGTTATAGCTTCAGGGTGTCTTTTGTGTGGCTCGGAATGACAATTTCATGTGAAATTTAGTCCACAAAGAGCTGTCAAATGAAGTGGTAATGTGAAGGAAAGTGCCAGAATGCTTCCTCACCATCCTTAGATGCAATATCAGAATGTAAGTGAATCCATCTGCTATAGAGTAATTGTTCCACAACGTTTGCTTATGGTACCATGTCATTTAATGACCACAGCATGGGACAATAATCATCTCAATGGCATGATTGCAGTTTTAATGGACCATATGAGTCCATGCACAGTTTTGGGTCAAATTCAAATGGCTCAGAGCACTATGGGACTTAACATCTGAGGTCATTATCAAGAACCCACAATATTAACGTATTTGGTGTCAGGTTACACATCGAGTATAGGGCTACCCACGTGTCTGGCTTGTATTAAATGTCACCCCAACAACCTCCCACCTCAGGAACCACATGGAATTGATCAAGGTCACCCAGCGGAACCACCCACAAGCTTTAGACGATTATATGAGTTATATTCAAGATAAAGATGTAACTCGATACTTTTCACACGATATAAAATTGCTGGAAAATCCCTCCCCCTAACTCTCAGCCAATGGGAGCGCAATAAAGTGATGGAAACCCAATAAGATTCGAGCTCCACCTCCTGCTCACCCTTATCATCCTTTACAACTAGCTCAAGTGAGCGTAGACTTCTACATTCAAGGTCTGAGTATCATGGGGCGAGGTCACGTTTGTTACAAACAGCTGAAAATTAAATTAAGAGACAGGTACGAAAATGGGGTCACTATGCTTTCAACCAAGTAATTTCAAGGTTATACAACTACTCACATTACATTCATGTAGAAGATCATAAATATGAGTCTTTTTAGGACTTTTGGCAGGGCAGCGAATATGAAAACATAATATATGCTCATAAGAACTTTATTAAATTTTCCGTATGCATTTACACACAGAATAACCCTTGCTTTATTTGTATTTTTTGTAGTTTTAATAAGATCCAACACATTTTTTAACTTACAATATAAATCTACATCTAAATCAGCCATTCCCTTCTCCAGCCGGTAAAATGAGAGATGCAAAGTGGGACTATTCCCGAATGCTAGACATATCTTGTTCTCATCCCATAAAATATCTGTTTTACGGCTTTAACAGTTAGCTCTGTTCCTTCCTGCTGTTCTGATGGGTGAGACCATTCGGGTGTTTTAGTTTTGCCTCTTGTCTACTGCGTAACACTAGCGTTAAAATCCTACATGTCTTCCTGGGTGTACATTGGCAACTCTTTTGCTCCACATGCTTGCAGAATTTCTGTATCGAACTTAAAGTTTCCAATTGTGGCAAACGAGTGTCAGTTAAATGTTGTTACTCCATCAGCTTTAAATGCAGCAAGCAACTGTTCTGTTTCCAGGTGCACAACATCCAGGCCATCACATTTATATAGAATATAATCATTCTTTTTAATGTATATACGCAGACAGAAGCGACAAATGAAAATTTGTACTAGGACTCGGATTTGAACCCAGGACTCCTACTCACTATCACTAGGCAGATACACTAATCCCTACAATACGCTTGGGCAGTGGCTTTGCATAATTGCATGGACTATCCCAGCAATACTCCCTCCTCAATCCAAATTCTCATTCATGCCTCAGCCCACTTCGTATTCCCCCTAAACTCGAATACAGATGGAGAACTTAAGTCCCATAGTGCTCAGAGCCAACAGATGGAGAACCTCTGCAATGCTGTTTGAGTTTAGGGGTAATACCAAGCAACTGAGGTGTGAATGGTAATTTGGAATACCTCAGCTCACTTGGTATTGCCTCGAATACAGTTGGAGAACCTCTTCAATGCTGCTTGAGTTTAGGGGGAATACCAAGCAGGCTGAGGTGTGAGTGGGAATTTGGATTGAGGAGGGAGGCATGCCAGGGTAGTCCATGCAGTTGTGTAAAGGTACTGTGCCAGAGTGGCATAGTGGTTAGCGCATCTGCCTAGCCAGCAAGAGACCCGGGTTCTAATCCTGGGATTGGACAAATTTTCATCCATGCTTCAGTCTGCATACATACTCCATAGATATTTGAGACTTGGAGAGGTCTTTGGGATCGTATAGTTTCATTTCATTCTTTTTAAGCAGGTCTAAATGAGAATGGAAGCATTCAAAAAATGTTTCGTGTATCTTTTAGTGTAGTAAATATTCTCGATTCCCTTGATTTTGGCCATTACTCCAACAAGGGAGCAATTCCCATTGCTGTTGACTGTAAATGCAGATATTTTATATTACCCTGTTGTACCCAGACTGCAAACATCAGTTACACATCTGCAATAGTTTCGTCTTTTTCCAGTGCAGTTCATATTCGTCGTTTGTGGCAGTTGCCTTCACCATAAACTTTTTTTGACTTCGATCTCTTCCATTTTCAGTTTTCTTTTCCGTACACACAACTCATTAACTGCACTTCACGATGTAATTTCTTTAATGGGGACTGGTTTAGATTCAAAAAAATGGTTCAAATGGCTCTGAGCACTATGGGACTCAACTTCTGGGGTCATCAGTCCCCTAGAACTTAGAACTACTTAAACCTAACTAACCCAAGGACATCCACACACATCCATGCCCGAGGCAGGATTCGAACCTGCGACCGTAGCGGTCTCGCGGTTCCAGACTGTAGCGCCTAGAACTGCACAGCCACTCCGGCCGGCCTGGTTTAAGTCTGTGTGATACATTTGTCTCTTTCTTAGAACTTGTGGGATAACATTATTTGTGGGTACCAGTCCTGATTCGGCGATATCCTTATCTGATAGTATTGTGAATAACAATGTCCTGGATTTGGAGAAATATGTTCCTCCTGTTTTAACGTAGCACTTTAGTGTAATACTTACGTCATCTTTGTAGGAGTCAGTGTTAAGGATCTACAAGTACCTTACAGGCACATAATTAAAACTATATGCAGACAGAACATAATTTACAAACTTTTCTGGGTCTTGTTAACAACGATAACGTTATTGCAAAACACTTCTGTAATGGGTGTAAGCAGACTTAAATTCTTCTTGCTAAGGAGCGTGCCATTTTCAGTGTAATTTATACTACCAATACAAGTAACAAGATTGTCCGTAGCCCGCCCGGTTAGCCGAGCCGTCTAACGCACGCCTTTCCGGAGTGGGTTCAAATGGTTCAAATGGCTCTGAGCACTATGGGACTTAACATCGATGGTCATCAGTCCCCTCGAACTTAGAACTACTTAAACCTAACTAACCTAAGGACATCACACAACACCCAGTCATCACGAGGCAGAGAAAATCCCTGACTCCGTCGGGAATCGAACCCGGGAACCCGGGCGCGGGAAGCGAGAACGCTACCGCACGACCACGAGCTGTGGACTCCGGAGTGGGAAGGAGCGCCTGGTCCCCGGCACTAATCCGCCCGGCGGATTTGTGTCGATGTCCGGTGAACCAGCCAGTCTGTGGATGGTTTTTAGGCGGTTTTCCATCTGCGCTGGTGAATGCAGGCTGGTTCCCCTTATTCCGCCTCAGCACTCAGCTTCCCCCTCCCCCCCCCCCCCTCCCTCCCGTCGGAGGTTCGAGTCCTCCCTCGGGCATTGCTGTGTGTGTCGCCCTTCAGCTGGAAACCGAGTTCTAAGCGAAGAAGGGAAGGCAGAAAGGTGGAAGGAGTATATAGAGGGTCTATACAAGGGTAATGTACTTGAGGACAATATTATGGAAATGGAAGAGTATGTAGATGAAGATGAAATGGGAGATACGATACTGCGTGAAGAGTTTGACAGAGCACTGAAAGACCTGAGTCGAAACAAGGCCCCAGGAGTAGACAACATTCCATTAGAACTACTGACGGCCTTGGGAGAGCCAGTCCTGACAAAACTCTACAGTCTGGTGAGCAAGATGTATGAAACAGGCGAAATACCCTCAGACTTCAAGAAGAATGTAATAATTCCAATCCCAAAGAAAGCAGGTGTTGACAGATTTGAAAATTACCGAACTATCAGTTTCATAAGTCACAGCTGCAAAATACTAACGCGAATTTTTTACAGACGAATGCAAAAACTAGTAGAATCCAACCTCGGGGAAGATCAGTTTCGATTCGGTAGAAATATTGGAACACGTGAGGCAATACTGACCCTACGACTTATCTTAGAAGCTAGATTAAGGAAGGGCAAACCTACGTTTCTAGCATTTGTAGACATAGAGAAAGCTTTTGACAATGTTGACTGGAATACTCTCTTTCAAATTCTGAAGGTGGCAGGGGTAAAATACAGGGAGCGAAAGGCTATTTACAATTTGTACAGAAACCAGATGGCAGTTATAAGGGTCGAGGGACATGAAAGGGAAACAGTGGTTGGGAAGGGAGTGAGACAGGGTTGTAGTCTCTCCCCGATGTTATTCAATCTGTATATTGAGCAAGCAGTGAAGGAAACAAAACAAAAATTCGGAGTAGGTATTAAAATCCATGGAGAAGAAATAAAAACTTTGAGGTTCGCCGATGACATTGTAATTCTGTCAGAGACAGCAAAGGACTTGGAAGAGCAGTTGAAGGGAATGGATAGTGTCTTGAAAGGAGGATATAACATGAACGTCAACAAAAGCAAAACGAGGATAATGGAATGTAGTCGAATTAGGTCGGGTGATGTTGAGGGAATTAGATTAGGAAATGAGACACTTAAAGTAGTAAAGGAGTTTTGCTATTTGGGGAGCAAAATAACTGACGATGGTCGAAGTAGAGAGGATATAAAATGTAGACTGGCAATGGCAAGGAAAGCGTTTCTGAAGAAGAGAAATTTGCTAACATCGAGTATAGATTTAAGAGTCAGGAAGTAGTTTCTGAAAGTATTTGTATGGAGTGTAGCCATGTATGGAAGTGAAACATGGACGATAAATAGTTTGGACAAGAAGAGAATAGAAGCTTTTGAAATGTGGTGCTACAGAAGAATGCTGAAGATTAGATGGGTAGATCACATAACTAATGAGGAGGTATTGAATAGAATTGGGGAGAAGAGGAGCTTGTGGCACAACTTGACTAGAAGAAGGGATCGGTTGGTAGGACATGTTCTGAGACATCGAGGGATCACCAGTTTACTATTGGAGGGCAGCGTGGAGGGTAAAAATCGTAGAGGGAGACCAAGAGATGAATACACTAAGCAGATTCAGAAGGATGTAGGTTGCGGTAGGTACTAGGAGCTGAAGAAGCTTGCACAGGATAGAGTAGCATGGAGAGCTGCATCAAACCAGTCTCAGGACTGAAGATAACAACAACAACAAGTAGTGTGTAAGCTTAGGGACCGATGACCTCAGTAGTTTGGTCCCATAATACATTACCACAAATTTCCACAAATTTCCTACGATTATGTGACCATTCTGGCTGATCAGGTCGATCCCATTGTACAATGCATGTTCCCCAATGGCAGTTCTGTATTCTAAGACGACAGATGGCTGTTCACACAGCGCCAGAACTGATTTTGTGAGTACTAGTATGAACTGTGGCGTCTCTGTTGGCTACCACAGTCACCAGACCTCAACACTATTGAGCCTTTGTGGCCTACTTTGCGAAGAAGGGTACGCGATCGGTATCCACGTCCATCGTCATTGCATAAACTTTGGCACAATTTTACGAGAAGAAATGTAAAAGATTTCCTTGAAAAGCGCACGGGACCTGTAGGCTATTCTTCTTAAGTAATAGAACCCACTATGTTTCTTTCGTTAGCTAGTGTTCATCAGAGACAGGAATACCTTCAGAATGCCCACTGAAGTGTGATAGGACCGCTGTTATTTCCTATATAGATGACCTGGAGGACAGGGTGGGGAGCAATCTGCAATTGTTTTCTGATGACTATGTGATGTATGGGAAGGTGTCGAAATCAAGTACTGTAGGAGGATACAAAATGGCTTAGACGAAATTTCTAGTCGTTGTAATGAATGGCAACTACACAATGTGACCGAAAGTATCCGGACACGTGACTGAAAATGACTTACAAGTTCGTGGCGCCCTCTACCGGTAACGTTGGAATTACTATGGCGTTGGCCGCCCCCCCCCCCCCCTTAGCCTTGATGACAGCTTCCACTCTCGCAGGCATACGTTCAATCAGGTGCTTGAAAGTTTCTTGGGGAATGGCAGCCCATTCTTCACGGAGTGCTGTACTGTGGAGAGGTATCGATGTCAGTCGGTGAGGCCTGTCACGTAGTCATCGTTCCAAAAAATTTCCGGAGGTATTCTATAGAATTCACATCAGGACTCTGTGCAGGCCAGTCCATTACAGGGATGTTATTGTCGTGTAACCACTCCGCCACAGGTCATGCATTATGAACAGGTGCTCGACCGTGTTGAAATATGCAATCGCCATCCCCGAATCGCTCTTCAACAGTGGGAAGCAACAAGGTGCTTGAAACATCAATGTACGCCTGTGCGGTGATAGTGGCACGCAAAAGAGTAAGGGGTGCAAGCCCCCTCCATGAAAAACACAACCACACCATAACCCCAACGCCTCCGAGTTATACTGTTGACACTACACACGCTGGCAGATGACGTTCACCGGGCATTTTCCATACCCCTACCTTGTCATCGGATCGCCACATTGTGTACTCTGATTCATCACACCACACAACGTTTTTCCAGTGTTCAATAGTCCACTGTTTACACTCCGTATTCTAAGCGAGGCGTCGTTTGGCAATTACCGGGGTTCAAATGGTTCAAATGGCTCTGAGCACTATGGGACTCAACTGCTGAAGTCATTAGTCCCCTAGAACTTAGAACTAGTTAAACCTAACTAACCTAAGGACATCACAAACATCCATGCTCGAGGCAGGATTCGAACCTGCGACCGTAGCGGTCTTGCGGTTCCAGACTGCAGCGCCTTTAACCGCACGGCCACTTCGGCCGGCAATTACCGGGGTGATGTGTGGCTTATGAGCAGTCGCTCGACCATGAAATCCAAGTTTTCTCACCTCCCGCCTAACTGTCATAGTACTTGCAGTGGATCCTGATGCAGTTTGGAATTCCTCTGTGATGGTCTGGATAGGTGCCTGGCTATTACACATTACGACCCTCTTCAATTGTCGGCGGTCTCTATCAGTCAGCAGACGAGGTCGGCCTGTACGCTTTGGTGCTGTATGTGTCCCTTCACGTTTCTACCTCACTATCACATCGGAAACAGTGGACCTAGGGATGTTTAGAAGTGTAGAAATCTCGTGTACAGACGTATGACACAAGTGACACCAAATCACCTGATTACGTTCGAAGTCCGTGAGTTCGGCGGAGCGCCCCATTCTGCTCTCTCACGGTGTCAAATGAGTACTGAGGTCGCTTATGTCAGTAGGTAGCAACAGAATGCACCTAATATGAAAAACGTATGTTTTTGGGGGTGTACGGATACTTTCGATCACATAGTGCAGCTCTAAATGTAGAAAAATGCAATTTAATGCAATTAGTAGGATAAAAAGTCCCATTATTTTCGAATACAGCAATAGGAGTTTGCTGCTTGACATAGTGATGTTAATTAAATATGTGGGCGTAACGTTGCAAAGCGATATTACATAGAAAGGACTCTAATAGGGAAGGCGAACGGTCATCTTGGGTTTATTGGGAGAATTTAGGGAAAGTGTGGTTCATCTGTTGGGGAGACCCCATATAGAACGCTAGTGCTACTTATTCTTGAGCGCTGTTCGAATATTTGTGCTACATACAAGGTCCGGTTAAATGAAAACATCGAAGCAATTCAGAGACGGACTGCTATATTTGTTACAGGTATATTTGGACAACACAATGTTACGGAGATGCTTCGGGAACTCAAATGGGACTCCTTGGAGGGATGGCAACGTTATTATCGGACAACATTAGTATGCAAATACATTTGAAGCTGACTGCAAAATGATTGTACTGCCACCAACACACATTTCCCGTAAGGATCACGAAGATAAGATATTATTGATCAGGGTTGATAAGCAGGTGTATGTACAATCGTTTTTCCCTCGCTCAGCTAGTGGAATGCTAAAGGAAATAACTAGTTATAGTTTAGGGTACTCTTCGTCACACACCGTACGGTTACTTGCGGAGTATGTATGTACTGTAGATACAGATGTAGACTAGACATGGTAATGTGACGCGTTTTCGGAGTTCCCATATTTTTGTCCACCTCCTGAATTTTGTCTGTGATTTCCATGAACCACCTGAGAAAAACTACGGGAAGGTTCTGCCGAAAATAGCAAGACTGCCTTCCTTCGCCCAATCCGTGTTTGTGCTTCGTGTCTACGGTGTAGACCCGAAGGGAGGTTTAAACTTTAATGTCCCTTCTTGAACACAAATAGCTTACTCGTCTACCGCAACAAAAATGATAGTTGAAGGGACTGGCAGATGGACTTGAACGTAAATAAATGTAACGCACTGCGCAAAAGTAGGGGAGGAATCTATTAATGTTTGTGTACACTACTGGCGACGATAAAACACTGGAAAGAGTAACAATCTTAAACCCTAGTAGTAATTGTCCGTAGCAAGCTAAAGTGGAATGACCATATGAAACAAATTGGAGAAAAAGCTGATATCAGGCTGATGTTCAGTGGAAGAATCTTAAGGAAATGTAATTTATCCACGAAAAAAGTATTCTTAAGTATTGCTCATTAGTCAGGGACATTCACCAGGTATAACTGATAGCTGGACAGAGAAGTTTATAAGGAAGAGCGGTGCACTTCGTCATGAAATCGTTTAGAAAGCGCGACAGTGTTACGGAGACTGTAGTGGCTGGTGCTACGAGAGACGCTTTGTGTATCATGGAGGTGCTTAATGTTGAAATTTCGAAAGCGTACTTTTCAAGAAGTGTCGAAAAACATATTACTTATTCATGTATGTCGCGTAAAATGATCACAAGGAGACATCAGAGCTCATACGAGGGTTGTTCGCAATGGAGCGTCGATAGGGAAGGAAAAATTGATGATACGAGTAGTAGCATCTACATCTACATATACACGGATACTCTGCAAATCACATTTAAGTGCCTGGTAGAGGGTTCATCGAACCATCTTCATAATTCTCTATTATTCCAATCTCATACAGCGCGCGGAAAGAATGAACACTCATACCTTTCCGTACGAGCTCTGATTTCCCTTATTTTATCGTAGTGATCGTTCCTCCCTTTGTAGGTCGGTGTCAACGAAATATTTTCGCATTCGGAGGAGAAAGTTGGTGATTGGAATCTCGTGAGAAGAATCCGTCGCAACGAAAAACGCCTTTCTGTTTACGATTTCCAGCCCAAATCCTGTATCATTTCTGTGACACTCTCTCCCATATTTCGCGATAATACAAAACGTGCTGCCTTTCTTTGAACTTTTTCAATATACTCCGTCAGTCCTATCTGGTAAGGATACCACACCGCGCAGCAGTATTCTAAAAGAGGACGGACAAGCGTAGTGTAGGCAGTCTCCTTAGTAGGTCTGTTACATGTTATAAGTGTCCTGCCAATAAAACGCAGTCTTTGGTTAGCCTTCCCCACAACATTTTCTATTTGTTCCTTCCAATTTAAGTTGTTCTAATTGTAATACGTAAGTATTTGGTTGAATTTACGGCTTTTAGATTAGACTGATTTATCGTGTATCCGAAGTTTAATGAGTTCCTTTTAGCACTCATGTGGATGACCTCACACTTTTCGTTATTCTCCGCCACATACCTCAATGCGGCTTGTGGAATACAGCTGTAGAAACAAATCTGTGACGATTAAACACTGTATTTACCTCGTACCTCAACGAATTGTGAAAACGGTGAGAACTTAGTCCTTCATAGGTCATCCTAGCTCCCACAGGAATTTGTGTTCTGAGTTTTCGTCGATTGGCATTCCGTACCTTACCATTAGCATCAGTGTAGATCCACCTGTGACATAGAGGGGTGCTGATACTGCAGATCACTCTTGCTTGTTTGTTCTCGGCTCTAGCTGAATTTTATCTACAGCTGCCCTTGTTGAGCCACATTAAATTTAACTTGTGATAGTATCGCTGTTTTTCGCTGATGTCATTTGCTTCTCATGTCGCTAGAGTTTCACAGTGATAAGGTTCTTGGTGAGGAATAAACTGACACGACCAGAATTCAGTCATTCACTTTAGCGGACAGTGTCTCGAATGCTTCCAACTGAAACTCTTAAAATATTCAATTTCCAGGGAACGCTCGTGAATCACAACGGTGTCACACTTCCGCGTGGTGCATTGTGTTCACTGCCGACGACGAAAGCGCATTGGAAGCCCTGTTTGAACAAAGGGTTCATCCTAGTCGTTCGTATGATCCAAGGGTTTCACATGTGAAGAAACTCGGTACAGACCTGAATAGCAGTACCTGTGTCATTTTATATCTCCTGAAGGAAATAAACGAGATGAGTTTGAAGCAAGCAGGAATTTATGCTGCTTCCTGACGAGGAGAGAGTAGCTCTCCAAGTAAGTCGTAACTAAACCATGTGTGCTCAATAATCCCAAAATAAACTGACGGTAGCAGCAGAGACATGTCACTTATAGTATATATGCTGCCTACAGTTCGTATAATCACACTAATTATGCCCCGTAATTAGGTTGAACCCAAGCTTTGCCATATGGGAGTATCTTAATCACGTATCCTCCTTCCTTTCAAGTGTATTTATTAGTTTTATTCCCTCAACGTGACGTTTTTATCGTGTAGGTGAGTATAAATCGTGCTAGTGCAGAGTAGAGTCGTGTTTGTGGATAATCATGATAACGGAAGGGTTTTAGATTGGTAAAATGGTGCCGATGTATGTAACAGAGTTTTTGAGTAATACAAAAGGGTCTCCAGGGCTTAACAACATCATCCAACGGGTGGATTTCCATCAGTAGTGACAGATGCTTTCATTCGGGGCAACATCTACAGATTCCAACGCTGTGGGCCATTTCGAAAGAGATTTTGCAATAGCTAACTCGCAAAATACCATTTGTATTAATTTTCGAATGAAAAACCTGAAAAACGGCCTTCAAGATGTATTGTTCAATTATATAAATTTTACGATAGAATTAATAATTTATGTGGTGATGGGAGTTAGAAAAGCAAAAGAACTGAAATAATTAAGTTATTCAACACGATGTATTATCATCGCTATGAGGAAGTATTTCATTTTTTCTTGAAAATAACGGAAATAGTAATTCATAGCGATGTTAATAAGTCGAGTTGAATACCTTAAAGCGAAGAAAAGTTGAGACTCTTGTACATACAGAAGTAAGATTTCGGTTTTAAAAACAACATATCTTAACTACAACCAAACATACTGTGAGGCAAATGCAAGATAAGAAAAGGAATGAACCAATCAAGCAAATTTTATTTGTACTTAATATTAATATGATTCTCAATAAATGAGCCTTATTCGCTAATTAATCTTATTCGCTAATTCGTTTCCATCTATACTTTCTGTCAATGAAACTACTTATAGTAGAATCTTAGTTTAGCTGCCTTAAAACACCACTTTCAATACCGAGCGAAGCCAAAATTTCCCATTAAATGGTTCAAATGGCTCTGAGCACTATGGGACTTAACTTCTGAGGTCATCAGTCCCCTAGAACTTAGAACTACTTAAACCTAACTAATCTAAGGACATCACAAACATCCATGTCCGAGGCAGGATTCGAACCTGCGATAGTAGCGGTCGTGCGGTTCCAGACTGTAGCGCCTAGAACCACTCGGCCACCACGGCCGGCCTTTCCCACTAAAAGTTCATATGGTTTGCTTGACTTTGTTATGACGTTACGAGTCACTAAGCTCTCTATCAGACGCAGGGCGTCGTAAGACATTTCCTGCGTTACGCACAATATCTCCTTAACGAATAACGTTACCTGAAAGCTTCAAGTGGAGAACACCCGTTATGTGACAGAAATCAAAAAATTTATGGCTCCTGGTTTGGATGAAATAAGATGAAGAAATCGGCTTTCCGCGAAATCGTAGTCACTTTAATCTGACAAATTTCCGTTAATGATTCTTTTAAAAGTCTTAACGATTTTACCAATTAAAGCGTCACGCGTTTGACCAGCCGCCACTGATCATCTGACCGAGCGAGTTGGCGCAGTGGTTAGCACACTGGACTCGCATTCGGGAGGACGACGGTTCAATCCCGCGTCCGGCCATCCTGATTTAGGTTTTCCGTGATTTCCCTAAATCGCTCCAGGCAAATGGCGGGATGGTTCCTTTGAAAGGGCACGGCCGACTTCCTTCCCCATCCTTCCCTAATCCGATGAGACCTATAACCTCGCAGTTTGGTCTCTTCCCCCAAACAACCCAACCCAACTGATCATCTGACACTAGGGAAGGGGAGTTTCGCTGCTCAGTGCTGAGTTGATTCGTATAAGGTGTCCAGTGAAATACTCAGCCAAATAACCCCATACAAAATAATTACGCTTTTACTATTATAACAGGATCCGCGTTACAGCATTAAGTGAAAATTTTTCGTTTTAAATTTTTGTGTTGCTGTCCATTTGGAGATGTGTAGTCGTAGGCTGCAGCCCTCAAGCACATTACGACCTAGGGGCCACTCTCACTGGCCTAACACTGGAGATGAAGAGATTTTCCAGCATCAGGAATAGAATTCACCAGTGTCACCTACACCACAGTGTCACCTTTCATCAACATTTGTCCACAATTTTCGCCGTATATTGGCTGCTGTGTGTTACATCAAGCATCCACTTACAAGGGGAGGCCATAAAGTTTGGATCGCGGATTTACTGAAAACTTCGTACACTCGTAGTACTCCATGAGGACAACAAAACGTGTAAGCAGTAGCGCGTACTTCTCAAGCGTTACTGAGAAAATTGCAAGATAATTTCGGTCGTCAAATATACGAGGGCAGTTCAATAAGTAATGCAGCACATTTTTTTTCTCGGCCAATTTTGATTTAAAAACCCGGAAATTTCTTGTGGAATATTTTCAAACATTCCCGCTTCGTCTCGTACAGTTTCATTGACTTCCGACAGGTGGCAGCGCTGTACGGAGCTGTTAAAATGGCGTCTGTAACGGATGTGCGTTGCAAACAACGGGCAGTGATCGAGTTTCTTTTGGCAGAAAACCAGGGCATCTCAGATATTCATAGGCGCTTGCAGAATGTCTACGGTGATCTGGCAGTGGACAAAAGCACGGTGAGTCGTTGGGCAAAGCGTGTGTCATCATCGTCGCAAGGTCAAGCAAGACTGTCTGATCTCCCGCGTGCGGGCCGGCCGTGCACAGCTGTGACTCCTGCAATGGCGGAGCGTGCGAACACACTCGTTCGAGATGATCGACGGATCACCATCAAACAACTGAGTGCTCAACTTGACATCTCTGTTGGTAGTGCTGTCACAATTGTTCACCAGTTGGGATATTCAAAGGTTTGTTCCCGCTGGGTTCCTCGTTGTCTAACCGAACACCATAAAGAGCAAAGGAGAACCATCTGTGCGGAATTGCTTGCTCGTCATGTGGCTGAGGGTGACAATTTCTTGTCAAAGATTGTTACAGGCGATGAAACATGGGTTCATCACTTCGAACCTGAAACAAAACGGCAATCAATGGAGTGGCGCCACACCCACTCCCCTACCAAGAAAAAGTTTAAAGCCATACCCTCAGCCGGTAAAGTCATGGTTACAGTCTTCTGGGACGCTGAAGGGGATATTCTGTTCGATGTCCTTCCCCATGGTCAAACGATCAACTCTGAAGCGTATTGTGCTACTCTTCAGAAATTGAAGAAGCGACTTCAGCGTGTTCGTAGGCACAAAAATCTGAACGAACTTCTCCTTCTTCATGACAACGCAAGTCCTCACACAAGTCTTCGCACCCGAGAGGAGCTCACAAAACTTCAGTGGACTGTTCTTCCTCATGCACCCTACAGCCCCGATCTCGCACCGTCGGATTTCCATATGTTTGGCCCAATGAAGGACGCAATCCGTGGGACGCACTACGCGGATGATGAAGAAGTTATTGATGCAGTACGACGTTGGCTCCGACATCGACCAGTGGAATGGTACCGTGCAGGCATACAGGCCCTCATTTCAAGGTGGCGTAAGGCCGTAGCATTGAATGGAGATTACGTTGAAAAATAGTGTTGTGTAGCTAAAAGATTGGGGAATAACCTGGTGTATTTCAATGCTGAATAAAACAACCCCTGTTTCAGAAAAAAATGTGTTGCATTACTTATTGAACTGCCCTCGTATATCAGTGCGTGGCCATTTTTACCCTGGAGCGGCTGTAGCTGATTGGTGCCGGCATGGTAGCTCAGCGTGTTCAATCAATGCGTTAGCAACCCATGCTGATAAAAAACTGAGCGAACGGGTCAACAAACAAGCTGAACGGTAGTCATCGGACGTCCGCCCTCAACAAATTCAACGAACAATATAGAACAAAATGTTTTATAAAAAACTTTTATTAAATTTACAATGTTGGTTATCAGTCTACTAATTTTTATTATCGCAAATAATATAATATTCATAACTATCGGCTAGTAAACGACCAAACGCATAAAGTGATACTGAAAATGTATGCTTGTCCGTGTCTTCAAAACTGTTCGTATTTAATCGAAAGAGAAAGAGAAATTGCTTCTCGGAAGACACTATTAAAATACACTCGATACTGCATAACCAATTATCAGCGCCGATTTTTAAGGAAATACTGCGTCATGCACGGTTTGCTTCCAAACTATCGTCTGAAAGAGATGTTTGTTTTTCCACGGAAAACGTCAAAGGCCTTGCGTATGCGGAAACATGGCATTTATTCAATGCAGCTGGTGCCGTTTGACTTTATGTTTTCCATGTTTTTACGAAAAATCCCATCCTGCAACTTGTACTCGTAATGTCGAAAGCGACGATTAATTGTACATCTTTCGAAAGCCATCTGTGCCGGTCAAAACTTGGAGGTAACAAGTCATTTCGGGCTCCTTCCAGGTATAAGGGATTTCTCAAATCACGGACAACCATACATCTTCAGTATCACTTTATGCGTTTGGTCGTTTACTAGTCGATAGTTATGAATATTACATTATTTGTGATAGTAAAAATTAGTAAACTGCCGAATAACGTTGTGGCTCTGAGCACTATGGGACTTAACATCTATGGTCATCAGTCCCCTAGAACTTAGAACTACTTAAACCTAACTAACCTAAGGACATCACACAACACCCAGCCATCACGAGGCAGAGAAAATCCCTGACCCCGCCGGGAATCGAACCCGGGAACCCGGGCGTGGGAAGCGAGAACGCTACCGCACGACCACGAGATGCGGGCAATAACGTTGTAAATTTAATAAAAGTTGATCCGATTACACGTATTTTCCGCATTATATCAATTGTAACATAAACAGTAAAGAAAACGACTCTGTTGAAAATAAAAAAAAAACTGACGAACGGAACTCGATCCAGCGGCTTGGACGCCAACCACTTCTTTTTTTTTTTTTTTTTTAGTTGTTCTATATCGTTCGTTGAATTTGTTCAGGGCGGACGTCGGATAACACACGTTCACTTTGTTCGTTGATCCGATAGCTCAGTTTTTTTTATTAGAAACTGTAGATAACGCTCTGATCGAACACGCTGAGCTACCGTGCCGGCACCACTCGGCTGCAGCCGCTTCATGGTTAAAATGGCCACACACAGATATATATTTGACGACCGAAATTATCTTGCGATTTTCTCAATAACGCTTGACAAGTACGCGCTACTGCTTACACACTTTGTTGTCCTCGTGCAGTACTACGAGTGTACGAAGTTTGCAATAAATCCGCGTTCCAAACGTCGTGACCTCCTCTTGTTAGATAAACACGGAGGTTCCTTCTGGTGTGACTGTTTCAACAGCTGTTTCTGGTGAGACAGGTTTGTGTCACCTTCGGTCTGAGTGCGTGGGACCTGCAATACCTACACGGCGAGATCGCAGATAAAAGCACTTATCACGTGAACGAGTTCGCTCGTGGGTCAACTTGTTCGTCAAAACCGGCCTGGGCAGTGGCGGGTGCGCGCCGCGCGACTGGGAGGCAGTGTCCAGGTTGCACCGTGGCAGTCGGGCCTCTGGGGTGCAGGTGGTTAAATGACAGCGCAACTTAGGGGCCACGAACAGATAACATCTCCGTTTTCCGGCCTGCCGAAGACGCTCCGCAATTAAGTGCTGCCTCTTACGCATTTACCGCGGGATCTGCCCTTCGCACCAAGAGCTCACGCCACACGCAGCCGCTGGAGCAACGAATACACAGAAACAACCGTCGATCACCCGTTACATAACTGCTAGTCCCACATGACTACTGGAGACAGGAGGAAAAGTTTCAAACTGAGGACGTATTTGCAAAGTAGGTAACAGAAACTCGTAGGCATTACAGCACGCTGAGAAATACAGAGGAAACAAAAGAGAAAATATCGAAAAGCTTCAGTGTGACGCATATTCACGAGCGGAGGGATTCGTACATCGCTGATATTCAGTTTATTGGAATGGAAATACGAATAGCGTGGCCAAATCGTGGGCGTCTGCTTGGTGTGGCTGTCCAAGGATGCTGCTATTTGCCGCGCGGAATTAGCCGAGCGGTTTAAAGCGCTGCAGTCATGGACTGTGCAGCTGCTCCCGGCGGAGGTTCGAATCATCCTTCGGGCATGGGTGTATGTGTTTGTCCTTAGGATAATTTAGGTTAGGTAATGTGTTAGCTTAGGAGTGATGACCTTAGCAGTTACGTCCCATAAGATTTCACACGCATTTGAACATTTTGCTGCTATTTGCCTGTATCACCCACTTGCTCAAAAAATGGCTCTGAGCAGTATGGAACTTAACATCTGAGGTCATCAGTCCCGTAGAACTTAGAACTACTTAAACGTAACCAACCTAAGCACATCCCACACATCTATGCCCGAGGCAGGTTTCGAACATGCGACCGTAGCACATCCACTTGCTGTTAGCTGTATGTGATTAACGGTACTGGGGAGAGAGGATATCGCTTCTGTGACTGAATACAATGTCCTTCCCAGTGAAGCTAAACACTGTACTTTAAGTGTTATTAAATATAAGTCTTCGAAATGAATTCATCGCATTACTTACAGGGGCTTGAATTAGTATTCAAATAAGGTACAGTTTTTCTCTGAGAAATCACATTTATAACACGTGTAACTTTAGTAGCGAATGGTAGTAAGGCATATCAACTCTTGGGATACTGTCGCACATTAGTATGCTACAGGTTCGACTGATTTATTACAGCGAGCAGATAAAGAGCCAAAGAACTGCTTTTATGACAGTTTATTATTTTCTTTTTGTAATTTCAACACGCCATTCCCTGAGAATACTGTAGCATCCACTCTACAAAAAGGGGATAATATTTTCACAACTCCTAATTCGATGATGTACTACCGTATTTCATGCACTTTGCACTCTAATTCTATAAAATTAAAAGAAATCAGCAGGTATGCTAAGTTGTTTAGAAAATATTTCTTCACAAACTGGGCTAGAATGAATAAAGCGGAATTGGTAGACTTGGAAGTTTCAAATACTATTGTCAACTAACCAGTACGACGAAAACTGCTTTAAAAATATTAGTAACTGATGACCTTTTTAATCCATGTTATTAGGAAAGAGAATGAAGCGTGGTGAAGGTTCTGTAATCGTATGACTGGTCATATTGTGTTTCTCAGTGTATTGTACAGCCAATCAGAAAGTAAAAGTACATGTTAACACCTATAAAACCACTTTAGGTAGCTGTTTTCCTCAGTCTGAACAAACATTGTTCTCAACAAAGAATTGCTTTTACAGATGTGATGATATACTGCTCTCACTAATTGACTTGACGAATATTGCTTTCTTGAGATTATGGAAGAGTTAGCATGGCGCACAATATAGACTAACACGTTTTCCTCATCTCCACAATAGCCGAATTTCAGTTCTGTGGCGGTATTGGAGGCGGTATTAAAAAAGAAGAAAAAGAAAGGTGTTGGACTCTGCCAGCATCTCTCGCGGAATTAGAACAATTTCTTTGCGAGAAACGATATACCATTAATCACCTTCCAAGATATACGCATCGACGCTCAAGTGGCTTTTTAGGTAGGCCTATACATGTCGTGTTGACATTAATGTTGCGAGAAACGAAATTCCATTAATAACCTTCCAAGATATACGCCTCGATGCTCAAGTGGCTTTTTAGGTAGGCCTATACATGTCGTGTTGACATTAATGTTTTCTAAGCTGTACGCTGTAATTCAATGGCCTACGAATGTCTATTTTGCTTTGTGTATACAACTTAAGTCAGCTGTCGGCTCGTTGTGTGATGTTTATCAAGCTAGTTAACCCTATAAGTGATACTGGTAAATATATATATAGAACTCGTCATAAACCCTGCATAGTACTTTATGTAGAACCAACAATTGACTGTATTGGCATTACAATATTGGCAATAGTTTTTCTGATAGGCATGAAATTAGTTTTTATTTATTTAAGTCTTTAGGCTTGAGAAATCAACGAACAAGTGAGTAATTGTATGAATATTTACCGATGGATCTGAGTCACTCGTCCTCTGAGATGGTTTTGTGCTCAGCTGGCATTTGTCACCTGTGGATTTACTCTCCTGATATTCTGATACAAACGACGTTAAGTTCAATGCACAGTAACATTTCTTATATTAAAAAGTATAACATCAATACGAGAGTCGTTTGTAAGCATATTTATAACTAATTTTCTTTCTCGACGCACATGTAAACAAATAGAGTGCTGTTAATTCAGTTGCTAGGTACATTCAATTTTTCTGATTATATGCTGTGAAATATTTCTTCTAATGAGTACGAACATTTCAGACACTGTTGTTTCACAAACTATCTCGAAAATGTTAGCCTCAGAGGTAGTATAAATTATTGTCGCAGATAGTGCACATGTAGGATGGTTACTAAAAATATGCAATAAGACGAAAATTGTTTATGCGTACACCTGAATATAATGGACTTATTGATAGCTCGTTTTTCGTTGGTTTTTATAGTGAGTGGGACCATACTGACATTCATGAATATTTGATTTAGACCTCTAAGAATTATCTCGTGGAGGTGACAAAGTTCCATGGCAGATGAAGTTCTGGCTGATCGTGTAAAGAACTGCTGGGAAGAAGTTACAGAAGAGTACGCAGCAGATTCAGAATTTGGAGGAGATTCTAATGCAGATGATGTTGCTACTGTTTCTACACTTTGACTGGATTTTCTCATTTTGAGAAGACAGAAGGTGCGATCTGTTTTACTTGTTAAAGAAAATTTTGAAACCAAGATCGTATACATACATCTTTATTTAAAGCGACCGGTTTCGACAGACTTTGGTGTCATCTTCAGGTCTAAAAAAATCTTTTATTACGAAACGTATTCAACTGAGGTCCATCTTCAAATGAACATGTTTCATAACAAAAGATTTCTTAGAGCTGGAGATGACAGCGAAGTCTGTCGAAATCGGTCGCTTTAAATAAAGAAATATTTATGCAATCTTGGTTTTAGAATGTTTTTAGTACTTCTGTATGTTTAAATGCTACTACAGTAACTGATGGTAACTGAGTAACACTGTGTCAAGTGGACCAGTGGGAGAAACGCCTATTGGAGATGGAGCACGTAGATTTTATTTATTTATTTATTTATTTCATTAACAGTACTGAGAAACCCACCGCCTTGAAATGTAAGGTGGGTCGGATGCTTCTGAATCTAATAGCAAAGACTTCTCATTGTTACAGTCTTATTGGTATGCAGTTATTAATGTTTTTTTAAATAATATAAAGAACATAATATATAAAGATTTCTCTGAGGTTACGGTGAATTGAATGCTTAACAATTGTTAAAATGGTTCCGTGTAATTTGTTATTACCTAGTTGATGAGAATATAATTTATACAATGCAAACGTCAGAGAAAAATTAAAAAAAAAGAAAATATAACACAATGAGCATGGTTAAGAATAATTTGTAATATATAGAGGGAAGTGATATGCTGTATTTGGATGAGTAATACAGTCTAAGTAGCATGTTTGTTAGTAATGGCCTATTTCTCTTTATTCCAGATGAGAAGGTCTCGGTACAACCTCGAGCTATTCTCATCTGAAAAGGTTTGCGCTAATGTATGTTTGCACAGATTATACAGATTAAATGCTGATTGAGCACTTCATACATGGAATACATGAATTTTAGCGTCACATGAGAAATACACTTATGTTTGTAACTTGTTGGTTGAAATAGAATATAGTTCATTGCTACTTGAATGCATTATTCCTTAAATAACATTTCTGATATATGAAATACCACGTAGAGTAGCCTGCGTTCCTACGCTTTTTAAGAAAGTTGTGGAAGTGAGTTAGGTACTGAAGTGGCAACAAATAAGTATTTATATACATGGCTGCATGTTTGTAAACCCCAGCGGTTTGGGAAACGTCTTCCCCCGGAGGGCATAGATTTACTGACTGAAGTTATTGTTGTTTCCTCCAGATTTGTTTCAGTTTTTTCAGCACGGATGCTGTGCTCTTGAGTCATTGGAATGGACTTAGAAATACATAACAAATTCAGCAGTTCTACTAATAACTATTCCCAAGAGGACATATTGATATATATTTCTATGTTATCCTGGATAAATCATTTTGTCACTTAATGAATTAACGAATTCACCGCTGGATGACGTTACCAGAAGCCATTTACCACAACATAGAACCGGGAGTGTAAGAGAACAGAACATAACTGAACCCTTATCGATGCAGAACTAAAATCATACACTCGAATAAATATCCATATAGCTTTTCGTCGGAGTTAAATCAGGATTTCAAGCCATGTATACAAGCATATAAAAAAGTTAATTTTGGTATATAATTGACTTAGTAACTTAATTATAAAACAAAGTTTGTGACTAAAATTATTGAGTCACGTTAAGATATATAATGGCCATATAAAACAAAGGACGATCTAAAGTGACATAGCAGACTGAAGTGGAGAACTATGGAAAACTGATCTGAGTCAAAGTATTTAACTTTTGACTACGGTTTTGTTGAGATCGGTTGTGTGTGTGTGTGTGTGTGTGTGTGTGTGTGTGTGTGTGTGTGTGTGTGTGGGTGGGTGGGTGGGTGGGTGGGTGTATGTGCGTGTGTGTGTGTGGGGGGGGGGGGGGGGGGTCTGTTTGTAACCTATTAGTGATTATGGTCGAACTGCAAGTTGAACAATCAAATCTCCAGTAGTACGCGCGACAATATCTAACCTCTTACTTAGCATCCTCGCTTATATTTTACACACTGTCCGATGTGCAAGTCTGCTTTCGTATTGGCAGCTACACTTGCTAGGAAACAACTCCGTCGCATTTGGTAAGCACGATTTGCTGCCGACAGGATAATTAGTGTTCGTGTCGCGTGCTTGGTGGCCAGAGAACGCTTGCCGCTTGCAACGCACGTCATCTCGATGAACGCCCACTCCGGCGTGCTAATTCTTGCATTCGTATAGCCTTTAACGAACTTCGCAGCTGCCTAAGCAGTTGGGTGGAACTAGGTCTGTGGCGACTCCTGCACAAAAGTAGTGACCGGGAGGTAGAGGTGGGGGGCAAACTCCGAAAAAGTACACGGTGCTAAGTTATTGGAATATTTTTATTTTTGTGGTCTTAAATTACTAATCAACAGCTGATGGAAGAATTCATATTGTTTGCTCAACGAAACAATGTATTTCACGTTCCACAATGTCATTTATCTGCCCATTTGAACTGCCGGGAAAATGTTCATAGTCGGGAGACCAAGAGGCTTCTGTGAATTTTTACAGTATTCTTTTCGATATGTGTTTATATCGTTTCTTATTTTATGATACTACTCTTGGGGCACCTAGCTTCACATTACTTACTAGCCTTACGCTAGTTGAACTGTATCACGAAATTATTGTCTTAATTTCAAGTACTCTCTTTTTGGTTTGGGAATCTGTTTGCCACCCAATATGAAGTAAATCTCTGTATTTCTATTCTACCCATGATGCAGATTGAGTTCTTCGAGTTCATCACCCTTTATTGGAATTAGCGTCATATGATTACGCCTGTGATTTGTTATGCCTGTTAGAAACAACTATGAGTATAGAGCAACATAAATTAAAAAATTTGTTGAGAAACTCATATAAGCCTCTAGGTTTTTAGAAACAACTATGAGCATAGAGCAGCATAAATTAAAAAAATTAGTTGAGAAACTCGTATAACTAGGTTTCTTCGATGGTGTCCTTTACTTTTGGTAGTGGAATAGGATTCAGAACATTCATACTGTATTTACGGCACATAAGCAGTAACAATCCAAAAACAAATCAAGGGAAAATGTATTAATCGTTAATGTTAATATATCACTTACACTTTTATTTATGAATGTATTTTACTGACTCTTGTATTGTTCATATTTCACATATGGATTGTTATTTTATTATAATTTGTGTTGCATGCTTATAAATACTTACTAATAAAACGTAGGACTATTAGGACGATATTTTATTCGGATACGGAATTTTCAAAAGCTCAGTTATCAATCAGTATAAAAGTATTAATGGAAGACGTTTTGAAGAGTTGCTCAATGTGGGTGAAAATACGATCAGTAATGTTTCAGATTTCGATGTACAATGGGATAGGAATGATGATGGAAATAGGATCACATTTGAGGAAGTGGAGAAAATGGTCAATAGATTGCAGTGCAATAAAGCGGCTGGGGTGGATGAAATTAAGTCGGAACTCATCAAATACAGTGGAATGTCAGGTCTTAAATGGCTACACAGGATAACTGAAATGGCGTGGGAGTCGGGACAGGTTCCATCAGACTGGACGAAAGCAGTAATCATACCAATCTTTAAACATGGAAACAGAAAAGATTGTAACAACTATAGAGGTATCTCTTTAATCAGCGTTGTGGGTAAAATCTTCTCAGATATTGTTGAAAGGAAAGTGCGAGTATTAGCTGAGGACAAATTGGATGAAAATCAGTGTGGGTTTAGGCCTCTTACAGGTTGTCAGGACCAGATCTTTAGCTTACGGCAAATAATGGAGAAGTGTTAGGAGTGGAACAGGGAATTGTATCTATGCTTTATAGATCTAGAAAAGGCATATGACCGGGTTCCCAGGAGGAAGTTATTGTCTGTTCTACGAGACTATGGAATAGGAGGCAAACTTCTGCAAGCAATTAAGGGTCTTTACATAGATAGTCAGGCAGCAGTTAGAGTAGACGGTAAATTGAGTTCATGGTTCAGAGTAGTTTCAGGGGTAAGACAGGGCTGCAACCTGTCTCCACTGTTGTTCATATTATTTATGGATCATATGTTGAAAGCAATAGACTGGCTGGGTGAGATTAAGATATGTGAACACAAAATAAGCAGTCTCGCATATGCGGATGACTTAGTTGTGATGGAAGATTCGATTGAAAGTTTGCAAAGTAATATTTCAGAGCTAGATCAGAAATGTAAGGACTATGGGGTGAAGATTAGCATCTCCAAAACGAAAGTTATGTCAGTGGGAAAGAGATATAAATGGATTGAGTGCCAAATAGGGGGAACAAAGTTAGAACAGGTGGACGGTTTCGAGTACTTAAGATGCATATTCTCACAGGATGGCAACATAGTGAAAGAACTGGAAGCGAGGTGTAGCAAAGCTAATGCAGTGAGCGCTCAGCTACGATATACTCTCTTCTGCAAGAAGGAAGTCAGTACCAAGACTAAGTTATCTGGGCACCGTTCAATTTTGTCGACCAACTTTGTTGTTTGAGAGCGAAAGCTGGGTGGATTCAGGTTACCTTATCAATAAGGTTGAGGTTACGGGTATGAAAGTAGCTAGGATGATTACAAGTACTAGTAGATGTGAACAATGGCAGGAGGGTGTCCACAATGACGAAATCAAAGAAAAACTGGGAATGAACTCTATAGATGTAGCAGTCAGGGCGAACAGGCTATGATGGTGGGGTCATGTTACACGCATGGGAGAAGCAAGGTTACCCAAGAGACTCGTGGGTTCAGCAGTAGAGGGTAGGAGGAGTCGGGGTAGACCAAGGAGAAGGTACCTGGATTCGGTTAAGAATGATTTTGAAGTAATAGGCTTAACATCAGAAGAGGCACTAATGTTAGCACTGAATAGGGGATCATGGAGGAATTTTATAGGGGGACTATGCTCCAGACTGAATGCTGAAAGGCATAATCAGTCTCAAATGATGATTATGAGGCGTTGCTGTGTATATACCTTTCACTACTGGTGAACTATTTCGGTCGGAGTCACAAAATCTGCGTTTATTATGTATTTCTGAAAGTTTGTTTCGTACCTAATGGAGTCTTTTATAAAAGGAACGAGGCCTACAATGTGGTTACCTGGGATGTGACATTCCTCAATAATATCTTATTTACTAAATTTTTATTGTGATGTCATTTATTATGAAATTCTTATTAGGATACTGATGCGTTATCATAGAAGAAACCGTCCCATCGCTTGGTTAGAAGTAATTTACAAGTTTCTATAGTAGGACTGGTAAGTCAACTTTTTTTATATATATACTGTTAGCAATTCGATTCCAGGAACTCGCTATACTTCCGTTTCATTCACTTACTCTTTTACTATTTCAAAGCTAGACCTCCTCAGAAAGTTGTACTGTGCTCTTAACACTATATACTATACTCACGATACTTCTTCCGCAAACTCATTCAGTCCGCAAATGGCAGGTACAGTTCACGAATACTTCATTTAAAAATTAAATTGGCACAATAACCGAAATTAGTAGCGAGTTCTGTGAATCTTATAAATTAAAGGATTTCACATCGTCCATCAAACTGCACTGTTACTTTATTTATCTCTTTCGCTCTTGTTTTCAATTCTTTGAGAGTGAGATTTCTGCAGGTTCAGTCGTTAAATGCTAGAAATATGTAAAAAATCATTTTTATGGCAGTGAACCATTATGTTCACTAATATCGGCGTAGACACACTGATACAATACTCGGTAACTGGGGCAGTCAACAAATGTATTAAAATAAATGTTCAAATGTGTGTGAAATCTTATGGGACTTAACTGCTAAGGTCATCAGTCCCTAAGCTTACACACTACTTAACCTAAATTATCCTCAGGACAAATACAGCCGGCCGCGGTGGTCTCGCGGTTCTAGGCGCGCAGTCCGGAACCGTGGGACTGCTACGGTCGCAGGTTCGAATCCTGCCTCGGGCATGGATGTGTGTGATGTCCTTAGGTTAGTTAGGTTTAAGTAGTTCTAAGTTCTAGTGGACTGATGACCACAGCTGTTAAGTCCCATAGTGCTCAGAGCCATTTGAACCATTTTGACAAATACACACACACATGCCCGAGGGAGGACTCGACCCTCTGCCGGGACCAGCCAATAAAAATAAATCGTTGCCTTATTTTTCGCGTACGTTCCCTTCTGATCGTGGCGCCGTTGCGTAACAGAAATGATCAGTTAATAATACAAATTTAATTTTTCTGTTGCCATCATTAGTCTGGGTCCAGGGTTCCGCGGTTTCTGCTCTACGGCAGAGAAACTTCAGTGTCTCATCTTAACCGTAAAGCGGAGATGAGAAGCGTTATTGTGCAATCGTTGATCCAATGAATTAGCATTCCGGGGTAGCGATCTTAAATTTTGCGTTAGGACATCCTCATGTAGATTTCCTGTGTCTCCATAACTCACCATAAGCTAATGCTGTGTAGAACTTTGTAACAAGTCCATGGCTGACTATTCCTCACACACACCGGCTTGTCTGACACGAGCTATTGCTGTGCCTCAAATAACGTCGATGTTGACGGTATGTTAAAAACTAATCTTACAATTGTCTATTAGCAGTCTGTACAAATGGAATTTTTCGATTTTACTGGATGCTCCTTCCTCCATTTCGACGTATAATAGAAAACTTGGAGCAGTTACTTCGCTGGCCTGCTCGTAAAATGTAATCTGTAGATTAGCGTCCAGCACACGTACCTCAGCTCGTCCTGGGCCGAACCCGCGAGCCGAATTACTAACGCCCAGTCTGGTACACTTGCTTTGTGCGTGTAATTTTTCCCATACATCTCACAAACAAAACACACGAGAAACTGAACATAAATACATACACACAGCAGCAACGCGATTTGCAGAGAGACGGCGTAAATAACATTATTACGCCAATATTAAGGTGACGATGTGGCATTAGAAAGGGCATTGGACAGCATAGCCGGCCGTGGTGGCCAAGCGGTTCTAGGCGCTTCAGTCTGGAAACGCGCGACAGCTACGGTCGCAGGTTCGAATCCTGCCTCGGGCATGGATGTGTGTGATGTCCTTAGGTTAGGTTTAAGTAGTTCTAAGTTCTAGGGGACTGATGACCTCAGATGTTAAGTCCCATAGGGCTCAGAGCCATTGTACCATGTGAAGACAGCATAAACAAGAGCGAGATCTACCTCGTGAGTTGAATATGTTATCATAGAAGGCGTAGGTGGACGAGGGAAAGACCCTAGGAATAACAGGACAACAGGACTGTAGTTACCCACTTGTCGGCAGACTAGCCTCTTCACTGTTGAACGGAACGTATGACTGTATACACGGTCCAGTTACATTAACGGGAGTATCCCCTATGTTCGATGCCAAAGTGTAGTAACCACTTATGAAAGGCATGTGGCAACACTAGCAGTGGACGGTGTACATAACATATCGGGGTATGTGGGAAACAGTGCAGCCTTTCTCTTAAGGTGGAAACGGAGCGATTAATCTGACGTCCAACAGGGCGTGTTCTTTGGCTTTTGGGCTCAGGGTTGAACCATTTCTGAAACGGCTAAATTACTTAACAATTCGCGCCCCGCCGTAGTTAACTGTGCGTGGCAAAACTATGCTATCCAGAACCGGTGTCGAGGCAACTGTGGTGCAAGATAGACCACAGATCTACATCTACATCTACATCCATACTCCGCAAGCAACCTGACGGTGTGTGGCGAAGGGTACCTTGAGTACCTCTATCGGTTCTCCCTTCTATTCCAGTCTCGTATTGTTCGTAGAAAGAAGGATTATCGGTATGCCTCTGTGTGGGCTCTAATCTCTCTGATTTTATCCTCATGGTCTCTTCGCGAGATATACGAGGGAGGGAGCAATTTACTGCTTGACTCCTCGGTGAAGGTATGTTCTTGAAACTTCAACAAAAGCCCGTACCGAGCTGCTGAGTGTCTCTCCTGCAGAGTCTTCCACTGGAGTTTATCTGTCATCTCCGTAACGCTTTCGCGATTACTAAATGATCCTGTAACGAAGCGCGCTGCTCTCCGTTGGATCTTCTCTATCTCTTCTGTCAACCCTATCTGGTACGGATCCCAGACTGCTGAGCAGTATTCAAGCAGTGGTCGAACAAGCCTACTGTATCCTACTTCCTTTGTTTTCGGATTGCATTTCTTTAGGATTCTTCCAATGAATCTCAGTCTGGCACCTGCTTTACCGACGATCAACTTTCTATGATCATTCCATTTTAAATCACTCCTAATGCGTACTCCCAGATAATTTATGGAATTAACTACTTCCAATTGCTGACCTGCTATATTGTAGCTAAATGATAAGGGATCTTTCTTTCTAATAACGGGAGTGAACGGCGGCTGCAGAGATGTGTAGGGGTGAAGCAGTTGTTGAGCAACTGACGACCCAGATGAACGAAGGAAATCATCTTCCTGACAGATTAAAACTGTCTGCCGGACCGAGACTAGAATTCTGTACCTTTGCCTTTCGCGGGCAAGTACTCTACCAACTGAGCTACCCAGGCACGACTCACGCCCCGTCCTCACAGCTTTACTTCTGCCATTATCTCGTCTCCTACCTTCCAAACTTCACAGATGCTCTTCTGGGAACCTTGCAGAACTAGCACACCTGGAAGAAAGGATATTACGGAGGCATGGCTTAGTCACAGCCTGGGGGATGTTTCCAGAATGAGATTTTCACTCTGCAGCGGAGTGTGCGCTGATATGAAACTTCCTGGCAGATTAAAACTGTGTGCCGGACCGAGACTCGAACTCGGGAACTTGGTAGAGCACTTTGGCAAAGGTCCCGAGTTCGAGTCTCGGTCCGGCACACAGTTTTAATCTACCAGATAGTTTCATATCAGCGCACACTCCGCTCCAGAGTGAAAATCTCATTCTGGAAGGAACTCATCGTTCAGCGAATATTGCTGCATAGGGACCTCCGCTGCAGGCTTCTGGCTCATGCACTCATGCTGACTGCTGGTCATCTGCGACGAAGGCTGGAATTTGCGCGCCAGTATTGTAACTGCACGTCCACTGAGTGGCGACAGGTGGCCTTCTCAGATGAATCGCGTTTCGGACAGATGGACGTTGGCAGGTACGGCGTGAAACATCTGAAAGCAAATACTCTGCAGGAGTTGCCGTAAAAGTCCAAGCCAGAGAAGGGGAGGTTATGGTCTGGGGAATGGTCTCGCGGCTCTAAGGAGAGTCCTTAGAAAATGTAGTCCATCAACAAAGGAGGTGGCTTACAAAATACTCGTTCGACCTATACTTGAGTATCTCTCATCAGTGTGGGATCCGTACCAGGTCGGGCTGACAGAGGAGATAAGAAAATCCAAAGAAGAGCGGCGTGTTTCGTCACAGGGTTATTTGGTAAGCGTGATAGCGTTACGGAGATTTTTAGCAAACTCAAGTGGCAGACTCTGCAAGAGAGGCGCTCTGCATCGCGGTGTAGCTTGCTGTCCAGGTTTGGAGAGGGTGCATTTCTGGATGAGGTATCAAATATGTTGCTTCCCCCTACTTATACCTCCCGAGGAGATCACGAATGTAAAATTAGAGAGATTCGAGCGCGCACGGAGGCTTTCCGGCAGTCGTTCTTCCCGCGAACCATACGCGACTGGAACAGGAAAGGCAGGCAATGACAGTGGCACGTAAAGTGACCTCCGCCACACACCGTTGGGTGGCTCGGGGAGTATAAATGTAGATGTAGATTCCCTGGGTTATCTCGTCATTCTGGACCACACAATGGATCAACACAATTATTCTTCTATCCTTGGGGACCATGTGCACCCCTACATGGTGTCCCTGCTATCTCGGCACGATGGCATCTACCAGCAGGACAATGCAACGTGTCACAGCTCGCAGTGTAAGTGCGTGGCTCGAAGAACACCAGGATGATTTTATTGTACTCCCCTGCCCACCAAACCCCGGATTTTAAGTCATTCGGGAATCTATGGGAACACATCGATCGGGCTGTTTGCGCCATGAATCCTCAGACGAGTAACCAAGGGCATCTCTCCACGACAGTGGAGTCGGCATGGCTCCACATCCCGGCAGTACCTTCCAGAACCTCAATGACGTTCTTCGTGAACGTCCCGCAGTGGTCTGCGCTACAGAAGGTGATTATTTAGACATTTGACAGGTGATGGCATTAATGTCACTGAACAGTGCATGAATGTATGCTCTCTCGGTGAATCTCACTGACGAAAATTTCTGTTGTATCAATCATGAAAAAGTTCAGTTCCAGTGGCATGTGAACCAGTTGAAAATACATCACTTATCAGTTTGATAGCTTTTGATTCGACAGTACTTTACTAGATATGTTCGTACAGAAAGTGGAATGCTTTCGACTTTCTCCTACTTGTAAAGACACACGCCAACCCGGTTATATGTGGGGATACAGTTTTTGTTTAACTGAACGAAGATGCAACTTATTTTCTCTTTTGTATGAACGATTATCAGACATGGCTACCAGAATAACAGCAATCCTAACAAGGATTGGGAATCGACCAGCAAATGTTTTGATTTATATTCTGACATTTGCCCATTTTTCTCTAGCCATATTTTACTACTTTCATAGCTTTGCAGGTTCCCTGTGCAAATACTTTTACTTCACATATTTCACAACTCAGTGCGCCTCAGTGGCCTCGTACAGCTCTTGCAAGTGATCGCCACCTCGGCAGCTTGCTTGTACGTAACCTACCCCATTAATCCTACCACTGAAAAGGAGACGTACAATTTAACCTGGAATCCGATCACGTGTCGTTTCCTGGCGAATCTTCCCATCACAGAGAGGTATAGTCTAGGTAAAAGGTGGACTGAAGTATTCCATGGTCCGACTGAAATTCTATCTCGTTACCTTTTGGTTTCCAGCCACTCGCTTTACCAAAATACAGCCAGACCCAATATTTCTCAATTAATTTGCAAATTATTTACTGTCTTAGCATTTACCACTTTCAGTATAAACGCCTACAAATAAAATAAGAGACCTCTTATTACTTTCGTAATAATCGGGACTTTAATGATTCGAGACGTTCCTTCTCCACATCATAGGGTGCTGCAACTGTAAATACAGGGTATTTCACAATTTCTGTCAGAGGCTTCTCTGGGTTGTAGAGGGAACTAAGTAGATACAATTTTGATAAGAAACTCATGTTCTGAAATGCACCGTTTGCACCTATAATATGTTTGAAGATCGCGTAAAAAACTGAGAAGAGGTTGCCGTCGTCAGTCCCTGTACTAATTGCGACATCTCATACCATCTTCCTTCGACTACAACAACGGCTGCGAGAAATTCTCCGTCCAGAATTACGGGGGTTGACTATGGTACTCAAAGGATGGGCTGCACTTTCTACTTTAAAGAGGACGTCCTTCGTCACGTAGAAGAGAACCTGACTACGAGAATTCGAAATATTGCCCCTGCTAGAGCACACTGGTCAGAGTTCATTGTCTATGCTCTGTGGTTACAGTGAAGCGGGAGTTTGGAAAGTGAACCGACCTTCAAACTTACTTTAGACTCAAACGTTACATTTAGGAACGTATGTCCAGTGTCGAAACTTTGTTTTCTAGGTCCGCTCTTCGACCTCAAAAAGCCATTAATACAAATTACAAAACGCCAAGTACACTACTGGCCATTAAAATCGCTGCACCACGAAGATGACGTGCTACAGACGCGAAATTTAACCGACAGGAAGAATATGCTGTGATATGCAAATGATTAGCTTTTCAGAGCATTCACACAAGGCTGGCGCCGGTGGCGACACCTACAACGTGCTGACATGAGGAAAGTTTCCAACCGATTTCTCATACACAAACAGCAGTTGACCGGCGTTAACTGGTGAAAAGTTGTTGTGATGCATCGTGTAAGGAGGATAAATGTGCACCATCACGTTTCCGACTTTGATAAAGGTCGGATTGTAGCCTATCGCGATTGCGGTTTATCGTAATCCGACGTTGCTGCTCGCGATGGTTGAGATCCAATGACTGTTAGGAGAATATGGAATCAGTGGGTTCAGGAGGGTAATACGGAACGTCGTGCTGCATCCCAACGCCCTCGTATCACTAGCAGTCGAGATGACAGGCATCTTATCCGGATGGCTGTAACGGATCGTGCCGCCACGTCTCGATCCCTGAGTCAACAGATGGGGACGTTTGCAAGACAACAACCATCTGCACGAACGGTTCGACGACGTTTGGAGCAGCATCGACTATCAGCTCGGAGACCGTGGCTACGGTTACCCTCGACGCTGCATCACAGACAGGAGCGCCTGCGATGATGGAATCAGCGACAAACCTGTGTGCACGAATGGCAAAACGTCATTTTTTCGGATGAATCCAGGTTCTGTTTACAGCATCATGATGTCGCATCCGTGTTTGGCGACATCGCGGTGAACGCACATTGGAAGCGTGTATTCGTCATCGCCATACTGGCGTATCACCCTGCGTGATGGTATTGGGTGCCATTAGTTACACGTCTCGGTCACCTCTTGTACGCATTGACGGCACTTCGAACATTTCAGATGTGTTGCGACCCGTGGTTCTATCTTTCATTCGATCCCTGCGAAACCCTACATTTCAGCAGGATAATGCACGACCACATGTTGCAGGTCCTGTAGGGCTTTTCTGGATACAGAAAATGTTCGACCGCTGTCCTGGTCAGCACATTCTCCAGATCTCTCACCAATTGAAAACGTCTGGTCAATGGTGGCCCAGCAACTGGCTCGTCACAATACTCCAGTCACTACTCTTGATTAACCGTGGTATCCAGTTGAAGCTGCATGGGCAGCTGTACCTGTACACGCCATCCAAGCTCTGTTTGACTCAATGCCCAGGTGTATCAAGGCCGTTATTACGGCCAGAGGTGGTTGTTCTGGGTACTGATTTCTCGGGATCTATGCACCCAAACTGCGTGAAAATGTAATCACATGTCAGTTCTAGTATAATATATTTGTCCAATGAATACCCGTTTATCATATGCATTTCTTCTTGGTGTAGCAATTTTTATGGTCAGTAGTGTACATCTGTACACACTTTACCCCGCAGCAAATATGCTCATATAATTGCTAAAGATACAAAAATGGGCCAAAACACATTAGATAAATGGCTGGGAAGAAACACACACGAAGGGACAGGTAGACGTTTTTTAGAGTAGCTGAGTGTGCCACAGGGGAATGTGTTATAGAACAAACTTATACATACACTTTAAAAGTCGTTCACCAAAATGTACAGTCCCTACCAAACAAACTTGATGAAATAAATGTACTTCTTAGGGATGAGTGGAAGGAGATATCAGTTTTATGTTTTTGTGAGCACTGGCTAGAGAAGGACCATTTACAGTATTCAAACATAAACGGTTTCACTCTAGCAAACTACTTTTGCAGATCAGTATCAAAGCTTGGAGGAAACTGCATTTATGTAAAAGAAAACATAGACTATAAGATAATAGACTGTGTAAAATCACTTAGGAAGCGAAAAACACTTGGAAGCCTCAGCTGTTGAAATAACATCAGGAAAAACTATAATAATGTGTGTTTACAGATCACCCAACAGCAATGTAAACATTTTCTTTAAAAAACTTGACCTTGCACTAGGGAAACTTAAAAATACTTGCAAAACTATAGTTCTGTGTGGCGATTTTAATATTGACCTCTTAACACACAGCCACCAAAGAGAAAAATTCCTTAATATTATTCAAGAATATAACCTGTGCACTAAAATAAACTCCCCTACACACGTAACAAAAACTAGTGCTACACTTATTGGTCCGATCTTTGTAAACACTGACATGCACACCTCAGAAAACTTTAATACCAGCTACAGTGACCACAATGCACAGTTACTTGCCGTATGCGGAAGTGTTGATTTGTCTAGGAATGGAAGTGTTATCTACAAGAGAAAATTCAGCATGCAAAATATTGAGCACTTCAAAAACATATGCTAAGTACCCACTCGTGGAATAAAATCTACAACAGTTACAACAGTTCTAGGTTCTAGGGGACTGATGACCACAGTAGTTAAGTCCCATAGTGCTCAGAGCCATTTGAACCATTTGCACCTTCCACATTAACCCACGGTGTACCACAAGGCTCAATTTTAGGTCCCTTTCTCTTCCCAATTTTCATAAACGACTTCCCCCTACACGTTCAACACTCTGAACCAGTGCTATTTGCAGATGACACAAGCATATTAATTGAAGGTGAAAATGAAATGGCTCTAAGTTTAAATGCTAAAGTCACAAGTGAAAATGTCTCAGAGTGGTTTATGAGGAATAAATTACTGATAAACCCTCAAAAAACAGTCGTCTTACACTTCCATACACAACAAACAAAAACCCATTAAAACCAAACATGTCAATGGAAAACCAAAGAATTAACAGTGTCACTGAAACAAAATTTCTTGGCATTTACTTACAAGACAATCTTAAATGGAATTCCCACATCACTTCATTAAATTCTAAACTATCCAAAATTACTTATGCGATGAGGATTATATGGAACAACACAAGTCCTGAAACAGTTAGAGCATACACTCCCTATTGAGATATGGCATCATATTCTGAGGAAATTCTCCTCATAGCATAACCACATTCCAGAAACCAAAAAAGATTGTGGGTATAATGAAAAATGCCAACAGCCCAAAATCATGCAAACCATTCTTTAAAGAACTGGCGATTCTACCCCTACCATGTATCTATATACTAGAAGTTGTAATGTTCCTAAAAAAAAGCATGCTAAAAAGTGGTAATGTATTTATTCAAAATAAATCTATACATGAACACCATACAAGAGCAAATAGTGACATACACAGACATCATTGTTATACCACACTGTGCAAGAAAGGTGTATATCACTCAGGTTCACATTTGTTTAATAATCTTCCAAGTAACCTAAAGGCCATAAACAAAATTCATAGCTTTAAAAAATCTGTAACATCATATCTCTTGGAAAACTGTTTTTACTCAGTAACACAGTATCTTGAAAAATAAGTTAATTTTGGTTGTAACAATATAAAAATGTAATGTAACAATATAGCAATATAAAAATGTAACAATTTATAAATGTAATGTATACAATCAATGTAACAGTATCTTAATGTAATGTCATTTTGTCCAACATCTAAGGTATGTTATATGTACCACAAAGATTCAGGACGTAAATAAATAAAAATAAATAAATAAAAATGAATAACCCTATACCTGTATACACAACCGAACCAATAACTACAAAACTGTCGAGCCACCACTTTTCCAGAATAATAGTCAGAGATCATTTTAACGTCTTCACCGTTGTAACACGACTCGGAGAAATACCGTGATGGAGAAATAAGAGCGAGGCACGATCAACGAAATGTAACTCCGGAAACGGTCCACTTTTGATTAAATAATGAGGTTGCACTGGCATATGCTAATGTCGCGTTGCCAACATATTGGTGGAGACGGCGCCCCTGAATGCGGAAGAGGCGGCATGGTGGCGGCGGCGGTCTGGCGTGGGAGCCGTCGCAGGCCGGGCGCCGGCCAGGGATTCCCGCCGGGCGCCGGGGCCTTGGGCGCCTCTGACGTCACCGCCTCAGACATCCGGTCAGCCGAGCCAGGTCCGCGGTCGAGACCCGGCGCGTTCCCACAGCTCGCCGACCCACATGCCGCCGCTGCCCGCTACCGTCGTCTTGCCCGCTATAAAACCACTTACTTCTTTCGCCGACGCCTTACGGCCTTCGCGACTGATACGCTGCTTTAGTAAACGAGGTGGAGATATTGTTACACTAGAAGCTCACCAGAGGGCGCAGAGTGCAGTTATAAAAGGCGGTGATAATTTCTGAGGCTATGGCGGTGCGAGTGTAGGTTTTTAATGTAAAAGACACTTATTTTTCGACGCGGTCCCCTTTTAGTTCAATGCAGTTTGTGCGACGATACAAACATAGTGATTCGACAATTCTGTACTCAGGTCTCCCAGTTTACCTACAGCCGTAGCATCTTTTTGGGTGTGTATATCGCCGTGATGGGAGATGTTTTTTTCTTCTTTTGTAAACCAGACCTCTTCTAACGTGTTTTTATCCATGTTAACAGAATTTTCCGTCGGTTCTTCGTAGAACAACAATATACTTAATGAAAAGCACCAGTTTTCTTTTGTTCTATAATATTAGTTTTATTGTTGTTTTCAGCTTACAAGGCCATCTTCAGACATTTACTGTGGAGCCGAAAAGCCGTAAGCCGAAAACCGGTTAACAATAAAAGTAATATTGTAGAACAAAAGCAAACTGGTGCTTTTCATTTATTATTTTTATCCAGTTTACAGACTCAGTAAATGTCTGAAGATGTCCTTGTAAGCCGAGAACCGGTTAACAATAAAACTAATATTATAGAACAAAAGCAAACTTGTGCTTCTCATTTATTATTTTTATCCAGTTTTTGTTCTATCTTTTCGAAGTTAATCAAAAGTACAAATCGCTATTGCATCTCACTTAAACTACGCCAACCGCAGTATTAGTATCATAAACAAAAAAAAAAAGTTCGTTAGCTGCTATGTTCTTCTACATTGAAAAAAAAAATGTTCAAATGTGTGTGAAATTTTAGTGGACTTAACTGCTAAGGTCAGCAGTCCCTAAGCTTACACACTATTTAACCTAAATTAACGTAAAGACAAACACACACACCCATGCTCGAGGGAGGACTCGAACCTCCTCCGGGTTCTACATTGACGCCATGCTGAAGTTGTCATATGTGCTTCTGTTACAAGAGTCTTGAAGACTTTAATATTTGCGCTGAAGATGGTCACACAGTGAATGAAATCGATTTGCTGTAATAAATGATTTCAAACCTCTTACGACTGAGGCTGCCATTTCTTTGTTTATAATATTAAATTTTCTATTTTCGCCCCACTCACCTGTACGCACTGCTTCGATCACTGTTTCATTTCTTAACAGTAAAGTCGTGAACTCGTATTTCATTCGCAGTTATAAATAGAATCACAAAGTTGATTGGATTCTTTTCAAAGCCGTAAATACGTGCAAAAAGCTTTCTCATCGTCACTTCTTCCGTATGCAATGTGTCGTTCTCCTTTTTCTGATACACCCTTGGAGCCAGCAATTCGTACATTTATTTTCTGATTGTGCATTGCCACATTGTGCACTTCCTCGATATTATCATCTATGACTGCAATGAATCGGGTTAACTATAAGTACGATCAGTTTCGGTTGAAACTGCTAATTTTAACTGTTGAAAATGTAGTAATCAACTACTCTCAACAGTGGCAAAACCCGGAAGAATTTCCATTGCTGACATATCGCTCAGATAATAAAAAAAGGTGACAGGCCTGTATTTTAGGTTATTCGATGAACGAAAAATAATACTGTTAGTTACAAAAGCTGTATAAATCAAACTTTTTCGTACATCGAGTAGATTTACTTTAATATGACACACGTGGCGAATGTGAGCGCTGGGTTGTCAAAAAACCGTCCTTGACTTAGTCTACCGCTGTGTAAGGAAACTATGGTACACTTGTAGCTGGATGTTCGGTTCATTTTCTTATGAGGATTACATAAATCCGCAAAAAATATAAGCTTGTTTGTTGCATTGTTACTCGACTTCTGAAATAAAACTCCGTTATAGTCATATTGTAAGAAACCATTGCTACTGAATTATCACAAGTTCTGTGTAAAATTTTATTGTAATTATATTGCAAGTTCATTTAGTGCTTCACTATATATACCTGTTGTAATCTACGGAAACTAGAAACAGTAGGAAAACATTCTACCCTATATGCCACAACTGACTGAGTTGAAATGCACCTCACCATTCTTAAAGGTGGCGGCAGCACACGGCAGGTTAATACTCCGGTCTCTGCCATCCACATACTCGGCCGTAAACCTCCAGAGGTCAGTGAATTTCTTTGGTCATACAAGTCCGTTGTACGCTATGTCTTACACTAGAAGAGTATCAACTCCGCTATAGTACCGGTTAAGGAAACGATTAAAACAGCTTGTAGTTGTATCACGTGTCATACGGCGGCTAGCACTGCGCTCGTACAGTGGAACGATGCGGCAGAATCATCTAGAGTTCACCAGTCAATTGACGTCACGAGATATGGAAGTATCAGCTACAGACAGCTCATATATCAATGCAAAAACTCTAGTTGTGAAATATACTGCGAAGAAGAAATATATAATGTATTATGAACGTTAGCGACGAAAGCATATTTAACAAGTTAAGAAGAGTTGTAGAACTACGATAAGTCGATTTAAGCCGCATGGAATCATGGAGAGAGATTAGCACGAAAATTTTCATGCTAAATTAAATTGTTTAGAAGCCTGGCATTGATGCTCTGCTCCTGAAAATGATACGCCTCGATACTCATCGTCGTAGATAGTTCTCGAATTATAAAGCAACTAAATACTTCCTTACACATTAACTCGCGTAGCAAAATCTGTTTTATATCCCCAGACGTTGCCGTTTATTTTGTGATGGGAAAGTTGACAGTTAACGTTTCACGAATGACGTGTCAGTACATTGTCCTGTTCATGTCCAGTAGCATAACTAACTCCAACTGAGTCCGCCAGTATTGATTGTAATATCTATGCAATCACCTAACAACTGACTGTGTTTTTGAAACACCAGATTCGCACTTGTATCCTGAGCGAGGTGGTTTGGTGGCCAAGACACTGAAACTGTATTCGTTCGCCCGTTCTTACGTATATTTCCCGTGGTCTCCTTAAATCACCTCAGATGCAAACGAGGACCAACAAGAATATCACCAATTCTTTCGTTATCCCTCTCCCAGTTGATCTAATGCCTTGCCTCTGATGACCTTCATGTCGATGAGACGTTGACCCTTATCTTTTCTATCTTGTTTTGTGTCTCTTTGGCCACAGACAATTTATTACGCTACATCATGTTGATCTTAAATGGCCCCTAACTCTCAAACAACATCTTTTGCATGAAATACTCTTGATACTTGCTTTTCATCCAACTCAGGATAATATATATTTTTCATATGTGCAGCCACTCTTCCTCTACCACGATGCTATTTCTTTTGAAAATAACAAAACCTGACTTTTGGAAGTGACTTTTAATTTTATTCCTAACCAGACACGTTGTACCTAATTGCAAGAGGCATCTTCAAAGGAAATAAAATGAAAAAAAGGTTGCCTAACTATAAATATTTCGTTTTGAGATACATAACGTTTCATAGCAGCAATGGTTATTTTACTATTCACGTTATTTCAAGTCAAAGTAACACACAAGTAATAGTTACTATCAGCTACAGGACGGACAGCATAGTAAATTACATTGCTGTACTTAGTTACCCGCCACCCTGTATTATGTGGCGCGAAAACAATTTCATATAAACTTGATTTAGTTTGATAGCTAATGTACAAGCTGAACCAGTCACACGACAAAAGCAGTCACTTTTACGTCATGTTCAAAAGTATCCGAATGACCTGAATTGCGTTCCGCTTGATTTGTCTTTAATGTTTTTTCGGTACAGCCACTTTGCTACATAATATAGGTACTACAAGAAAACGTTACAGATCATAACTCTATGGCTACCTATCCAGATGCAAATTAATACCTCGACAGGGAAAAAATCAGGAAACACTTTATTGGAGAGGATTTATGATAATAAAAGATCATTCCATAGAGCAAGTTTCACCTTGAAATTACATATATTGGACAAAAATATGGAAAGGCCGCGAGAAATGCATTCTTGAAAGGAAATGCAGACGTGGTCCAAGACAGCAGATTAGGCTGTTGTTTTTGGCCACGAGCTTCATCTGTGCATCGTCCTCAACACGTTGCACTGTGTCAGTCACGGTCTCAACCATGTTGCCTGTAGTTGCGATTACTTACGTCGGAGCTAAGGAAATTGGAATCTGGGCAGACTTTCGATGCTCGTGTGAGGGCTGCTCCCGGAACCTAGAAAACCGAAGTGTTTTGTGTTTGAATAGGCGCCATATTAAACATTACATACAGAGAAACCGGAAAAACATCATCCGCCAGGTCATAACGCGGAGGAAAGTGTGTCTTTAGTAATCGTGACGGACAGTCATTGAAGAGGACTGTGACGAAAAATTATAAGACAACAGCTGTAACAGTCGCAGCAGAACTGAATATCGCACTCATGAATACAATCAGCACCAAAATAACACAAAGGGAGGTCCATCAGCAGGGCGTTGTAGTGCCGGCTGCAATTCCAAAACCACGCATCTCTGATGCAAACGCCC
Source organism: Schistocerca piceifrons (assembly GCF_021461385.2). Taxonomy (NCBI): domain Eukaryota; kingdom Metazoa; phylum Arthropoda; class Insecta; order Orthoptera; family Acrididae; genus Schistocerca; species Schistocerca piceifrons. Next base: position 836,905,532 of record NC_060149.1, read on the forward strand.
CTAACAGGAAAGCGTGGCGCTGAAGTCATAACACTTGTACTGTAAAACAGTGGAAGGCAGTCATTTCGTCGGATGAGACTTAATTCACAGCATTTTCAATTTGTGGCAGAGTTTACGCACAAAGATTGAAACATGGCGGGGACTCTGTGATGATTTGGGTAATCATATCGTGGTAATTCGTGGCCCCATGGTTCTTCTGCAAGGTTGCAGTACTCACAAGGATTATGCGGCCACCTTGCTGATCATGTCCACCCTATGGTACAATACTTGTTCCTCAATTGTGATGCTGTATTTCAAGGTCACAAGGCAGCTTATCACACAGCTCACATTGTACAGGATTGGTTTTGTGAACACGATGATAAATTGTCCCATATCCCCTGATCAACCAGGTCTCAGAACTATTGAGCCTTTGTGGTCTAATTTGTAGAGAAAGGTACATGATCGCTATCCACCTCCATCGTCATTACCCAAAGTTGTCACTATTTTACAGGAAAAATAGTATAAGATTCCCTTGAAAGACGTACAGTGAGTGTAGTTATCCATTACGAGACGATTGGAAGCTCTTTTGAGTGGCGAAGGGTTTCCTGCACGGTATTAGGCATGGTGCTGTTTCCATGTATCTGACCAACCCCTTCCTGTATGTGACGAAAATTTTAGTTCCTGTTTATTAACCACGAGAGATGGTTTCATTCACAAATAACAAAGTGTGCACATGTTGAAACTTGAAATTATGTGGTATTGAGGTTTGTGTTGCACAGGGATACGTACCCGGCATCTAAACTATTCTTCACAAAGCATACTCATATGTTAGGTCTCGAAAATTTTCATCAGTAGTGAAATATCTAAATCAGAAATGGCGACACGAAAAAGTTTTGACTTACCGGGATTCGGAACTAGCACCTATCGCCGTCATTTTCTAGCCACGAACAGACGTTAAATATTGTTTTTTTTTTATCGGTAACGAGATATGCGTATTTTTGAACAGTAAATAACATAACGAAAAATTCTGTGGCGACTGGGAGCTAAACCCGCACGTATACAGGGGCTCTGTTTCAACTTGAGGCAACTAAATATCTCGGAAACGACGCATCGCACGAAAAAACTGTTGTAGGTTAGAAGTTAATATCAGTAAACGGGACATCTGTCTGAAGTACAACTGGCCACCTCCTAGCTACCACTATAGCGTGGGCTGTGTCAACTTTTTATTTTCAAATGGGAATCCCAATTTTTATTGCACATTCGGATTTCAAGCCAAAAAATATGTACGATTTACTCAAAATAGTGTTTTCTGTTAGTGGCACATGGCGCTGTAATTGACAAATATCAAGTGTGCCACTTTTTGCAATTAAGAACAGACGCATATGATTCTACATTTCATTTACAACGTAAACGTAAGACTTTGTGTTCTAATGGTTGATACTGATGCTCGAACGTTTCTTTGTAGTCCTGTCTTCCTCAGTTGCGTGTCATATTACGGTATATTGATAACTTTTCCTTTTTGGACCGTCTGACTACAATTGAATGAAACACAATTTTCGTACCATACACGTTTCGCCTTTATTCTCTGCAAGGCATCTTCCGCGGCCTGAAATATGTACATATTTATACTATTTAGTTTACATTTTGGGGCAATGTACCTATAAGTTATAAACAGTTCTAGTGGCTGGTTTTTTCTATGAAGTAGTAATATTTTACATTATACTTACAGGTTGCGTGGACGATTTTCTACATATTATGTTTCTGTCCCATTTTTGGTGCTGTTCCCCTTCTTACATTTACTATTTCGTGTTTTTTCCCACGTTTCACAGCATTAGGAACAGAACACATATTTGATGCAGTGTTTAGTTTGTGTTTACGACTGTTGGATGTTCTTGCCATAGATCGAACGTTACTGACAACTTTCGAGAGTGATCTTTGAAGTATCTGTGATCTGTTTGTGTATGCATGCATGTGTGTGTGTGTGTGTGTGTGTGTGTGTGTGTGTGTGTGTGTGTGTTTTGGTGTGAAATATTATTTAATTTGGTAAGCTTTTCCTTTTTTTGTGGTTGCTTGCGTGAGAGGGACTATTTTTGATCTTATCGTTTCTTTCATTAAGTGTAGTAGGGAGCCTGTGCTGATGTGTGTTTGTTCATTTATTACAGGTTTGTTTTCAACTATGGCTTTCTGAGTGTGGAAGTTTTCTTGGTTGCGTACAAAACAGGCGAAACGTAATTCTGGTTTTTCTTATACTTTTTAGCATGATAGTACATACCTTCATTACCGGAAATATCTTTACAGAAGAATATGACTTCCATGGGGAGCACTGTAGATAAACGAATTAAGATATTTCAAATGTAAGCAAGTACCTTCGAAAAGCACAAAAAGTAGTACTTTTACATTGTGAGTGGTTGTGCGAACAGGTTAGTTTTCAAGTAGATTACAGCCATAGCCTGACATTAAACTACTGATAAATTCAGAGCTTATGATTCAATTCAGAAATCTTGGATGCTTTCGATTATTATGCGCATTGTTTCATAACCAGTACTGCAGTTATAGGAAGGTCAAGGACATGAAAGGGAAGCAGTGGTTAAGAAGGAAGTTAGACAAGGTTTTAACCTGTACTCTAGGTTATTCAATCTGTATATAAGGAAAGCAGTAAACTATATCAAGGAGAAAGAAGGAAAGAAATTAAATTTCAGCAAGAAAATACAAAAATTTGGAAGTTTGCCAGTGACATAGTTATTCCGTCAAAGACATCAGTGGACTTGGACGATCAGTTGAATGAGTGGATGGTGTCCTGAAATGAGGTTAAAAGATGAACTTGAAAGAAAGTAAAATAAATGAAACGGAGGGTAGGCGACTTAAAGCCGGTGACTACCAGGGAATTAGAGAAGGAAATAAGACATCAAAAGTAGGAAGTGAATTTTAATTGACTGGGAATTAAGACGTTAAAGTAGTAAACGAGTTTTAATCTTAACTCAGCTAAATGTATGAAGATCGTCGAAATCAATAAAATATAAATCCAGACATAATAGCAGAAAAGTATTGCTGAGTAAGAAAATTTTACAGATAAAGAATACGAATGTAAGTTTTACTGCCAGTTCATTGTGTACAGTGGTCAGTACACCCGTGAGCTTTCAGTCAGTTAACAAGCCGAACAGAAACCGAAGAATCCAGTAAATGTGTTGCGACGCCTTTTCTGAAAGTAACTGTCGTGAGTGTAGCTTTGTACGGAAGTGAAACACGGACGATAAATATTCTCAGAAGAAGTGAGCAGAAGCTTTTGAAATATGGTGTTACCGAAGAACGCTGAAGATTGGATGGGCAGATCGACTTACTAGTGAAGAGGCACTGAATCGAACTGGAAGGACAAAGAGATTCGTGTGACAACTTGACTAAGAGAAGGAACAGGATGATGTGACACGTCCTACGGAAGTTTGGGGTGGTGTGGGGTGGTAGTGGGTGTAGGTTGCTGTTGTTATACAGAAATTAAGAGACTTTCACAGGAGAGAGTAGCATGGGGAGCCGTATGAAACCAGCGCTGGGACTGAAGATCTTAATAGCAACACGTTTTATAATATCTCCTTCGTGTGACGTCAAGAAACTTTCCGACAGAAATGTCCTGTGAGACTACCAAGAAAGTGACGATTTCTCCTACGACAGGTGATCATACCTTTAGCACCTGTTTCAGCTAAACAAGCCTTTAAAATATCTGTATGAATAAAAGTTTACGTTTAAACAGAATTGAATTGAAGCCCAACATTCACGTAAACTAAATGTATTTCACACAGTTCCACCTCCTCCTTAATTAACGCCAAAAAGACGCAACTGCAGATGATCCTGGTTCATACACTTAATGAGCTGGTGACTTTACAACTGAATAAGTCACAGTGTAGCGAAAGATGATCCTCTGACTTTCTGCATTACTGCAACACCTGACGACAAATTATTTTTTTCTTTTTTTAAAATGGAGAATAAAATGAACGACAATGACGTAATGTCCAGAAGTGCGGATGAACTTACAGCACTGACTTAACTATGAGTTAATATTTATACCTATCTTCGGATCATAATATATTTCAAATGGCTTGGGCGTGTAACTAGAGAACAACAGTGAGTGACAGACAATAGAAAGCGGCGTTTTACCCGCCTGCTATTGAAACGATGACGCAAATCATATGTAGGCGAGAAAATTCAGACAATAAAAGACGACTCTGAACAAACGCTCGATGAATATCCTGACTTGCATACACTGTTCTAGCATGCAAACGAGGCAGGCAACATAAAATGTAGGCCTACGCAACAATCTTCAGAACTTGTCTAGTATTACCTCATGCGAGCATTACTTAATTCAGAATCGCAATTAAAGTCGCACATAAACACGGGTCCATGTGGAATATTCGGTTCGGTATCAAATTAATAGTGAATATTTTCCCACATATCTTAGTTTATCCTGGAAGACACTGCGTTGACATAATTTGTGATGGATTTTCCACGTTTTTAAAACAACAGACACTCCCTGGCTGAAATGGCTGACTAGAGATAAAACGTAGCGGTACTCAGCATGGACGAAACCAGTTGCAAACTCAGAGAAGGACGGCGAAACCAGTTGCAAACTCAGAGAAGGTAGTGCTATTTAGTGCTATTTCATTTTATTATCTCTTTTACGATGACTCGTTACACTAATACTCATCAGGTACTTCCGAAGACAGAAATTATAGTTTGGCTACAGACAATAAGAAAAACGCAGACGTTGATACAAATATTCCTCATATATTCTGCATCAGGCGCGAATCTGAAACGAAACAGATAACCGTTCCGGCGCACGCTATAAATAAGGGTCAACAGCCATCTAGGATAAGCAAGCAGATGGTTGGCGACTCAGTACAAGTACACTCAGGAATGCGGCCTACTAGAGAGCAACGGTGCGCGCCCATGGTGTAGCCAAGTTCAGTGTTTTATTGGAGCCCCACCTCAGTGACTCATTGCACACAGGAGGCCGCCGTCTATATTACGCATAGCGTTGCCGCTAATACACGTGCAACAGCGACCGAAATCGCAAAACCGCTTTAACGTGAACGTGTCCGACACGGATTTAGCTGGTTCGTGTCCGGCTGTTTGTTGATGATTTTGTCGTCAGTATTTAACCAACATGGGCATGAGAGGTAGTGGCAACTTGTTCCTGATCAATAAATTATGCACAAATGTTCAGAATAAATTGTAAATTTCAACGATTTTACGGAGTGAAATAACGTCGTTCGTTCCACGACGTCATTAAAATGACTGGACCAAGTCCACATTTCTCACTCACTCCATTAATGTAATATTTTTTAACAATTATAACATTATACTGCATTGGACAGTCACTCGCAGCAGCCATCCGCTTGACAGAATTACATATTTACCACACGACTGACAGGTCAGTGGAAAAAAATGACAGATGACTACAATCCCTATATATTAAAGTAATGGCTGTTCAAGGTACATTTGAAATTGATTCAAAGTGTCGAACGAATTGAAACCCCCTGTAAACCCTTCCTCACTACTGCTACTGCTAGCAGTGGTGTGACAGCTGCTCAAATGCAAGCGGACGTATCGTATTGTGTCACAAGTACACTGCAGATTCTCGAAATCGTGGTGATAATCAGTGTTCAGACATGGACGGCATAGTGATCAGATCCCATGGTACTGTGGTAGAAGAAGATACGTGGATTTTGCTTCTAAAGTACCTCATATTTGGAGCCCAACCTCTGCTGTTAGTGTACTAAGCATCCTGTGTTTGTGGATGCATTCTACAGGTATCTGCTATTACAGTTGTGACTCCTTAAGGTTGTGTGACAGAGCTCTACCCGTATGTCAAGTGTTTTTATGGAAGATGATCCCCCTTTTTTGTCTAAATGTCTTCATTTTGTTGAGGTTTTGGTTTCTTGCATCTTGGCACTTCTTTCTTGAATTTCTTCTTCTCCTGTCCCTTCAGATCTTTTTACTTGCGCTGTTTTCTGAGTCTTCTTTTCTTGTTTTTGTACCAAATTTTGTTTTTAGGGTGGTTTAGCTTCCGACAGTGGTAAAAATGAGTGCCAGATGTGGAGGTTTACTCCTCAAGAACAAATTTTCTGCTTGTTGCGTAAATGTATTTGGCTGCAATACCTAGGTGAGAAGAGACCAGCTCTACATTGGTGACTATGGCATGTTTTAAAACGGCCTTGAAAACATCTAACTAGCCTGTTATTAGCGATGAGGACTGTAGACTGATACAATTGTGGTGGTCTGACAGCGTCTATCTCCTACCATTTTAATCAGAATTGTACGAGTCTCTTTCTACAGGCGACCCACGTCAGTGTAACTTTAGTTGTGAGCCCTTCGCATTGGCTTATGACGTCAGCCGCCTCCGCAGCCACCATACTTCCTGGCTCAAAACGCACCCCAGGGTGTGAGTGACTTTTCAGTTCGTGTGGTCTGTCCTCTCTTCCCCACTCTTGTCCCCCTCTCCGCCTACCTCCCACTTGCTCAGGCCTTTCTGCTTTCGCGATGTGTGTCATCCACTGGGCTGTTGTCACCGTAACGCTCTTTACACCATTCAACATTCTGCATAAGATTGCTTAACACTCCATTTTATATAACTGATACAAAAACTGTTTTTATATTTTGGCTTTACGGTTGGTTGGTTGGATTGTGGGGGTTGAAGGGACCAGACTACAAAGGCCATCGGTCCCTTTTGTCTTTACATTTAATGAAAATGAAACCAATTACAGAATATCAAAATGATTATGTTATTGCACTCAAACCAGATTCAAACGTAGATGACTGCTTAACACCACATGCTTATGTAACTAATACTCAATTTGTTTTTGGTTTTCGCTTGCATTTAACGCAAATAGGTTCTAAAATTATTATTGGAAATAGTCACAATCAAACTACAGTAGGCCATTGCAAACAGTATTGTAAGGTGCTTGAAAACGTTATTAGGAAGGCAAAGAGTATGTGGTATGCAAACAGAATAGCTAATTCAGAGGGTAAAATTAAAAACATATGGTCAGTTGTAAAGGAAGTGTCTGGTCAGCAGCACAAGGTCGACGATGTAAAATCAGTTCGTAGTACAAAGATTTCTGTTACTGATAAATCGGATATATGTACAGTATTTAACAATCATTTTCTGAGCATTGCTGGTGAATTAAATAAAAATTTAGTTTCTACAGGGAATTATATAACTTCCTTAGCAGATGCCTTTCCGTGAATGCTGTCTGAAATACTCCTGTGTGATACAGACAAGGGGGAGATTGAGTCAATAATTAAATCACTGAAGACTAAGGACTTATGGATATTATGGAGTGCCTATCAGAATATTAAAGTACTGTGCTCCACATGTTAGCCCTGTATTTAGCCATATTTGTAATTTTTCCTATAGGAATGATCAGTTTCCTGAATGATTAAAGTACGCGGCAGTAAAGCCGCTTTATAAAAAGGGAGAAATGGAAAATGAAGACAATTTTAGAGCTATTTCTATGCCGTAGCGGTCGCGCGGTTCCAGACTGAAGTGCCTAGGACCGCTCGGCCTCACAGGCCGGCTGTACATCACGTTTACGCGACATTTTTTTCCTGTTTCCTGATTTATTCTGTAGTGTCGGTAGCTGGACCGACACCGTGATGTGGATTGCTGAAAAGGAATGCTAAACTAACGCTGTGGCCGATGGTGCACGAACGGCAATAAGCAGACGGGCGTGAAGTCTGGAACATGAGAACTTATGAATGAATAAGAAGAAAAGTATGTAGATGCTTTTTACTTAACTTTTATTGATTCCTTGGAATACATCTCTCTTGAATACTCGTACGCTATAGGCACTGATACAAATGGCTCCTGGCTAGTTCGTAGCCAGTACTTAGCTGATGGCTATTCTGTCTCTCGGCTAATGAGAGAGAAAGGCTTCGTACAACTGGGCGGTAGCTAGGTTCTCGTACAACTGGGATCGAGTCCACTCTCCTATCACGAGACCTGCCTTGGTGGTGGCGCTAGGTCTGCGATCACAGTGGCGACACGCGGGTCCGACATGTACTACATGGACCGCGGCCGATTTAAACTAGCACCTAGCAAGTGTGGTGTCTGGCGGTGACACCACATATTCTGCTAGCGCTTTACTTTGCGTCAGCTTCCAACTCTTCTCACATCCATATAAATAATGAAAATAATCGTAAAACATATAAATTTCTACTCACTATCTTGATTTTAAACGAGTCTCCCACTACCTATTTCTTAAAGACACATCACAAAGTCATAACTTTCTGTCGTCTTGAGTTACACGAAATTCTGTGGTAATGATACAATAACCTAATACCCAACACAAAAAACAACAAAAAAGAAACGTCAGAGGAAAATAATGATGGGGTCAGGACCCACAAAAAAAAATTCTGAAAAGAAAATATAAGATTAGTGCGTTGCAGAACATACATAACTAATTCTACTGTATGAATTTACAATACGCACATAGCAATTGTAACAAAGCTAGTTCTAGTTCCACACAATTGTAATCTATTTTTACCTCTGAGTCAGTGGTCAGTCTTCCTACAAACAACAGATTATGCTGAAACCATAAGTCCTCAACAACTTACAAAAACTCTGATTTTCTGATCTATCTAGAACCAGGGTCGCTATTATTTTACTTAAATTCCCATAACATATAGCGTGTGTATGTGTGACTGCCTAACGTTGTCTTCTCATTAGAATTTTCACGTCTGCAAATGATTAGCATGACCATGCCATTGACAACTTTCACCTAGTGATTTCCGTGAGACGAAGTATCGTGTTGTGGTTTTACATCACTTCAGTTTTGCACATTAAACCAATCATTCTTGTCATTATGCTACTAGAATGAATCACAGCTTCATAGAGCAAATTATTTATCCTCAAGAAATATGTAGAGAGCAAAAAATTTTATGAATATGAAGCAGAAAATGTCGGATGTAATTTCGAGACTGGCAGAGTATTACAAAAGATGTCAGAAAAACATTATCTCCCACAATACGAGTCATGAATCTGCCAGTCAATCACGTGAACCTGATACACATTTCAGAAGATTTTCTGGAAGTTTCCATTTACTCTCCTACATTCTTAGCACTCTGCCAATCAAATCTATGTCTCGATTTTTCGGCGGGAAGCATGCCCCAGCGCATCCCATGAGGAGATCCTTAGAGGTCAGCTTCTGAGCATTGTTTGTGACCCCACACATTCCTTCATACTAAAAGCATGTATTTTCGCCTTCTTCTATCCCTGACGCTCTTTCTCCAGGTACGTTATTTTGAAATTTTTTCGTCCCACCAGAGCGCAACCTCCCGCCTGCAGTGTCTGCACTACTGGGGTTCTGTGGCCTGCAGCATTTAAACTGCAGCGTCGTAGCTCTGCTCTCTCTCAGAGCAGTAAATTTTCGTCCCTGCAGAGCACAACACCTCTACTAACAGCCTCTTTTTAGCCGACAGCAGATTATAAGGAATGCGTGGCTCACATCGCCCTTTTCGTCAATGTTCAGCTCTAATTAAAAAAAAAATGGTTCAAATGGCTCTGAGCACTATGGGACTTAACTTCTGAGGTCATCAGTCCCCTAGACTTAGAAATACTTAAACGTAGCTAACCTAAGGACAACACACACTTCCATGCCCGAAACAGGATTCGAACCTGCGACAGTAGCAGCAGCGGGGCTCCAGACTGAAGCGCCTAGAACCGCTCGGCTACAAAGGCAGGGTAACCAGTATCAGCCAATGAAATGATTAATAATCTGCTTGCGCATCGTAAACAGTGATCTTACATAAATACAAATCGGAAATAATTTTCAGACTATTAAATGTATGTTGGCAAAATCTTTCCGCCTTACAGTTTAACATGGTGTATAAGTGTATTCGATAAAATTCATACTGTGCAAAATGTTAAATGCAGAAGTTGGTGTGTTTATTGAAATACTACACTCATTGCAACAGAGGACGTCCATAAAACTGTTATAACTATGGCCTTTGGACTTTTTGAGTTCCTGTACATGTCATATGGCTAGCAGAAAGAGGTACAGACTTTTCAGCGCTTTATCTATGTAGTTTTGTTGGGGACTTACTTCAATGATGTGTTGGTGGCATTATCATCCTCAGAAGTTCGTGAGAGACACCTGTCCATAATTTTCCAAAACTTCGATGAGTACGTGATCCTCACAAATGCAACTAAATTTGTCGTCAGTGTTAATAAAGTAACATTTCTTGGAGTCCGGATTTCTGCAACCGGAACGTATCTCTCAATGGAGTGCACCACCATACTTACACTCCACGCAGCCGCGAAAACAGTGTGCAAAGTGCATCACTGCCTGGGGATGATACACTTTTACCATTGTTTTTTACTCCAAGCTGCTGGAGCTCAGGCGCCACTCCATCCTCTCCTCACCGGCCTCAAAGCATGTTGTTCCATACCTGTCACTTTTATTGATGAACTCCAGGCAGCATTTTAAGCCTGCCAGAAAGCCTCAAGCAAGCTATCCTCCATACACATCCAATCTCTGATGCCGCACCAGCGAGTTTTTCAAACACTTTGTCCTGCGCTGTCGGTCCTATGCTACAACAGAATGTAAACAGGCACTGACAGCCATTGGGTTTCTTCTGAAAGTGTATCAAAGACAAATAGCATTCTTAGCCACCATTTAACACAAAACTGTTAGCAGCCTATGAAGCAGTTCGATACTCGAGCGAGCTACCGTCCTTGCGCATCCAATCGCGCCACCCCACTAGCTGTTTCCTCAGACGCTTCGTCCCGCGCTGTCAGAACCATGCTACAACAGAACGTGAAAGAGCACTGGCATCCTTTGGGTTTCTTATCCGAGAAGATCACAGTGAAGCAGCACTCTTGGGCACCATTTTATTCAAAACTGTTAGCAGCCTATGGAGCAGTTCTATACTTCATATCCATAGCGGAATGGCATATCTTCACTACATATAACAGACCCTCTCCTCTAATTTATTTTTGCAGCCACATGATAATTAGCCCCCAATACATATCAACCTCCTGAATTTTATTTCGCAATTTGCAACAGATATTCGGCATACAAGTGGTTCGAAAAGCGTCACCACTAACGCTTTGTCTAGACTGGAAGCCTGCAGCGGTGGCCGAGCGGTTCTAGGCGCTTCAGTCCGAAACCACGCGGCTGCTACGGTCGCAGGTTCGAATCCAGCCTCGGGCATGGATGTGTGTGATGTCCTTAGGTTAGTTAGGTTTAAGTGGTTCTAAGTTTAGGGGACTGATGACCTCAGCTGTTAAGTCCCATAGTGCTTAGAGCCATTTGAACCATTTATACAGTGGGAGCTGATATACTACGACGAATCAGGAGGCCGACAGTGATCATATGTGCCTGCTTTTTCATAATGATAGGTTTTTGAATCTCTACACAGTCATCCAGGATTTCGTGCTACTAGGCCTTTGTAACGCAGCGTTTTGTGTGACCTGGCGTACAAAAGGACAGCTGTACGTGGACTCAGACCTGTATTGCCAGCCAAAAGTGCAAAGTAACACACCATGTGCGAGTTCCACTCAGAAGTTTTGACATCCCAGAGGCATGATTCTTACTCCTCCACTTGGACTTGATTGGACCACACTAAGCTGCACAAAACTACCAGTACTGTCTCGCTGTGATCGACAGGTACACCACCTGGCCGGAGGTATTCCCACTGGAAACGCAAACTGCTGATAACAAGGCACGCTCCTTCACCAGTGGTTGTATTTCACGTTTCGGCTGTCCCTTGTAAGTGACTACCGGCAATGGTCAGCAGTGGGAGACAGATCTCGTTCGTGCAAAGACTTAACGATATCAGCCAGCTGCAAACGGCATCGTTGAGCTCCTATGCCGTTCCTTAATGGCAGCTATAAAGCGCCAAACGATGGACTCCTGAACTGACGCCGGTAGCGTTGTTCGGACAGCGCAGTGTATTAAAAGAAGTCCTGTAGGCCTCCCAAGTGGACCTGGTGCGTGGCGAATCTATTCGCCCACAAGAAGAGTTTTTCTAAGAACAATCTGACTCCAGGCACTCTACTCAAGATTTCCTCACGAAACTCCAGAAGCAAATGGAGATTACGTGACCAAGTGGAACAAGTTGGCATAGAAAATAAGCTACCTTCGATTTCAAAGTTCTGGCAACGACTGAGTACATTTTCCTCTGATGTGGCTCACCAGCACAGCACTGTAAGCACCCCACCGGCGCGTGTACACAGTTACTGGACGAAACGATAGGGCACTCATTCTCCACATTAATGCGGTAGTGTCCGTCGACCGGTGCAAGCGAGCGTAATTAGGTGCAGAAGACACCTGTCGAAATGCAGGCCACCAAAAGATACAGTGCATTTGCCAAGCTGCAGCCGCCATCCAGAGCAATGCCACCCTCCTGGAAACCGACCAGCCGCCACCCACCCAGAAGCAGCAGTCACCTCGAATCACCAGCTGAACCACCATCATCTATGCACAGTAGAAACGGTTTGTGGACGTAAAGTCCAGTTCCGTTTCGGCCTAGCAGACATTCGTAGTGAAAAAATATTTTTTTTTTTCTTTCCCTTGTGCGCGTCTGCTGTAGCGATCTCAGCCCGCAGCTCACTCCATACCAATCCGTTAGCGCCGCGCGGGGTAGCCGGCGCTCTCAGGTACCTAGTCACGGTCAGCGCGGCTCCCCCCGTCGAAGGTTCGAGTCCTCCCTCGTAAGTTAGTTTAAGTTAGATTAGGTAGTGTGTAAGCCTAGAGACCGATGACCTCAGCAGTTTCGTTCCATAAGACCTTACTACAAAATTCCAAAAAATCCGTTAGCAACGTTACGAACAACAGACCCCTCTCTCCATCGGTCTCCGTGCCTTCACCTGCCGTGGTGCGTGCATTGGTGTATGTGCTGTCGCCAGACGCATGTTATATACCAATAAAAAGCCATACTATAATAGCACATATCACATCAATTATGTATCTTATTGGTGTGCTGGCTAATAAAACATAATTACCTTAAAACGAAGTCTGTCGTTTACTGAGTGCCTAAAAATATGTAGTAATGTTATATCTACTATCGTAATGTGACGTCCAACTTTAATATTATATTATATTATTATAAATTATATTAATATTGCCTGCCATTTTGTAGGATACGCTATGGCATCGTTAAATAATAGTAATTTTACCATTTCACTCATACAGTGCAATATCCAAGTGACTTATCTCATTAGTTTTGTTAATACTTTCCTCCATCTTTAAGTATTATAACTCTGCTTCTTATGATCCTTTCACTATAGTGCACAGTGCACAAATAACAAGGCTGATGCAACTGCTCAAGTGAGAAAAGAGGGGAGTGGAAGGTGGTTCCCTCCATCTGAATGTCTTCCTATTGGTCTAGAGAGAAAAGTAGGGGCATGGAGAAGCAGAAGGGTGACGTCGTCTTAGATCATTATCTGTGATTCAGCTGGCACAGTGGATAAGAGGTTTCATTTTTATGTTACACAATTGCCCGAGATACGTGGGTGAGGTATCTAGCTAAATTTTGCAATATGTGAATGACAGGTCTCAGTTTACATCCAGACCTTGAAATTACCTCAGGTAATTGTCCAGGAGGCTTGGTCAGGTGGGTATTACCCGGAAGCGGGAAGGTGTGGACACAGGGGAAACACCCTGGAAGTGTGTGCGTTACCTTGATATAAGATATTATCAGTGCCAGAACTCTCTTGAGTTCCCTACTTACAGCAAGGGCGCGGTTCAGAAACGGATAATTTTACTTCAAAACAGGCCTAATGATAGGAAATAACAATAATAATTCTAAGAATGGTCATGTATTTCCACACGGTCTTATATTGGCAGTCTTCGACAAAATATCAATCCGTAAGATAATCCATTTAATTCTATCAAGATATAATGTGTTTCACAGATGGTGATAAATCAAAGCTCATAGTGTCATCAAAGGGTGGCAGAAAAAGGAGAAAGAAAATGGGTGTCATACTGTTAGCCGACAACACTTACGCCGTCATATCTGTTAATAGAGTACACTGTACATTGCGTCCCCCGTGCTCCAAAAATAGTAAATCAGTCCCCAAGCCAAATATTTACAGGGCATTGTTAGGCATGGTGCTATTCTCTTGCCTTCCTCCGAACTTCTAACTGACAGTTATAGGGATACCTACAGTTTAAAGCGAGGACCCACAATGCTACTCGGCAGTTTTCACATATACAATTCACTGCAAAGGTGACACACACGATAAGTGACACAGAAAACTCCTAAGACTATCGCTAGAAACTATAGCGAAACACAGTCAAACATAAAGCGGATCGACACTTCGTAATTTTACGTGACGAACCTGATGGATATTTGGCATTGTTCACTTGTAACTTCATTGACAGAGTTGAAAGATGTGATAAGTTATGGAAAAATCTCCTAGGACCAACGCTAGAAATTACAGTGAAATGCAGGAAGACATGCAGCGGATCGACACTTGGTAGCTTAACACGACGAACCAAGTTGCTACTTGGCATTGCTCTCGTATACAGTTCACTGACAGAGATGAAAGTTGCCATAAGTTACAGAAAAAAAAACTCTTAGCTCCAACGCTAGAAATTATAATAAACTGCAGGAAAACATGCAAACGATCGAGACGTGGTACAGTGATTGGCAACATAAAATAACATATCGCGTATAATTAGGCTGAAAAGCCATAATTGTATGATTGCATGAATGTAGAACAATTACTAGAAGCTGTCACATTTATTACGTTTCTAGGAGTAGGCGCAGGGAGCGACTGAAAGTGGAACGACCACATAAAACTAATCGCGGTTAAGACAGCTGCCACACTGAGATTCAGCGGAAGAATCCTCAGGAACTGTAGTTCACCCACAAAGGTTGTAGCTTACAAAATCTTTCTTCGATCAATACTTGAATATTGCTCGTCAGTCTGGGATCCGTACCACATACGGTTGATACAGGAGGTAGAGAAGATCGAAAGTGCAGCAGAGCGGTTCGTTACATGCACGTTTAGTATGCGTGAAAGCGTAACGGAGATGCCCAGCTAAATCCAGTGTCACAGGCTACAACAAAAGCCTTATACAACACGATGTGATGTATCGGTCGCGAAAAGACCATGAAGGTAAAATCAGAGAGATTTGAGGTTACAACAATCGTTCTTCCCGCGGAACATTCGAGACTGTAAGAGAAAAGGGGAAAATTGACGGTATTACAGAAAGTACCCTCTGCCACACACCATACGGTGGCTTGCAAAGTTTTTATGTAGATTTCAATGTAGATGAACCCCGGAAATATCGGTTGGTACGTCGACACCTGCACACTGTGCTACGGAGCTCCAAATAGAGACTTTGGCTAATTAATTTAATATTTGAATCTAGGTAGTAGCAATTGGGCGTAGATACTACTTCTTTGACTAAATAAAATACGAAGTAGCCCTGAAGATGCGATACAGTGTTTAATTACAGTTCCTTCTGTTCCAGCTTCCTACGTCGGTTCAGGCTCAGAAGGAAGGAGAACCCCACCGTCTCCAATCATATCAAGCCTAATAACACACTGCGCCACGTTCGAGTGACCCATCAGATTGATAACTTATTTATTTATATGTCAATAGCATACAACGACCTAAATTTTACAGTCAGTTCAAGGAAACACATACCCATTTTATTCTTGGAATTAAAGAGTATTACTTCTTCTGTCACGCCAACACACTAGGAATGTCTTTGCATTGATCATAACGTACTGCACATGTCGCTAACAACAAACTGGAATAGTCACGTTACTTAACTATACCGCAACTTGTTTACATTTTTCGCTAAGAAAGGAAGTTTAAAATCATACGTCTTTATTCTGTTTTTATACATTCCTTTCATAGTAACAGCAGTCTCGAATAATTGATGCTGGTGTGGATGCCAATCTAAGCGCATGAAAACTGGAGCGGTTGTTTTCATGGGGAAGTACCACAGAGGCACGTGAGATGTGAGGGAATGTACGAAGGTTGTACAAAAATATGAAAACACCGTTGTTTCTTTTGGATTTATTCAGTGTTTCTCATTCTGTCAGAAGTGTGTGTTTCAGTCCATAAAAGCATTCTGGTTTAATGACTGTGTTGTAGTGTCTCTGTTTTTTCTTATATTTGGAGATATATTTTCTTCTATTTGGAGATATATTTTGCATGCTTGAACGTAAACGCAGATGCTAACCAAGCCTGCAAGTTGCGCTGTTGTGTGAACGGCACTTGGGCAATGTCCGCAATACGTTGTGTCAGTCGTGGCCAGAGCAGTGTTTGTGTAGTAGTGACTGCATTGTGTCGGAGCCAAATGCTTTCGAATGTGGGCAAATTGTTGGTGCTCCTATGGTGGGTGCTTCCGTGACCACGGGGGACGAAGTGTTTGTTGTTTCAGGAGGCAAAGTATCTGTTCTGAGCAGACGAAACTACAAGCGTGCTTCCACAACTGTGGGTTCTTTGAATGCTATGAGAGATGTTTCACTTTTAAATACAACAGTTGAACCATTAGTTCGCTTCATTACATGAATGAATAAAAAGATTTATTATCTTGACACAGTTCTTTGTCACAAGAGAATATAGAATATTTACAACTGTTATTGAATATGGAAGCATCACTGGATGCATACAACAGCAAACTGTTCTCTTTAAGCACAACCTTCAACATTAACATAACTATTTACTGAATGTGCACCCACAGCGAAAGTATTGCATGTTGAATTAAAACCGCTGAAACTGTTGGTTTTTATTCAACACATTCAACGTTAACACAACTACGTGTTCCACGTGAAGAGAAATAGAGAACGACAGATGCAAAAGTTACTGAAGAACTAAAAGTCGCATTCGCGAACACTGTCAGCACCAAAACAACACGGCTCCATAAGCACGGACTTTCAGCGTGAACTGAAATTATAAAACCACTCACGAGTGTTGGAAATGCCCGTAACTGGAAAACGAAGTGCCTATGCCATAGAACTGGGTAATGTATCAATGGAGGTTTTGGTAAGTTTCGATTGCGACTTGAAGTCACACACAAGGTATGCGCCCATTATGATTAATCCAATAAAGATATACGATACTGGCTGGTCATTAATAACAGATCTTTGGTGTTCTATGGGAATGTTGTTGATAAAATAGCGCTAGCTTTTAGAAAGGCAAAGGTACAAGTACGTTTCCGCACACGTATAAACTTGGGCTTGCTTTGCGACACAATTTTGATCCTGGAGATAACCAATTTAAAGTTCAGAGGTTTATAAAATTGTGTGTGGTTCCTGTGACGGGATCTATGTGTGTCCGACTGTGAGGAACTTCAAACAAGGTTTAGAGAATACATGTTCAGAAGTAATAATAGCGCACTAGGCTGCCAGTTAGAAACGGAGGGTCATGTTTTTCCCTCGATGAATGAAGTTTTAAGAATCCTTCACATCGAGCCTAAGGCTAGAGACCTAACGATCCTGAAGAAGCTCGAAGTTTATGTAAGCGCAAATTATATCCTAGCATGAGCAGACTACAATCAACAGTAATTGCTTTTTTTAATGTCTTTGATTATGCGTTCCGTTAGTGATCTCATCTAGGACTGCTGCCTTCGCGACTCTCGTTTATCATGATTCTGTTTGCCTCATTGGCCAATTTCTACATGAATGGATACTGGTTTTTGCAGAGCCCATGTGACCCTTCGTAAAAATGTGTGTCTGACTTTCCTAGTTTGCCTAACACTTGGAATTTTATTGGCTGAAGTTTTTTTTCATGTTATAATGTACAAATATAATTGGGTATCGCCGCTCTGATTTGCTCACAATTTTCATATGCTGTCCTCATAATTTTTGTTCACTGAGTTTAATATTTTCCTACGTACTTTTATCAGTTTCGTTTATTGTGTGAAATATATTTTGACTGTTCATTCTTTAAAATGAGTGTGAGAACTGTGTCTAAGTTATCCGGAGTCCAAAATGCTGTTGTGTACCAACTTCTGGCATCTTTTTACTAATGATTTTATAATTTATTCCAGTGTGTTGTAGATTTGAATTCCTGTACTTGTGTGAAAATAAACTTCTGTAAAATATACTCTTCCCTCGATACCTTGTAGTGAATCACGTAGTGTGTGTAAGCTACTGTTATGATTTGTTGTTGCCATTTAATACATATATATTTTAATGTATTTTACTGTACTATATGTGTTGTTCCCATTAATGCTGTGAATTGTTATGGTATTCATTGTCACACACGGCTGTCTGTAGCCTTTTAGTTACTTTCTGTTATTTTTTCTTGTTTTTGCATGGCTTGGAGCGCTGAGTTCGGCATGCCGTCTGGCGCGCTTTTAGTTTACTTCACTCCTGTTAGCATGATTTGTCCACTTTAATTTTCATGGCCAATCATTGCACTCGACTGCTTTCCTCTGTTACATCTCATGCACTGTATGTTAGTGCTTCTCCAACTGTCTTTATTATATACACTGGTATGTATTCTGCAAATCTGCCTGTCACTTATTTTGCCTTACTGTGTGGGTCGTGAAATAATTTTGTGCTCATGATGTGTATATCATTTAACAGACTGTATGATGATGGGTCACACCCTGAACGTGTAGTAAATAGTTTGGATTCAATACTACATTTCTATGGAAAACACAAGATGTGTTATTAGCGACCAGTCAGCATTGTATGTGTTTACTGGATTGTTTCACACTGTTTCCAACTTCTGTCCGAGTTTACGTCCCAAGAGGGGAACGTAGCGGAGGTTCGGCGATGATTTGGGCAGCCGTATCGTGACATTCCATGGGTCCCATGATTACTCTGCAAGGTCGCATTACGCACAAGGATTATGTCATCATTTTGGCTAATTAGATACATCGCGTGGTACAATATTTATTCCACAATGCTGATTCTGTGTTCCGAGACGACAGGGCCACTGTTCACACAGCTCGCAGGACTGGTTTTGTGATAAAATGTACGAATTGTTACATCTCCCTGGCCACCACAGTTACCAGATCTCAGTATGCCTGAGCCTTTGTAGTCTACTTTGGAGAGAAGGGTGCGTCATCGCATTCACCTCCACCATCCTTAAGTGAACTTACCATCATTTTGCAAGAATAATGTGGTAAACGATTCGCTTGGAAACCATACAAAACCTGACACGACAGGAAATTGTTTTGAAAACCAAAGTGTGTCCTGCACCGTATCAGGCATGACATTGTTTTATATTTTTCATGTTTCCATATTTTTATCCAACTCCTGTATATTGACAACAAACATTCTGTTCTGCGCACCTGATCGCTGCCTCCATAGATGTTTTTCATCTCTAGTCACGCCCCGTCAACATGTGGGCCACTAATGGCACAAAAATTTCTCTACATTTTATGTAATTTAATTTAAATTTCATGCTCTTCTACAAGCATTATTCCCCAAAAACGTTCTTTATTATTATTGTTATTATTATTGATATTACTAACATTGTGACCTATTGCGCCAGGCGATTTACAATAAAGGGTATTTTCTAGAGTTTTCTTTTGGGCTTTCTTTGTGCCCATACTAATTTCATCCTCTCAGAATGGGCTCTTTTCCGATCATCAGGGTTCTTTAGTATTTCTGTCAATAAATTCTCTATTAAAACTTACATTCTGTCTGACGTATCGAGTTGGGCTATTCCTACATCCGTCGAGTCTTCTTTTGCTGCACTGATCAATTTTATTGTTTCAGTTTTAGCTTAACCGCGAATTTCATAGAATACCACAACCTGTGTAGTTAATCTGGTTGGTTCCATTCTTTTAATATGTCCCTAAAATTCTACTTTTCGTTTTTTTCATATCCGAACAAATGGTGGAACACTTTTCAATTAATTAGTTTGTTTTTACTGTGTGTGTCTTTCTTTTTCAGTGTAATTTTGACCTCAAGTTTGCCTGATTTTTTTCTATGTTCCTTTTGGATTTACTCATTGTCTTTCTTCCTGTTAAAAATGAGTGTTTCAGCCCATAAAAACAGCCTGGTATCATGACTGCGTTGTAAAGACTCCGTTTTCCTTTACTTGCCATTTGGAGATACATGACTGGTTTCAGTTATCTTCTGACAATTTGAAAGCTGTTTCCATTTTGTGACAACGCATTTAGTAACCAGTATTTCCCAGACCAGTCTCCTAAATGATCTCACCTAAATATTTGAATTCATAAACTCTCGATTTTCCCGTATTTAGCTTTTAGAACATTTGGTGCCATGTTGTTTTCAGTCATGTATTTCGTTTTTCAAATGATATTTAAACCTGCCCTTTCTCCTTTAAGACTTTTTATTAGTTTTTGTGCTCTTTGAATGTTTTGACAGAATCGCCTGGTCGTTTGCAAATGCTAAGCCATCTATTCTAATATTAGCCTGATATTAGTTTTTCCTAATTTTACCGCAGTAGTAAAAGTTTATATGCCAACTAGAGATTGAAGAAATGTAGAATGTGACAAAATAAATTATTCTGCTAGTTAAGGGAGAGGAAATTTAATAGTGATGAAGGACTGGAATTAGATAGTAGGAAAAAGAAGAGAAGGAAAAGTAGTAGGTGAATATGGACTGGGGTTAAGGAATGAAAGAGGAGGCCGCCTGTTAGAATTCTGCACAGAGCATAAGCTAATCATAGCTAACACTTGGTTTAAGAATCATGAAAGTAGATTCTATACGTGGAATAGACCTGGAGACACTGGAAGGTTTCACATAAATTATATAATGGCAAGACAGAGATTTAGGAGCCAGGTTTTACATTGTAAGACATTTAGAGGGGCAGATGTGATCTCTGACCATAAATTATTGGTTATGAACTGTAGATTAAAACTGATGAAACTGCAAAAGGGTGGGAATTTAAGGAATGGGACCTGGACAAACTGAAAGAACCAGAGATTGTAGAGGGTTTCAGAGAGAGCATTAGGGAATGATTGACAATAACAGGGGAAAGAAATACAGAAGAAGAATGGGTAGTTTGAGAGATGAAATAGTGAAGGCAGCAGAGGATCAAGTAGATAACAAGACGAGGGCTAATAGAAATCCTTGGGTAACACAAGAGATATTGAATTTAATTGATGAAAGGAGAAAATATAAAAATGCAGTAAATGAAGCAGGCAAAAAGGAATACAAACGTCTCAAAAATGAAATCGACAGGAAGTGCAAAATGGCTAAGCAGGCATGACTACAGGACAAATGTAAGGATGTACAGGTATATATGATGTAGAGGCATATATCACTAGGGGTAAGATAGATACTGCCTACAGGAAAATTAAAGAGGCCTTTGGAGAAAAGAGAACCACTTGTGTGAATATCAAGAGTTCAGATGGAAAATTAGTTCTATAATAATTCTAGTCCCAAAGAGAGAAGGTGTTCACAGGTGTTAAAATTACCGAACTATCAGTTTAATACGTCAGGTTTGCAAAATACTAACACGAATTATTTACAGACGAATGGAAAAACTGGTAGAAGAGAACCTCGAGGAAGACCAGTTTGGATTCCGTAGAAATGTTGGAACACGTGAGTCAGTACTGACTCTACCACCTATCTTAGAAGATAGGTTAAGAAAGATAAACCTACGTCTCTAGCATTTGTAGACTTAGAAAAAGCGTTTGACAATGTTGACTGGAATACTCTCTTTCAAATTCTGAAGGTGGCAGGGGTAAAATGTAGAGAGCGAAAGGCTATTTACGATTTTTATAGAAACCAGATGGCAGTTACAAGAGTCGAGGGGCACGAAAGGGAAGTAGTGGTTGAGAAGGGAGTGTGACATGGTTGTAGCCTATCCCAGATGTTATTCAATCTGTATATTGAGCAAGCAGTAAAGGAAACAAAAGAAAATTTTGGAGTAGGAATTAAAATCCATGGAGAAGTAATAAGAATTTTGAGGTTAGCCGACGGCATCGTAATTCTGTAAGGAACAGCAAAGGACCTGGAAGAGCAGCTGAACGGAATGGACAGTGTTTTGAAAGGAGGATATAAGATGAATACCAACGATAGAAAAACGAGGATAGTGGAATGTAGTCGAATTAAATCAGGTGATGCAGAGGGAATTAGATTAGGGAATGAGCCATTTAAAGTAGTAGATGAGTTTTGCTATTTGGGGAGCAAATTAACTGATTGATGGTCGAAGTAAAGAGGATATAAAATGTAGACTGGCAATGGCAAGGAAAGCGTTTCTGAACAAGAGAAATTTGTTAACATCGAGTATAGATTTAAGTGTCAGGAAGTCTTTTCTGAAAGTCTTGTTTATGGAGTGTAGCGATGTATGGATGTGAAACATGGACGATAAATAGTTTAGACAAGAAGACAATAGAAGCTTTCGAACTGTGGTGCTACAGAAGAATGGCAAATATTAGATGGGTAGGTCACGTAACTAATGAGGATAAACGGAATAGAACTGGGGAGAAGAGGAATGTGTGGTACAACTTGACTAGAAGAAGGGATCGGTTGATAGGACACGTTCTGAGGCATCAAGGGATCACCAATTTAGTATTGGAGGGAAGCATGGAGGGTAAAAATCGTAGAGGGAGACCAAGAGATGACTATACTAAGCAGATTTAGAAAGGTGTAGTTTGCAA
This sequence comes from Schistocerca piceifrons, assembly GCF_021461385.2. NCBI lineage: Eukaryota > Metazoa > Arthropoda > Insecta > Orthoptera > Acrididae > Schistocerca > Schistocerca piceifrons. The sequence continues at coordinate 836,928,058 of NC_060149.1, forward strand.
TAGACATTCGGAGATGAAGGGACTTGCACAGGATAGAGCAGCATGGAGAGCTGCATCAAACCAGTCTCTGTACTGGAGACTACAACAACAACATAGTTTTCGCCGTTCTTGGATTAATTTGCTTAGGGCACAGCTGAAAATTAATGTAGAGAGTAAATGACCTTGTCTCACTCCTATTTTCATTTCGAAATGTTACGATATTTCTCCCCAGAATTTTACCTTATTTTTGTACTGTTCAGTGTTTCAGTAATAATTGCAGTGGATGTCAAGTCCAGAAACGTGCCTTCAGAATTTGGAGGAAGAATTTACCGCGCACAGAGATTTTTTTAAATCTGTGAAGGACAGAATACTTCCGGGCATGATCTATTTTTTATCAAACCTACTTGATATTCGCCAGTTTTGAATTCAAGTTCATTGTTGCGCTCGGTCCATGAGAAACTGAGTTTTTCTGGATTTCTTGTTTTATTTATTTGTTATGGACGTTTGAAGTCCGCTCAAATGGCAGACCGAAGTAAGCATTTTCGTGCACTGAGAACAGAATGATAGGAATGTTGACAGTCTTACGGTTCAGCACGGTGAATGCGGAAAACCGCCCATAAGAGCTATTTTAACGGCATGCACGTCAGCCGACTGTACCAAAATATAAGATGCATTACGTGTCCAAAAAACAAACAATTAATGGACTCCTTCAAAGCAACGTTCGTGTAGATGTCTATTTTGGAGGGAACTATATCTTCTCATACGTGCCGGTTGCTGTGTTTGTCTTACGAAGTCTAAACACCGTCGAGCCTGTCACAGTTGTTGTAACAGACGCATGTGTCACAGCGTTTCGGCCACAGGATGACCTGCCTCTCCTGAATGCGCTGGAAGATGGCCTCTGCTGGATGAAATACAACAGCTTCAAGACGACTCCTTCTCTTAGAATAAATACGTGAACGCAGGCGCTGCATCTGGTAACAGCGTTTTACCTCTTTGCGAGCGGTCTCTTGCCAGTAACGTTAACATCTTTCAAGAGAAGCATTTCATATGGTCTTCCAAAAAACCTTTCACTTGAAACCTTTAAGAAGTTATCTATATACTTTCGCATAAATATTTACTCTAGCAAACACTCTATATGTTTGCTAAAACAGAACCTTCCAGAAATGCGGTTATTACTAGCTATTTCGCTGCACTTCGGTGAATCAAATAATCGATAACGTCATTGCTGGCAGAAGAGCATGAAGCCGCGTGAATAACATCTAAACTATCTCCAGTACAAAGTCATTTGTTTGAACGAAAGAAAACTATGATTTGTTATTCCGTCGACAAAGAGATCGGGAAAAAGTCGGTTGCGTCCTTTTCCCTAAATCTTGATGATCGAATAGCGATGTTAACCCCTCTCCTCCCGGACACATGGCCAGAGTGCTAAGCGTTTAGTAACTTCAGCCGTTGTCAGTTGGGATTTAACAAAACTGGACACGTAATGTAGTTGGAACATTGCAAATCTTAAAGTTGTTTTGTCACAAGGCCTCCAACAAACAATGCACTAAAACCATTTGCATTTTTACCTCCAGCAATTTCTAGACTTTTTAACCAGGTACAGAAAACGTTTCGTCTGGCTACAGCTCACCTCGCCTGCTCCCAACAGCAATTCCGACGTGTTCGTCAGGACTAATGAAGTCAAATAAGGCAAGACGGAAAGAGAGGAACGTTCTTTTGAGGAAGAAAAAACATTGTTTAAGTATTGTTAGTCTTTTAGTTATTAGCGATTCAAATCTCAGAATATTTCGCCACACAAGAAAATTCGAGCGACGACAAGACAGACGTTTTCAAGTCAATATGAGAAATAATGATCATCACCAAACGACAGAAGGAAACAGCATTCTCCCTATTTACACGCCTGAATAGCTATAGCTGGTCAAACCATGTTCACAGAGTTACTGTTAAGTCAAATATTGATTACAGTGGCTCTGCCAGTGTGTGTGTGTGGGGGGGGGGGGGGGGGGGGAAGCGTAATGGGTAGCGTTTCCGTCCGGTAAAATGTTTGTGCTGAGGCGGTGGTTCGCGTCTTTACACTCCCAATTTTTTTTCCTAGCATTCGCGTTTTTATTTAGTTCTGATACTTTATTATGAGTTTAATATAAATATATGCTACAATATTTGATATTATGTAAATATAAGTTCACCTTTTTTTGAAGGGTGACTGTTCGATTGGCTTAATTACAGGACAGCTTGTGCTACTTGTATAAAGATATTTTGCTCGTTTTTCTTTTACGCTTCTTAATTCACATGTTGCAAAGATTCTGCTACTGGGTAGGAACAGTGATAAAGTAAGACTGACCTTGGGGTTTTACTAAAATGTGGGAATGATGAAATAATGTTTATCTTATTGCGGAGAAGTATTCCAAATTTGTACCGCACTGTTTGTAATGGAACTTTTGTAAGCCTGTGTCCTTATTGATTGAACATGGCACTTTCCTTTTCGTGGAAGATGGAGGAAATGTGCGTTTTAATAGACCTAACGTGGGAATTTTACTCGCGCCCGTTGAGTAAACAGTGTGATTTACGAGCTTGAAACATCCCTCAAACTGCCGCTGGAGTGCGTTGCGATCGCGTATACCACGTTGGGGCCCACGTACCGTATGCACGAGTCGCATCGTTCCTGAGCGTTCAGCAGCACGTTGAACTTGGCACGCTCAACGTTAACGTTCGACAGCACGGTCCGCGTGCCGACGGCTTAAGACTACGGAGGCGGCTTCGGGAGAGGTCTGAGACTATAACTGTTTTGGACAGGCCCAGTGGTGTCATTCCTCGCCTCATGTTCGGTGGAGCCATCGGGTATGACTTCAGATCACGACTGGTCGAACTCTAATAGCACAATGGTATGTCACGAACAGCCTGCGTCCTCGTACGTTACAACTGTTCACATGAGGCTGAGGTACTCTCGTGATCTGTAAGAAACCTCGAGCTGTCCCGATATAACATGTCTACGTCTCTCCCGGCTTCGCCTTCGACGCCGCCAGCCCGCAACGCATCTATACCTATCGGGTTATCGACAGCTCAACCCCCACGTTCAGGCTGTTTTCTGCGGTGTCCGGCCCAACCTCCAGAGGCCCTCCCGGTAACCAGCCGGATGGCGAAGAAGAGAGCAACAGGGGTCGCTCCAGACATGCACATCTTGCTGCATCCGCTGCAACTTCGATAGCCAATAGCAAAATTGTAACGTTCCGCCATGCGAGAATTTCTGCCCGCACGGAGCAGGCTAGAGCCAGTTCCGTCTTCGCTGTCACCGTTTGGACATCCCCTCGGATCAAACGTCGGGTTCGGACCCGGACGGCAGAACTCTCGACATGTGATCCAAGACTTGGTGAGCTGTGAACATGTCGTGCTCTTCGTGAGATAGTACATGGAATACATACTTCGTTTTGGAGATAGACCTTTCATGGGTCAAGAGAACGTAATCCAATCTCTCAAGAACTTATTTTCATTTCGTTGAACGATTGTTGGTAACGAACTTTTCCTTCACATTACTAAGAAAAATTTTCGGAGAACATTTATTTTCGTTTGTTGTACTGCAGTAAAACAGTAAACCGCCTGTGTTCGATGTTTACTTGATCAAATAAACAGTGTTTCATTACATCTACTTGTGATCTAGTGGAAGTATTCCGAGTGACGAACACTTCAATGGGTGGCACCAGTTCTGACGTCAGTTCGGTCCCAGTGAAGTATACAGGACATTAAGTACTAGTTACAACATTTGTGAACCAACGTGTCCCATGAGAGAACACAGCGGCGTTATGACACCCTTCCCAATCGAATCATTGCATACACCCAGGCCTGAGGGTGTGCGGCATCATACTGACAAGATCTTGGTAAATGTGCCGACTTTGTAATCACCGAAATAAAACGTACACCCTCTCAACCCGTGAAGTTTTACTTCGTTTATTCCTCCCTTTCTGGGTGCTTCCCTTGTTTTGTCAGGCAGTGTGTGTCGAAAGTATGATAGGTACTGAACAACAACAATACCAACAACAACAAGAAAAAGTTCGGTAGTGAGTCTAAGAGTTACTCTCATCTTTTCTCCCCAACAGAAACACCGAGGATGAAACATACTTGGAAAATCACCGTAAGTGATTCTTCCAGAATCGAACTCTGGACCCGCGCCTGTTTGTATCTACACACTTAGCTAGCAAACAATCAATAATATCTAATTCTGAATTCATTCATCATGTTAAGTTCTCAAATACTGTATAATTTGTAAATACTGATCCACTATCCACAGAATAACAGGAGCCGTAATACAGGCTGTATCAGCCGCTTTTAGGTTGTTGCTGAGCCCAAACGGGATCTATCTGTACAGCTCAGTGTGCACATAGATACAGCAAGGTGACCCAAGCCAACACAGAGTCGTTGCGTTGTGTTAATATTCGACTTACATCCTGCTCCGGGAAGAGCTGAAGGAAGCAAGATGAAGTTTACGGCTTCAGTTGTGACGAGGTACTTAGAGAGAGAGAACTATCTCGGTCTGGACAATGATGGGAAAGGACCGTTAGTCACTTTGGTTTAGGAAAACCACGGAATATCTAAATCAGGCGGGCTGGACGAGGGACTGAACCCCGTTCTTCGCTTATAAGAGCCCAATTATAAACTATTGCACCACTTCTCTGTACCAAAGATTCTTAGATGGCGATTCGCAAACAGAAAATATATCTGTTCACAGGAATGTAATGAAAATGCTGCATACTGAATTGGGAATCACCCATCATGCACGGACACTAGAAACAGCAATAAAGCCGTGCAGAAAGAGGAAAACATTACCGAACAGAAATATGTATGACAAAGTAATTTTATTTCCTGTTTCACACGAAAAAACAAGTACCCACAGCAAGCTGAATCAGGAAAGTCCTATAATAAGAGCTACAGAATAGGCATCATTTAAAGGCCAAAATTAGAACATACACCGTATGACAGATGATGGCCGTATGACTTTCCTCGGAGACCGTACATTTACTTTCACATTGATAACACTATTATCTAGTTCAAGGAGCGCTGAATATGTCGATTCTTACGTTTGAAGTAACATTTCAGGCAGATATCAGTCTCGTCTGTCTCGACACCTACCAGAAAATCCAAAGAGATTGTCGTCGTACGTGAGGTACACCAGCGGAAAGACATTCACTTTGCGACAGCGAAGGAAATGTAACCGATGACAGTGCCACCAAAGCGGAGTTATTAAATACAGTTTTCCGAAAACCGTTCACCAAAGAAGACGAAGAAAAAAATATTCCTGATTTCTAATCAACAACTGCTACCAACGTCAGTAACTTAGAGACTTTCCTCGGTGTAGCAAAGCAGCTTAAACTACTGAATAAAGGTAAGTCATTACTTAATAATCATACACAACCGTTCGCTCGACGAAACATCCATAACTAAAGACTGGAAACTTGCACAAGTCTCTCCAGTATCCAAGAAAGGGGGTAGCAGTAATGCCATGAATTATAGACCGATTTCATTGACATCGATTTGCTGTAGGATTTTGGAACATACACTGAGTTCGAAAACTGAATTACCTCGAGGAAAACGATTTTTTGCGCACTGTCAGCCCGGCTTCAGAAAATATCCTTCTAGTGAAACACAATCAGCTCTTTATACTCACGAAAGTGCTACCGACATGGGATTACAAACTGAAACTATATATCCGTGTTTCCAGAAGGTTTTTGATACCGTCCCTCTCAAGCGGGCTTATAGTCAAGTTGTGTGCCTATGGAGTATTGTCTCAGTTGTGTGACTGGATTCGTGGTTTCCTATTGCAAAAATCATAGTTGGTAGTAACTGACTGAAAGTCATTGTGTAAAACAAAAGTGATATCTGGCGTCCCCAAGGAAGTGTTATATACTCACTGCTATTACTGATCTATATCTACGATGTAGGAGGTAATCTGAGCAGTCATCTTATTTTGTTCGCAGATGATACTGTCATCATTTACCGTCTAGTGAAGTCATCAGAGGATCAAAATCAATTGTAGAATGACTTAGACAGGATGTCCGCATGGTGCGAAAACTGTGAGGTCATGCACATGAGTGCTAAAAGGAATCCACTAAGTTTCGGTCATATGACAAATCACGCAAATCCAGAGGCTGGCACTTCAACTAGATATCTAGCAGTTACAGTTACGAACTGCTAAAATTGGAAGGCTCATATAGATAATGTTGTGATCAAGGTAAAGCAAGGACTGCGTTTTATTGTCAGAACCCTTAGAAGATGCAACAGGTCTGCTAAAAAAAATGCCTACAGTACGCTTGTCCGTCTTCTGGTAGAGTACTACTGTCCCGTATGGGTCCTTACCAGACTATATTGTCGGAATACAACGAAAAATTTCAAAGAAGGGCAGTTCGTTTTCTATTATCGCGAAAATGGGGAGAGAGTGTCATGCATATGATAAGCGAATTGGGGTTGCGCTCACTAAAATAAAGCGATTTTTCATTGCAGAGAGATCTTTCCACAAAATTTTAATCTTCAACGTTTCCCTGAGTGCGAAAATATTCTTTTGGCACCAAACGACGTAGGGAGAAATGGTCATTGTAATAAAATAAGAGTAGTGCGAGTTCGCACGGGAAGGTTTAAGTGTTTATTTTTCCCGCGTGCTGTTTGAGAATGGGATGGTAGAGAAACAGTGTGAAAGTCGTTCGATGAACCCTCTGCAGGCACTCAAATGTGAATTCGAGACTAGTCATGTAGATGTAGATGTAGATATACCGGTTTTCATGGAACAGATGCAGTTGATAGGTGAGCAATCGAAGTAAAAATGACTAGAGTTTAACCAGGTCAAATGTATCCCGCCAGAATACTTCAGCAAGCCCGGTGCTGTCTAATCTTAGGAATTCCATACATTTGTTCGTATTAATCGATCACGGTAAAAATCTAGGAAGCAGCTGAGCAGTCGACTGCTACTCCTCTGATTTTTAGCGATTACATACTTCAGCAAAACACATAATAGCGGGAAGTATCGTTAGATGAAATATCACACACAGACGCTTAAACTAATTCATCATCAACCACTGGTGTATAAAATTCTCTTTTTAATTTTTCTCCTTTCCTCAATTATACACATCCATGTTGCTGCTGTATGTCATCTAACCGTCTTTCGGTAGGTCGTTGTCTTGGTATTTTCGCACCTCCTGCAGTCCATCAAAGAAGGGAGTTTTTTGTCGATTTAATAGCCATTCGCATAGCTACATGTCCTACCCACTTCCATTTCACTTTCATTGCAGTTATAATAACGTCTTCCATTCCAGTGTGTTCTATGGTACATCTTGTCTCTCCTAATGGTTTCCAACATACATCGCTCCATTGTTCCTTGATCAACGTTTAGTTTACCGCTTTAAAAGTCTGTTTCTTACTACCGTGCTATAAATGTATACTGATTGCAAAATCCTCGTTTCAGATATCAGCAGCTTAGTTTTAAAACTGATGTACCCAAAACAGTCCAGATCGTTTCTATTCGCCTGTTTATTTCTTTCCCTCTATGTACAAAAACTCAACATGTTGCATTATTTCGCAGGTGATCAGTAAAACTCCTTGTTCGGTGTGTTTTTATAGTTTCTTATTGTACTTTATTTGAGACTTATTATAACTGATTCTGGTAGTGATTTATTAAGTTCTTCCATGAATTGTTGAAGTTTCTTTCTTCTAGAAGCAGCGCAGCTAATCAATTTTTTATCTGGCAGAAGAAACTTGAATTATTTCTGACGATTTAAAGAGAAAATTGATGCTCAGAAAAGAACCATATGTTTGTATAGAGAGTCCGGTCACACACACACACACACACACACACACACACACACACACACACACAAACACAAATAAATGAAAGTTACGAACTAGCAGTATTAAGGCACAAGGGGTAAAAGTTGATGCAGTAAGAGAAAACTGAGTGTAACGAACTAATCAAGAAAAAGTGCGAGAAATAAGTAAATTAAGTCGGAGAACCTGACAGCAGTGTTAACGAATCTCGTAACGAGAATTTCGTTACGCAACGAGGGTAAATGCTGCAGCAGAATGGACGTTTATTGCTGGGATTGTTTGTAAATTCACGAGGGCATTTCAGTGATTCATGTGCTAATAAATGGTGGAGCTCAGGACTTGTGGATAATAGGTTTCTCTTACAGATGACGCTACACAGTTGCTTACGCAAAACCGCAACACCTACGTGCCCCGGATTTATCTTTACCGTACGTCTGACGACCAGGAAGAGTCTCCAGACATACAGTACCACGGATACCTCCACGGTTAATTGAAATAGACTCGTGAGACAGAAACTGCCGACAGCAGTAAGAAATGTGGACATTTCTTACTCTTTATATGTTCGAGTTTTGTGGTTATGTTTCTACAAAAATTACTACAGATTTAAAAATGTATTCTGTAGCTTGGTACTGTTTCACAAGCATAGGAATAGATAGTAAATGTATTGCTTCCATACTGTAGACGACACACGCATCAACACATTAACCGTGGTAATAAGGGTCTGTGTATGAAGCTTGTTTCTCTCTCTGATTTTTTGCAGTAATATAACCACAACAAAGTACAATAACATCTCATTTCACCGTTGGTGAAGTACAAATTTGAGGGAGGAAATGATTAACAATACAGTACAAAATAGTTAACTACTTGCAGTGCAGCCACAAATAACAGGAAAAGTAAAAACAACGCATATAGCAAGAAAATAACTTGGAAGTGATCATTGGTGAAATCTATATACTTAGGATTCAAAATCGCAAACCTATATCGAAACTAAATCCCAGTACACTATTAAACTAGTATTTAATCAGGATGGAAGTTTAGGCTTTAACGATCCGCCGATGATGAGGAGAGAAAAGGCAGCGTAACAGCTCAGATCGAGAAGGATAGGAAAAGGAACTGGCCGTGGACTAGTTAAGGGACACAGGGGCATTACAGGAATGCCGGACGTAAAAAAACGTAAGGCAGGGAGATATGGATTTAACTTCTCGCCGAAGACGGCATCATTAGACAAGGAGCACACGGTCGGATCGGATAAGGATGGAGAAGGAAATCGGATATTTTCTTTTCGAATTAACCACCTTATTTGATTTACGGAATCCTTAATCCTTAAGAGGACATAAACCCTGCTTCTTCATGGCTCCATTTGTCGTCGTATACAAGGTACCAGAAGGTATACTGACCAGAGAGTACACCACAGACTTTATCAGTTAAAGATTTTTTTTATATTTGTCATGTCTGATAGAGGAGAAGATTGAGTAACTTAATACCTTCCCTCTCCAAACAGACAAAATAACATGGTCGGATCCTAATTATGTTTATATGGATCAAGAAGTGATATTCAACGCCACTATTTCTCTTTCCAACTATTGAAGGTCAGCAGCACGTGAATCTTTCTGAGTTCGTGAATGTGTTTCATTAACTTATTATACAGGGTGTCCCAGCTATCTTGTCCACCCAAAATATTTCTGGAACAATAACAGCTATTGGAAAACGACTTTCAACGGTATCAATGTAGGACTGGGGCCCATGAATGTACATATTTGGAAACATTCTAAAACGAAAGCATATGTGTTTTTTAACACAAACTTATGTTTTTTTAAATGGACCTCCTATACTTTTTCTTCAGCAATCCATAGCATGACAAAGCACATACACAATGACGTTGATTGCATCGCAATATTACCATTACATTCCGAGATATTGAGACACGAAGTTGACGCTTGAAACACCCGACATGCGCTGCTAGCGCACGTCCTGAGGCTCAGGCGTGAACCCCATGCTGCCCGTAATCGCGATGTGATTGACATGTGTAATCACACCTCCATACTTATCAAGAGGATGGCAGCAGACCGTATTATTCGTTTCGGACCAGTATTTAATACCACCTCTTCCCCTGAAAGTTCTGATATAATATAAACTCCATACGGGAATGATGAAAACATCGAATACAGTTTCATTCATGGTGACTTAAAGTCCGGCTTCAAACAGTTACCTTAAATTATGAAACATGGTGAATTAGCTTCTACAAAAATGTCTCTTCAAGACCTGAAATCCTACTACCGATCGCATCTGGTATGAAAGCAACTACCATTTTTTGTCCTGCTCTTTCATCTATTCACCATCTGACGCTAAACCACTAACGACATCGACTGCCAAACCAATTCCAATTAACATAGTCAAATGGAAGTGAAGGAAACCACCGAATAGAAGGAAGTTTTGTCGAAGAAAAGAGCTAATCAGGTCCGTGGGTACTGGAGAATTATAAAGAGTTAAGACATGGAGACCAGGCACTATTGTAATTGTGCATGCTAATAGTTTTGACACAATCACAAATGAGTATGATCAATCTGGTACGCTAACATAATTTTTAGTACATTGTACTGTAATTTTTTCAATGTGAACCACATTTTCAGATATACAGTCAGTTTTTAGCAGTCATAATCTTATTTGCAATTCAGATGACTGAAAACGTAAAAAACGTATGATCTGCAGAACTTCTAAGTACATGTGCACAAACTTGTATTCATAGTTTCTTAGTTCTCTAATTTGAAATGCTCCTTTTCTACTTACATCCGTTACATACAGTGGTACAAGTGGGTTTGGTATCAGAGTCCTTCGTCTGTAATGCTTCTCTTTACATACAGATGCACATATATCAGATTTAATGAAGATGTAATGTACATCAACAAGAAAACCCCATCAAAGCAATCTTGAAATACTTCGAAGGTGTTGCACAGCATTTTATTTTCCTTTCGTACTTCACGTTGATTGCAGGGTGAATAGAGAAAACACAAATTACATTTATCTAATGCACGCCGGCATAAAATAAGATGTGTAAACTTTACTTAAATGCACTTCAACTTTTCTGTGTTTGTCAATACGCTCTGTTAGGTGAAAACTGATTTTAAAATCAGTATTTACGTGCACATTACTTCAAATACGGGCGCTGTGATGGAACAAGATGTGTTCGTGGGGTATACTGGAACTTAGTTGCCTCAGTTGGTTTCTGTAGTGTAATACTGTCTTTGGCCGGCGTCACGGAGCTAGGTGGCGCATTTGTTAACGCACCGAAGGACGGAGGTGCAAATATCCGTCTACCCATCCAGATTTACGTTTTCCGTGATTTCCCTGAAACGCTTAAGCTCAATAGCGTGTTGGTTCACCTTTGAAAAGCAACAAAGCTGTGATTTTGCGTACCATGAATTCGAAACTTCCTTGGTAGGTTCCTAAAGTGGTATTTGACACCCGATACCTACACACAGGTCACAGAATTCCGGTACATTATGGGCCGGTGGTTTGTTGGTGTGAAGCGGACTTATGATAGTGTCAACGTATGTGTCATCGGGCTTAAGGGGAGTAGGACGTCAAACGGGCCGACATGGAGCAGGAGAGCTACCAATTTTACAAATAAATTCATAAAGCTTTGTCTGAATAACCAGGAAGGATCCAGGATTCACACTCATAGCAGTCGAAGTTCAAAACCAAAACAAAATAATTTTTTTACATGTGAAATTTCATCATTATTTCACTTACTTATCGGCTGCATTTGTTGTTATAGGTACACTGTTCTTCATAAGTAAGAGAGATTCTTCGATGAATTTTGCCCAGCGTACAAATCGTACTTACATGTCTATAAAATTCTAGAATGTTTCAAATCATTTAAAAACAGTGGTAAAAATTCTGATAATTAAGTATAAAATTTGAGTTTTTTCTAAACACGAAGTTTAAAATATAACAACTTATTCATTTTTTCATAAATTAACTAAATTCTAGAGTTTCGTGCACCTATAAGTATGGTTTGTATGCTGTGCAAAATTCATCGAAGAATCTCTCTTACTCATGAATTAAAGTGTACCTATAGCAACAAATGCAGCCAATTGCAAGTGAAAAAAAATGATGAAATTTCATACGTAAAAAAATTATTTTGTTTCGTTTTTGAACTTCCACTGCTATGTGTGTGAATTCTGAATGCTTCCTGGTCATGCTGACAAAGTTTTATGAATTTATTTATAAAAATGTAGACAGTGGAAGTTAAAATGTCCTGTGGTGCCTCTCTGCTCCAAGTCTGGCCGTTTGACGTCCTACCCCCCTCAAACGAAGCAGCTTTGGTGGCCAAAACATCAACGTGCGTTTACTGTCATGGTTGTAGGACTATTCTGGCCTTGTGACACAGACAGATATCCTGCTTGAAGCTCCCATCGCTGTCGGGAAAGACATCAAGTATGACGGGTTGCGGGTGGTCCGTAATTATGTTCGTGTAATCAATAGCGGTTATGGTGCCTTCAAGGCATGGAAGCCCAGGTGACTGTGTCCCACAGCTTTATACTGCCTCCACTGTCCTGCGTCCGTGGCTTAGTGTATGCTACGAGAGTAGTGGTATAAAGAGGGAATGAGCACACTTTTGAATTATGCAAATTAATTATTTGATCAATTAATTACCCCCCCCCCACCCCTTGACGACCTCATGGGTTTTCCCCAGCCAGAATGTGGATCTCCCTCTGGCAACTCCGAGCTCCCTCCCCTCCTGTGGCATAATTAAAGATGGCATCCCAGGAAAAAAAGTCGGGAAATTCAAATTTATCGATTGAAATATCAAATACTGTGTGTTCTCCTTGAGGTCCAGGTATCAACTTACATAGTTCACAACACCATCGCCAGAGGTCGCTGTTGGTTCTCCCCCACTCCTCCCTCCGTCCCCTCCTCTGACCTCCTCTCCCCAGCCCTCCCCCCCCTCCACTCCCCACCCCTCCCCTGCTGAGACCTGTTGATCTATGGAGGTAGTAGGATATTTAACTCTCTTCTCCACCCCTGGACTGCATGTGAGCAGCTTTCACCAGGGAGCGAACCTGTGCCCCAGCTGACAACCCATTGCTGACTGTGCCAGACAGCTCTTAATGACTTAATGATTCCAGACTCGCGAAAGTTGTCCTATCATCCCCAGAAGGACTGAGCGCTTAAATATCGCTGTGGTAAATACCAGGATTTTGAACACTATGCTTCCCCTCATTCCTCCTGCATACGGAAACGTTCTGTGATATGTTTTCGAAATACCCCGGAAAGGCTAACACAGTGACCAATAACAAAATACCAGTATACTGACCGCCACATGCGAAACATGTTCAAATCTGCAGACCTACGTTCCCCTCAGAATACGGCCATAAAGAAGCGTTTCTATTGCCTCCTGCAAAATTAGTGGGCCGATGATGCGAGAACTCGACGTATATTTCGCGTAAGGACGGCGAAGATCAGGTACGATAAATTAGCGTTAATAAGAAGACACTTACATAGTCTTCTTCTCTCGCTGTATTCGCGAGTAGAATAGGAAAGGGAATGACTAGTAGTGGTACAGGATACCCTCCACCACAGACCATACGATGGTTTGCGAAATAAGTCCACCTATTAAGATGTCAGTCGATTCATTTACACAAAGCTCACGGAAGAATGTTGCCTCTTATATACAGAGAAAACAGAAGACAGAACTTCTGCTGTTGATTGTCTCTCTGTATAAACCTTCATATTAGCCCCTAATTTTCTCATTGCTGTCACTTCGCGATACGTATGTGAGAGACTTTAATATGTTTGCCCACAGTACTTAGAAGAAACGGTACAGAACTCACTTCCCAACTCTCCCAGTTATCACACTACAGCTAGCCGTTATGACCGAGCTGTTCTAGGCGCTTCAGTTTGGAACCGCGCAACCGCTACTGTCGCAGGTTCGAATCCTGCCTCGGGCATGGATGTGTGTGATGTACTTAGGTTAGTTAGGTTTGAGTAGTTCTAAGTTCTACGGGGCTGTTGACCTCAGAAGTTAAGTCACATAGTACTCAGAGCCATTTGAACCATCATCACACTATCGCTTATCTGCTGTATTCTCACGAATCTTCCAATCTTCGATTTCCACAAGTAAGAGATGTCCCACCAGCCAAGTTACAGACACCTGCTAATTCTCTCGAAATCCCATCACGTTCCGATGGCATTGTTCCATTAGTTAGAAGGCTGACAGGTAGAGAGCTATCAATCGTTCCAATTTAAGTCGAAACTGAGCGGAAGTCGGAGAGCGCTATATTTACCACCTTCGGCAGCGCGTGGAGAAACAGGGTGAGCTGAGTTAATGAGACAAGACCGTGTTTTCACCACTCGATGAAAATTGGAACATGTTGTATTTCTGCCATGTACAATGTGTAAGGCCAGAGTCAAACGAAGCTTGCTCCTGCTAAACGAGGTAATTGAAACGACAGTATGAGCAGTTACGGTGGTGTTTCTTATTGGGAAAATTAGGAAGACTCCGCATCATATAGGAACTGGAAGAAGGACGTGGATTTTGCTACTGCACTGTGGTACATTTCCAAACTACATAAGGTACCTCAATCTGAAGGAGATCTGCAACCCTCAGGGTGCTTTTATGTTTGTCACACAAACCCTCTCCCTGACCTCGTTTTTTTCTACCTTCCAACAGAAAAAAACTACGAACTATAAAAACTCTGCTAACGTCATCTGGTAGCGAACTCGATAATTAATGCGTCCCTCTCATCCGACATATTGAAAACAAGTACTGTCTGTGTGTCTCTGTGCAGACATCGAGCATTTGTGGCGATTGTATTTAATATACATGTATTGGTCCACTGGAGACGGTGGTCAGCGATGGAAGTCGGGTGCTCAGACCAGTGTCAGCTTTCATCGGCCGCACTGTAAAAGGACCATATCCCACAGACTATCAATCGGAAGAGACGGTCCCTGTCTTGTTTTTCATAGATAGTTTGAGCAGCTACGCCTCAAATACATGCTACGCAAAACACTATGAAAACTTTCACCACCTGCACATATAATTTACTTTACACGCTAATTCAGCTCTGGGGGTGAAGAGGAGACTGACGAACTTAATGTTTAGTCTCCTTAAACCCATAATAGGAAACAGCAACACGGTGTGTTCCTTAACACTTGTGCCTGCACCAGGATGTACTCTGTCCTCAGATCTGCCGCTGATCGCCGCCTGTCCTGTTTCAGAGAGTGGACAAGCCTACGACCTCCACGTTCATTGATGGAGCATGGACGTCCAACACCTTATCATCTACTGGTGACTCCACTGTTCTTCAAGGGTTTCCTATAGATGCTCACGACTGTAGTATGTCAACGGGCGACCAGCACGCCGTTACTGAGATTCTCCTTCCCAGACTCCGGGCCGCGACAATGAAAGTAAATTGTGTGTAACGGGCATAAGTGAAGTTATTTTTATTTGTGGTACCTTAACACATACACACATCAGTGTGTTCCTCGGTTTTTGACTGCTCGAACGGTCTTCCCATAGGCAAGTCACAAACTTTACGATGCGATGTTTTCTGCATGGTCGTAACTGCATCACCAAGTGGGCTGTGCCTGCCCGTATAGACTACCCATTTTGCATCCACGTATCCACACTTCAACACCTGACCTGCTGCGCAGGGAAAGTAAGCATTAACGGCTTGCCTTTGCCACACATAGTTGGAGGCACTAACCAACCTAAAAATACATGACTTGTAATAGCTGTAATTATTGGTCTGCAAATGACGTAAATATTGATGTATTGTTGTTCGGTATACCGTCCTCAGTCACCAACAGAAATATCTGCACTTATTCCCATTACACACTATATACGAGCAGCAGAGTCAAATGGGGAATAATTCGAGCGACGATATGGGCCGTGGAAAACCACTGACATAGTGACATCTATAAAGGGCAGATCGTTGGGGCCCGGTTCTGGGAACGAGTATCTGGTCGGCTGTTCGCGAGTTACTGTCGTGAAGACCAATGGAAAATGGTTGATGGATGGTAAAACCATTTTCCAACGTCTCAGCCCACAGCTGATAGTCAGAGAAATTTCAGTTATGTAAAACAGAATAGGCGGCGATTTGTAGCAGATCTGACGAGAAAGGACAATGGTGGTGCAGGCACAACTATTTCGGAGCTCACATTTCAGCCGTTAAGAATGCAACGGACACGGACTCAACGTGACTGTACCATGGATCAATGGAAACGTGTCGCCTGATCATACCAATCTCGTTTTTGTAACACTGGTTACCGGATTCGCCGTCATCTAGGGGAACGACTGCTCGAAACCTGCACTGCACCAATGTAGGTCACAAGGGCAGAAAAGACCTACAGTGGGCTGAAGTAAATGGTGGTGAACTCAGCTTGACGTCTTGGCCACTAAACTCGCCTGATCTGAAGCCGACGGGGAACATCTGACGCCATCGGACGCCAGGTGTGCTCCCACACACGCCTCACCCGTTACTTATAGGGACTGTGTCACCTGTGCGTAAACATCTAGCGCCACGTAGCTCCGGAAACCTACCAAGGACTTTTAGATTCCGTGTCACGTACAACCACTGCCTTATTGTGTTCCAAAGCTAACACGTTATTAAGCACGTGGTCAAAATGTTTTGTCTCATTAGTGTATGCAGCTGCAGATGTAGACACAGAGAACGTTCAGTTCGTAGTATGAATGAGGTATCTGAATGCTGCTGGTCATAGGTTTTGCATAAAATAAGTTCTGCACTTGCGATGCCGCCTTCCTTTAATTCTCTTGCACCGTGGTAAGGTAAGCTAGCTTTTGACAACGGATACAGAGCGACTGTGTGATGAATTTTTATTCTTGAGAGACAGGACGGAATGTATGTATGTGTATCGTAAAGTGTCCCCTTTATTGCTGGTGTCCGTAGATGTTATCTTTTAATGTCTCCTCGACAGCGAGCTCATTAAAGACAACGCAGGAGCTCGGGCTAGTGCTTCTTGATACAATCGCTTATTCTCTGGTTAAAAAGAACTATCTTAACAATCGTTTATGGCGGTTTAGCAAAACAACCGTTTATTTGAACCAAAAATACCTAACAGGTTGGTTGATTTGGGGGAGGAGACCAAACAGGGAGGTCATCGGTCCCATAGGGTTAGGGAAGGATGAGAAAGGAAGTCGGCAGTGCCCTTTCAGGGGAACCATCCCGGCATTTACCTAAAGCGATTTAGGGAAATCACGGAAAACCTAGCCGGCCGCGGTGGCCGAGCGGTTCTAGGCGCTTCAGTCCGGAACTGCACGACTGATACGGTCGCAGGTTCGAATCCTGCCCCGGGCATGGATGTTTGTGATGTCCTTAGGTTAGTTAGGTTTAAGTAGTTCTAAGTTCTAGGGGACTGATGACCTCAGAAGTTAAGTCTCGTAGTGCTCAGAGCCATTTTGTGCTCAAGTTTGAAACTTTTGTAACCTGTACATGAGATCTATTTATGTGTGCCGTATCTTGTTAGCATAACTTATGCGAAGCTGATCATGGGCTTACGATTAATAAAGCTTGTGGATTGAGTCAAAGTACAGTGACCCCTTAATTTCAAATTTTGTTTCGTGTGAGGTATATTCTGATTAATTATAAGACACAGAAGCATGCGCAATTTCATAACTTTCTTCTTTTTCTTTTACGCTCGTACTGTTTGATGCAAGTTTTGGTCATAGTATTATAGTATTTTTATGATATCTTTATATATCTCGCAAAGGCGCAAAGGAGAAAACATGACAACTAATTTCGGTCCTTGGCATTAAATGTACATGTAGGCATCGCATTCAAGACAGTCTGAAGAATAAAACGTAATTACTGTACTAATGTGAATATCGGCTGGATTCCAATAGTATCGCGATTTACCCAGATATCGCTTGTTTGGTAGTCGCTGTCGGCACGTAATGGTGAAGTAGGAAGACAAACAAAGGGCGGAAGGAGACGGTTTGGCGGCCCGTTACAGGATCCTTGAACCGTCCTTGCTTGTTAACAGCGGTCACCGCTACGACAACACAAGGTCTGGCGAATCCACTTCTGTGGTGGTGTACATGCCTTCTTTCCCCGAAATTTCGTGCAACGCTCCTTGGAAAACGCTGCAAAACATTTTACTCCAACACTGAGTGACTGGTTGCTTTCCTATAAAGTGCTCACATGTGTATCCATAAACTGAAAGCAAATGTTCTGTTGCCTGATTCTTTTTCTGCGTACGTTCTACCAATCGTTCAGAATTAGTATTCTGTCTTTCTGCGATTAATTTAACTTACTTTAAGCTACTGTATTCGCTCGCTGGCGTGTACTAAACGTTACACTGTTACACCTACTAGCTGAGGAATACTAATATCGAAATTATTTTCCGAAAACATGCTGACTGAAAAACTGTAGTATCAGGAGTTACTTAACATATCAGCTACACCGAAATGGAAACCATCCAGAAATCTACTGTGTAATACATGGTAGCTGTCATTTACTCGTCCTTTTGTACGACTTGTGTATTACATAGAACGTGGAAGAAGAGCTAAAATGCAGAGGTAGCTACATAAACATGCCAAAACGATATTGGATGCAGTGCGGAAATGAACGAAAAGAGTATAACCAAAAGGATTTTAGTGAGGATTTCATCATCATCATCATCATCATCATCTTCCTTTCATGAATTAAGGTGTTGCCTGTTCCGAACTCAAAAACCAAATATTACCACCTCTTTCAATGTCTTGCAATATCTCTTTTTTCATTCGGCTTGCAGTTCAGGATCTTGCGGGGGATTCTGCGACGCGGCAATCTCGTTTTGTGTTGTCTCCAGTCTTCACGATATTTTTCAATTTTTTTCACTCGTGTTGAAAATCTTTAATTCTGTTCTAATATCTACAGTTCTTATCATATCCCTTCTTGTGCGGCCCTTCGTCTTTCTTATGAACCTCACATCTCGTGTTTGAATTTTATTTTCTTATTTTTTTGTGGTAACCCAGCTTTTGCTTCCATAGGATAACATAGGTACCGCCATTACTTTATAGAATTTCATGATGGTCCGGAGGATGTTGGACGAACTGTAAGATCCCAGAGAATTGGTACACAGCAGAAGTAATCTTTCATTTCAAGATAGGTTAACGTGATTGGTGTAAAAACTGTCGTGGCATCAGTCTTCTGAACACTTGCTACGAACTATACTCAAAGATAACAACCACATGGATAATATCACAGAAGCTATTATTTCTGAAGAACAAAATGGGTTTATATTAGATCATTCATGCACAGACAATGTGTTTGTAATTGAAAGCATTGTAGAAAACGCAGGGAATTTAATATGGTCTTAATCGACCTTGAGAAGGCTTTTGACCGTGTGATCCGGGATACCCTATGGAAGATATGTCTGAATGTCGATAGCCTTATCACCAAATAGAGGAAGTGAAAAATCTTTACAAAATTACACACATTGTAATAAACACAGGTAGGAATCGATTAGAAGAAATAATTGTTAACCAAGGTGTAATACAAGGGTGTGGGTTATCACCTATCCTTTTTAATATTTACATTGGCTTGATTGTAGAAATGTAAAATAAACACAGGAGTTAAGATAACGAATGAGGAATACCTGAACGTACTATTATCTGCTGATGACATCGTCGTTATTCAAAATAATGAAGATTACCCCCAAAGAACAGTATATCAGCTGAACGAAATTTTCGAGAAGTACAAATTTAAAATTTCTAGTAATAAAACGAAAATAATGGCGATCTGAGGGAAATATCCAGTCAGATCAGATCTCTTATTTTAGCTCTTCTGTAAGTTTCGATTTTTACTCCGATATTGAAAATAAAATACACAAATTTCAAGTTGGCTGTGGTACAGTTAGCAGAACGTTAGGACAAAAAGTGCGTGAGGATTTTAGGTTTCAAATAGTAAACAGGAGGGTCAAAGATACATGAAGATTTTGACATAGGCACCAAATGTAGAAGTGTGCCTTAACGCCAGTCACAAGTTGGCGGTTCGTGTAGTGCAGCTGTTATCCGACCACAGCATTATTGCACCTGGGAGTGATGGCGCTTCAGTTGGCTTATTGTGACTTTCTGTCGTGATATTTCAAGAGGACCCCCTGAATCACTTGACAGTATATGCACAACTGTCTCCAAGTCTTTCACGGTGCGATGCGCTTTCCTTCTTCACAACTGTACTTGCTTACTGTAACGTTACCGCGTTTTTCGGATAACGGCCACGCAAGACCAGGTGCAATAATACCGTGATCGGATAATAGCTCATTCGCTCGATTTTCCTGAACAGTACAGCGCTGTACCTCATACAGCTCAAAGCATTCCATGTAGACACAAGCATTGTCGGGACGCTATTTGGCGTAACGGGAAACCTACAGGTCGCCTCCGTGTGCTGTTTTAACGCATACAGCGCATTCAGCAGTTTTTCACGCAGTAAACACAAGTATACTCGCCGTACCAGTCGTTCCTCATGAGTCTGCTTGGTGTGTTTTTCTTTCAAACCGTTCAGGATTCAGTCACTACGAGTCGTTCGTGACTGTGATAAGCAACAGTGTGTCGAGTTTTGTTAATGTATTCTGAGTATAAAGACCGATGACAACAATTTCTTTGCACGTT
Organism: Schistocerca piceifrons; assembly: GCF_021461385.2. Lineage (NCBI taxonomy): Eukaryota > Metazoa > Arthropoda > Insecta > Orthoptera > Acrididae > Schistocerca > Schistocerca piceifrons. The sequence continues at coordinate 836,948,453 of NC_060149.1, forward strand.
GAGCTTCAGTGCTGAGGCTACGTTTCATTGAAGTGGAAATATGAACCTCTGTTTCGTAATAGTATGGGCAACTCAGCAGCCACATTTCACAGAAGAACACGAGAGACTCTCGAAACCGTCGTGTGTTTTGTGCCGTTTGCGGAGAACAGTTTTCAGACGAGTTCTTATTTACGGAAAAGATGGTTACAGGAATTATGTACCTGGATATGCGTGAGACCTGGCTTTTTGCCAGAATATACGGTAAATACCAATTTTCATCATAATGGATTACCTCCTCCTCTTTACAACGACCTGCCTCAATGATAGATTGTCATAGGGTTCGTACAGATGTAGCAGTGCACCACTGGACTCACATTCGCGAGAACGACGGTTGGAAACCGCTTCCGGCCATTCAGACTTAAGTTTTCCGTGATTCCCCTAAATCGCTCCAGACAAGCGTCGGGATGGCTCCTTAGACAGGAACTCATCACTATCAAAATAATCTAAGACTTTGCTGTTTCTCTAATGACCTCGTTGTCGGCGGGACGTTAAACCCTAACCTTCCTTCCTTCCCGGCAACCAGTATGTCCTAATCTCATAGTCATCATCTTCCAAAAATTTATGGCGAACTGCGACATCGAATGGCGAATTAAGTAACTCCTTATAGCCCACATTTTTACCTTCATTCATGTAGTATTTTAAAATCTAACGAATTTTTTGAAACGGCCTGTAGTACTGAAACTTTCTGGTTGATTAAAACTGTGTTCCGAAGCGAGACTCGAACTCGGGACCTATGCCTTTTGCGGGCGAGTGCACTATCAACTGCGTTACCCGAGCATGACCCACGATCCGTCACAACTTTAGTTCCGCCAGTACTTCGTCTCCTACCTTTGAAACTTCACAGAAGTTCTCCAGCGAAACTTGAGGGATTAGCACTCTTGGAAGAAAGGATACTGTCAAGACATGGCATCCCCCAGGCTGTGGCTAAGCCATGCCTCCGATAAATCGTCACTGAAAATGAAACTACATGGAGCAACCACTGAACCTACTTTACTATGTAGAAGTACTACCTGCAAGACTACTACAATCACTACAAAGCAAGCGCTTCAAGTGGAACTTAGGACTACCTTGGTGGAACAGGACTACTGAAATTAGTTGAATCTTACGAGAGAAATACCTAATCGAGAAAATTATGGACGGAGCAACAAGAAGTTTTCAGCAAAAAAAGACAACAACTGCACAACAATCACTGTAGGGACTATTCATCCAAGAAAGTGGCGTCGTTATAGAGTACCCAGGTACACGAGCACTAACGACGGAGATAGGTAAGATTAGAAAAAAATTATATGTATAAAGCATAAAAATTCGACAAATAAGGGAAAATTTGAAAATTACCGGAGGAGAAAAGAACTCAACAGTGAGCCCCATTCCCTATGAAAATGAAAAGAAAGCAAAAATGTTCTAAAACCACTCATTCCAGGAACACAAACCGTCAAAGAAAGTAAACCTCTAGCACAGTTGAGTTGTTTAAATCAGTTAAAATATAGATTTCGCGAAATAAGAGAATTATTATTCTTTGTAATATTACTGCTACCGTTCGAAAGTGCCAAGCACTACTGGTTGAGCCGGCCGCGGTGGTCTAGCGGTTCTAGGCGCTCAGTCCGGAACCGCGCGACTGATACGGTCGCAGGTTCGCATCCTGCCTTGGGCATGGATGTGTGTGGTGTCCTTAGGTTAGTTAGGATTAAGTAGTTCTAAGTTCTAGGGGACTGATGACCACAGATGTTAAGTCCCATAGTGCTCAGAGCCATTCGAACCATTTTGAACTACTGGTTGAAATATAAACCTGCTGGGCCGGCCAGAGTGGCCGAGCGGTTATAGGCGCTACAGTCTGGAATCGCGCGACCGCTACGGTCGCAGGTTCTAATCCTGCCTCGGGCATGGATGTGTGTGATGTCCTTAGGTTAGTTAGGTTTAAGTAGTTCTAAGTTCTAGGGGATTGATGAGCTCAGAAGTTAAGTCCCATAGTGCTCAGAGCCATTTGAACCATTTTATAAACCTGCTGGAAAGTACACACTGAAACATGAAAACAATAGGCCCTTTTTACGGTGTACCTGTAACACGGAAGGAGCTTTGCTGACGAGACACATCAGTCAGCGTGAAGCAGTAGCGTCGACTGCCAAGGTACAAACCGCGACACGTTAGTAAATGAGGTGAACGAGCGCAGCTTTCTCGCACGTTATCGTCAACATGCACTTAGAACGTGCATCAGAGGGTACGTCACTTACGGTCAAGCTCCCAGGCTTTTCAGGATACTAATCCAAAGATGCGAAACGCCGCCAGCCATTTGTTATCAGACGTAGGAAGTGATGCAAATGTGAGTGGTATTTTATGTAGGCAGTTGACTGGTTGCTGTAAATACAACAAGTAAGAGGATAGACGGGTAATATACCGCTATACGTAGTCGCTGTGTTGACTGAAACCAGTATCCTGGCGCGTCACTAGAACTTGCATACCTTGAACGAAGAAGGTCCGCGGAACCAGTCCTCAGCTATGATGCGCCACGGACTTCAGAATGCGTAGGTTGCGGGAGACCCTCGAAAATCTATTCAGAATGCTCGAAGATGTGGCTATGGCAAAACAAGGCGACGTTTCCTCGCTAGAGTGAAAGAAATTTTTATATATTCGAGGAACTCCGCATCTGTAAGCTTATCAATTTAACAGTTTTTCCATGCCTAGAGGTATAAGATAGTCACACAGAACACAATATCGAAAATACTTTCATAAGTCTTCATGCAGACGGGATACTCTATGGCCACGTAGGAAAAGACATAATTTGATGGCTATCTGGAAAAATCCAGTCAAAATGTGCTGAACGGGCAGTATAGAGTAAGAAACAGCTGTTTCCTCGATATAGGGCGCTCCGTTATATAGTAGCTGCGTTGAGAGTTCAGGAAACATGTTCTAATCTTCCAAGCTATCCACGTTGCGTCCATGGCACACTAAATATACACGCGTTTCTCTTGACGGGACACCCGTAACTGTTATTCATTGCGTGAACGTAGTTTTTTCAACTGTAGCGGATTTTATCATTGATCATTGATGACGCTAAATGTAGTTCATGAATAGGTGGATACCACCTAAAATCGCAAAAAAAATAAAGGAATGACGCGCCAGTGGCTTATATAGTTACCTGCCTTCTAATATTGTCAGCTGACGCTAAAGAGCTCGACTGCAACTATTTTAAAATTTAATTAAATCTATGTGAAAATATAATTCGTTTTAATGCTAGAGCGTGCTAATACTTTTAGTGTTTAAAATGTACAGTTTTATAATCATAGCACGCCCATTTTGCAACGATATTATTGAGCGGAACACTTTTAAATCTGCCTGGCTCTTGATTTCATAATTATTTGAGCTTGTTTTACCACTAAAGATTCACATGACGGGAAGATAAGAGGCACTGGAACTGAAACGGATGTTTAGTGACAGTATTTCACTCTATGCACGATTTGCGAATGAGAGAGCACAGGGAGCAAATGATAGTTACCACCGCTACACGCCGCAAGGTTGCTTGCCGGGTATAGGTGTACATGTAAACATCATATCGGGATAAAATACGCATGTAACGCAACGGCATATCTTTCCACTAAATTAATCACATATGTGCCAGATGTTGATGAAATTATGTTGAGAAAAAGAAAAAAAGGGAGAAATATTAAGAAACTACAGAAACTTTGCCGCGCGGAATTAGCCGAGTGGTCTCAGGCGCTGCAGTCATGGACTGTGCGGCTGGTTCCGGCGGAGGTTCGAGTCCTCCCTCTGGCATGGGTATGTGTATTTGTCCTTAGGATAATTTAAGTTAAGTAGTGTGTACGCTTAGGGACTGATGACCTTAGCAGTTAAGTCCCATAAGATTTCATACACATTTGAACATTTTGAACAGAAATTTTGTCAGTGTGCCAAATGATTTTTATATTACTATCATTATAATAAATAATGATTTCCTCATAACGTACTGCAGTAAATGCAACAATGATGTTAGTTCTTTAGTTTCCTTATTTAAAATAATAAATCTAATCCTGGAAAACTTTTTCAAGAGCTTTTGGCCTGACAAACATCGTTACATATTCTAAGCTGTAAATATGTCGAGGCGTTACTTCCTTTGCTAACAATCGCTTCTAGCCATTACCACACAAAATAGATATTGGTATTAGTGTCTGCCACAGATGCACTTGGAAATCGTAGAGAAAGATTTCAGATGACAATGAAAATGAATAACAGGGAAAAGAAAACTAATCCAGTTTTTACTTTACGTCCGTTTATTTACACTCACACAAACACACGCACACATACACACAAGTACACAGAGAGACAGGCAGAGATAGAGAAATTGATGCTGAGAGTAGCCTAGCTTTCTGAATCCTTTCCTATGTGACTGTAGTGTAAATAACCTAATACCAAACGCTGTAGATAATTCCAACGATGTTATGCATGTGGGAATAATCGAGCGAAATTCAGTGACTAGGCGCGTGGTGTAGTACCAAATCACTTGCGCTGAAGGCTTAGTTTTCCTATATGAGAATTTCACAATCCGGACGTTTTAGGTTAGGCTCGACCGTGACCGATAATAGTACGAATTGCTGTAACGAGTCACATTTATTACATTATAATTTCCAGTAATCGTTTTGGAGGGTTAGTCATCCATTATCCAGTGTATTTACATCATGTAATAAGGTACGGACAGCTCTGGAAAAGATGCCCGCAACCACTGAAAGTCAGCGCCAAAAATCATCAAACATTGTTCATATAATTCATTCCAACCGTGCCTGATTAACTGACATAAATTCACCTATATCTACATTATTATTCGGCATTTTACAGTTAAGTGCCTGGCAGAGGGCTCATCGAACCCCTTTCAAGCCATTTCTCTACTTTTCCACTCTCGACCAGGGCACGGAAGAACGAACACTGAAATCTTTCTGTGAGGACTCTGATTTCTCTTATTTTATCGTGATGATCGTTCCTTCCTATGTAAGCGGGCGCCAAAAAAATACTTTCACACTCTGAGGAGAAAGATACGATTGAAATTTCACTAGAACATCCTGCAGCAACGACAAACGTCTTCGTTTTAATGATTGGCACCCCAACTCGCGTATCATTTCCGTGGGGCTCTCTCCCTTATTTCGCGATAGTACAAAACGAGGTTCCCTTGTTTGAACGTTTTCGATGTCGTCCGTCGATCCTGTGCGATGCGGATTCCACAACGCACATCAGTACTCCAAGAGATGACGTCTAACCGTAGTGTACGCAGCCTCTTAAGTAGACCTTGGTGTTCTGCCAACACATCGTAGTCTGTTTTGCTTTAATGGTTCAAATGGCTCTGAGCACTATTGGACTTAAAAACTGAGGTCATCAGTCCCCTAGAACTTAGAACCACTTAAACCTAACTAACCTAAGGACATTACACACATCCATGTCCAAGGCAGGATTCGAACCTGCGACCGTAGCGGTCACGCGGTTCCAGACTGAAGCGCCTAGAACCGCTCGGCCACACAGGCCGCCTGTTTTGCTTTACCCACAACATTATCCATGTGATCTTTCGAACTTAAGTTATTGGTAATTGTAATTCCTAAGTATTTTGTTGAATTTATATGATTTAGATTCGTGTAATTTATCTTGAAACCGAAATTTAGCGGATTCCGTTTGATATTCGTGTGGATGACTTCACACTTGTCATTATTTAGAGTCAAGTGGTTCAAATGGCACTGAGCACTATGGGACTTAACTTCTGAGGTCATCAGTCAAAAAATGGTTCAAATGACTGAGCACTATGGGACTTAACATCTTAGGTCATCAGTCCCCTAGAGCTTAGAACTACTTAAACCTAACTAAGCCGAGGACATCACACACATCCATGCCCGAGGCAGGATTCGAACCTGCGACCGTAGCAGTCCCGCGGTTCCTGACTGAAGCGCCTAGAACCGCTCGGACAATTTAGAGTCAATTGCCAATTTTCGCTCCATACAGATATCTTGTCTAAATCGTTTTGCAATTCTTGTATGATCTTATGACTTTACAAGAAGGTAAATGACAGCATCATCTTCTAACAATCTAAGAGTGCTGCTCAGATTGTCTCCTCAATCATTTATGCAGGTCAGGAACAGCAGACGGCCTGTAGCACTTCCTCGGGGAACGGCAGATATCACTTTTGCTTTACTAGATGACTTCCCGTCATTTTGGGCCATTGTGATAGGAAATCACGCATCCAGTCTCACCTGATGGCGAAGGTGAACACCGACTGCAAAGTAGAGTAAAATTGATGCGACTGGTTACAGAAACTTGCGTTTTCGTTTGAATGTCTTAATGGTTTACTTTTACACTACTGGCCATAAAAATTGCTACACCAAGAGGAAATGCAGATGATAAACGGGTATTCATTGGATAAATATATTATACTAGAACTGACATGTGATTACATTTTCACGAAATTTGGGTGCACAGACCCTGAGAAATCAGTACCCAGAACAACCACCTCTGGCCTTAATAACGGCCTTGATACGCCTGGGCATTGAGTCAAACAAAGCTTGGATGGCGTGTACAGGTACAGCTGCCCATGCAGCTTCAACACGATACCACAATTCATCAATAGTTTTGACTGGCGTATTGTGACGAGCCAGTTGCTCGGCCACCATTGACCAGACGTTTTCAGTTCGTGAGAGACCTGGAGAATGTGCTGGCCAGGGCAGCAGTCGAACATTTTCTGTATCCAGAAACACCCATACAGGACCTGCAACATCCGGTCGTGCATTATCTTGCTGAAATGTAGGGTTTCGTAGGGATCCAATGAAGGGTAGAGCTACGGGTCGTAACACATCTGAAATGTAACGTCCACAGTTCACAGTGCCGTCAATTCGAACAAGAGGTGACCGAGACGTGTAACCAATGGCACCCCATACCATCACGCCAGGTGATACACCAGTATAGCGATGACGAACACACGCTTCCAAAGTGCGTTCACCGCGATGTCGCCAAACACGGATTCGACCATTATGATGCTGTGAACAAAACCTGGATTCATCCGAAAAAATGACGTTTTGCCATTCGTACACCCAGGTTCGTCGTTGAGTATACCATCGCAGGCGCTCCTGTCTGTGGTGCAGCGTCAAGGGTAACCGCAGCCATGGTCTCCGAGCTGATAGCCCATGCTGCCGCAAACGTCGTCGAACTGTTGGTGCAGATGGTTGTTGTCTTGCAAACGTCCCCATCTGTTGACTCAGGGATCGAGACGTGGCTGCACGATTCGTTACAGCCATGTAGATTAGATGCCTGTCATCTCGACTGCTAGTGATACGAGGCCGTTGGAATCCAGCACGGCGTTCCGTATTACCCTCCTGAACCCTCCGATTCCATATTCTGCTAACAGTCATTGGATCTCGACCAACGCGAGCAGTAATGTCACGATACGCTGAACCGAAATCGAGAAAGACTACAATCCGTCCTTTATCAAAGTCGAAAACGTGATGTTACGCATTTCTCCTCCTTACACGAAGCATCACAACAACGTTTCATCAGGCAACGCCGGTCAACTGCTGTTTGTGTATGAGAAATCGGTTGGAAACTTTCCTCATGTCAGCACGTTGTAGGTGTCGCCACCGGCGCCAACCTTGTGTGAATGCTCTGAAAAGCTAATCATTTGCATATCAGAACATCTTCTTCCTGTCGGTTAAATGTCGCGTCTGTAGCACGTCATCTTGGTGGTGTAGCAATACTAATGGCCAGTAGTGTAAATAAAAAATCGTTAACTACGAAAGGCTCATAATATGCGGACGCGTCTTGCTCCGGCTGTCGACCATCAGAGGTGATCTAGCTGCTAGGAAACTGCACGGAGCCATCTGGCAGTAGCCGACCAGCTGGCGTCGACGCATAGCGCCTCGCCTCGGTCCATTACCGAAGACGTCTGAGTGGAGAGGGCAGCTGGCAATTGTAAATAAGAAGGCGCGTCGCGCAGCGGTTAGCAGATAAGCGCCCGCACTGGCTGGCACGGGCGCCCGCCACGCGCCTCCTGCTTCCTGCGATACGCTATCTGCCACTTCCCCGACACGAAAACCGCATTGCATTAGGCCGACGCCCGCCGCCGCCGACGCCGCCGCCGCCACAGCCGCTGGAATCCGCGTGCGATTTGCGCTTGTCAAACCGGCGCCAGCCGCATTTATCTCGGCGAGAGCGGCAGCGGCCAGACCGCCGAATAAATAAATCCCGGCCGCCGTGCCTCGCGTGCACGCCGCTCGTCCCGTGCGCGGTTATTCGCACTTATCTCACCGCCTTCCGTCGGGGAACTGAAAGACCTCTTCGGTCTCGCAAGCCGGAGCGCGACCTTTTTCTCTGTAGAGCCATCTTCCGATAGATCGTGGGAAGACGGCTCTTTCTGTTGCATATCTTCATGTAGTAATGATGACATATCCGGCTCTGTCTTGCGTTATTTGCAGTAGATGTCGGTGTTACGTTACACCGTCTTTATGGAACCTCTATCGCATCAGGTTATGGTGTGGATAACGGGTAATCATCGTTATACGTCTTACAGATGGTACGGAAATCGATTCTCGCTATTTTGGGCCATTTTTCCTGTTTATATTGCGAACGGCAGTAGCACATCAGCGAAACTGTTTATTTTACCCGTTATCCGCACTATCGCCTTGTACCATAGAGTGCCCTGAAGATGCTGTAGTGAAACACCGAAAGCGACTGCAAATACAGAAAGACCTACAAATGCAGCTGAAGGTATAACCCGTACTACATGAAGAAACTTTTCCGCGTTCTATTTGTAGTTACGAGACAAGTGTCGGACTACTAACCTAAATTTTCGATCGTGCAGTTAAATGACTATCGCATAGGGGAATACTTTTCGCACAGGAAAAAAGTTAAATTGCTGTTTATTTCGACTAACGAGTTAATGGGAAGTTCCCCTTTAATTAACTTGATCCGCAGTTCTCAGTTTGAATGAAAATAGTAGGATTTCGTTTATTTGGAGGCACTAGAGACCCATACATGGCCGGCCCTTGTGGCCGTGCGGTTCTATGCGCTTCAGTATGGAACCGCGTGACCGCTACGGTCACAGGTTCGAATCCTGCCTCGGGCATGGATGTGTGTGATGTCCTTAGGTTAGTTAGGTTTAAGTAGTTCTACGTTGTAGGGGACTGATGACCACGGATGTTAAGTCCCATAGTGCTCAGAGCCATTTGAACCATTTTGAACTCATACAGGGTGAACGCGAACTCCAGCGACAAAATTTCGGAAGTTGATTGGCGTTATTTTCAAAATAATTCGGCCTAAGGCATCGATGGCCTGCACTGGCACATTACAGTGCAATAATATAATTATAGTTTGTTCGGTTTGCTACCCCAGTTAGCTTTATTTCAGGGTAAATATCTTCACACTAATGAAAAATCCTGTAATATGCGATCACCAAGACGTACAACACGAAACCTAGACAATGCCATAGCAAAATGCGAAAGTACTGCGACGTGGTTGCTGTCGCCACAGTACTGCGGATATTCTACAGAATTAAAGTAATTCGTTAACTGATTTTTGGCTTACAGCACTATCATCAGATTTTAACTGGGGACCAACAAGAACGTTAACAATAAGTATCGACACTCAAACGCACGTGGACATTCACACACATGCGCACACACACGCTTTTCTTTAATCTTTTCTGCTTTTCTCCCCTTATATTTATTTACTGTTTAACTTTTCCAATTACGCTACTACTGCACTGCCAAAAATGACAGTGCTTCGTGTTTGCACAACATGTTTTTCATTGTTTTTCATCAGTATTTTATCGTATTTTATGACGATAGACAGTTATAGTTTAATGAGATTGTGATGCACCACTGATAACGTACAGCTAACATTTCCGGAGGCCGCGCCGGGTAGCCGCCCGTTTTTAGGCGCCTTGCCCCGGTTCGAGCGGCTCAACCCGTCGGAGGTTCGAGTCCTCCCTCGGGAATGGGTGCGTGTGTTGTCTTTACAGTAAGTTAGTTCAGGTTAGATTAAGTAGTGTGTAAGCCTAGGGACGGATGACCTCAGCAATTTGGTCGCATAAGAACTTACCAGACTTTTCCATTTCCGGAGACACAAACACGAGACGGAGTCAGGCAGTACCGAATGCAATAGTGAGAACGAAGAGAGATGCGGCATTGCTACTGTCTACAATAGATGCCGCGACACACAGCGCATACCGTCGATTCTTGCACTGCCACCCAGACTGGTTTGCTGTGGCCCGCCAGGTCTCCTGTTCCAACCACTTCGTCTCAAGTAGCACTCAAAGGCAACGTCTTCGATTATTTGTCGAATATTTTCCAGCCTCTGTCTTGCGTAATAGTTTTTGTCCTATACAGCTTTGTCTAGCACCATGAATGTTACCCGCTGATGCCATAACACCACTAAGAATAGATAGGAGTAATTACGGGCGCACATAGTATGTAGTTTTCCTCTCACTCCGTTTGCGAGTGAGACAGGAAAAGGAACGACTATTAGTGATGTAACTTACCACATGGTGACTTGCTTCTGTTTATGTATTTCAGGTGTTGCTTACCTCACAGATTTTCCGGAGTAGCTCCTTATTCTTCCTTTACCAGCCTACTTAATTCGCAGCATCTTTTTGTGCAATTAAATCTCAAACACTTAGATTCCCGATTTTTCCGCTTATCATCGTGCACGGTTCGTTTCCTTGACTGCTGTGCCCCAGACGTACATTCTCAGTACTATCTGTCTCTAATGAAGTCCAATGTTTGATTCTATTAGGCTTCTGTTAACGAGAAATCCCCTCTACAGGGCTATTACAAATGATTGAAGCGATTTCATAAATTCACTGTAGCTCCATTCATTGACATATGGTTACGACACACTACAGATACGTAGAAAAACTCACAAAGTTTTGTTCGGCTGAAGCCGCACTTCAGGTTTCTGCCACCAGAGCGCTCGAGAGCGCAGTGAAACAAAATGGCGACAGGAGCCGAGAAAGCGTATGTCGTGCTTGAAATGCACTCACATCAGTCAGTCATAACAGTGCAACGACACTTCAGGAGGAAGTTCAACAAAGATCCACCAACTGCTAACTCCATTCGGCGATGGTATGCGCAGTTTAGAGCTTCTGGATGCCTCTGTAAGGGGAAATCAACGGATCGGCCTGCAGTGAGCGAAGAAACGATTGAACGCGTGCGGGCAAGTTTCGCGCGTAGCCCGCGGAAGTCGACGAATAAAGCAAGCAGGGAGCTAAACGTACCACAGCCGACGGTTTGGAAAATCTTACGGAAAAGGCTAAAGCAGAAGCCTTACCGTTTACAATTGCTACAAGCCCTGACACCCGATGACAAAGTCAAACGCTTTGAATTTTCGGCGCGGTTGCAACAGCTCATGGAAGAGGATGCGTTCAGTGCGAAACTTGTTTTCAGTGATGAAGCAACATTATTTCTTAATGGTGAAGTGAACAGACACAATGTGCGAATCTGGGCGGTAGAGAATCCTCACGCATTCGTGCAGCAAATTCGCAATTCACCAAAAGTTAACGTGTTTTGTGCAATCTCACGGTTTAAAGTTTACGGCCCCTTTTTCTTCTGCAAAAAAAACGTTACAGGACACATGTATCTGGACATGCTGGAAAATTGGCTCATGCCACAACTGGAGACCGACAGTGCCGACTTTATCTTTCAACAGGATGGTGCTCCACCGCACTTCCATCATGATGTTCGGCATTTAGTAAACAGGTGATTGGAAAACCGATGGATCGGTCGTGGTGGAGATCATGATCAGCAATTCATGTCATGGCCTCCATGCTCTCCCGACTTAACCCCATGCGATTTCTTTCTGTGGGGTTATGTGAAAGATTCAGTGTTTAAACTTCCTCTACCAAGAAACGTGCCAGAACTGCAAGCTCGCATCAACGATGCTTTCGAACTCATTGATGGGGACATGCTGCGCCGAGTGTGGGAGGAACTTGATTATCGGCTTGATGTCTGCCGAATCACTAAAGGGGCACATATCGAACATTTGTGAATGCCTAAAAAAACTTGTTGAGTTTTTGTATGTGTGTGCAAAGCATTGTGAAAATATCTCAAATAATAAAGTTATTGTAGAGCTGTGAAATCGCTTCAATCATTTGTAGTAACACTGTATGTGTGTGCCGGTCTGCTTCTCATGCGTTATTTCTTTTCCGAAGTAGGAGAATTCCCTCACTTCTACTACTACGTGGTCCCCCGTTTTGATGTAACGTTCGTTGCTAATCTTATTTCTGCTGCTGCTCATTGCTTTTTCCATTTTTCAATTTACTTTCAGTCCATATTCTATATCCTTTACATTTTTCTTTCCATTTACGCATGAACAGAAAATGTGTTCTATAACTGAGGCGCTTGGGGGTATATAATGGTGAGTCGCACACTGAGCAGTATTGTGATTTGTATACTTTTTGTATCTGCTGGTGAACAGTAAGCAACTGGTGGAGCAATATTTGAAGAAACAAGAAGATGGCAGTACACACACTATTGGTACGTATTGTACCAAGATACAGCATGTCATTTTTGTGGTTTGGTACGATAAGCCACAGCAAGAAGGCGGCTTGCAAAGAAAACAGCTCGAGTTGTTCACATTAGATAAATGCCTTGTTGAACCGATATGGAAGCCGATTGTTTTGACAGTGAATCCTCGTTCGATGATGGGATTGTAGATGTGTATTATCAGCCAAATTCATGTGAGACTGCGTCATCAAAAATGGCTCTGAGCACTATGGGACTTAACTTCTAAGGTCATCAGTCCCCTAGAACTACTTAAACCTAACTAACCTAAGGACATCACACACATCCATGCCCGAGGCAGGATTCGAACCTGCGACCGTAGCGGTCGCGCGGTTCCAGACTGTAGCGCCTTTAACCGCTTGGCCACCACAGCCCGCTCTGCGTCATCATCAGAGGTAAGCAACAACAGATTGCAATTATGTGGCATGTCAGATTATAGCATGTGAGTATGTGGCTTCTCATGACGGCGCAGTACATGTACTACGCTTAAATAATCATAATACTTAATGGAACAAATAACTATGGGACAATTTCTTAGATATTTGTCTGGCCCCCATTAACCGTGAATCACTGCTGTACTTTTGATGGGAATCATTAGGTGCCTGATACAGTGGTTATTGTAGCTTGCCGTTATATAGCTGCTAAACTGCTGCATTGTTCAGTGAAGGTCTTTAGTCTCACACTATTAGTAATTTTTGCATTTTTTGCTTCTGTAAGGAGGAAGACTTAACTTCTAATACAACAAAAAGGAATATAGCGATGGATGGACGTCCATTAACTTTCCAGAAGCTACAGTGTTCAAATTTTTGGCTCCAAAATCCTGAACAGTTTTACTGAAGCAGGCTGTTTACAGAGAATTCCAAGATATTAATGCTGAGAAGTGTGGCCGTCCTACATAGAGATCATGAATTACGACCTTAACACCAAAATATCGTGTGCCTAGTCCTATACAGCATAAAAACTTTCTGACATCATAAACCTGCTTCCTTGTATACCTGCGGCGGATCCTGAATATTATTTATTTACGGCACAGAGCAGGTTGATGAACTTGAAGTAACTGATGGCAGTATCTTAGATTTCCCTGAGAGCAACGTGAATTGTGATCAGTGAAGCGAAATTCTGGCACTGAAATTTTGGTAGTATACAATGACAAGACACAAAATCAGATGTATTCCTTGTACTTAATATTGTTTTTCACTTCGTGCCGTTGTTAAAAATATTCTACTTCATGATACAGTAATACCTTGATGCATGTAGTACCTTATAATACAATAAACACATCTCTTTCATGCTTCACTTTATTTGTGACTTTTTTTGAATCTTAGTATGTCTTTGCTGTAAAATTTTCTTAATGTGGCTTACCATTATCTAGCCTCAATTCACATTCCCGTATTTTGGCAGTTAGCATGTTGTGCTCATGAAGTGGAGATGGGGAACCAGACAGCAGTCGCTTAGCCAGTCGTGGAAACCGCCTGAAGCCATGTTCAGACTACCCGATGTACAACGGCAACGGGTGAAAATCCGACGTGTTACACCTACCTGTCTAACTACTTAATGCTCCACGCGCTACGGTATACGAGTGGGTCATTTTCTAAGAGTTTTTGCTGCGGATGTAAGGCTAATAATAACTCGAAGAATTTTTAGTTTCTTAATCAGAGTTAATCTACACAGTTAAGAGAAAAAAATACGAGTGAAATGACAGGATTCCGTGGCAACAGTGAGTCTGAAAATAACTCGGAGTGTCTGTTTATTTGAATCTAATGAAACATACGAAGATCGGTTTAGGAATGCAAAAGAAGATTGCGAAAACAGAATTGGGCATGTAGTGGGTGCAGAATCATGAAGATAGGAAATAGGAGGCTAAAATCTACTCTTCCGTCAACCTCGAGGTAATTATAGACAGAACAACAAGCAAGTCTGAAGAATATCGCACCCCTGGAGTTGTGGTGTGATCGCAATGAAATAACAACAGCTCGCACAGAGAAATAAAAAGTTCTTATGGTCCATTCGTTGAAAATGGTTCAAATGGCTCTGAGCACTATGGGACTTAACTTCGTAGGTGATCAGTCCCCTTGAACTTAGAACTACTTAAACCTAACTAACCTAAGGACATTACACATATCCATGCCCGAGGCAGGATTCGAACCTGCGACCGTAGCGGTCGCGCGGTTCCAGACTGTAGCGCCTAGAACCGCTCTGTCACCCTGGCCGGCGGTCCATTCGTGAATGGCATAATTAAAACTACTTTTTGCCGGCTCCTGATAGAAATTTATAGTTCAAGGACATAGTGAGTCGCGTTTTCTACAATCGTGCAACAGCCATCGTTATATTTCTACCAGCAACTCCAGATTAACCGTGACGTGGATGTACCCTGGGACGAGCCTACGCAAATACGCTGACGATGTATTGGACCATCGAGAGGTTAAGTACTCTCGTCTGAATAAATCAATACAGGGAAACGGCCCTATCTCAAGAACGGTGAGCGACAGTGAAACCAAGAAGATGAAACACTTTATTATCTCGACCAGAAAACGACAAGAAAAAGTGTTGCAGTGTATGCATGAGTGTGTGTGTTGTGTGTTTGTGTGTGTGTGTATGTGTGTGTGTGTGTGTGTGTGTGTGTGTTTGTGTTTGTGGGTGTGTCCGAGTCAACAGCTGCATGCTTCAGTTAAGATATGTTACATTCGAGCGGCCATTACATCAATTACTGTTATTACATTAGTCATTAGAAGGCTACTGATTAGCGGTGTGGGAAATTCTTGAAAGGACGAGTGTCTCCATTAGAGCGGCGCGTGTGGGTGTAAGCGCAGGCAGGCAGCAGGCTCTCACGTACTAGGCAGGCACTCGGCCGCGGCGCTGACATATTTATAATTGTTATCCGGGCCGTGCTACACACTGTAGCGCCTTTCAGCCTCCACACAGAGCAGTCGTGTGTATCGCCGCACGCTGACCTCTCTCTGGATCCCACGCGACGCAAATTTTTACTAAGCAAGCTCGGACGGCGATGCACTCTCTGTTGAAGGAAAGATTTCGAAACCTTGAACAAAATGCGAATGAATGTTAGACGTAATTACTCTGAAATATTTACAAGAAAAAATATACAGGGTGTTACAAAAAGGTACGGCCAAACTTTCAGGAAACATTCATCACACACAAATAAAGAAAAGATGTTATGTGGACATGTGTCCGGAAAAGCTTAATTTCCATGTTAGAGCTCATTTTAGTTTCGTCAGTATGTACTGTACTTCCTCGATTCACCGCCAGTTGGCCCAATTGAAGGAAGGTAATGTTGACTTCGGTGCTTGTGTTGACATGCGACTCATTGCTCTACAGTACTAGCATCATGCACATCAGTACGTAGCATCAACAGGTTAGTGTTCGTCACGAACGTGGTTTTGCAGTCAGTGCAATGTTTCCAAATGCGGAGTTGGCAGATGCCCATTTGCTGTATGGATTAGCACGGGGCAATAGCCGTGGCGCGGTACGTTTGTATCGAGACAGATTTCCAGAACGAAGGTGTCCCGACAGGAAGACGGTCGAAGCAATTGATCGGGGTCTTAGGGAGCACGGAACATTCCAGCCTATGATTCGCGACTGGGGAAAACCTAGAACGACGAGGACACCTGCAGTGGACGAGTCAATTCTTCGTGCAGTTGACGATAACCCTAATGTCAGCGTCAGAGAAGTTGCTGCTGTACAAGGTAACGTTGACCTCGTCACTGTATGGAGAGTGCTACGGGAGAACCAGTTGTTTCCGTACCATGCACAGCGTGTGCAGGCACTATCAGCATATCAGCAGCTGATTGGCCTCCACGGGTACACTTCTGCGAATGGTTCATCTAACAATGTGACAATCCTCATTTCAGCGTAAATGTTCTCTTTACGGATGAGGCTTCATTCCAACGTGATCTAATTGTAAATTTTCACAATCAACATGTGTGGGCTACCGAGAATCCGCACGCAGTTGTGCAATCGCGTCATCAACACAGAGTTTCTGTGAACGTTTGGGCAGGCATTGTTGGTGATGTCGTGATTGGGCCACATGTTCTTCCACCTACGCTCAATGGAGCACGTTATCATGATTTCATACGGGATACTCTACCTGTGCTGCTAGAACATGTGCCTTTACAAGTACGACACAACATGTGGTACATGCACGATGGAGCTCCTGCACATTTCAGTCGAAGTGTTCGTACGCTTCTGGCTCAAATGGCTCTGAGCACTATGGGACTCAACTACTGAGGTCATTAGTCCCCTAGAACTTAGAACTAGTTAAACCTAACTAACCTAAGGACATCACAAACATCCATGCCCGAGGCAGGATTCGAACCTGCGACCGTAGCGGTCTTGCGGTTCCAGACTGCAGCGCCTTTAACCGCACGGCCACTTCGGCCGGCGTACGCTTCTCAACAACAGATTCGGTGACCGATGGATTGGTAGAGGCGGACCAATTCCATGGCCTCCACGCTCTCCTGACCGCAACCCTCTTGACTTTCATTTATGGCGGCATTTCAAAGCTCTTGTCCACGCAACCCCGGTACCAAATGTAGAGACTCTTCGTGCTTGTATTGTGGACGGCTGTGATACAATACGCCATTCTCCAGGGCTGCATCAGCGCATCAGGGATTCCATGCGACGGAGGGTGGATTCATGTATCCTCGCTAACGGAGGACATTTTGAACATTTCCTGTAACAAAGTTTTTGAAGTCACGCTGGTACGTACTGTTGCTGTGTGTTTCCATTCCATGATTAATGTGATTTGAAGAGAAGTAATAAAATGAGCTCTAACATGGAATGTAAACGTGTCCGGACACATGTCCACACAACATATTTTCTTTCTTTGTGTGTGAGGAATGTTTCCTGAAAGTTTGGCCGTACCTGTTTGTAACACCCTGTATAATATGCACGAATCGCAAACATGTATGCAAAATATGCTGAGTAAAGCGTTTGTTTACCATTTTTACTGTTAAGCCTTTACACATGAAGTTGAAATGATTAGTGGCACAATACACAGAACACTGGTTGACAAGGAAGGAAACGAAGCTAAAATTTTGCAAAGTAATTGCTATCACTATGGCAACATATGGGAGCTATCTTGGCAGTTAACTAAGAAAGAAGATGAATACAGCCGGCTGAAATGAAATTTTTAAAGAAAGATATAGGATGTGAAATGGAAGACGGTATAGGTTCGAATTATGTCTCGGGCATGGTTGTGTGTGATGTCTATAGGTTAGTTAGGTTTAAGTAGTTCTAAGTTCTAGGCGACTGATGACCTCAGAAGTTAAGTCCCATAGTGCTCAGAGCCATTTGAACCATTTTGAACCATTTTTGAACGGTTTAGGTAAACAAGTAATCCATTACAAATCAACAGGAAAGAGAGGCGTAGAACGACAGAGAAGCAGATGGCTGCAGTGAGGACGGAAGGGTCTTTAAGCCTCAACTGTTGAGGTCATCAGTCCCCTAGAACTTACAAATACTTAAACCTAACAAACCTAAGGACAACACACACATCCATGCCCGAGGCAGGATTCGAACCTGCGACCGTAGCGGTCGCGCGGTTCCAAACTGTAGCGCCTAGAACCGCTCGGCCACTTCGGCCGGCAAGAAGAAGAAGAAAAAAGATGTCACTGCATAGATTCGAATTACATAGACTGAACAGGCTATTTATAGCTATATAAATAGAAGATGAATACAGCCGGCTGAAAGGAAATTTTTAAAGAAAGATATAGGATGTGAAATGGAAGACGGTATAGGTTCGAATTATGTCTCGGGCATGGTTGTGTGTGATGTCTTTAGGTTAGTTAGGTTTAAGTAGTTCTAAGTTCTAGGGGACTGATGACCTCAGAAGTTAAGTCCCATAGTGCTCAGAGCCATTTGAACCATTTTGAACCATTTTTGAACGGTTTAGGTAAACAAGTAATCCATTACAAATCAACAGGAAAGAGAGGCGTAGAACGACAGAGAAGCAGATGGCTGCAGTGAGGACGGAAGGGTCTTTAAGCCTCAACTGTTGAGGTCATCAGTCCCCTAGAACTTAGAAATACTTAAACCTAACAAACCTAAGGACAACACACACATCCATGCCCGAGGCAGGATTCGAACCTGCGACCGTAGCGGTCGCGCGGTTCCAAACTGTAGCGCCTAGAACCGCTCGGCCACTTCCGCCGGCAAGAAGAAGAAAAAAGATGTCACTGCATAGATTCGAATTACATAGACTGAACAGGCTATTTATAGCTATATAAATAGAAGATGAATACAGCCGGCTGAAAGGAAATTTTTAAAGAAAGATATAGGTTCGAATCTTGCTTCGGGCATGGTTCTGTGTAAGGTCCTTAGGTTAGTTAGGTTTAAGTAGTTCTAAGTTCTACGGGACTGATGACCTCAGACGTTAAGTCCCATAGTGCTCAGAGCCATTTGAACCATTTTTGAGCGGTTTAGGTAAACAAGTAATCCATTATAAATAAACAGGAAAGAGAGGTGTAGAACGACAGAGAAACAGATGGCTACAGTGAGGACGGAACAGCCTTTAAGCCTACTCCATGAGGAGAAGAAGAAAAAGAAAGATGTCGCTGCATAGATTCGTATTACATAGACTGGATAGGCTATTTATAGCTGAATTCGGCTCAGCTATATACGAATGAAAGATAGTGTTGTGACTTGGCAAGACAGCCAAGCCACTAGGAGGTAGCCGAAAGGCACGCGTTTAACCTCACGCAGGCTGGCGTGGGGTCTGGAACAGTTAAAGGAGTTGAGTCTAGTAAAAAAAGTACGTAGCTTCTGGAATACTTAACTTTAATCCATAATTGGTAAACATCGGTCTGACGGTACATGCTTCACAAGATAAATAGCAAATGATAATGGCGCCTTGCTAGGTCGTAGCAAATGACGTAGCTGAAGGCTATGCTAACTATCGTCTCGGCAAATGAGAGCGTAATTTGTCAGTGAACCATCGCTAGCAAAGTCGGCTGTACAACTGGGGCGAGTGCTAGGAAGCCTCTCTAGACCTGCCGTGTGGCGGCGCTCGGTCTGCAATCACTGATAGTGGCGACACGCGGGTCCGACGAATACTAACGGACCGCGGCCGATTTAAAGGCTACCACCTAGCAAGTGTGGTGTCTGGCGGTGACACCACAGATAGTAATGGGCAATAGGAAAGAGATATACATGGTCATGATATTTTAATGTAGCGGAGGCAATATGACATGATAGTTGCTACTTCAACACACTAAGAACCGTTGCAGAGTACGTTTGAAGTACAGACAGTAAACTTTGCGAACAATATTATAGAAGCACATAATGAAGTTGAAAGAGAAAATTAAATTCATGCATGAAATAATACCCAGATGCTGTTACACTGATTAGCGAAACCCTAAATATCAGTAGATACGACACAGCTGTTTCGCATAACTCATTGCAAATTGACTCCGATATGCAAACAGGAGCAAACGCGGCGTAATACATCAGCAAGACCATCCAAATTTGATAATTCTGTAGTTAACCCCACTCTCTTAATTGAATACAGGTTGTTTCAGGAGGAACATAATTCGTAAATGGTTCAAATGGCTCTGAGCGCTATGGGACTTAACATCTGAGGTCATCAGTTACCTAGAACTTAGAACTACTTAAACCTAACTAACCTAAGGACATCACACACATCCATGCCCGAGGCAGGATTCGAACCTGCGACCGTAGCGGTCTCGCGGTTCCAGACTGAAGCGCCTAGAACCGCACGGCCACACCAGCCGACTAACTCGTAAATATTTTAGGAGTTGGTAGTACAGACTATTTCAAATAAAATATTCCATATAACATTTTTATTGGTTAGAGATATACAGCTGATTACAGAAATAAGTTTTCTTTTCGCGCATTAGTACGAAAGTGCTATGGGCTTATTCATCGATTGTCGTTACTGTTCTGAAGTGCTAGTTGTGAAGTCGTGCTTGAGTTGAGACAATTTCAAGAAAGCTTCTCAGAGTGAGTGGTGTGTCACGTTCAACAATTAGTTAACTGGGATTTTTGTGTTATCGCATTTTCTTACAAGAGCCCCTTAGCTGGATTGTCTTGAAAATGAAGTTCAAACTTTATTCGAGGAATCTCCTTAGGCTACAAGAATATGCATTTTCTTCCAAAATGACGGGGTTCCTGCGCATTCTAGTCGTCAGGTGAAACATCATCTAAAATTCCCGGGACGATACATCGGCAGAAATTGTCACCTTTCTTGTACACCGTGGTTCCCGGGACTTACACGTTCAGATCTTTTCCTGTGAGGATGGCTGAAAGACGGAGCCTAGAAAGAAAAAGTAAAACCAAGAGACTAATTCATCGTTTAGATTATGAGTATGCTCCCTCATAAACGAACGCTTCAAGAGACTTCGAAAGAGCGCTGGAGTCGGGGGTGGAAACTATAAATATCGTCTTTCAATCTAATTATTTGTCTTTGCTTAGCATCGTCGCTTTAAATTCGAACACCTGTATTTCCGTAACCAATACAAAGTGGACAAATGTTATGTGAAAGGTTTTACTTGAAATAGTCAGTACTGCCACCTCTTAAAATATTTACTGTTATACCCCGTACATCGGTGAAGAAGTGGTGCAATGGTTAAAACGCTGGATTATTTTTCGAGAGGATCAAGGGTGAAACTCCCCTGCAGCTGTTCGATTTAAATTTTCTATGGCTTCACTTGAAGTGAATGGGCAAGGCCACGGTAGATTCGTATCACAATCTTTGCTGACTGAACTGGAGTTCCACTGTAATAACCTGTATGGCGATTGGGACTTTACAGTCTAATATTATTTTTACGAAAATAATTAAAATAATTCTTAATTTTCTGACAAAAAGAGGCAATATATTCTTCTTTATCTCAATAAAATGCCGAACTCAACACAGCCTCAGTTCCATCCATATTTTTCAGCGTTTTAGCTATTTACAGATTAAAAACCGAATGATAAACTGACTGAAAATACGAGAATGTGGGATATCCTGTAAAACTGAACTTTCGTGAAGTGAACAGTGATGTGCATATTTTTTTAAAAAAATAGCTGGAAATTACATTCACAGTATACGAAGATAGTTACCTCTTCCATAAGATAGGTTCCCTGGCATATTACGACTGAAGTGAGAAGATGTTATAGTTGTTTTATTACGCTACGAAAATGTCACTAACACTAACGTGTTCTTGCAACTTCGGACTCTATTTTCAATCAAACAATTCGGGTTCAAGTTTTAAACTTTTCTCTTGTACATCATAAATAGGGTCAACAGCTGTTAGATTATATTCCAGGATTTCTAAATCAGAGGATGAATACGATATCTTAGTCCATCCACGTTGTTCAGAAAGCTCCAGAAAACTGGCGCACTGAGTCATAGATTTCCGTGACGCTCACGCATTCGAAACTTATTTCGGTCATCATCATTGCTTCTACGTATGTCTGAAATTCACATAAACTCACAGCTAGCATCTCTAAAAGAACTTTTGTTGCTGTTACTTGCCACGTTTTTTACCATCTCTCTTACTAGGCTGTCCGAGCATGCAGTCGCACTCGATTACCTGTATTACCGATTCTATTTCGAGTTCATCACCAAACGATAACCGGCACCCAGGACTGATAATGCGACAGCGAATTCTGTCTCTATGAATTCCCCATGAATCAAAAAGATTTTGAGAGATCTCATGAGAAGGCTTTGTTGGTTTCTTCTTTTCGCAGTCCGTCACTCATTATTTTAAAAGAGGGAGTGTGTTGACATTGATACTGAATATTACCTATCACCAGCGTATACTTAATATGACTAAGTTTTTGAATAATCGTCTTGGGTTGTAAGCTCTTTTTTCCATGTTCACTTCAACAATATATATGTTTTTGGAATGGGTCCGCCTTTAGCAAAACACAATTTTGTTTTTTATCCCAAGCATGTTTCACTGCAGTTGCAGCATCTTAAGTGAGATTTTATTTTAACGCTTTTAACCACATGGTGCGTTTTTCCTGATGTATTATGTTTCTACAGTGACTGTTTTGTTTCACAGTTTGTCATCCTCAGCCACAGACACGTTTTCTTTTTTCCTCATCTTTCTCACTGTCAAGCACTATATATTGAGCTGTCACTGCCACTGTTTCACTTTTCATGATGTAGTATGTTTCTACAGTGACTGTTTTGTTTCACGGTTTGTCATCTGCAACCACACACCCGTTTTCTTTTTTCCTCATCTTCTCCATTGTGAAGCACTATATATTGAGCTGTTACCAGCTGGTAAACAGTAAAACAGTGATAGTGACAGCTCAATATATAGTGCTTCACAGTGAAGAAGACGAGGAAAGAAGAAAACGTGTATGTGGTTGCAGATGACAAACTGTGAAACAAAACAGTCACTGTAGAAACATTATACATCAGGAAAACCACAACATGTGGTAAAAAGCCATAAAATAAAAGCCCACTAAAGATGCTGCAACTGCAGTGAAACATGTTTGGCATAAAAAAATTATGGTTTGCTAAAGGCGGACCCTTTCCAAAAACATATGTACTGAATATTTGAAATATGTTTTGTAATCAGATCACTGAACCTTGGGCGGTCTTATCTTGTAACGTTTAGGAATGTTTATAATCGCCTTGCTTACTTTCCATTACCCACTGAAATCTGGCCGCCACGTTCATTTAGCATGTCAACGTAGTTACTTTTCAAGTCAGATGAAAAGTAGTTTAGAAACGTTTTAAAAATGTATTTAGTTGAAATCCTTGTCTCACAAAAGTTTCTAAGATCTTTCGTAGTAGTCCGTAAATCTCGTTAGAAGAAAATCCGATTAATTCCTTCGTTAAAAAGATCAAAATATTTGTAAGCAGATAAGGCGTACAGCTCTGTATCTCAGTATGGAGTTCTGTGAAATGTTCGATATTGTGCTTCGCACATTGTGATCTTTCCTTACACCAGTATGGATATTTAAATAATAATTATTATGTAATCAGTGATAACTATCAGTATAGCTTATATACCTCATGTGTACGCAAGCTGGAGGTCTTCGGTCTTCCTGGTGCGATAACGGGCCGCATTTTTCATCTCATTTGAACAGTTACCTCTGTATCTATGGAGCTACTCTCTAACGCACCTGGCGGATGTTTGTTGGTACTTGAACTCCACCCTTATCATTCTACAGCATTCTAGTGCTCGAAACGAAAGAACACTTGATATGATGCGGACTGAATGAACCGGTGTGCCGACGAGACTTAATGACGACGTCTGCAAAATCAAAAATTTGTGGCGTTAAAATAGAAGCCAGAATGACTTGCAGAGGTGTCAAATAGTCTTCAGAATCACGTAGTGAATATCTGCAGGTATTAATGTTGCTAAATAGTCATTATAAGTCCTTCAGTCAGCTTTCGCCGTACATGAGATCGAAACTAATCACCAACATTTTACCAACAGCCACTTTTATTTAATACTGTTCTGTAAATACATTTCTTCATCAGGCATGTCACTTGTAAGTAACAACATGGTCTGACTGACGTTTGGGACATAAAATTAACTAACTTCATAAACAAAGCAAACATTATGTACTGACATATTAAATAACGCTACGTATTTGTGCCTCGGTTCTCGCCTGTTTGTCTTGAGGTTTTCAAAAGACTGCCTACGGTTTCTGTCTATATATTATGATTAGCAATGATGATGATTAGCAATGATGGTGTGCCACGCGTAAGGACAAGACAACACAAGTCCGACTGTTTTAGAACAAATGGTAATCTGACATGATGGAAGCATTTGTGTCCTTCCACGCGCAGTCGAGAATGCAAGAGGACTGAGAGGAAAGTGGTAATGGCACCCAAAATAACCTGTGGGTATAGGTATAGATGTCACAGGAATGATGGATTAAATTTTGAATAAAATAGCAATGTTACACGAGGTTCATTCAGATGACATGTAGCGGATACTGATATTACTCAGATTATTCCATGAAGACAATTTTTATGCTCTGCGAGGACAGAGAGAACAATTCTGAACCTGGCTTTGACCAACTTTAGATCTTGGGTTAAAAATGTGCGTTTTTTCTATTTAGTCCTCGTTTAGGTCATTGATCATTTAATGTTTTTTCCACTGAACAGATTCCATCCCGAAAGTGCTATTCCGGATGATTTGCGAAAATATTATTTGTGAATACCCTAATCCTTCTATTGGATTTCCCTTTATTGGATTCAAAACATTTACCACATTTTTTTACGTGTAGGGTTGGGAGGAAGTTAAAGTGTGTCAAACGTGATGAATAGGGCTCTACTACTACCAAAGACCTGTGTCGATGGTAACACTGTCTGGATAAAATATAATTTTTCCTTTCACAATGACGGCCTGTTCTCGTGTATTTGTTTATCTACTCGATCCAGAAGATTTGCGCAAAATTGATCAGTTATTGCTTTACTTTTGGTAATTTAATCAAAATAAAGAAACATTTATTTGTCTTGCACAACACTAAATACAGTCGTTGCTAACCATATAGTACTGAACATATATCTAAATACGGCAGTCTGCCTTTTGAAAACCTCAAAGTAGATAGTCGGAACCCAAGCGCTAGGAACAGTATAGGACAGATGAAACTGACTTCACCTTTTATAGTGGAGAGTCACCGACTTCTACGCACTACTTTTATTGTTGATTCCTTTCTAGTGGAAAGTGATGCGCCACAATTTACCTAAAGTAGCGAAATGGTGCATAAAATCAGGTAGAATTTTTTTTTAGCACTTGGGTTTAGTCATCATGCGGTACTAATCTTGCACGTTGCTGTCTCACTGTTAAATCTTCATAGAAAATGCACCATATTGGTTACCTATGATGCGCAAATGGTATCTGCTTTTTATCCATCTTTAATCGTCGCTCATTGAATGCTATGTTTTCTCTATACTTATATTTGTGGTTACAGTTTTGGTTCGTCCTGCAGGTGGATTAGTAAATGTATTTCAGTTCAGTAGTATTTGTATTATTCCCTGCTGAAAATGAAGGAGCAAATTCATCAACTTTGGATCAATATCTTTCGCCAATAATTCGTCAAAAACAAAGAATTTTTCGGTGAAACGGAATGCCAATTTATATACTTTAACACAACACGACCAGTTTAAAAATCGGTATAAACTAAACCATTCCGCAGTGTGCAGTGTTCCCAAAATACTAACAACAAATTTTCATTGATATCAACAGCCGGCCGAAGTGGCCGTGCGGTTCTAGGCGCTGCAGTCTGGAACCGCGCAACCGCTACGGTAGCAGGTTCGAATCCTGCTTTGGGCATGGGTGTGTGTGATGTCCTTAGGTTAGTTAGGTTTAACTAGTTCTAAGTTCTAGGGGACTAATGACCTCAGAAGTTGAGTCCCATAGTGCTCAGAGCCATTTGAACCATTTTTTTTATATCAACACCAGCAATGTGGCAGATGTTTATATTTTCTACTTGTTCTAACAAGATGCTTTTCGCTGCATTTCATGGTGCTTCCGTTTGGTCCCCACGGTTATGAATGCGCTTTTGCAGGTGGTGTACATTTATCGAGGTGTCCCAAAACTCGTTAATGGCCAGCCTGTTGTCAGTAGTCTTCTAACAGGACTGCTGATCCTCGGGTGGCTTGTTGCCACAACCACTCTATGTGACCACCTCCAACAAGCCAAAGCCAGACTGGACAAGATCCAGAGATCGTGCTTTCCGCATTAAAGGTCCTGGGGAACACGACTATGTGCGCCGAATAATCAGCTTGTTTTACAGCACCACTCAGACATGTTTTGCAACTAAAGTGAACAGAACTTGTTAAGTACTGGCAGAGAGGCTCCGAAGTGCCATTTGATTGTAATGTGTTCCTTTTTACACACGAACTGACTCCTTTGCTTTGAGATGTATGATTTTCGTGCAAATACTCAAAGTAGATGATTGCAATGTCGTTGTAGAATGTCGAATTTTTGTCTTGTGTTGCTCTTTTGAAAACCAATTTATTTGCCAATTTCGCTATGTTAACACAACATTGGATTAATAGTTGCAGCAGTGTGTATTGCCATCCTCAGAGCCGTAACACCAGGCTGTGAATGTTACACCATACAATGTTTACACTGCTCTAAAAAAAATGGTTCAAAAGGCTCCGAGCACTATGCGACTTAACTTCTGAGGTCATCAGTCGCCTAGAACTTAGAACTAATTAAACCTAACTAACCTAAGGACATCACACACATCCATGCCCAAGGCAGGATTCGAACCTGCGACCGTAGCGGTCACTCGGTTCCAGACTGGAGCGCCTAGAACCGCTCGGCCACTCCGGCCGGCTACACTACTCTGTCACATGAGAAATGTACAATATGCAAAAAAAGTCGAGGCGTTACTCTGACGTGCCAGGTGTTTCATCATAAAGTATGTACAAATTCGAGTGCACGTGGCACATACAAGACAGAAATTTGCCGCAATTGTCGCTGCTGAATTTTTATTTGCATCGTTAATGATAAAGAACGCCTGTATCGAATGCGCTAGTGCTGTACAAACGTTACAGTACGAATGTGATAATATGCCTTCATCGAATAGAGAAAAATGACAAGAAGGCATCGATTCAGAAAGCCTCATTTTCTGCACTTTTACTTTATCACTCCTGATTACATCTGTACGTAGATCATGTTCAGGCGAAGTACAGTCACATTTGAATTTAAAAAGTAATTTCTTAACTTTAGATGAATTTACGTTAGCGAAGAACCGATAGAAACTAATAATTATGCGATACCATTCAAACAACACTATAAAAACAATACCGCACGAATTAATTTTACCTTTGATTTGTAGCACTGTGCAACATGTACCAAAACAACCAAAACAAAAATAAAGTGAGACCAACATCATCTCTGTACATTGTCTACAACCTTCTAACCATCCCTCGTAATCAGGCCAGTGGGGACCCTAACGATACTGCCTTAACGCTTTGACAAGACAGGAGACCGATTTCAAGCTCTACGTTAGTAGCATGGGTGTTCGGTTCCAGTCCCTGTGGAGTGATCTCAGAATAAACAGCTATTTAACTACAGCGATTAGACTGCGATAGAAATTATTGTCGACAGTACGGCGTCCCTACGTCCCTATCAACTACACACATCAAAAAAAGTTTTGCACCCCCTTGGTTCCGAGAGTTCCGGAACCTGTACGGAAAACTGGAATAGAGATAGACATAAACATCATTTCCGCCCTTTTTTATAGCTAATTTAAACTATATATTGCATGTCGTACCACCATACAGAGAGACCTTCAGAGGTGGTGGTTCAGATTGTTGTACACGCCGGTAACTCTAATACCCAGCAGCATGTCATCATGCATTGATGCATGCCTGTATACCTCGTGGCATACTATCCACAAATTCATCAAGACACTGTTGGTCCAGATTGTCCCACTCCTCAACGGCGATTCGGCCTGGATCCCTGAGAGTGGTTGGTGGGTCACGCCGTCAATAAACAGCCCTTTTCAATCTATCCCAGGCATATTCGATAGGGTTCATGTCTGGAGAACATGCTGGCCACTCTAGTCGAGCGTTGTCGTTATCTTGAAGGAAGGCATTCACAAGATGGGGGCGCGAATTGTCGTCCATGAAGACGAATGCCTCGCCAATATGCTGCTGATATGGTTGCACGTCGGCCCCACATAATGCCACCCCAAAACAGCAAGGAACCACCACCTTCCTGCACTCGCTGGACGGTGTGTCTAAGGCGTTCAGCCTGACCGGGTTGCCTCCAAACACGTCTCCGTCGATTGTCTGGTTGAAGGCATATGCGACACTCATCGGTGAAGAGAATGTGATGCCAATCCTGAGCGGTCCATTCGGCATGTTATTGGGCTCATCTGTACCGCACTGCATGGTGTCGTGGTTGTAAAGCTGGACCTCGCCATGGACGTCGGGAATGAAGTTGCGCATCATGCAGCCTACTGCTCACAGTTTGAGTCGCAACACGACGTCCTGTGGCTGCACGAAAAGCATTATTCAACATGATGGCGTTGCTGTCAGGGTTCCTCCGAGCCATAACGCCGCTGCAGTGGTAGCCCTTGGGCGGCCTGAGCCAGGCATGTCATCGACAGTTGCTGTCTCTCTGCATCTCCTCCATGTTCGAAAAACATAGCATTAGTTCACTGCGAGACGCCTGGACACTTCCCTTGTTGAGAGCCCTTCCTGGCACAAAGTAACAATACGGACGCGATCGAACCGCGGTATTGACCGTCTAGGAATGGTTGAACTACAGACAACACGAGTTGTGTACCTCCTTCCTGATGGAATGACTCAAACTGACCGGCTGTCTGACTCCTTCCGTCTAATAAGCGCTGTTCGTGCATGGTTGTTTACATCTTTGGGTGGATTTAGTGACATCTGTGAACAGTCAAAGGGACTGTGTCTGTGATACAATGTTCACAGTCAACGTCTATCTTCAGGAGTTCAGGGACCCAGGGTGATGCAAAACTTCTTTTTGATGTGTGTATAATTTAGTAAGCAAGACTCACAACACGTCTTTCCGGTACCCCCTCGACACTTTGGCCTGGGGCTGCCTACCCTCTACTCAAGAGGCACTGCCAACACGTTCTCGTGGGCGCACCAGCGGTCCTTCAACCGATCTCTGTACGTTATGGCTTCTCCCGCTGACTTAACATTACGTGGACTTTCCGCAAACCACTACTGCAGTAACAGAACACGACTTAGTCTTGGAACTAGTCTGCTGCTGTAACTCAATATTTGCGATCCAGATTAGTGGCTTCGGAAAGAAGGAAGTACCTCTAGATCCTTGATCCCGTTCCGTCTGTTACAGTTGTGCAGTTGCATTTAGTCGGAATACTGCTTTGATGCCGCTTCAAACGCTACTTTTCTTGCGTAAGCTTCTCCATCTGTCTAACTACTGCTATCTACACCCATTTTAAACCGCCTTCTCTGCAGAAGCATTTTCCTTCCTCTACAATTTTCACCTCCGACGTTTCTCACCATTAACAAATTGACGATTCCTTAATGCCTTAGTACGTGTCCTAGTAATCGATGCCAGATTTTAGTAAACTTATGACATAATTTTTCTCCAAATTGAATTCAGTATCCTTACATTATCCGACCTACTTCTTTAAACTTCAGCCTTTTTCTGTAGCACTACTTTTCAAAAGCTTTCATTCTTTATTTAGCTGAACTTCTCCACGTTCCACTTCCGCTAAATTTTACACTCCAGGTAAATACTCTACGAAAAACTTCCTAACACTTAAATTTATATTAATTGTAAGATATATTTTCTTGACGAACATTAGAGAAGTACAGAATACACTGGAAGTGAGTGACACCACCAGGATCGACATCGATGTATCCTGCACGATAATTGATACCCGACAGTTGGGGTATTCCATTATGGAGAGCAACTGACGTGTACGTTTAGCGGCAGCGGGGCTAATACTCAATCAAGCACGGTTCTCTCAGTACAGACCAGCTTGTGAAAACCACACATAAGCGCAGCATGTCTTCCAAAATGTCGCCGTTCACAGCCGTATCTTTCTTGGCTCTGAGCACTATGGGACTGTCCCCTAGCACTTAGAACTACTTAAACCTAACTAACCTAAGGACATCACACACATCCATGCCCGAGGCAGGATTCGAACCTGTGACCGTAGCGGTCACGCGGTTCCAGACTGTAGTGCTTAGAGCCGCTCGGCCACTCCGGCCGGCTATCTTTCTTAGCATTTAGAGTTTAATCTGGAGACAAAATTGACGTATAAACGCTGTGACTTGACCTATGGGGGACAGTTGGACTAGGGTTATCGGGCCCGCTCTTATTTACTAGTAGACACTGAAGTGTTGGCAGAAGAGCCAACTCTGTGTTGCTAGAGGAGGCCGAAATGCACGCTTTTAAACTCACGCAGACCGGCGCGAGGTCTGGAACAGTTAAGGGAATTAATAGTAGCAAATAAAGTACGTAGTTGATATAATACTTAACTTTAATCCACAATTGGTGTACATCGCTCCTGACGGTACATGTTATAATGTCAATATCAAATGCTATGGCGCCTTGCTAGGTCGTAGCAAATGACGTAGCTGAAGGCTATGCTAACTATCGTCTCGGCAAATGAGAGCGTAGTTGTCAGTGATCCATCTCTGGCTAAGTCGGCTGTACAACTGGGGCGAGTGCTAGGAAGTCTCTCTAGACCTGCCGTGTGGTGGCGCTCCGTCTGCAATCACTGACAGTGGCGACACGCGGGTCCGACGTATACTAACGGACCGCGCCCGATTTAAAGGCTACCACCTAGCAAGTGTGGTGTCTGGCGGTGACACCACAGACACAAATTATTTGCAGAAGAATGGAGAGACTGGTAGAAGCCGACCTCGCAGGACCAGTCTGGATTCGGAGGAATGTAGGACCACACGAGGTAGTTCTGACCCTACGACTTACATATCTCGCGATCGTTCTCCAGAAGTGATATGGCAGATTTCTTATCCGAGACGGGGTTAATGCTCCGCCTTTAATGATCTTAGTTTGCACACGCGTTATTTCCTAACAAAAAGCAAGAGGGGGTGGATGAAACGAAATGAAAATATTACTCCCTTGGAAGGAACGCTGAGTTTTGTAAGCGTGCCTGGCAGAAGCGTTTCGGCTGCTGCTGGCAGTCCAGAAGAAAGCGCACCGGAAAACAGTTAATGCGGGGAAAGGGAGGCGGCCAGCGGACCGGAACCGTTAAGGCGAGGCGAAGCGCAATGTTGGCGAATGGCAACGGCAGCGATGCGCAAGGCCAGACGCTGCCCGCAGGCGCCCGCAAAGTTCAAGCGCTCCCCAGTCACGACCCACGTGTGTCTCTGCTCTGCATCGCCTTTATTTGCCAGTTCCAACTATACTGACACCAGTTTATCCTCTTTATGGACGGTTCACAGTGGACGTCAACAGAACCGAACGTGACGTCACCGTCAAATCGCGGTGTTTTCACACGAGACAGTACGTCAACACAATGTCAGTTTGATTACATCAATACCCACTGGAGAAAGTGGGGTTACAAAATACCATCCTTGATACAAAATGTTGGAATAGGTAATTATAAGGTCTTTAGTATCACTTCGAAAAAATCAAACAACGACTAACACACTTGGTGATGGTGTTCTTTCTTCTCTAATTATTAATGCAGCGTAATTTTTCCAATGATAAATGAGGTGGTGGTGACCTTGTTTGTAGAAGTCTGCATTTAGGCTATTCGGAAAAAGTTTCACATCAAGAAACATATCGTCGTCACTCTGTATATGACTGTGACGGTCTCTCCATGTGTTGAAAGAGTAAGGAGTCACTGAAAGCCGTATCTGGAGAACAAGGTAGAGGGAGTGAGACGAAATTGGACATCCCAAATAATCGGCCTGTGCGACTATCCTGTGCGGTGTGACGTGCGTCGTTGTAGAGCAGGGCTTCCCAACGTGTGGTCCGCGGACCCCTTAGGGGTCCACCGGTTCTTTCTAGGGGTCAGCGGCCACCTTTCACCAAATCGTGTAAACTAATAAGTAAAGTTATTGAATAAAAATGAGAAACTCAAATTCATCACTTTTTTTTCGTGTGATAAACATGTGTAATTTTACTTCAGGTCGTATTCCCAAGCAGCCTCTGCGGTTCCTAAGTGAGAACGCATACACAGTTTAGAGCCAGAGAATGCAGCTTCTCTGATGGACTGTTTCGCAACAATACGGGGGTCGTTTGTGCGCCGGCTCACGGCGCTAGATGCGCTGACACCTTTTACGCACGCGCGGAGCGAGCCTTGTCGACCAATCACAGCGCTCGCTGGCACGTATGCGGCCCCAGGCAGTGCACTACCTATTTCATAAGTCGATTTTTGACCAGTTTATTTCTTGCAACAAGGATCGGAGGCTGAAGTCAGGATCATTGAAGAAGGGTGCAGTTTCTCCATCGCCTTCACAACAAGGGAAGTTTCCAGTTGAAATGAATGAGGTGGGAGGACGACCAAAGGAAAAACAATCACAAGAAGCTCCACAGCCGGATTTATTATCTGAAAACTCTGCAAGTACTCCATTGGTTGCAATATCCTGTGAGTGGGATAACCAAGAAGCGTAAGGACAACGAAAGCTATTTAGAAATGGGCTTTATGGAGACAAAGGAGGGTAAAGCTCAGTGTATAGTTTGAGCGCTAGTCCTTCCGAACAGTTCAATGGTTCCAGTTAAATTGCGCCGTCATTTTGAAGGTACTTACCCGGATTTCCCTGCTAAAGACATCGATTTTTTCAAAAGGAAGAGTGTTGAACTAGCTGCTTCTCAGCATTGCAAGAAAACTCATGCAAAACAATTAATGAAAATTCATTAAAATCTTCTTTCTTGCTTAGTTATCTAGTGGCAAAAACAGGCAAAGATCATACCATTGCAGAAAGTCTCATAAATGGATCGTTAATTTCAAGTTGTTTTCATTCATCTCTAAACCAAAAACTATTGATACTTCTGGGGGAGGGGTGGGGGGGGGGGGAGCTCATTGGGAACGTGGCACTTGCATTAAGAAGTTTTCAGTTCCCATGGGTTTCGCTCTGAAATTTAAAGTTACTGTGCTCTTGAATGACCATGGTCCGCCATGGATTTTCGACTGAAGAAGGGGAGGTCCGTCAGCTGGAAAGGTTGGGAAGGCCTATTGTAGAGGGCCAGAAGCGCCCTCTTGATGGTTTCCAGCGACGCTTCGTCTTACCAGCTGCGGGTAGTACACTTACGTGACGGTTGCTCCTTACCAATACAATTTGTTCCTACCACACCGTGACTGTCGGCATCACCTTGCGAGATACTGGTTGGTTCTTCGCCTTCATCGACGGTGGGGAATCCACAGTATCCCAATGACTGCCTTACTCCCTGGGGTCATAGTGTTACAACCAGAACTCGCTATGGCAATTAAGCGGCTGAAGACGTCATCTGGTTTGGCCTGACTCAGCTGCAACATTTCCGCTGATGACTCGGTTCGACTGGCTTGATGAACAAGTGTGACCAGTCGTGGAACCCAAAGTGTTCATGATGTCGTGCAAGTTGTTGAAAACAATCTAACACTGGTTTTCTCTTTTCCCACTAATTCCCGGGTTATGATACGCCGGTCTTCGAACAAGGGGACACCCACTCCTCTCACCATTTCCGATTCTTGACAGAAAAATGGTCCGCCACTTCGTTCTTCGTCATTGAGTCTTGTTTTACCATACTGGAAGCATTTTCACAGCGTAAACACTGTCTCATCTGACGGTGCATTTTTGCCGTTTATTTCAAGTATCTCATTATACATTGTTGCAACATTGTTCCCTTTTAATATAGGAAAAGAAACTGTTCCTCTTCGTAGTTACCCCATGTATCAGAATATTTTTGTCATCTTACCTTAGGCTACACTTGCCACTGAAATTGATTCAACGCTATACCATCAAATGCGGACGACGTTTCATATCTCTTCGTCGATTGAACATGTATTTTATCGTAAGCGTAAGTGATGATCAGTTGCTGGTAAATCTACTCTTTCTATGGAGGCATTACTTGATTCTCTCCACAGCAATTGCCTCGTATACACAGTAGACTTACACGTTTATGACGAGCAGATAGTATTAGGAGTAATTACAGCAGCTGGTCATGTTGGAAGTGACTGAATCAGATGCTGATAGGTCTTCACTGATCTTTGGAAGTTTTCTGTCTGCAGAGCTTCCCGTAACTGTTTAAGAGTGTTTGGCAAAAGAATCACACCTCGACAACGACAATAAATATGATCACGCAAATATTGAAGTGGATTACAATATCACTGACGAAGTATTTCTAAGGCTATACCATGGAACCATATGCAAAAAATTGTAGACATCTGGTAAGACGATGTTTGTTGTTGAAATCTCACAACTTCCCCAGGGAAGTAGATCATCATCCGCGGCTGAAATTTCTGGTCGGGAATGGATTCGTAACAAATTGGTCAATAGTGTTTTCCGAGTCGAGTAGCTCAGCTACCATATAGAAATCAACATGTCACTAAAACCCACTTCGAAGGCCCTTTCCCACGCCACAGAACAAACATAACATCGAAAAAGCGATTAGTGTCACACTCGACAGCTACCGGGTGGCCACAAGTAAAGTGTAACTACTCACGGAGGTCTAGTGCGGGCTATATTTATCATATGGCGGTGGAACTTGATAGATAGGTAAAACGGTAATGCGGAAACCATTTAGGCTTAAAAAAATGGTTCCAATTTTGGTCATTAGGTGCAAATCTAGTCATTGTACAGCAGCTCCTCGACATCTCCGGTACTCATATTGAACAAATTGTGAAAGTGGCCAGTAATAGTAATACCAACATTATGCCTTTGGCATTTGTTTGACCTTTCCTGCCGATGTCCCGTTCCTATCTATCCCATAAGGAAACATTTCCAAACGTCTTTCTTCAATTCACAGCTCTAGATTTGCCCCTGGTGGCCAAAATTGGAACTGACTTTTTTCGAGCGTACATTGGTTCTACATTAACGCGTTAAAATATCTACCAAATATCGCTGCCATACGCTAATACCGCCCAGACTGAACCTCTTTGAGTAGCTGCACTCTGATTGTAGCCACCCGGCATAACGGTTAACTATTACATTCGTACGTCAGAAAATTTGCTACGTTGGCCGCTAGAGCTTACCGAAAACCGAACTTGGGAATATTTACTCATACTGGATAAATTTGGAGTGATTTGTCACTGCTGTCCCACTCTGTATATGAGTACGAAGCTAAAATTAGAGAAATAAGGGCTCTTGCAAAAATTACCGACTTTCTATTTTCCCATGTACCAACCACAAATGGAACGCGAAGAGGTTGAAAATGAGATTTGTGTCCTCCACCGCACATCGTACGATTGCTTGCGGAGTAAACATGCAGATGTAAATGGTCGTAGATGATAAAACTAAAACATTTCCCTTCTCACAACACCTTCAGTTCTTCCAGTAATGATTACAGAGTACTTGTATTCAGATGATTCTCACCACACTATTTCAAACATAAAACGTGACTCATCAAAGAAAGTTAGTCGTCACCAGTCAGCAATGATCTGGTTTCAATGCTGTCGAGCAAATTCGTAGCAGCAATTAAAATCCTCTAGTATGATTTGTGACTGTATGCATTCGCAGCGATAAGAGTGCAGTATTCACATATTCGATACTATTATTTAAGCGAAATGTTGCAGATGTGTTATTGTGTTATTGTGCGTGTGGCATGAAACACGTAAATACGTTGTACACGAGGAAGATGTCCGCAGAACAGGAATGAATGTGTCTTGACAAACTTCCTGATGAAATATTACTTCAGAATGGCGCAATAACACACACACAATGGGCCTATGTGCATAGACGCCATGTGCACTAAATCAATTCGGACAATTTTGTGGAAAGCTTTTCCTCTTATTGTTTATTTATTTAGCGTACTGCATTGTAAAATTTTACAAAAATATGTTAATTTCATAATTTATAATGTAAAAAACAAGTCTATAAATTAATATCTAGTTTGTCGGTCCACTCAAGGGCTGCCTCTGTCACTTCAAAGAAATATTCCAAGTTACTATGGTAGGCTCTTCTGCTACAGCTTGTTACAATGTGATAGATCGTCTTGTGTTCATTTCCACAGACACATTGAGAAGATGAAGCCCTTCCCATCAGTAGAGGTTTTCAGCACAGATGCCGTGGCCTGTGCGGATCCGATTAATTGTTTTCCAGACACGTCGCGTTAATGCCATACCGGTGGTCTTGTGTCAGGTCTTTGGAGGGTCTGTTGTTCCTCATGGGCAATAGTGTTCCACATTTCTGTGCAATTTTTTTTGACATTGAAAGTAGCTGCCTGTAGCGGTTCTGCCAATAGAACAGATGTTCGCCTGGATTTTAATCAGCTCATTCGGAGTTCAGGAACATCAGGGTGTATTGGACGCTCGAGGATTTTAAGTAATTGTTGGTATTCCTTGAGGAGGGCGTTCTGTCTTCGGACATCTGGTGGCACATTGTTGCTTAGAGGTGGTAACCGGTATAGAGGAGTAGATTTGATGCAGCATGTTATTGTCCTCATTGCTGCATTTAGCTCTACGTCAATTTTCCTCACATGTATGCTATTAAGCCACACTGGAGCACAGTATTCGGCAGCAGAATAGACCAGCCCTGAGGCAGCGCGTCGCGATGTCGTAGCTCTTGCGCCCCATGAGGTACCATTCAGCTTCTGTATGATGTTATTGCGTGATCTGAGCTTTGCTGCAGTGTTTTCTATGTGCTCCCTGTAAGAGACGGTTCTATCAAGAGTCGCTCCAAGATATTTTGGAGGGTCTTGTTGGTGAAGGAACTGATCATTAAAGGTGACATTCAACGTCGAATTGGCCATTCTGTTGTTATGGTGAAAGCAGCTGACTTCAGTCTTGGTTGGATTTGGTATGAGTCTCCACATTTTGAAGTATTCATCTATTGTGCTTAGATCTGCGGGTAGGATCTCCTCACTATCTTCAAGAGTTCTTTGTTGGGTGGCCAAGGGCAGATCGTCTGCAGAGATGAACTTCCTTGACTCTGTTTCAGGGAGGTCATCATACAAGTTGAACAGGATTGGTGCAAGAACTGAGCGCTGAGGAAGATCATTACCAGATTCCTTCTGTCTGCTTTGTTGGTTGCCAAGTACTATTTGGTAATATCTCTCAGCTAGCATGCTGTTTAGGAGCCTGATTGTGGTTTGGCAGTGTATAACACTGACGAGTTTGTTCAAGAGTCCTTGTCTCGAGTCCGCAGCACACCTTAAGCTGCACGTATCCCGTGGATGGTGCTATACGAGTATCAGAGCTGGCAGCCAGACATATCTACTACATACCTCCTGGCTTAAACATGAACGCGAAACTACTTCACAACGGTTCTTCTCATAACCAACCAACCAGGCACCTGAGCCATACCAATTCGAATTGTACAGCCTCTTATTGTTGATCGCAAGGAACACGTGTACAACTTATATTTCGAAATGAAAGAGAAATACGTAAAGAACTGCATTTTAGCCATCATCTCTACGAATTATTCTTTATTCTTTAGCGTTTTCGGTCGTAGCCACCATAATCACAAGAAGAAAAGCAGTACATCAAATAGATAAGCACTTCGCCTTTCCTTTAGACGAATTGAAAGTCTTCAAAAGTACAAGATGTTTACAAAACCATATGTAATATACGCCGGCCGCGGTGGTCTAGCGGTTCTAGGCGCTCAGTCCGGAACCGGGGGACTGCTACGGTCGCAGGTTCGAATCCTGCCTCGGGCATGGATGTGTGTGATGTCCTTAGGTTAGTTAGGTTTAAGTAGTTCTAAGTTCTAGGGGACTGATGACCACAGATGTTAAGTCCCATAGTCTTCAGAGCCATTTGAACCATATGTAATATACTATCACTCTAAACAACATAGAATTGGCCTCACAATAACTCACGTGAGTGCCAGGAGCACGCCGTTGTTCGCGAACAAAGTGGAGAGTAGGTGGCGCGTTGTTCTAACCGTTTCGTGGGGGAGGAGGGGGGGGGGGGGGACGGCGACCTTGCGAAGGCGTTCGTGTCAGCCCGCATCAACAGTACGGACAACAGGTGAGCCGCAAATGTCAACACTTCCTTCGGCGCGTCCATGAACCGGGGACCGGGAACGGCTACTATGTTGAAACCACTCCACTGCATCGCGAACCGGAAAATCAACAATTTACGAGTCTGTATGGATTTGATAAACATTGGAGGTCTACCAGTAGGGAGATGAGAAAAGTAGTTGGTTAGTTGGCAGTTGCATTTCCCTCCCCCCTCCGTTTCCCACGGCTCTGGGGCACTTGTAGTTATAACACTCAAGCTCAGGATGTAACCTCATACCCTGCCAATGCATCTCGGGCAGTTGCGTGATTTAATAAAGGCGGAAAAATGCGCGTCACTCATCCACTTTATCGGTTCTGGGACAGGCAATGATTTTGGAGATCACCCCCTCCCACCCCCACTGATATAAGCGAACAGGACGGCTTTAAAAAACGGGAAACCCCTCCCCATGCCACACTGATATAGGCCTATAAGATGACTAAAAATAGCGGGTTCCCTTATAATCCTATCCCTTTTATTAGTATTCAAGTTGCGTGAGTTTCGTCATTCGAGTTGTGTACTCTGTAGTGAAAGCATAATAAAGAGCATGCAGGGATCGGTAACAGACAGAATAAAAATAAACAGAAGAATATCACACTGGAAATCCATCCATCTCTCATTATTAATCTTGTTTATGTTGAAAGGGTACAGTATCGCCCGACATTGAAAACAGGTACAACATTCTTCGTTATTCTTGTCAGAACAACATTTTTTTTTGTAATAATAACTCAGTTTCACTTAATACACCGAAGCCTGATACCAGTGTAGGAAAGAAGGACAATTTATTTATTTAATTGATCACATGTGCACTCCCACAAAATAAATCCCTATATCCAATTTGGTGAGATCTGCGAAATGAATGAATGTATGGTCGTCTGCTAACCGCAGATCATGAATGGGAAATATATGATCATCTTTGAGATGGTCCTTTGGTCAACTTTGGTGAAACCAAAGAGATGAAATTTACCTGAGCTTTGAGCGCCTGAAATGTGGCTGACCAATACGATAACATGGTGCGCCCCCACCTCGACGGAGGTGCGAGCTGACCTGAAGAACGGCTATGTTTCAGCACTCTGGCGATGGATCTTGTGTTGGTAAGACCTGTCTTAGGTGTGCTCCATAAAGACAAAAGAGTCGAGAGAATGGTATACATGTGGAATACTTAAGAGTAGTTTGGAATAATAATTTCTCTATTTCAGGAACTTTTGTGTGGAGAATTAAATGTCAGGCAGGTAATATTAGGGGGATCATAGTAATCTTCGGAAGTGACCAACAGTCACAATGAAACCACGTGTAGCAATAAGTTGAAATACTTCCGAGTGCTTAAGTTAAGCTGAATTGCCGGCGTGTGAACTATAAGTTGGAAATATTTAAGAACTGGCGTGTACAGGACTTGAAATTAGAGACGAGTACTTCCACGTGGTGAGTACTGTATGAGTCTCAATCTGTGTATGAGACAAAGGATAAAGAGAAGTACTCGTCCATGGCATCAGTTGAGGACTCGCGTGTGTGACGAATATGTTCTTAATATTACTTTGCGTGTTATGTTTCCGTGTGACGCTTGATTCAAACTATAATACTCTGAGAGTGAAGCAAGGTGAGTCAGCCGTCTATCCAGCAACTCCACTTGGCTTGCATTGCACAGGAAGACGTGCATATATCCTCCAGAGTTCATAGTAGGAAAGAAAAGTTACGAAGTGGGGCAGTTTCGTGTGAAACTGGAATGAATACTAATTGAAGTGGGAAAGCTGAAAGTGATGTGATTATAACGTTGTGACTATTCTTTGTGTTGTATTCCATGTTGCCAGTGTGGTGTAAATGGTTCAAATGGCTCGGAGCACTATGGGACTCAACTGCTGTGGTTATCAGTCCCCTAGAACTTAGAACTACTTAAACCTAACCAACCTAAGGACATCACACACATCCATGCCCGAGGCAGGAATCGAACCTGCGACAGTAGCAGTCGCACGGTTCCGGACTGCGCGCCTAGAACCGCGAGACCACCGCGGCCGGCAGCAGTGTAGTGTATTTCATGTAATTTAAGTATGTGTGGTTTGCATGGGAGAGTAGCAAGATAGGTTCAGAGGCAGTGGGTTATGCATGTTCCTTTTTGTACCGCTCGGTCTGGAGGAAATTTTCGTGACGATGGGTGTGAGAGTCGAAGTGTGAGATATAGCAAAAGATCCACCATCCTATCCAGAAAGTGCACTGTAGTGATAGATAATTACGAGACCATAAGATAGTGAATCACCAATGTAATGCCATGCCCACTGGGCAGAGTTTCTCATGTGTAATTGTTGTAGAAAATGTAATGGTGTGTTTAGGTTATAGAATTTATCGGAATAAAAAAGATAGCGAAAAGAAAAAGATTGGTGGCCTTTTCCTTCGAACAGTATGTTGTCATGATATCCAGAATTTATAATGTGTGCGCCATTCATATTCAGTGCGATGGACACGTGTTGATCAAAGCCGTTGGGTAAGAAAGAAAATGTGGTATTGCCAGTGCGTAGTGAACAGTCAGAGTTGTGTAAATTACTAATAATCAGATGTGCGTTATCCGTTTCCGTTGCGTAATATTCAAACAGGAGAATAATTTGTTACTTAATTGTGAGTACCAGAGCTCATGTTACTCGATAAACAAGAATGAATCCACTCGCTTGGCAGACCACTCATCTTGCAGGCCTGACTGCTTGATGCCACAGTATGAGCAAGGCATGTTTACATTTACGATTTTTCTTCTTCCACAACTGATAATTTATTTATTAATATTATGGGTGCTTTTTGGAAATACTTAGGATTTTTTTCCACAAATGATCAATTATTTAGTAACGTTCTATGTGTTTTACTTGGGATTTTTCTTATTTTCCAACGGTGCAACGCTCCCCTGATGCAACACTAGCCTAAATGTTGCGACATGAGACCAGGTGTTCGAGATTCTCATGTCTGCAGCACCACCACAGCAGTGAACTGAATTATGCGATCAGCAAACTCAGCCGGCGTACAGGCAGCAGTAGCATAACAGCGACGCGCTATCTGATGTACAACAACTGTTTCTGGACATTGAGTACCCCCTATCACCAGCATCGCTCATCAGACTGCTACCGTGGCACACACCGCATATTGTAAGTCAAAATACGGTTTGTCATTGCATATATATCTCACAAAGTCGATGATTATCACACTGAACATTTACGCTACAGTAGTGAAACCACAGATTATGTTTACAGTATTCGACTGTACTCTGCTGTCATTAAACTTTTCTAAACCACGGTATTTTAGTGTTTAATTTAGCCTACCAAATGAGTAGAAAGTGCACAGTGCTGTAGAAACTTTTATTTCAATTTTCAGCCTGTAGGTTCCTTATATCAAAACGCTCAAAATTACATCCTCTATAACCTCCCAAATATTTAAAACGTCTTTTTGTAACATCCTGTACATTCGTATGTACAGCAGAGTATGTTACGAGAAGCAGCCTGAAACACTCAAAGTTTAGCTAATCTTAAAATAGTTATCTAATATTTATTTTACTACCACGTCGCTAATTCCCGAGATTATTTCCAGTGAAGTGTCATTCAAATCATTACAGCGCATGTTCGGAATCATTAAGCTGTCCACTGCCCCTTCATTAATTTTGTGAACCCCTTCCACAACATCAACATTGGTGGCTACTTACGAGTTTTGCATTACAGCGAAGAACCGCTAACAATGGAATCGTTTAATCTGAATTTTGTGTAGTTATCCGGTGGTAAACTATGATTGCTGTGTCACAATTCATTATGTGAGTCACGACCTCACGTTGGTTTCTACATAGTATAGCCAAAACTTGCTAACTACGAAGAAAAAAGAAAACGAAAGCTGAAATAAATATGAAATTTTTATGAGCCTTCAATAATAATAGTAATAATAATACTGTGTCTCATTTTTCATTTCTCATTTCCCACACACATGAAAAACCTGATGCTCACGTATATTTTTTTAAGCAGTGGTAAGCTTACAGCTCCAACTGGATGGATTATTCATCAACCATTTTTTGATTGTGCTTACTTTCTCGTAGCATGCTCTATTCTTTCGCATAGCACAGCACGAGTAATACACCAAACAAATCACTTGAAATTAAAAATCTGTTTACGTAAGTAACTCTAGTTTTAGAATGGCCATGACAAATAATCACAGGTATTTTATGACCGCTTATTGCCAATAGTGTAGTCTAGTGAGACTCAATCACACAGTGTTATATGTGCGTATCATCATCAGAGCGGAGCAGTAAGGACTCTGACAGCGCAAACCAACAACTCACGTAACGCAATTTGATTAGTAGAGTCTATATTATGTTCTAAATTTAGGAAGTGACGTCATGGTAACGTGACCATCTAGTAAGCATAAAGCGATCCAGTGTTTAGACCAGAATTATATTCCGAAGCGATTCCTCATATAAAATATGTAATAAACGACTAGATATAGTACCAAGGACAACAATTGTGCACAAAAAAATGAAGTAGGATTTTTATTAGTATGTAATTCTAGGGTGTAGTTATGAGCACATACAGTTAAAATTATGCGTATTTGAGTGCCGTTTACAGTTTTTGATTCTTCAGGTATGTAAGAGTAATGTACTGCAGAATTTGAGTAATCTGCCTTAACGGGGAAATGCTGTACTTCACAAACATATTCCTTTGACGGACCGTAACTTCAACAGGGAATACCCCTGTTTGAACCAAGTAGTGAACTGCAGAGGACGGGTGACTGATACAGGGATCTTGAAAAACGTAACTGCATCGTATTGTATATAAATAGGCGAAGAGGCCAAGTACTACTTCTATAGCAGACTGTTGGTGATAAATCATTGGCTATTTGCTACTCATTTTGTGCATGTGCTCAGAGCATGGCCATCTGTTAAGGAGTTCTCGTGAATTTATCAGTAGTAGTGTCAATAAGTGATCCATGTTTCCCGTTTTGCCGGCCGCGGTGGTCTCGCGGTTCTTGGCACGCAGTCCGGAACCGTGCGACTGCTACGGTCGCAGGTTCGAATCCTGCCTCGGGCATGGATGTTTGTGATGTCCTGAGGTTAGTTAGGTTTAAGTAGTTCTAAGTTCTAAGGGACTGATGACCACAGCTGTTAAGTCCCATAGTGCTCAGAGCCATTTTCCCGTTGTCCTTTTTATACAATCATTCCATTATAGATTGCGTCCAAATATTTTATGATTCCAAATACATATGACTCACATGTTTGGAAAAATAATACCGCATCATTCAGAATCCAAATAAAGAGTCTCTGACAAGTCACACTTCGCGAAACTATTATCGGTAGTAAAACTACTCAAGAGATGAGGACTTAGCACATGTCAGCAACTTACTATCCGTCTTGATATGTGTTGTATGAC
Source organism: Schistocerca piceifrons (assembly GCF_021461385.2). NCBI lineage: Eukaryota > Metazoa > Arthropoda > Insecta > Orthoptera > Acrididae > Schistocerca > Schistocerca piceifrons. Next base: position 836,991,945 of record NC_060149.1, read on the forward strand.
TTTAACAAATTTCTGGATTCACAAAAAAGTTTCTCCACCTCCAATATGGGACTTATGTATACTAGCTATTTGGTTCAAATGGCTCTGAGCACTATGGGACTCAACTGCTGAGGTCATTAGTCCCCTAGAACTTAGAACTAGTTAAACCTAACTAACCTAAGGACATCACAAACATCCATGCCCGAGGCAGGATTCGAACCTGCGACCGTAGCGGTCTTGTGGTGCCAGACTGCAGCGCCTTTAACCGCACGGCCACTTCGGCCAGCTACTAGCTATTTACCTTTGTTAACAGTCTCGTTCAGTCCATAGGTATTCCCTCGGAAGAGAAATGGCAGAAGGGCATTTTAATGGGGTAATGCTTTCTGGTCTACTACCTCCTGCCATTAACAAAATACTCCAATAAAACTACAGTCTTCTACAATGCATGCACACCATATTGGTTTTGAAATACAATTTGCTCCTGAAGAATAACCTGCACTCCAGTAGAGCAATGAAGTTTGAGTCTGACATAGTTTCCCAACAAAAATTCGTTTGAAATGTTCTGGTAATTTCCATTTTTATTACAAGAGTGTTGATGTGTCGTACTACCTAATGAAATTAACGCAATGTTCCATTAAAACTGTGGTCTTCTATGGCTTATCCATAGTAGTGGGACAATGGCAGTGTGGTCCCACTCTCCATTGCTGCCACATGTATCCAAGATGGCGGCGATGATATCATCCAAGATGGTGGCCTGTAGGCTTGGCAACAGCGCATGAAGTCATCCAAAATGGCGGCCATGACGTCATCTGATGACACGAGAACCGTCATCCAAAATGGTGGGAAAGTGACGCCCCCTCCCGTGCCACCCTCCGCCCCCTCTGGTGGGAAGTTCAAATTCCATCAAGATAATGCAACACACCTCTAATCTTAAGAAAATGGTGGGAACATAGGTCACTTGGGCTACCCCCACTAACCTAAGCCATCCGGCCGCAATCTCGTCCTACGAACTGGCAGGAAGTTTGAATTTTGAAGATATCCCAGTTGGGCTATCTCTACTAACCTAAGAAAATGGCAGGAAAGAAAGAGCACTTGGGTTAGCTCCACTAACCTAAGTCATCCAACTGCCACCTCGTCGTAGGAAATGGTGGGAAGAGTTCTCTATCGGATGAAATTAGTTGAGCTTTTATAGTTTGTAATTTTTCTCTGGTGAAAGGAATAGAACAAAGATGATAGAATGTTGGGGTGATAGATGTGAATGGGCCCTGAGGGATTTGGCTCTATAGTACTCGCCTGTAGTTTGGAGAAGCACCACAATGGAGTAGCAAAATCCACATCCTTCCCACAGTTCCTGTACTGTCTTTTATACTACCTCGTGTTGCAGGAGCAGACTTCATTTCCATCAAATGGTCAAAACACGGTTCTGTCACAGTAACTCATCTTCACCTGTTTCTACACAGGTTGCAGAAGGTGGTAGATATAGTTTTCCTCTGACCCCTACTCCGTTCCGACTTACATTGGAACCATCACGTGTGCAAAGTTGCATGGATGGTAGTGCAGAGTCTGAGGGGGCAGTTGCAGGATGCATAGGGACTACCTAAAACGAGGCAGGAATTTTACTGCAGCAGATAGGTTCGAGAAAGGTGACTTATTCGAGATATGATCCACTTGTGGTTGTAATCATCGAAAGACTTCTCCATAGGATCCTATGCATGTATGTGGTTGAATGGAAAGACTTGATTCCAAATGTTAGACTTCATTTCTAGCGGATAGTGTAGCACTAGAGATCTGAAAAGCCAGTGTACATTTCTTACGACCTCAATCAGCAAACCATCTACTACTGTTTGTGATCCTTCTCAGTCAGTCATCACCTATAACTCAGTGGATATATTGCAGAAACTCTCACATGGTATCAAGACAGAATACGTTACAAATACTGGAGAAATATGTAGTGGCGATGGTGTGAGAGGGTTGCTAATAGCGGTTTTGTACTACATTCCTTACCGAATCACTTTCAAAATTAAGTGATTTTATGACGAGGTTGCACTGTGGGCTACGTGTAACCAGACTGCTGGTCTGATAATATACACTCCGGCGATCACCGTCTTGGTATTTGCCTGGAAAACCCAGGTGATTTGTAGGTAACGCCATACGTGGATTTATAAAGCAAGTATAGCTTTTAACATGGATACTTGTGTGCACCTTTAGAACAAAGACCGCTTGTGACAGTAACATACAGTAGTTGTTGCGATCGGGTTTTTTAACATATGAGACGCTTAAAGCTCTCTTCCTAAGACACAGTGGTAGCACTGGCAAGAAAAACTTATGAGACATTCCCCCCATCGTTGATTTTCTGTCAGTACTATTTTGTTTCGCCAGCGATCAGTTATTGATGAAGTATTATACTTAGTAGTAGGGGGTGCATGATGTATGGATTTGACGTCGAGTACTGTGATAGCAAAGGGAAGAGTATGTTGAGTCATAAGAATGGTACCGATATTTTCATTTCCAGAGCCACAGCTGTCAACAGGGTGTATTTCCAATACTTTGCTCATTGTCGAATGTCGTTCAACTGAGACCATGATTGTAACATTTAGTTGTAAGTACAGGTATAAAATATATATGTGATCGATTTCTTAGGATGACGATTCTACCTGTGCATGCTTGGCCTGCAGCGCCAATGACCTGTGCCGGGATGATTCACGTTTCCAGTTAATGGTAGGAGCTGTCCGAATGGAGAGGCCTGATGGAGTGTACGAATGTAGATGACTAATACTTGGCATGTGTTGGAAAGCTTTCGTGATCATGTGGAAATTTGAGAAGATTGAATACGGAGGTGTGCTTGCACTGAACCGTTATTCCCTCCCATGTAAATTGTGTGATAGACTGTTTCTGCACATTTCGCACCTTTATTTAGTTGAGAGAAGATCGATTACTGTGTGTGCATCTAGCATGTGGAAGACATGTTTGACAGTTCTCTAGACGTGAGAAGCACCTTAGTTGACCTTGTAAATTATAGGGATTGTTTGGAATCTGATACGTCACTGGCATTGGTATTTGCAAGTGGAAATATCAGTGTCCTCTATTTTTTTGAGTTTCTGCGTAAATGTCTTCACAGACGTGACAAGTTCCTAATTATTCAGTGGTTTACAGCATGTCCCACCTAGATAAAGTTTTGGGTTTGTAGAACAATAATTTCCAGTCTATATCTTTGGAATTATGTTGCGCGAGCGATCAGTAGGATGCTGCTGTGTGCTTGATATCGAGAAGTACCGCGAAACTGGTATGATATTATGGCAATCATGCGAAAATACCTGTGTTCTTGTAATCCCAGAGTCTGGAGAGGGAATAGAAAAAGCAAGCAAGCGGGTTTGGACCAGAAATAGTAACGAGTTTGTGCCAAAGGGGAACAAGCCCGAATTTGTAGAACAGTTCTGAGAGTGACTTCGGTCTGCTGAGAGCACTCTGGTCATCCATCAGGGGTTGATGACCACTGACCTCGCAATGAAATATCTAGTACTGTGAGAAGTGTATATGGTGCTGTCTGTTTTGGCGGTATATGTACAAATGATGTAAAAGGGCTGATTTTGTATGGCACAGGGTACAAATTGTGTGTTTACTACGTCGACACGGTATGTGATGATATATTGCTGGGTTGGAGATCTCTTTCACGCTCTAATATTCAAGGTCCTGTCCTCAGTGGGAGAGCAGCGTAATTGAGTAAGAGTCTTTCATATTTGACGATCTGTAGGCCACTTTGCAGGGTTTAATTGCCGGTGCAATATTGTGATCTGTACAAAATACAATCATAGTGCTCTATTCATTCACAATACGTCCTTTGTGCTGGGATGCAGGAGCATCTATTAACTGATTCGAACAAGATGGAGGCAAGGTATGTATGTAAAGCTCTGAGAAAACAAGTTGAAGCACATCACCCATCTTTGGCGGGGATGCCGTCACTCATCCACCACTGTGGCATTAGGTCATCTCCACACCTGTAGCTGTAGAATAGCGAGAATTCCAGCTATTTTTTCTCTTCTGTAAGACAGTGCTCAAAATTCTGTTTGTGTAATTGTTCTGGTTCCCCTCCCCCTTCCCATCTGTACTTAGAGAGTGCTCTCTTTCCAAACAACAAGAATGCTATTATGACTAACGGTGTTCATGTGAGTGTGCACAGGCCTTTAGCAGTGAGAAAATTTAACATTTGTGAGACGTATATTGGTAGCAGGATGAACATTTCGCGTGATGCGTCAGCCATTGCTTCGTACACATGCATGTCAAGATGCAGCTCGCATGTCCCATTAGGATCGCTAGGAACAATCCACCCTGTGCTATTCTGTGATGTCAGTGTCAGCAGGTATTGCATCAGCAACGGTAAACACACATGCTGCCGAGAGGCGTCTCACATATGGGACTAGCGTAAGCGCCCCTTGGAGTTCTTTGACATCAGTATAACACTCGAAGAACTCTAACTGTATTCCCGAAAATAGACCCAACTTTCACCTGCTCGCTGTAGGCTGCAGTGGCATGAGAGCGATGGCTTGCCCTGGCCAGTATCTGGTGGCGGCTTGCAGCAGCCTCGACACACACACGCCCTTGGAGCATCTGTGCTATGCAAATAGGTCTTTGCTCCTGTCTGGTTGTGTCAGCAATGGTGCCTACGTGATCACGTGTGTTGAGATGAATTTCTCAGGTGTCAGGTATGAAAGGGATGCCGCCACCTCATGCTTGAGGGACCTGATTGGGGACCTGTGCATAACTTGGCAGCTGCTGGTGCATTCCAAATTTTGCGAGCGTGTGTGGTAGCCTCCTGTGCAGTCCAGTGGGCAGGAGGCAGCAGGCAGTGCCTGCACATGATGTTTGCATGTCTGTTGCATTATTTTGCAAGCAGTTCTGCAGGCTGTACTATGCGTTATTGGGACAGTTTACGAGTTGATTTCGTGTCTACACATCACTGTACTGCATTATTTAGGAGGAGTTTGCACGTCCATATGTTGTGTACAGAAATTATTTCGGTAATTTAAGAGATGTTTGCGTGTTTGTAGAGTGTTATTTTAGTAATTTACGTGTAGTTTACAGGTCTGTAGGCTGTGTGGCATGACTCCAAGCATGTCAGAGCGTGTCCTTTGTATAGTTGTGATAAATATAATATCTGAAATCCATCCCTAAATAAATTGTTCCAAAATAAACAAAGTACACTCCTTCCTCTCACCAGCAGCCCAGCACAGGCTGAGTCGTTTTCCCCTCCAGACAGCCATCTTGGATTACGTCACAGAACAGACAACAGCACCCGCTGGTGGCAGTCCTGTGTACTAGGTCACTTGGACTGTTGGACTCCAGACCCCATGGCGACCATGCTGTTTCCCTCCATTTTCCCCCACCATCTTGGATTACATCACGAGACGGACAACAGTGCCCTCTGGTGGCAGTGCTGTGCACTAGGTCAGTTGGACAGCAGACCCCATGGCAACTATATTTGATGGTGGTACCAACTCTAATTGTTTAAATAAATAGGGCATGCAAAATAAAGATTTAAGTCCAGCACAAGTTGAGTCCTCTTTCCACCATTTCCTAGGACGAGGTGGCTGTCGGATGGCTTAGGTTAGTGGAGACAGCCCAACTTCCCTTTCTTTCCTGCCATTTTCTTAGGTTACTAGAGATAGCCCAACTGGGCTATCTTCAAAATTCAAATTTCCTGCCAGTTCCTAGGAAGAGATGGAGGTCGGATGACTTAGGTTAGTAGAGGCAGCCCAAGTGACCAATCTTCCTGCCATTCTCTTAGCTTAGTAGATGTGTGTTGCATTATTGTGATGGAACTGAACACCCGGGGGAGGGGCGGGGGGTGTGGCACGTTCCCGCCATCTTGTATAACAGTACTTGCGTCATTTAGCTGATTTCACAGCTGCCATCTTGGATGATGTCATGTGCTGTTGCCAAATCTATAGGCCATCATTTTGGATGACGTCATCGCCGCCATCTTGGATGAATCTAGCAACAATGGAGAGTGGGGCCACACCACCCTTGTCCTACTACTATCCATTCCCTCCTGATTTTGTAATCCAATTTGATTATGAGGAATTTTCAGTACCCCAGCAGGGTGGAATCAGGTGTGTAACATAGACCTCCATCAAAGGTATATTTATACTACATCTTTAAACCACTTTTGTTAGTAGAGTATTGCTGTGTCGTACTGCCTCCAACAATTACCAAATTTTTCATTAAAAGAACGGTATTCTGTCATATACTTCCCATTGTGATTTTTAAAAGCAGTTTGCATACAATGAATAGCCCATACTCCATACTTCCATACTATTGAATCAGATACATTACCTGGATTTCCACATAATTTTCACGCAAAAAGCTAAAATTATACACAGTCAGAACATAATTATTAACCCTTCATTGCTCATGATTGCTTATAAAGTGTACTTCTAAAATAAAAAGCTTTCGTAGTTAGTAGCACACACGTACTTTAAACTCGAATTCTTCAATACGAAATTCTTTAACTCTGCTTAACAAATTGGTTGATTTAGGTAGCATGAACCTGGACTGAAAAAAAAATATGTTTCTCCATAATTTATACGTCGTCTGTGTTGGAGTCCGTATTAACAAAGTAGAGCACACTGCAAATTGCGTTTTGCACAGCCCACATTTTAAACAGAGTATTGCTGTCCCTTTTTTTGTTACATAAGCGAAAATAGCCATGATTTATAGAATCAGCTGCAGACGAATATAAAAGTTCAGATTGTCTCCTAGCTCAGAGTTACAAGTAAGTAAGGTGTTCACGTTTCACGCTCACACTTACGGGACATTGTAAGAGCTACATCTAATGGCATTGTGGCAAGGGTTCCTCTCCGTAAGTGAGTGAAGTGAACGATTCCAGTACAATTTGGCAACACTTCTTTCCACCATGGCAAATGTGTGCACAGTCCAGTCACATGATCACTGGCGAATGTAGGAACCATATGCGATTTTAACTATCGTCTGTCACGGCTGCATGCTTTTGTGCTGCGTTAGTTCACTTCTACATCTACCTCTACATATATACTCCGCAAGCCAACGTACTATGCATGGCGGAAGGTACCCTGTACCACTACTAGTCGCTTCCTTTTCTGTTCCACTCGCGAATAGAGCGAAGGAAAAAGCGACTGTCTATATGCCTCCATATGAGCCCTAATTTTCCCTCTTCGTGGTTTCTACACGAAATGTACGATGGTGGCAGTTGAATCGTTCTGCAGTCAGCTTCAAATGTCGATTCTCTAAATTTTCTCAATAGTACTCCTCGAAAAGAACGTCGCCTTTCCTCAGGTGGTTCCCATATGAGTGTCCTAAGCATCTCCGTAGTACTTAGGTTTTGTTTGAACCTACTGGCAACAGATCTAGCAGACCACCTCTGAAATGTGTCGACGTCTTCCTTCAATCTGACCTGCTGCCAAACACAGAAGCACTACTCAAGAATGGGTCGTAGTAGTCTCCCACATGCAGTCTCCTTTCCAGGTGAACCACGCTGTTCTAAAATTCTGCCAGTATACCGAAGTCGCCATTCGCCTTCCCTACTACAACCCTTACATGCACGTTCCATTTCATGTCGCTTTGCAACGTTATGTCTAGATATTTAATCGACTTGATTCTGTTAAGCAGCACACCACTCATGTTGTATTCGAATGTTGCAAGTTTGTTTTTCCTATTTATTTGCATTAACTCACATTTTTCTACATGCATAACTAGCTGACATTCATCACACCAGCTAGAAATTTTGTATTAGTCTGTTTATATCCTTCTCCAGTTACTTAACGACGAAACATTCCAGTAAACCATAGCATCACCGATTGCAGCTCACCCTGTCCGCCACTTCATTGAGGTATGTTAAAAATAACAGTGGTCCTATCACACTTCCCTGGAGCATTCCTGAGGATACCCTTGTCTCTGTTGAACACTCGCCGTCGAGGACTACGAGCTGGGTGTTGTTACCTAAGAAGTATTCGAGCCACTCACGTGTCCGGGAACGCATCCTGTATCTTTCTTAAGAGTCTACAGTGGGGCACCGTGTCAAATGCTTTTCGGAAATCTAGGAATATGGAACCTACCTGTTGCTCGGTGACTTGTTACCAAAACAAGTGTCGTGGCGGTTGGCAGTAAATGCATGTGAGGTGAAGTGTTGCAATTCAAGAATTATGTTACTGTGCACGTGTACACTTTCACAAAAATGCCCCGAACCTGCATTAACAAACCAGCTACGCCTTGTAATTCGATTGTCGAGTTGGAGACCAAGATAAATTGCGGGTTGCACGTTGTGTTCATCTCCATGGTGAAAACGTCTCCATTAAAGTTTGCTGTACCTGATTTTTGGCCTGAATCCCACAAATCATGAATCGGATTGCTGTTTTTGAATGGTAACTCCTTGATGAAAGGGGTCAATGATAAGAGGACCACGAATATTCAATACACTGACATTAAATCTGTCATTCGCTCTGTGGATCATGGCGAAGGATTGCCAGTTCCTGATTCCCCCAAATGTACAACCATCAGACTGTGATAGCGATGATGCTGATCGGACACATACACTGGTCCTACATTTACACCAACATTGTCATCTGGAGAACCTCACAAGAACACATGATATGATTAGAGATTTAGATCTTCCAAAGCGTAGAGCCAAACTGTTGGACCCACTGCTGCAGCAGTGGAACCTCCTCGCTGACTCAGAAATTCTGTCTGTGTTTCAGGAGCGTCAGGAAAAACTTGTGTGTCATTTCAGGACTGAAGGTGGTATTACATTCTGCAGTGAAATTGACGATTTGCTGGAAGGCTTGAACATGACATAATTACCAGACGAGTGAAAACAAGTTCAAAGCAAGCGCGAAGGCAGTATCGTTACACAATAGTGATGAAAAACCATCCACCCCTGCTGCATATACTGCCATAGCTAAAGAAAATTATACCACTTTCAAATACGTTTTAAACTACGTTATTACAATAGTCATGAATGTCTGGTATGCGAAAATTTGAAAGTCATTCCGATGCCATTGTGTTTGCAAGGTGGTTACACTTACACAAAGTATTGCTGCTACCTGTATTGGTACTGGTAAAAAAGAAAAACTGCAAAAGTACCTCTAGTGACTCAGATAAAAAACTCTCCCCACCATTGCACATTAGGTTTGGACTCATGAAAGCATCTGTTAAAGCTGTGCACCGGAATGAAGCAGCATTTCAGAATCTGTGTGGCAATTTTCCATGACTCAGCACAGAGAAGATCACAAGGAGGATATTCATCGGTCCACAAATACGCCAGCTGTTGGGGGACACACTCATTGAGTACACCATAACCCCTGATCAGCTGCACGCTGACGTCACAACATTGTACTTGGGAAACAAGAGAGACGGGGCGTTGTGAATAGTGTCATCCATACTTATATCATGTCCCTGCAGATGCACTTCCTTTACTCCACGTCCATGTATTCCCAGAGACCTCTAGTGCATTCATTGTTTAGCAAGGCCAGCATTTCCACCAGGATATTATTCTCATTGAACAGTGGTACACAGGATGGTGGACTGCAAATGTGTTGGCTGATTTGTGCTAGATGACACAGATGTTCCAGACACCACTCACAAGAGGAAGGCAAAGAAACAGAGCGAATAAAATAGATGTATATCCTACTGATCGTGGCAGCATTATGCGTGAGACCTGAAGTCCCAGATTACTGTCTTGTAATCCTGAGACAGGGGACAGTTTTAATCATGATATTCATGTTAGCATATCAAAGTCTATAAATCCTATCTACTTTAGCTTCTGCCAAATATCCACTGCGGACCAGAATAATAAGAAGATACGAAAGCTGTCTGGTGTCGAAGTATACCTTCCAGACAATCATAACCAACAAAAGGTTGTAAATTATACTCTGTCTGCGTACAGTTTTTAGTTATTTACACATGTACGCTATGCATTCTATTACAGTTATGTGCACGAGTAATGGGCATTCTCCATATGTGAACTGCATTTGAAAATATGGAGGAATTGTATACGCTGTATAAATCTGTACTTCTAATGGAACATTTTTTGCCGACAGCCACATTGTAAACTACCTCTTCCTGGAAATCTTTATTATAAATCAGAGTCAATTATTTTACCAGAGTACGAGATATTTTCCGTAGGCCAATTGTATTTCAAAACCAATATGGGGTGAATATGATGTAGAAGAATAGTTTTAACGGAACATTTTTGTTTACTGTGGTGAATAGTACCACACAGCAATACTGTTATAAAACAGGGGACTGACAAGAGTATACAAATTATCTCTTGCTACAAAACTATGTTATATATCTGATTCGATTGCACTGCTGGAATACTGGGTTTATTTCATGAGCAAATTGCGTTGAAAATCAGAAGGTGCGTATGCCATAGAAGTCTGAGTTCCTTTATGGAACATTTGCTGGTGCCAGGACGCAGTTTCAAACAAAAATACGCTACTAATAAAAAAATAGGTCTAAGAGCTATGCATAATGTGTCCTGTAGGATACTCCGCTAAAAAGAGTAGCTGACAAGCCTAGTTTACACACCAACACAGATGACATAGATACTATACAGAGGTGCTGTATTAAATATGGGGAAACATATTTTTCTTCATCCACCACGTAGACTTAGTACGTGTTTGACGCAGAGTGCTGTTTCTTTAATGTGTGATATCAGTGTAGTTGGTTCACGACCCTGAAGTGTGTGTATCTGGGTAAAACTGGTCAAAAATCTTACAAATTCTAAATAATCTTGAGGGCTGGTTCTCAGAGAAGAAAACTGTCATTACGTTATTAATTTATACTAATTCAGCAATACCGCAGTCACACACTGTAATATTGGTTGGACGATTTGGGGGAAGGGACCAAACAGCGAGGTCATCGGTCCCAACGAATCAGGGAAGGATGGGGAAGGAAAGCATCCGTGCCCTCTCAAAGGAACCATCCTGGCATTTGCCTGAAGTGATTTTAGGAAAATCACGGTAAACCTAAATCAGGATGGCCGGATGCGAGTTTGAACTATCTTTCTTCCGATGAGAGTCCAGTGTGCTAGCCGCGCGACCGCTACGGTCGCAGGTTCGACTCCTGCCTCGGGCATGGATGTGTGTGATGTCCTTAGGTTAGTTCGGTTTAAGCAGTTCTAAATTCTAGGGAACTGGTGACCTTTAGAAGTTAAATCCCATAGTGCTCAGACCATTTGAACCATTTTTTGAACCAGTATGCTAGCCACTACGCCACCTCGCTCGGTCCACTGTAATGTCAAAGTGTCCTACTCATAAATTCTGTCAATATTTGTTGCTATTTTTCAGAATGTCATATAGTATATTATATTAATATTGTCAGCCACTTTACACAATATGCTATGATGTGGCCGAGCGGTTCTAGGCGCTTCAGTCTGAAACCGCGGGACCGCTATGGTTGCAGGTTCGAATCCTGCCTCGGGCATGGATGTGTATGATGTCCTTAGGTTGGTTAGGTTCAAGTAGTTCTAAGTTCTGGGGACTGATGACCTCAGATGTTAAGTCCAATAGTGCTCAGAGCCATTTGACCCATTTTTTGCTATGATGTCAATAAGTTATAATACACACATATAAAAAGTTTTACATCACGTCGGTTTCAAGAGCTCCGGAACCTGTACAAAAAAACTGGAGTAGAGATCAACATAAACATAATTTTCGCCCTTTTTATTGCTCATGAAAACCACACATTGCATGTTGTACCACCATACAGCGAGATCTTCAGAGGTGGTGGTCCAGATTGCTGTATACACCGGCACCTCTAATACCCAGTAGTACGTCCTCCTGCACTGATGCATGCCTGTATACCTCGTGGCATACTATCCACAAGTTCATCAAGGCACTGTTGGTCCAGATTCTCCCACTCCTCAACGGCAATTAGGCGTGGATCCCTCTGAGTGGTTGGTGGGTCACGTCGTCCATAAAGAGGCCTTTTGAGTCTACACCAGGCATGTTCGATACGGTTCATGTCTGGAGAACATGCTGACCACTCTAGTCGAACGATGTCGTTATCCTGAAGGAAGTCATTCACAAGATTTGCACGATGGGGCCGCGAATTGTCGTCCATGAAGACGAATGCCTCGACATTATGCTGCCGATAACGTTTCATTATTGGTCGTAGGATGGCATTGACGTATCGTACAGCCGTTATGGCGCCTTCCATGACCATGAACGACGTACGTCGGCCCCACATAATGCCACCCCAAAACAGCAGGGAACTACCACCTTGCTGCACTCAATGAACATTGTGTATAAGGAATTCAGCCTGACCGGGTTGCCTCCAAACACGTCTCCGACGATTGTCTGGTTGAAGGCATATGCGACACTCATCGGTGAAAAGAACGTGGTGCCAATTCTGAGCGGTCCATTCGACATGTTGTTGAGCCCACCTGTACCGCGTTTCATGGTGTCGTGGTTGCAAAGATGGATCTCGCCATGGACTTCGAGAGTGAAGTTGCGCATCATGCAGCCTATTGCGCACAGTTTGAGTTGTAACACGACGTCCTGTGGCTGCACGAAAAGCATTATTCAACATGGTGGCTTTGCTATCAGGGTTCCTCCGAGCCATAATCCGTAGGTAACGGTCATCCACTGCAGCAGTAGCCCTTGGGCGGCCTGACCGAGGTATGTCATCGACAGTTCCTGTCTCTCTGTATTTCCTCCATCTCCGAACAACATCGCTTTGGTTCACTCCGAGACAGCTGGACACTTCCCTTGTTGAGAGCTTTCCTGGCACAAAGTAACAATGCGACTCGCGGTAGAACCGCGTTATTGACCGTCTAAGCATGGTTGAACTACAGACAACCGAGCTGTGTACCTCCTACCGGGTGGAATGACTGCAACTGATCGGCTGTCTAATACGCGCTGCTCATGCATGGTTTTTTACATCTTTGGGTGGGTATAGCGACATCTGTGAACAGTCAAAGGGACTGTGTCTGTGATACAAAATCCACAGTCAACGTCTATCTTCAGGAGTTCTGGGAACCAGGGTGATGCAAAACTTTTTTTGATGTGTGTAAATCCGGTGTGCCACAGTCACACAATGAAATATCAAAGTGTCTTACACCGTAAATTATGTAAATATCTGCTATCATTTTTCAAAGTGTCTTATATTACATTAATATTTGCTTCCATTTTACTGAATACGCTTTGATGTTATTAAATTGTGGTAACTCACCCACACACTTTAATATCAAAGTGTCTGACCTCATAAATTATGTTAATATTTTTCACCATTCTGCAGATATTCAACAATGGCATTAAATTATAGTAATTCAGTCATGTCACAGCCGCACAGTGTTACATCAAAATATTTTACCTCACAAATTATATTAATATTTGTCTCCAGTTTTTAACTAGGGTAACTCTGCTGTTGATCACTACAGAGTACAGACCTCCAATGATGAAACTCATACAATTGGAGTAGCAATAAAAACTGGTGTTGGAAGAGGAAACTTGGGCAATTCCAGCAGGACAATGCGACACCCCACGCATCTACAATTGCTACAGAGTGGCTCCAGGAACATTCTTCTGCACTTAAACACTTCCAATGGCCACCAGACTCCACAAACATGAACATTATTGAGCATATCTGGGATGCCTTGCAACATGCTGTTCAGAAAAGATATCCACTCCCTCGTACTTTTACGGATTTATGGACAGCCCTGCAGGATTCATTGTGTCAGTTCCATCTAGCACTATTTCAGACATTAGTCGAGTCCATGCCACGTCGTTTTGCGGCACTTCTACGTTCTTGTGGGGTCTCTACACGATATTAGGCAGGCGTACCAGTTTCTTTGGCTCTTCAGTATAGTATCTTGTGCTGCGAGCAGTGCTTCACTCATATAAAGTTTAGCAAGACGTCTTCAGTACAGGTGCATACATCCTGCGAAGAAAGTTCAAAATCTGCTTATGTGGACGATGGTAGGAAGTTGGAAAATTTAAACCAAACTGGCGTAAAAATTATTCGCGTGGTTCTGCACCAATAAACTGTTTTAATAAGTTGATTGGTGCTCTGAACTTTTTTGTGTTTATGAATTGAGACGGCTGTAATTCTTCAAACATTGAAAACAGGAAGTGTGTTCACACTGCAGTGACCTGACGTATTTGTGATTCACTTGAAACACCAGTTAGTGAACATTGTATGCCCTTTGTAGATCTCTCTGGATTTCACAACAGTTGCTGTTTGAAGCGACAAAATGACAGTAGGGAGTAAGTCATCAGTACTACTGCAGCACCAATCAAGACGAGTCAACTGACATGTCAGATTTAGTGTCATTTGACTAGAGTAGAGAAATGCATGTATGTACATTGTAATTGTTGCAGTCTGTATGGCATACTGTTACCACGCTTTCACGGCCAATGTTTAGATCCAGGCGGTCATCCAGGAGGTCTGGTGATTACGGCGTGGACTGAGGGGTATTACCGTGTATAGCGTTTGCTGTCATACTACAGGAGACATCTACAGAGATTAGGAACAAATGATTCGCCGTTTCGGCTATCTGAGCCAATTTACGTAGGAGAATCAGGTAAATATATTTCTCTAACCTCTGAGGATGGCGCCCACAGCAGCAGTTGAAACGGCAGGCACAAAATTACGCCATAGGCCGCGGCCTAGTAGCCAGAAAACTGGGCTCTCCTAGCTTGTTTGTTGACGATTGTACAGCGCCTGCAAAGAGAAATTTTGTGCGTAGGCTTTGTGCAATTTGACGTACTGTTCCTTGTTACCGAAATTTGAATTATCTCAGTCTTTCTTTTCTTTTGTTTTTATGGGTCACATTTTTTTAACAATACTGGTCTCAGGTACCTCGAACTATTATTCACTCCCTGTCTTAACATTTTCTTCCACTTCACTGCATGTCTGTGATAAATGTTTACTCGTGTTGGCTGCTGCCACTCGAGTAGACAAGTGACAAATTGCTTTCTCAACACAGTGCAGCAGCAATTCTACAGTTCTTAGCGCCCTTGGAGTGAGTCAGAATAGTTCTTATTTTTCATACTTGAGTTATAATCCATAAAGCTTTCAAGTGACAGGCCATTTCAGCTGTTGTGACGGCCAGCGGTACAACATCACGCTAGATTTTTCTGATTGTGCTACTAGGTTTGCTCTTTTTTTTTCTTGGCATAACTATTATTGGTTCTACCTCTCTAATCCAGGCCCATTCTTAAGCCTGCAGAATGAAGTTATGCTGATACAGAGAGCCTAATTTTTCTTTTGGTTTTAATCTTTAATTTGTCTCTTAAATATCCACGCAACATACTAGTTTAATTTCTAAATTTTTAAAACACGCTAATAATTGGAATAGCTTTCGAGAGACATAAAGCGTCAGAAGCACAGAGACAAACTACAAGGAAACTAGCTTTCTAGGAAAGAAGGACAGCTAAGAACAAGGACTAACAGTTCTAGCATACCTCTCTGAAAGCAAAAATTTAAAAGAAAAATAACAGCTAACATATATTAACACCTATGCTGATGTCTTTCTACTCTCATACGTGTACAGCGTGCTTTACATTCTGTTGATAGCTGTGTTTTCGAAACAAATAACTTGCGAGACGTTATTGGATTAGTAACTGGAAATGAACTCTTAAGGTTTTTTAAGCAGACTGTGGAGCGTTACTTACTGGCAGCTTTCGAACGTCCATCAGATGATGTATTTCAACATGTCCTAACACTCCAGAGCAGGAGACCTTACTTTTCGTTTTACAGACCGCACACGTAGCAACTTGGCCACATCTCTCTTTCTTCCAGACTTTGGAGGATGAAGAAATTGATATGTGAACTAGGAAATGAAGTAATGAAGACAATGGCCTCCTTTTCCCTGTTTCGTGCACGAATACTCATCGCCGAGCCCCGATATTTTTCATTAGCATATGAGTATTCCTCATTCAGCCATCTAAGTAAGTTAATCATAATGACATACAACTGGTACATACAGGAAAGCAAATTGATAAAAACGAACACCAATGATGATTACATCTAACAAAGTTACTGAGTTGACGTGAGTTACTTCAAATCTCTCTTTGCGCTTCTATTAAAAAGAAATATAGTTCTCTATACACCGTTAAGTCCACGGTTGCCAGTAATGTTGTCAAGATGTTGCTGACATTCCTTAGAAATTTTCACGTGAGGTGCCTTCGATAGATAAATATAAAAGGTATGTGATTTACATCTTCCACTTCGCAACTGTCACAAGGTCGACATGGTACTATGGGTGTTCGGTGGAGGTGCTGCGAAGGTAGACAATGATTGAACTTCAACCACGCTGTGGTAACAGAAAATTTTCGTGAGCATTTAGATGCATGTTACCAGCCCTTGGTTGGTAGCACTGGAGTTCTTTGCGCATAGTATTTTTCTTTAGACGTGTGGGAAGCCTGTCAATCTTTGTGCCACTCGGTTCGAATCCTGTTCCTGTAAATCGATAAAAGGTCCTACGATGGAATATTTAAATGGTCTTCTACATCTGAGGTCACTGCTTCCTTAGCAAGAGTGTTGCCCAGGACCGTGTCGTGCGATTTAATCTGATACCTGGGTTTCCTCCAACAATTCTCTTCAATTTGGAGTAGCTTCACCGGAAGAACATAGCGTCATAGACAGGATCTCTTGCATCCGATGCCTTGTGCAGATGTTCGCAGTTCTGTGAAACAGTCACTCTGTGTTCCTCCAGTCAGTAACCGAGGACTGCCATCGCTGCATCCATTTTACGCTGTCCTTCTCTTAATCTGCTGCTGAATATGTATATACACATATGATCAGTGTATTGTTGTATGTTGATGTTCCTGTCAAAAATGGTCGGCATATCTGCGGTGTAGACATTAAAGAACATTGACGACACAGCTGGTTCCTGCGGGAATACCTTACTCGTCATACATGGTCCCATACTGCTATTACCAGCTTTCATACAAAGTTCTCTGTCTTTAAGTAGGCAAATGAGGTTGCTAATGAAGCTAAGAGGGATCTTGTGTTGCTCCATTTCCTTGGCTAGTAACCAAAGGTCAACAGCATCATATGCATTCTCATTATCCGTATAAACTACTATTAGGAACTTACCATTGTTGAGAGAAGGCTGGACATGTGTAATAAGTTGTGCAAGTGTTTCGTAGGCTCCGCTGTCTCTGCGGTACCGTCCAGTCTGTAACAGATCGTTATGTTCGTCCCACCATTCTGTGGTATGTTTTAATACCATTTCTAACACCTTGAACGAACGCGAATGTAATGTGATAGGTCTATATGACGACAATACATCCGGATGTTTTCCAGGTTTCAAACCTAGAACAACTCGCGCTGTGTTCAGTTCAGGACAGTAATTTCTACTGGACCAGAAATTGCTTAGTTCATTATCTCATCTTCATATTATTTTGATCTTTGTATTTTCGTGCTATCTTGTTTGCAAATATCACAGTAATATAAAATGGTAGCACGATTTGTTCGTTGAGCACGTACCAAAAAGTAAAACTCTCCTCTGCTACAGTCAAACAATTTATGAGGTCATTTCATGACTATTTAATGGAAGAAATAACATTCTTTATACTTAAATGAAAAATAAGATTAAAACTACTGAAGTAATGAACGGTCAAATGGTATCAGTTAATGAAGTAACGCAGCACATGACATCTATGTGTCTACAATGTAAATTTAGACAGAAACTTCTAAATACAAACTTGTATATTAAGTTTATATTATACAAGTGGAGGCTATTTACTCAGATTATTAGTGTTTCACCTCGTATGACATAAATTCATAAAATAATTTCGTTCTCCCTTGTATTTTTAAGCATTAAAAAATATCGTTGGCAGGTTCTGGACTGACACAACAGCGCTTCTCGGATACAGTTAAGCCTGTCCTGCAAAAAGTTTCTTACACTTGCAGCGCTACTAGAGGGAATGCAGAGGATTTCTTTCGCCACTTTAAAGAGCTTGGGGAAGGTGCAGGCTTTGGCCTCCCAACACCACAAAACCTTCTTGACGTTTTTACCTAGGGCGTCCATGTTCAAATATCTCTCGAGGTCATCTTTAAATTTAGATACTGATGAACGCCAGCTTCTGAACTTCTTCGCGGGAGAGGGAACTGGATCTTCTTTCTCTTCCTCCACGACCAAACTATTTAGCTTCTGACGAACACTTTGATACACATTTTCCTTTTTCTCTTCACTCAGTACTAAGTGTTTCTTGAAACATAATCGAAAAACTGTAGCCATGTAAAGAGAATCTTGTAGTTCGCTAACGACTTTCTGTCTTAGGTAGGTTTCTGCGCGTCTTTTCAGTAATTTAACTACTGCACAGCCATCTTCAGTTTGGCATGTATCTTGAAAACTAAATGGCCACGGCACCATAAAATGCAGGACCGGTTCTCTTTCACTCTACAGACCATTTGTGGCCTCTTTAGAAGAATCGGTGAGTCTAATTACTTCCTCCATTACATCATGCTGATACGCAGATACTATTTCCTGCTTGTTTCTGCCACCAGAAAATCATCAGCTTCATTTTTTTGTGAATGAAACGAATCCAACATCACGTAGATGCTGTTCCATCTCGTTTTAACACCTTGATATAATGTTTATTCTAATCTTGCCGTCAAACCGAAGCGTTTCATACAACGCACAGTTCAACGCGCTGCCCGAAGGGGTTCATAAATATCAGCCAATTCTTCTCTAAGGAACTTGCCATGTTCGGCCCTTGATCTGTCAAAAATGTCACTTTGTTTAGTTCCAGAGAAGATCTATCTCAGACGATTTTTCGTATAACTCTGTAAGAACATTTTCACTCGTTTTTGAAACGTCGGAGAACTTCGTTGAGAGAAGCACATTGTTTCTCAGTTCACACCTGTCCTCAGACTCTACAATAATACTAGATGTGACAGCCAGATAGTGTATTTTGCGATAATTGTCAGTAGAAAGATCGCACGTCATAGAACATTCGATCTGGTCAATAGCTTTCTTTACTTGAGGCAAGATCTGACTTCTCGCGTGATCGACAATATCTTTTATATGTCGAGAGACAGTTCTCGGAGAAGGCAAAATCCCTTGTACTCTCACTCTCCCGTACTCAGCACTAATATCGATTAGTCCTTGTGAAAGGGTCAGAGTCAGACTTAAGACGTTGTAGAACAATTCCATTGGAGTGGAGGGGGGGGGGGGGGGGGGAGGCTGGGCGCCTGTATCTGAACCCGTCTGATACGTTTAATATTTACCCACACAGACAAACCAGGTGTCCCCCAAAATTCATTGCAGTCATTGCGCTTCTTTTCCCTTGGCTGTCTTCTCGTTTTTAAAACAACCGGTTTCGATATACTTTGCTGTCACCTTCAAGTCTTAAGGGCGCTGAAGACCTTGCTGTCGTGCGCCCCCAAAACCCCTCTACTACTCTCTTCAAGTCTTAAAAAATCTTTTATTATGAAACATGTTCATTTTACGTTGGACCTCACGCCTAGTTGTCATGTGGATAAGAATCAGCACATTGTTACTATTTATCCACACGACAATTTGGCGTGAGGTCCAACATAAAACAAACGCGTTTCATAACGAAAGATTTTTGAAGACTTGAAGATGACAGCAAGCTCTGTCCAAACAGGTTGTCTTAAATAAATATATATTAAACAATTTCGGGTGTTGGATGTTTTAACGGCTAAAACGGATCGCTCCTTCGGTCTTCTCAAAATGAGAAAATTCAGTTCATTCACCACGTTTTGATATTCTTCGTCCCGGCAATATTTTGGAAGTAACTGCTTATTCTGTGGAATGAACATATTCAGTACTTCCTCAGTATGTTTTTTCTATAACAGATGTCATCTGCTAGTGAATTAGTTTGAGCGTTGCAGCTCTTCGTAAGAAGTGTTAGTACCGATTGATATTGCCTCCAGTCTGCTTTGCGTATTTTCCAACGGTATTTGTTGTATATAAGCGATCTATCAGGACTTTTTGGTGCACATAGTAAGATGACTGGTAAGTGGTCCGAGCCTAGTGAATCTTTCTCCAATTCTCACATGAATGTTGTAGGATGGAGGCGCGAAACGCAAGTCTGCTACACTGCTTCGTTCGTTTGGACGACAAGTCATTTTTGGTCTCCCATCGTTATTAAGTTACTTTCGTTCATCACCCAAATCTATCCTCTTGGCCTGGATCCCAAGCAGAATGCTGTGCATGATAGTCCCCCATTATCAATTTTAGGATAGTACTGGAATTGACGAGAGTATGCAGATAGTCTTCAGTCATATCATTACGTGGCAACCTGCAGACAGAAATTTAAAAAAAAAAAAAAAAAAAAAAAAAAAAAAAAAAAAAAAGAAAAACAGAATGGAGATACCTGCGTATTGACATTCTGACATTCTGCATGAGTAAACCATAAATTTAAAATATTGTACGGGATTCCATGTTTAATTGAAAGCGCTGTTCCCCCACACCCGTTCGCTCTATCACAGTGCACACTGTTAAAATCGGATACGGAGATACCAGTCTGTGGATGTAACTACGTCTCACTCACTGCGCAAATTGCTATATGCTGATCGTTCATAAATGAAAGCAAGCTCTTTTCATTACTCCTTATAGAGAGTGTGTTCCATAACATTATACTGTAATGGAGAAACGTACATTTACTGTTTATTTGGTAATATGCGTTAAGACTGGCGCGAAAATGGCATATACACTGAAGCGCTAAAGAAACTGGTACAGGCATGCGTATTCAAATACAGAGACACAGTATAAACTTCTGTTACATTAATGTGACGACTATCTGTGTTGCCCGCCCGGCTAGCCGCGCGGTCTAAAGTGCTGCTTCCCGAGCGGGAAGGCTAGCCGGTCCCCGGCACGAATCCGCCCAGCGGATTACTGTCGAGGTCCGGTGTGCCGGCCTGCCTGTGGATGGTTTTTAAGGCGGTTTTCCATCCGCCTTGGCGAATGCTGGCTGGTTCCCCTTATACCGCCTCAGTTACACTATGTCGGCGATTGCTGCGCACACTCTGTCTCCATGTACACGTACACCATAATTACTCTACCACGCAAACATTTGGGTTGGGTTGTTTTGGGAAAGGAGACCAGACAGCGAGGTCATCGGTCTCGTCGGATTAGGGAACGACGGGGAAGGAAGTCAGCCGTGCCCTTTGAAAGGAACCATCCCGGCGTTTGCCTGGAGCGATTTAGGGAAATCACGGAAAACCTAAATCAGGATGGCCGGACGCGGGATTGAACCGTCGTCCTCCCGAATACGAGTCCAGTGTTTAACCACTGCGCCACCTCGCTCGGTCAAACATTTGGGGTTACACTAGTCTGGTATGAAAGGTTCCCTGGGAGGGGGTGGGGGGGTCCACTGGGGCCGAACCGCACAATAACCCTGGGTTCGGTGTGGGGCGGCGGTAGCGTGGGTGGAGTGCTGTGGCCTGTTGTGGGGTTGTGAACCACTGAGGGCTACGGTAGGACGAATCCTCTCCATCGTTTCTAGGTCTCCGGATCAGTACACACATACATACACCACCTATGTTCGACATCAAAATGCAATAACCAGTCACAGACGGTAGGTGGCAGCACTAGCAGTGTTGGCTATATACGTTCAAATGTGTGTGAAATCTTATGGGACTTAACTGCGATGGTCATCAGTCCCTAAGCTTACACACTACTTAACCTAAATTATCCTAAGGACAAACACACACACCCATGCCCGAGGGAGGACTCGAACCTCCCTCGGGATCAGTCGCACAGTCCATGACTGCAGTGCCTAGACCGCTCGGCTAATCCCGAGCGGGGTCGGCTATATAAAGAGCGTTTGGGGAATGCAGGAAACAATACAGTCGTTGTCGTAATTCGGAAACGGTGAGATTTATCTGACGCTCAAAAGCGCATGATCATTGGCCTTCCGGCCTAGGGTGGCTTCAGGCTACGTCAGTGAACTGTTCGCATGCCGCCGTGGTCAAAGTGTGCATGGCAAATTTGCCCTATCCAAAACAGGCGCTGAGACAACTGTGGTGCAGCACGGGTCATAGATGACAGAAGTGAACGATGCTTACGGGTGAACAGACGTGTAAGTGTTGAGCAACTGCCTTCTCTGATGAACCAAGTTGCTACCGACAGTGTCTCCTCAACGACCGTTCAGCGAAAGTATGGGCCTCCTCAGCAGGCGCCTCATTCATGCACCCGTTCTCATTGCCGTTCATCGGCGACAAAGACTGGAATTTGCACGCCAATACCGCAAGTGGTCGTCCACTGGGTGGCGACAAGTAGCCTTTTCAGACAAGTCACGTTTTATGCTCTGTCGAACTGAAAGCAAACACTCTGCGACAATCGCCGGAAGAATCCAGACCGTAAAAGGGAGCCTTATGACCTGACGAATGTTTTCGTGACATTCTCTGGGTGATCTCGTCATTCTGGAAGGCACAATCGATCAAGTATGCACCTATCCTTGGGGACTATGTTCACCCCTACATGCAGTTTATTTTTCCAGGACGCTGTGGTATCTACCAGCAGGACAATGCAACATGTTCCACAGCTCGCAGTAAAATGGAAATGAGCGTTTGGCGTCATTGGCCTGGAGGCCCCTGACGGGACAGGTCCGGCCGCCTTGGTGCAGGTCTTATTACATTCGACGCCACATTGAGCGACCTGAGCGCGGGTTGGGGATGAAATGATGATGAAGACAACACAACACCCAGTCCCTGAGCGGAGAAAATCCCCGACCCAGCCGGGAATAGAACCCGTCACGCTGACCACTCAGCTATGGGGGCGGACACAGCTCGCAGTGTACGTGCGTGGTTTGAAGAGCACCAGGCTGATTTTACCGCACTCCCCTGCCCACCAAACTCCCTGGAGCTAAATCCAGTCGAGAATCTGTGGAACCAGTACGACCGGGCTGTACACGCCATGGATCCTCAGCCGAGAAACCTATCGCAGCTGGCCACGGTACTAGAGCCGGAGTGGCCGCACATGTCTGTCGGTACCTTTCACAACCTCACTGACTCTTCTTTCGCGTCTCGCAGCCGTCCGTGCTGCAAAAGGTGATTCTAAATCCATTCTTTGAAAACCATTGTGAATTGCATGGTAGACGGTACTTCCCTCTGTACAGGTTATTAGGGTTTCTTCTCGTTCCATTGACTTATGGAGTGCAGGAAAAAAGACTCCTTAAATGCCTCTGTGTGACCAGTAATTAATCTAGTCTCGACCTCACAAAACCTATGGGAGCAATGCGTAGGGGGTTGTGGGCTTTAAAATATAAACTGATAAATTGATGATATTTGTATTTGTGTATGACGAACGAAGAAGTGTTCAGTATTTTTTTCCAACCGTTGCTCTTCATGAAATCGTGTCCTATGATGATAAAACAGGTTGTATAGTGATATGGCAGTGACTGTCACACAAATTCTAGCTTCCTGGAAGCTGGGCATACAACTAATGCTTTTGCAACAGTTGTACGAACCAGGTCCGTAACAGTTTCTGCAGAAGTCTCCTAAACTGAGGTTTCCGTGCGACCTCCACCGTGCGATACCTACTGATCAAGTTCTCAATGGAAGTCAGCCACTATCACAAACCTTTCACTACCCAAATTGTCCATAATGGTGTTCCTTTACATTATGTGCGAAGTCTACGGGCACTCCATAAGCTGAAATCGCACTAATTATCGACGATTCTTCTTCTAAGCAGTGTTGGAAGGCATTTCCAAGAAACGTTTCTAGGCAAGTCTGTTCTGACCCTGGAAAAGCAACGAGTCCCTAGATGTCATGTAACAAGCCGCTCAGCAAATATTGCTAGACAACAACCAAAAAGTAGTGAAGTTCACATCTATATTGCAAGTAGCTGAAAGCTAGTTTAAAAAACTCTGTTCCGTATAGCAAAACCGCTCCAAGCCATTTTTGCTCATATTTTCAACGCGTGTTCGCCACCAGATCCCCTAAAGACAAAAAGTTATCAAGAAGTTTTATGGCTTCATTCTTCAATTGCGCAGTTTTCTTTTTAGAGTGTTGAATTACTCAGCTAATTTCCAGGCCCTGTCTAAAAATTCCTTTATTGTGTTCTTTCATTAACTATTAAAGTTTATCTAAAATTTATCTACAGTATGGACAAACAGTATGATAGTGTGGGATATGTCTTTTAATTTTTTTCAGACGTTTAGTTCCCTAGGACTAAATTGAGAAGCAAATCGCCATGGTCAGAGAACGAGTCAGTACATGAAATTAACATAATAAAATCAAAAAATAGATTAAATAAAATTTACACGAATCCTATGCAGATGATAAGCTGTTGAGTACATACTAGCATTAACGATATTGCTCTGCAAATCGCTTAAGTTTTTTTGACGAGCTCCACAGCAGAATAGAGGGAGCGAGGCATGGGGAAATTCGTCACTTTCGACTTAAAAATGCTTGGATTATTGCCACGATTTTTGAATTATTGTGGTCTCTTATTGAAAGTGGATGCAGCAGCATACTGCAAGCTTTCTTGCACAAGACTCAAAGAGATGCGATCCAAATGCAGATTGGATTTATGCCTACTATTCATCGAATGAAAGCTGCTAACTCTTGCGAATAAGCTTACATTCGTAACAACAAACGACATTAAGGAAAATATATATTAAGAGGCCAATGTCAGAATCCCCCAGACTCCTGAACAGCGGACGAACTTTCACCACGCATTACGCTAAATGCTCGTTTCTGAGTGAAAAATACTCTTTGTGAATGGGGAGAGTTACCCCATAATGTAATGTTACATGTCATAAACGAATGAAAATAACCAAAGTAGATTGACGTTCGTGTTATACTATCACTTATTGCACATACTGTTTTAATGGCAAATATAGCAGTATTCAGTTTTTGAACAGTGGCCTAGACATGGATATTCCATGACAGCTTACCGTCTATCTGAGCGCCAAAGAATTTCGTTTGTTCAGAGTCATTAATCATATGCCCATTCTGTGTAATCAAAATGTCAAATTTAGTTGAATTGTGTGTTAGAAACTACAAAAACTGAGTCTTATTACGATTTAATATCAATTTATTTTCTAGAAGCCATGAACTTATTTCTTAAATTGCTCTATTTGATACATTTTGATACATTGCTTACGTTGCATCGTTCACTGCCAGACTAGTGTCATCAGTAAATAAAAATATCTTACAATAACCACTCATAATAGAAGGCGCATCATATATAAGAAACAATGGTAGCATTATAGTTCTGGTGTAGTGTTTCACTTTTATTACAGGTACAGCACAACAAATAACTTCCAATATTTATTCTTCATCTAAAGTAACGTTCCCATGTTGGATGATACCTTGTCTCATCGTCATGGAAGATGTAATATGAACCTCCATGTTATTATTCCGAAATGTTGGACACCGAACTAAAGAGTCTGCAGCCACCAAAGAAAGTTTCTACTTTCACAAGATTGCTGTCTGACAGAATTCTGTTCCTGATATACAGGGTAAAAAGTATTTAAACCAACAAACTCTGGGAGGTTGTAGGGGACATCAAAACAAATATTTTTCCCTAATGTTATTTTTTCCTATGAGGAGTATCTAAACCGGTAGAGGAAGATTTCTCTGGCGGCAAATTAATTAAACCAAGAAACACCTTTCCACTTTTTATCACCAAGAGACAACAAATTAACACAACCCAATTTCAATTACAGTAGATTTCCAAAAATTCCTCCATTGACACATAAACAAAAGTTACACCGTCGGATCATGTTCTGTCTGACACGAGCAGAAACCCCAGGAGTACCCTGAATTGTTCCTGCTGCTGCTACTATCCGAGCAACCAGATCCTCTTCTGATGCAACAGGAGTTGCGTCAACAAGGTTGCGCATCTCTCCCCACACAAAAGAGTCCAGAGGGGACATATCTGGGGATCGAACACGCCATGGTACAGGACCACCTCTGCCAATCCACGTTTCAGGGAACCGTTGGTCCAGGAATCGACGCACACGACGACTGAAATGTGCCGGCGCCCCGTCGTGTTGGAACCACATGCGTTGTCTTGTAGGAAGCAAGACGTCTTCCAGCAATTCTGGCAATGCTCTGGAGAGAAAATTGTAGTAGTGCCTGCCATTTAATAGCCTAGGTAGCAGATACGCCCAATTAAACAGTCCCCAACAACACCGACCCACACATTAACGGAGAACCTCACTTGATGAGCGCTAGTAACTGTGGCATGTGCGTTATCCTCACTCCAAACATGAGAATTGTGAATGTCGATGACTCCATCAGGCCTGAACGTTGCTTCGTCGGTAAACAACACAGAGGATGGAAATGTAGGATGCATTGCACACTGTTCCAGGTACCACTGCGAAAACTATGCTCTGGGCGGATAATCAACTGGTTCCAGGTTGTGGACACGCTGTAAGTGAAATGGACGTAACAACTGCTCTCGAAGGACTGTTCTTACATTCGTATGAGTCATCCCATGTTACGTGCAATTGCACGAGTGCTGACTGAAGGATCCCGCTCCACATGCTGCAAGACAGCTTCCTCAAATTGCAGCGTTCTTACCGTGCGATGGCGCCCCGGTCCAGGTAATCTGCTGAATAACACGGTCTCACGCAGACGCTGGTACACAGTAGCGAAGGTGGTATGATGCGGGATGCGGCAATTAAGATATTGTTGTTGATAAACCCGCTGTGCACCTCGTCCGTTGTGGTGCGCTCCAACCATATCAGTGTACTCACTCCAGGTGTATCGCTCCATTACTAAACAGAGACAATGCACTACTACACTGGTGGACAGCAGTTGCCTACAACTGAAGAGCGTAGTACACTCTCTAACAACTGAAGATCGTAATACGGCCTCTAACAACAGAAGAGCGTAATGCGGCCTCCACCGGCTTAAATAATCCTCATAGGAAAAAATGACATTAGGGAAAAATACACTCCTGGAAATGGAAAAAAGAACACATTGACACCGGTTGTCAGACCCACCATACTTGCTCCGGACACTGCGAGAGGGCTGTACAAGCAATGATCACACGCACGGCACAGCGGACACACCAGGAACCGCGGTGTTGGCCGTCGAATGGCGCTAGCTGCGCAGCATTTGTGCACCGCCGCCGTCAGTGTCAGCCAGTTTGCCGTGGCATACGGAGCTCCATCGCAGTCTTTAACACTGGTAGCATGCCGCGACAGCGTGGACGTGAACCGTATGTGCAGTTGACGGACTTTGAGCGAGGGCGTATAGTGGGCATGCGGGAGGCCGGGTGGACGTACCGCCGAATTGCTCAACACGTGGGGCGTGAGGTCTCCACAGTACATCGATGTTGTCGCCAGTGGTCGGCGGAAGGTGCACGTGCCCGTCGACCTGGGACCGGACCGCAGCGACGCACGGATGCACGCCAAGACCGTAGGATCCTACGCAGTGCCGTAGGGGACCGCACCGCCACTTCCCAGCAAATTAGGGACACTGTTGCTCCTGGGGTATCGGCGAGGACCATTCGCAACCGTCTCCATGAAGCTGGGCTACGGTCCCGCACACCGTTATGCCGTCTTCCGCTCACGCCCCAACATCGTGCAGCCCGCCTCCAGTGGTGTCGCGACAGGCGTGAATGGAGGGACGAATGGAGACGTGTCGTCTTCAGCGATGAGAGTCGCTTCTGCCTTGGTGCCAATGATGGTCGTATGCGTGTTTGGCGCCGTGCAGGTGAGCGCCACAATCAGGACTGCATACGACCGAGGCACACAGGGCCAACACCCGGCATCATAGTGTGGGGAGCGATCTCCTACACTGGCCGTACACCACTGGTGATCGTCGAGGGGACACTGAATAGTGCACGGTACATCCAAACCGTCATCGAACCCATCGTTCTACCATTCCTATACCGGCAAGGGACCTTGCTGTTCCAACAGGACAATGCACGTCCGCATGTATCCCGTGCCACCCAACGTGCTCTAGAAGGTGTAAGTCAACTACCCTGGCCAGCAAGATCTCCGGATCTGTCCCCCATTGAGCATGTTTGGGACTGGATGAAGCGTCGTCTCACGCGGTCTGCACGTCCAGCACGAACGCTGGTCCAACTGAGGCGCCAGGTGGAAATGGCATGGCAAGCCGTTCCACAGGACTACATCCAGCATCTCTACGATCGTCTCCATAGGAGAATAGCAGCCTGCATTGCTGCGAAAGGTGGATATACACTGTACTAGTGCCGACATTGTGCATGCTCTGTTGCCTGTGTCTATGTGCCTGTGGTTCTGTCAGTGTGATCATGTGATGTATCTGACCCCAGGAATGCGTCAATAAAGTTTCCCCTTCCTGGGACAATGAATTCACGGTGTTCTTATTTCAATTTCCAGGAGTGTATTTATTTTGATGTCCCCTACAACTCCCCAGAGTTCGTCGGTTTAAATACTTTTCACCCTGTATTTATTTACGCCTTTCCACTCGCAATGCAGTATTTTACGCAAAGACATCGGATGAGAACGTCCCACGTCCTTATCCTTGCTTTCAATAAAAACTTGAAAAGGACCAACATCAGATCCCACGTACACATTTATTATCCGTACATTCTGAACGCTGCCACTTACCAGGTCGGTATGTGCTGCTGTAGCTTCCATGTGAGGACTGGCAGTATCGTTACAGCGGCATCCGCTCTGTTTTTCTGCTTCTACGCGCTGCATTTTATCGAACCTGCTCCTTTGCAGCTCGTTGACACTGTCGCTTCTGTGAGCTCTTTTTAGGATTTGTCATCTCGATGTCTTCATCTTGTATTGGAATATTGTCCACTCTGTTCCTAGTATTTAAAAGTCCACTACCTTTTCACTTAATCCTGTCTTTTGTGATTGACCACTGTCAATGTTCAGTTCATTGCCGTTCATTTTGTCACCTCCATGTTGGGGATGAGTCGTTAACACTGCGGAGAGGAACTTACAATGGGGCCATGAATCCTATTACACACGGGTTTTGATGAGTGTTACGTATGTTGTAGAGGGACTTTTCCTGAGTACCCACCAAGCGGTTCAACCCCGCGTCCGACCATCCTGATTTAGGTTTTCCGTGATTTTCCTAAATCGCTACAGGTAAATGCCGGGATGATTCCTTTGACAATGGCACAGCCGACTTCCTTCCCTAATCCGATGAGACCCATGACCTCGCTGTTTGGTCTTCTACATCAAACAACCCCACCCCCCTGACTACCTGGCTAGCGGATTTTCATGCGTCGGCCACCTACTTTCGAGAAGTGATGTGGAATTTTTACTTGTACCATCTATAATATCAGTAACGTCATTCATATGTCGTATAAGCAAGACTAGCGCTGCAGTTAACTTTCGAGGCTAGCACGCTGGCAGTTCGGGTTCAAATCCTGGCCGTATATACTATTATTTTTTATTCACTTTCACCATACAGAATATCATAAATATTATGCCATGAACAATTATTCCAACGTAGTCATTTGCGCCGTAGTAATTTCATTAATAAGTCAACCATTAGAGCGAACTTTCTTCAGAAATGTATTCCGTTTGTTACAGAATAGATTACAGATTCGTCTTACTCGCTATCGCTTGCTGTGCTAGAATAGAAGCCCAGGCAGTATATGTCGTAGAAGCAACCTAAACGTAAATTCGTAGAGCAGCACATATATGTAATGAAAGCTACTGCCTTGACGGCACACATATTTTTCAGAAGCGATACCAGAAAATACAGTCCTTTTAAATCCAAAGATACTGTTCCTTCTTTGGTCAACTTTGGAGTGATGCACACGTATTTTCTCATTCCTGTGAAAGAATGTGCACTAAACTGATGTAGAATTAATAAATGTATTTTTATTTATTCTTCCCTCGAAGCGATTAAAAACACATAGACCACTGCGATACGCTCTCTGAACCTAAATTTGAGAAAGTGCTGCAGATATAGACCGTACGTCTACAATTTCAACACCCATTTTCTCGGAAATTAGCCTGGCTGATGCATGATTAGCCAGGTACTAAGGACAGGTCTCTCTACAACGTACCTAACATATATCAAAATCTGTGATTAACAGGTTTGATGGTCCCGATGTCAGAGTTTACGAAGTCACCACTTATGAAGTAAGCCGGCCAGGGTGGCCGAGCGGTTCTAGGTGCTACAGTCTGGAACCGCGCGACCGCTACGTTCGCAGGTTCGAATCCTGCCTCGGGCGTGGATGTATGTGATGTCCTTAGGTTAGTCAGGTTTAAGAAGTTGTAACTTCTAGGGGACTGATGACCTCAGAAGTTAAGTCCCATAGTGCTCAGAGCCATTTGAACCATTTGAACTTATGAAGCAAACAACTAAACTGAGCTGTTGACGCGAATGGACCACTGCTCTTCCAAGTCCTAACCGTCCGAAGGCGCACAGGAAACTTCGACCCCCGGTATTGTGTTTCCTGTAGAAGGACGTCACTCACATACCCAGTGCATTAAACAACACTGCGACTAGTGTTGTTGTGCTATTAGCACAATAGTCTTACTGCAAGTAGCAAGATTCTTTTGGTAGCAGTGTACATCAGATCAACGGAACTGATTGCTTTATGATTTATCGCCAGGAAATATGAGTTGAACTAAAATCTGTAAAAAGATTTTCAGGAGCGATGATTTCGGGATGACGTCTGTAACAACACATGCTGGTTACACTCTAAAGCATCTTTTGTCTGTTAACGTAGTTAGCTACTGCCGACGACACATTATCGATCTAATACATTCTGCTTCTTAACTACATCTATGTGTAGTGCAGAGTGTGGTGTCACCGCCAGACACCACACTTGCTAGGTGGTAGCCTTTAAATCGGCCGCGGTCCGTTAGTATACGTCGGACCCGCGTGACGCCACTGTCAGTGATTGCAGACCGAGCGCCACCACACGGCAGGTCTCGAGAGACTTCCAAGCACTCGCCCCAGTTGTACAGCAGACGTTAATAGCAATGCTTCACTGACAAATACGCTCTCATTTGCCGAGACGATAGTTAGCATAGCCTTCAGCTACGTCATTTTGCTACGCCCTAGCAAGGCGCCATTGCCAGTGTATATTGAAATGGAAATTATCTACAGTCAAGAGAGATGTACACCGATTGTGGATTAAAGTTAAGTATTCTACCAGTACCTCCTGTTTTGCTAGTCTTATTTCTCTGACCTGTTCCAGACCTCACGCCAGTCTGCGTGTAATTAAACGCGTGCATTTCGGCCTCCTCTGGCAACACGGTGTTGGCTCTTCTGCCAACACATCACAGAGTATACCATTTATCAGCATCACGTTTCTACACTGTTATATTTTCGAAAAGACTATCGGTAAGCCGATATATCACTGCTCGATTATTAACCATATACTCATATCGTGAGACAGACGAGGGTTGGAACTATAATAGCGGCAACTATTTATTTAAAGCTCGTACAAAATAGATACTTGTTTCAAAGTTTTACTGAACTTCAAAGTAGTCACCAGCATTGTGTATAACCAGTTGCCAGCGATGTGAAAGTCGTAGGCTACTCTTAGCAGTGCCAGTTATGTTGACAGTTCGAGTGGCGCGGTCTATTGTCCGACGAATTTGTAGCAGTTCTGAAACGAATGCCGTGAAGTGTTTCCTTCAGTTTAGAAATCGAGTTGAACTTACGCGGGCTTACGTCAGGGGAGTGCAGTATGTGGTATAGAACTTAGCAGTCCCATCAGACAACCAAATAAGTAACAGCTTGCACTGTACGTGCATGAGCATTTGTCAGGCATTTACTTGCGACTCTGAGATCTAGATGTAAATTCCAGAAGAGTATTGGCAGCGTTAATGAGTTTGTAGCGATTTTTTCATAAGGAGGAGTCATTTTCGAGAAGTCAGCTGTGTGTGCAGAGCAATTGTTCAACAGAAAGAATATTTACTTGAGGCTAATCTGTAAAATGGCGACACAATATTTTTTGTTTATCTGTAAACAAATATAAAACAGCAACGTGTGTTTGGAAAGGGAGGGGGCTGCAATGTGTTACAGCTTGATTTGATGTTTATCTGTACCTGCAACGGCTACTGGGGAGTTTTCTACAATTTTGTCTCACAATTATCTGTGACTGAATTTAAAATTCATTTTGTCAGTATCTTTAGATACCGTTGGCATGGAAATAACATTGACATAAACAATGTGTTTTGCTTGTGAAGCTTGTGTATTTTTGATAAATAATTCAGGCATTGAAATATTGTAAATTAACCGGTATTGTCAATCTCTTAACGTATTTTTATAAATAACTGAGGTCAGTCGGACACTTTTGAACATTACCCAAAATTCCGATTTTATACTGTGAAACTAGACAAATTTATGGCTAAGGTATTATTCTGTGACGGCAATGTACTCTTCTTACCAGTCTTAAATACTATAATCTGGGTTAGTTCGCAGTAGATATCTCTGCAGCAGTGTGTCCTTGCACAGCGCTGCAGTTGGTGATGGAAGTTAGAAGTACATGCATTGCAGCTGAGCTAGTCACAAAGCTATTTTTTATATGGGGAGAAACGTGTTGGTAGATTTCTTGGAAACTTCCTTCTACCGCCTATAATTTTGAAGAGCTCACCAACTAAAGGTGTGTCGATATAAATAAGTTATCAAAAGAGTTCAGTACAACTAATATTTTGTTCAGCCACTAGAAAGTGATTAAAGAGGGAAGTTTGTGACAGCACACATATCTGCAGAATCAAGTGTAACAACTGAAATGGTAGAAAACAAGACTCTTTAATTAAATTAAGAATATTTGTGAATGACTGGAAAAGACAATGTTTTGTTTCCCATTATAGCATTGTTTCTAAATATAGCATACAGTTTCTCAGAATATTGTATTTTATGAGTCATCATTTTGTTTTCTCTCATACCACTAAAGCTGTAAATAAGTGTCTACCAGTCTGATGAAATTCCTTCCTTAGAGGATATTGCGTTAAATTTAAGCGTTGCGCCCTGATTCTCGTTTTTTTCTGATACACTTCCACTGAAATGATATGTAAATAAGTGTGTAATTACCTTACTTAATTACGGTCAGTTACTTTTTAAATTCTTATTTTGTTTCAGTGACTGTTGACCTATAATTATTTTGATTTCAAGAAAATTTGTGAAATAAATCTCACTGAACTGACAAATTGTGTCAAATGTTTTTCTTCATACGCATAAAACAAAACTCACAAAACTGAGCAAATTTGTACCAAAGATGGAAGCTGTGAGCTATTAATTAACTAAAAATAGTGCCAAAAGGAGTCAGTAGACAATATATGTAACTTAATCGAGCTTTATTCATTCAATCAATTAATGAGGTAGAGAGTAAACTCACAAAAGTATGCCATAATAATAATTTTATAAAATTTTTGCTCGTTGAGTTCATTGTCTTCAGGCCTATCGGTTCAGATCTTTTACACTTGCTTAAATTTTGTTTTTACTGGTAAAGATTACCCCGTTTACAAGCAGATAACGTTTTTTTAAATGTTAGTGACGATGGTTTCAAACACAATGAAGTCAAAAAAGGAACTTGACACTTTTAGTGCTAGAGGATCAGTTGCTTAGTTATTATACATGACATCATGCTACATCGCAAAACAGGAAACCAGACATACAAATAACAACAAAGGAATTTCACATAGTGTGGAAAGATGTCTCGTTAAGAATGAAATTATAGGCTCGTGTTAAAAATTGAGCAGCATGTATGTATGAAACATAGATATCGCATCGCTGACAATCATGTTCCGTATATTGTTTACTTTCACCACATGCAGGAGTAATTTTACCCGTAGGATTCCTTAATCTTATTAATTTAGAAAGTTCTCGACATTTGCAAGTCTTTAAACGTCGATGTTTACTATTTTTGTAGAGGGTCTGTGAAAGAACTTCTTATTTTAAGAGTAGAAATACAGTTTCGTCATTTTGGGACCCGAAATAACAAAAATTTTTAACTTCTGTCATCTGTGTCGCTGTCGAAACCGAAATCCGTTATGTTGTTATGTTTCCACGAGAAGCATGATGCACCGATCAGACAAGCAGTACGAGTCGACATCGTGCCTCTCTTGCTCTTGAGGATCTTGTAATTCTGAGAGTGGGCTCTAGCGAAGGCTCGTATTAAGTACGTCTCACGAGCGTCGCTAGTACAGGGTTCTCCAAAGCCACTCGCCTCTTACATCGTTTAAAGTTATTACGTAGAATTATGTCTTACGGTGCCGTGACCATATTACTTCGATGAAGGTACTAAGATTCTCCCAGAGAACACTTGATTATACTTTGTTTTTAGTGAAGCAGAGGCGCATTTTTTTAAACAAAGTCGCAGGAAAAAATAATATTCATATCCTTCAAATTAATGGCTCGATAGTTTTATATACAACTAAGAACATAGTGTCAGATAGGTGGCAGAAGTAGTCAACCTAATGTATAAATTTGGAGCAGTGTTTCTGGTGTACTAGGCGAAAGTCATTTTACGTCAGAAAGTAATTATCTGAAGAGATACTATAACAGTACCTTTAAAAGTTCTATACTGAAAAATTATTGGTGACAGGAATGTATGTGTACATTTGATGCCAAATTAATGGGTAATATTTGATGTACTGTTAGAACTGCGAAAGGTAACTAAGATTAGAGCACAACATTCCGTCGAAGACCAGTTCGTTAGAGTAAAAGCATTATCTCCGTATAGGTAAAAAATAGAGAAGAAACTTGGCTATGTTCCTTTAAAATGAACAGTATCGTGTAACTGAAGCTTGAATTTCCGAGAAGAAATCTAAACAAACGACCGCCGAGCATGAAATCATTGAGATATCCGCTAGGTCACCTCGCTTGGTTGCAGGCGCAAATTCAGGACGGTGGGGAGGGGAGTGAGAGAAGTCAGTGTTCGTTCCTGCCGATCTCGCTCCCCACCCCACCGTCCCCACCTCAAATTGAACTTGCCGTCAAGTTTGCCGTTAGTGTAAAACATACGAACACGATTTTATTAATAATGACAATAATACACATTTTTTAGATATAGAAATAATAATTTGTTTACATCAGTGCTTAACACGTCGATTTAAAACAATGTCCTGCAACATGAGCACTAATAGTTATCAGTATTTCATGAAGCGCTACGATTTACTACACATGGCTGTAGAATGTGGCCAATCGATCGTGTAAATGATAGCAACGCAGTTTGTTTTAGTCGTTTCCGCCTACGTTTGGAAAGTCAGTCTTCGTCTTATTTCTTCTTCTTGGTGTAGCTTCTTTCCATCTGTCTGCCACATGAGGACTTGCAAGTCGTGTCGGTTTTGTTGCTGACAAGCGGTGAATGTGCGCCTTAATCTGGTTGAAATATGATCGGTCAGCCCTAAATACCATCCACATCTGCAAGCCCCAAACTTAGATGTGAAACTCGGAAGCTTATGTATGTATAAACATAGAGTCTTCTTCTGAAATGTAATTCTGGGGGAGAGGGCACCGCAACCCTCCGTTCCCCGAAATGAATTTAAATGGATGAGCGTTTGGCATTGTTGGCCGGGGTCCCATTCAGGGAAATTCGGCCGCCGAGTGCAAGTCTTACTTCCGTTGACTCCACTTGCGTGCTGGATGATGAGAATGAAATGATGACGAGGATAACACAACACCCAGTGCACGAGCGGAGAAAATCTCCAAGCCGGCCAGGAATCGAACCCGGGCCTGCTGCATGGGAGGCAAGCACGTAACGACCCAGCTAAGCAGCAGACCATTCCCCAAAATACTCTCCTTCCAACAGCTTCTCCACCTGAATAGTTGCACGTGTCGGCGCATTGTCATCCATGAAAATGAAGTTAAGGCCGGATGCAGTCCTTCAAAGACATACATGGGGAAGGAGTACAGTCACCATGACGCGTAGCCGTGAGTGTACCGTGTTCAAAGATTTGGAGGTGAGTATACCCATGCGACATTGAGCGTCCCAACACCTCAGTAGCTGGACAACCAAAACGCTCATTTTCGACAATGTTCTTCGGTGCATTACGTGTTCCCATTTCTCGCCATATGGCGGTACGTCCAGTAATGTTGAACATGATTCTGTTTCTGTATATATGGAGTGTATATGTCGATGTGGGTTACAGAGCATATTTGCAAAATATCAGCAAAGAGCAGTTCGCGTGTTACTGAAAGAAATTTACTGAAAAATTATAAGTGCCGTTTGACATCCAACTTCCAACTGATCTGTTTCTCGGTAATACACTTTTCTAACGAAATTTTGGATTTCGCGATCCGTTGCCGCTGATTTCATAATGGATGGCGTATAAGCTCGGACAGAACAGAAATGGAACAGCAAAACATTCTTCAGCGTGTCTCCAGAGCATCCTACTAATGGCTTTGAGCACTATGGCACTTAACTGCGGAGGTCATCAGTCTCCTAGAACTTAGAACTACTTAAACCTAACTAACCTAAGGACATCACACACATCCATGCCCAGGGCAGGATTCGAACCTGCGACGGTAGCGGTCGCGCGGTTCCAGACTGTAGCGCCTATAGCCGCTCGGCCACCTCGGCCGGCTCCTACTAACGAACATAAACAATAGTAGCGGCAACCAGGCCTTGCTCGGGTATATGCAGTGACGGAAAAAAAATCAGAACACGAAGAAGTTGTGCCACATAAACGAAAGTCTTTCTACGTCTGAAAGATGGTACAGTATCTATTCACATTTCACTCCAGTCGCGTAAGAGCGGCAGTAATAGCGCCACTATGAGGATGCAAATCAGATTTGCTTTAAATATACGCTGTAACCGTCGCGAGTCTTAGTTACCTGTGAGATTGGGCGTGATGATTTTATGTTAGTCCAAAATGCCTTTAAGGCGAAAAAGACGCCGTTATCAGCACTTCACTGAGTTTGAAAGAGATCGACTGATAGGCCTACGAAAAACTCGTTGACCCTTCTGCGATATTTCAGAAAGACTAAGCAGGAATGTAGCCACTGTACATGACAGCTGGCAGCTGTGATGGCGGGAAGGTGCAGTTGCAAGAAGACCGGGCTCCGGACGGCCACATGGCACTACCGAAACAGAAGACGATCGTGTTCCGCGTATAGCTCTCGCGGATCGTATTGAATATACGGCGGGGCACCACAGTGACACAACGAACAGTTGCAAATCGGTTACTTCAACGACAGCACCGAGCTGGACGCCCTGTAGCGTGCATTACACTGACATGATACCAAACCGCCGCCATTTGCGACTTCTGTGGTGTCAAGCAAAAGCTCATTGGAGGGCAGGGTGGAGCTCTGTTGTGGTTTCTGACGAAAGCTGGTTCTGCCTCGGTGCTAGTGATAGCCGTGTGTTGAGGGCCTGCAACCAACGTGAATGTGTTCTAGACACCCTGGACTTGTCAGGTGATTCGACCCGTTCGCATTCATGAACAGCATTTCAGGGGGTGTTGTGCAACAGGATAACGCAAGCCCATATACAGCTTTTATTACCCAACATACTCTATAGAGTGTTGACATGTTTCCTTGACCTGCTCTATCACCATATTTGTCTTCAATGGAGGACGTACGGGGCATCATCGTTCGAGAACTCCAGCGTTATCTACAAACAAACTATAACCGTCCCTGTATCGACCGACCAAGTGCAACAGGCATGGAACTCCATTCCAAAAACTGACATCCGGCACCTGTACATCACAATGCATGCACGTTTGCATACTTACATTCAACATTTTGGCGGTTACACCGGTTATTAATGTACCAGAATTTCACCTCTGCAGTGCTTTTTCATGCTTACATTTGCCTGTAATCGTGCAATGTTAATCATTGAAGGACGTGACCCACACAAATGTATTCCCGAAATTCCATTACTCTGGATTAATTATTTTTTGGTGTTGAGATTTTTTCCGTCACTGTATTTATTCCAATTCCATTTGCCCATCTCCAACTTTTCCCCTACTTTGTCATTCTGCTCGGCCCTGCTCAACGAAGATCTCCCGCTCCCCCCTCTCTCTGTCAACCTCCCCCAAT
Source organism: Schistocerca piceifrons (assembly GCF_021461385.2). NCBI lineage: Eukaryota > Metazoa > Arthropoda > Insecta > Orthoptera > Acrididae > Schistocerca > Schistocerca piceifrons. Next base: position 837,029,790 of record NC_060149.1, read on the forward strand.
TCCACTGTATATCGTCTCCTGTTCCTCTCTCTTTCCATCCTCTGCTCCCCACTCTCTCTGCCCATCTGCTCCTGCCCACTCTGTCCATCTACTCCTTCCCTCTCTTTCCATCTCCTCCACCTAACCTCCTTCGAGTCCATCTCGTCCTGCCCTCATTCCTCCTCATTCCCTTTATCGCTCCCTCTGCCTCCCTCTGTCCATCTCCTCTTCCCTTTCCCTGTTTATTTCCTCCCCCCATCCCTCTGCGCATCGCCTCCTCCATCATCTCTCAGTGCACTTCCTCCTCTCCCTCTCCCTGCCCACTCCTCCTCTTTTCCTCCCTTGTCTGCTTGTTCCTCCCCCTCTCCCTGTCCATCTCCTCGGCTTCCAATATCTGTTCATTTCCCCCTTCCCCTCATTGTGTGCATATCCTCCTCCCTCATACATGTGTTCGCGTCCTTCTACCCCCTCTTTGTCTGTCCATCCCTTTCTCCCACCTTCTCTCTCCTCATTATAACCCCCACCCTAGATGGTTTCTTACCCTACAGTATTTCTTTTCAGGCAGTTATATATATACTACGTTTGGGAGAAATCAATCCAGCAGTTTACGAGGAGGTTTTTAGCTGCAGCTCTACCAAAGTATGCAAGTGTCACGTATGTTTTACATATTTGTATACATATTTCTCCTGTATTTCTAGCGAATTGCGTCCTTCAGTTTCGAATTTTACGTAGCCCAGTCTCTATGACGTCATATCTCCTGAACAATATGTCATACAATCGTCTAATCTTACAGGTGCGTGCAGTGGTGTGTTTTTATACTGTCTGCGAAAAGCGTTGCGATTACAGCTAGTGGTAGACTAATAAATTAAAAAGTTATTCATGATGCGGCTGTTTTTCACGCATTTCAGTTTTTATGACGTCATATCTTATGAACTATGTCTCGTACAATGATATAATTTTGTAGGTACATTCGGTAGCAGAGTGTCTTCGAATCGTCTTGTGAACAGAATTTGTAGCACAGAAGTGATAAATTCAAACGTCCTCCATGATACAGCTGTTTTTCCACGCTTTTCAGTGTTTATGGTGTCATATGTCCTGAACCATGTGTCGTACAATAATATAATTTTGCACGTATGTTCAGTGGTACATGTGAATACTGTGTGCAAAGTCAGTCGTGAACAAACTTAGTAGTAGAGAGGTAATAAATTAAATCGTCATTTCTGATGCGACAGTTTTATTGCGTGAACATCTAAATTATAGTAAGCAACAAACTTTCAACATTTCATCATTTTGTGGAAGTTGTCAGCGAGAAAAATTTTAAATTATTTTTTAAGTTTGTTGCAAGTCACTAAGTGCTCTCATTCTCAAAAAAAAAAAAAAAAAAAAGAAATGATCATGTGGCACTGATGGCTGTGATTCCCCATCCGGGGAAGTTCGGGGCCGCCGAGTCGCAAGTCTTATTTCAGGCGACACCACATCGTGCGACTTGGATGTCGGTGATGATGAAATGATAATGAGGACAGCACAACAGCCAGTCCACGAGCGGAGGAACTCTCCAACCTTGCCGGAAATCGAACCCGGGCCCACTGCGTGGTAGGCAAATACGTTACCACTCAGCTAAGCAGGCGGGCTCTCATCTTCAAATAGTGGATGAATAAAATTTGCGAATTCGGGCGTCGCGAGCTACACTAGTTTTTCACCTTCATCTCCTCCACTTTCATCGGTAGGTAGTTCTTACCCCTCCCCCCCTCCTCCCCAGCGTTTCTCTCCAAATGGGAAGTAATTGAAATTGGTCCGTTGGTTTAGGAGGAGATGTGTGTTATACATACATTGGTACACACATACAAACGTACGGCTGACGACAGTTATGTTGGTGTCCCACCAGCGTCCAGGTCGTTCCCTGACAAGTCTTCTCTGGTCGTCGCGGCTCAATTCGAAGCGAAACTATCACTGAAGACAATACTACAGCATTCAATGGGATTCCAGGCCAAAGACGTGTCTGGAGACCGCCCGGACAGCCGTGGGATACCAACCCGACTGTCGCCCATCACGCGGGTGGACAGTCAGGAGTGATGGTCTGGGATGTCATTTGTTTTCACAGCAGAATCCCTTTGGGTGCCTTCCGCGGCACCCTTTCAGCACAGCGGTACGTCGAATATATTATACGTCCTGTTTTGTTACGCTTCATGGCAAACCATCCTGGGCTTATATTTTAGCACAATAATACCCGCCCGCACACTGCGAGGGTCTCTATTGCTTGTCTTCTTCATGGTTGGCAAACCTTACCTTGGCCACCAGTGTCGCCGGATCCCTCCCAAATTGAGAACGTTTGGAGCATTTTGGGCAGCCCCCTCCAACCATCTCGGGATTTTGATGATCTGACGCCATAATTGGACAGAATTTGTCAGGATATCCCTCAGGAGAGCATCGAACAACTCTATCAGTCAATGTCAAACCCAGCAACTTCTTGCATAAGGGCCAGAGATAGACGAACGAGTTATTGACTTGCTTGATTTGCGAAGTTATTTCTCTTAAATAAATCATCCAGTTTTTGAAAATTGTAATCGTTTGTTTGTCTGCACATGTACATCACATCTACGGATTTCTGACCCATTCGTCGTGCGTCTTATTTTTATTGTTTTAAAAGTACTTACACCGATTTTTACAATATGTATTTACGTGCATGTGTACAAGGCAATGCACAGAAATATCCCAAAGAAGCGATATTTACTAATTAATCACTTTGAGCTGTGACAGCCTGCTCAGCATACATTACTGAAGTGTTTTATCTACAGTTGTAACCATTCTAGTAATTTAATTGCGATATTGAGGTAGATATTGGTTGTGTTTTTAGAGTTAATGCTTTTAGTTGATCTGATATGAGTATACAATGATTGTATCCTTCCTTTGGGGACCAACATCTAACCCTTGAAATAAATTTTTGTGGTACATCGAACGTTGTTGGGAATACGATCTCTGTAGACCTGCATTAGGGCGTGCAAGTATTTTACCGCACAAAATTGGGTCTAACAGTCATCTTCGTTGAATTACATTGTTAATTGGAAGGAAAATCAGCATTGGCCGTATTTTGTTGTTTTATTGTCAGCAAAATCGATTTTCAGTCACTTAGTGACCATCCTCGGTGCTAGAAGTTAAAAATTTTCACATAAAGATCAGAGAGTTCCTAACAACTATTATGTTCATACGCAGGTGTAGTTGTGATTTTCTGTTTTATACACTCTGATCGTTATGTGAAAATTTTTAACTTCTAGCACTGAGGATGGTCACCAAGTGACTGAAAATCGATTTTGCTGACAATAAAACAACAAAATACTGCCAATGCTGATTTTCCTTCCAATTCTATCCACTATTTGGTCGTGGTGCACACAACACTCCATGGAGTCGCCAATCAATACATTGTTAATGTCACAAGAAAACAACATATAAAAAGATGGAACCCATAGTTTAACGTGGTTTGCTTTCTCAGAAAGAAACTACATGTTCAACTGAGGCCTTATGTGTCTAATGCACTGCTTTTCGTTAACTTTGAATCAAGTACTTTTAGAAGTATCCAGGCAGAATAGTTCTGGTTTAAAGCCACTACTAACAGTCTATCAGTTTTTCTATTCTGCCCATTATGCTTAATTTTTGAACACTACTGTTTCATTAGAAGGAAGCAAATAATGTTGGGGTTTGACTGATTTAAAAGACGATTCTACTCTTTCACCGATCTACGCAAGAAACAAGGACTCTGCGCTTTAGTTTACGAGCATTTAGTCCGGTTTTTTTTTGTTAAAATAGACTATGATTAGGTCAACTACTGAATATAGGTGAAAAGGTGCTGAAAAATTCTTCTGTAGAATCTAGCTTTCTTCGGGTGACAGAATTGAACGAGTCATTCCGCACAGCAGTTGGAAGATGGAAAAAGATGAAGCAGATATAACCTCTGTCTGTGTGTGTCGTCCAATACAGACAAAATTTCGTAGTTTCCTGTAAATAAAAGTTTTCTCGGAGGCACGTGTGTTTCTGAGACCTTATAATTGGCCACTAATCGAACATATACGGAAAATAAGTGTGCTGTTGGTGACTGCAGGATATCTGCCATTTATCTGTCGCAAATTAGAAGTGCTTTGATCTAGGAAGATCTACACTGTCCCATCCAGGAAAACAAAGACACTTGTATTCCTAGTAAATTCGATTAGCTATGAGAGCTTTTTAAACATCTGCAGAAGTTTTAAATATGGTTTCTTTGCGCTCTTTTGTACTTCACTGCAGAGTATCGCTTCTGTCGATCTTTGGAAGAAAGCGTACGCTTACTTTTCGATGCATTAATGTAAGCAGTGTTAAATCCCATAAAAAACTGTGTCTTCACGCGACTAGCTATACTCAATAAACTGAAAGAATTTGGAAGTCAGTAAAGAGGACTTCTAACGCATTGAGTAGCGCCATAGTGCACTTGTACATATCTGCTGCACTTACACTGGTGTCTGGGGCTGGTAACTTTAGATTTCTTTTCAACATCACATCGCATAGAAATGTGATATCCTTTAATACTGTATTTGCAGGTTTCCCTTTCAAAACAAGTTACATTATTTTGTTTCGTTGATTCCCACACGCTGCTGCATTTAGCTACACATTAGACATTTACGTGTGACAGTGGTTTGGTGATACCGTTTTCGTGATTTTGTTGACGCTGATCGATTATATTTGATCCTATAAAAATAAACATTCCGATTTCATGTGACCTTTGTTGTGGAGAGAATGTGGCATCTACAAAGAATGACAAGTGAAAGAAGCTATCATGACGGGCAAAAAGACCTAATTCGTGGCCAGCGCGAAATGAGATGACTCAATGATTGCCTCATTACTTCCGTTTTACAACACGAACGTCCTGGGCGTGTCACACGATCACGCTTTGTGAGTGCTGCCCTTACAAACGTTGCATAATTGGTGTACTTACAGCCCAAGCACGTGACAGTAGATGCACACAAGAGTATTATTTGTTCGCATAATTCAAACGAGAAATCCATTTTATGGGAGGATGAAAACCAATCTACGAGGAAATTTCCACTGCACTGGTGAGCTTGGTTTGCGCCCCGGTCTCTTAGGCGTTACTTTGGCAAATTTTTCCCGCTGAAGTTGTTACTGGCCTCGTTGGCAACTCGCCAGAAACACGCCACAGATTGAAATGAAATGAAATATCGTGTGGCTAGGGCCTCCCGTCGGGTAGACGGTTCGCCTGGTGTAGGTCTTTCAAGTTGACGCCACTTCGGCGACCTGCGAGTCGATGGGGATGAAATGATAATGATTAGGACAACACAACACCCAGTCCCTGAGCGGAGAAAATCTCCGACCCAGCCGGGAATCGAACCCGGGAGCTTAGGATTGACATTCCGTCACGCTGACCACTCAGCTACCGGGGCCGGACACGCCACAGATTGACTGGAACATGAAGCGCAGTTCCCGTTTCCGTTTCCATAGGAAAGTGATGAGCCCTCCAAGCAAATGAAACTGGTACTACATAACATCCAACTTCTTCGTGTGGTAACTGCAACACTTTTCTAATAATATACAGATAGAAGTACACAAACTTTTAACAACTGATTCATGATCTGAACTTGAGTCCAAATTTCACTCTTCGTGTAATTTTTTGATGCCTACAAGCAGATAACGCTAGCACTACTCAGTCCTGACATTCTTAATAAATTAGTCTCCGGCTCACTTAAACATTAACGATGTTAGTGTTACTGCGTCTGTTTACCAAGGTAGTGCCTGTAGGATAGTATATGGCTGGCTTGTATTACACAGGCGAATACAGATTCTTGGAGTTATAAACCCACACCAAAGTTCAGCAGAACATGTGTCACACTTGTTAATGGACATCGTCCTGTTACTATCGAGTGCTTTCTTCTGAGACTCTGGCAATATAAACATATTTGTTAATAGATGTTTCTTCTAATGACTCTTTGGCCAGAATTATGTCTGGGTTTTCTAAGAACATTAAAAACAAAGACAGTGCATAAGATGATAATACCTCTCAAATTAACTCATTTCTATTTACCAAATATTTGACTCCCAGATCACGCTGACATTAAAATCCACAGGCATAAAATAGAGTCTTGAACGTCCGCCTCAGTTCTTGAGACATATTCCCTTACCTTTCACTTCCTTTCTATCTCCTTCGTTTACATCCACATTCATTATACATCTTTGAGAACAATATAGTAACCCAGAGTAGTTTTTCTGAATAACGCACTGGTATTTGTGTTGTTTCAACAGACCAACAGACCTGTCGCTGACATAACAGATTTATTCCTGTATAGTGTGGATAGCATATTTAACTTTCGTGTCATCGGGAAGAAAAAGAAGTAATGAAGGTTAGGGGTAAACAATCCCTTCGACATCGAAGTCACTAGAGACGAATCACAAAGCCGGATTAGGGAAAAATAGGAAAGGAAATCAGCCACACCCTTTCAAAACAACCATCCCAGCATTTGCCTTATGCGATTTAGGAAAATCACAGATAACATATATCCAGATACTCGGCCGGGAGATTTGAACCAGTGTTCTCCCGAATGCGAGTCCAGTGTGCTAATCACTTTTCACACCTCGCTCGGATGTCAGGAATAGCATGGACCGAAAGAAACGAGAGTGTGAAACCCTGTACGACCTACTCCTCTCGGAAAACATCAGGACAGTCATATACGATACGTATTTCTTTCAGTTGCCTTCTGTACTATGCTTTAGCATTTGTTTCTATCTGTGGTCCAAGTATCATCGAGCTATGTTACTTCGGAGTGACACATTATGCGAAAGTTACTTTCATTCTTAACTTCTGCACACCAGTCTATAATTATTTCCTCAGAAGGGTAAACTGTGTAGTTTAGGCGATTACGAAGGAGGGTGAATCCATTATCTCTGAGTATTGCATACTTTTTGAAACTCTAATATTTTTAATTTCGTGGGTGGTGAAACTGAAGCGCTAGCAGAAATATGTCTGTGTAGTTAGTGGTTAACGTATAGTTACAGAGTCCCGTCGACAAAGAGGTCATTAGAGACGAATCGCAAAGTTGGACTAGGAAAGGACTGGGAAGGAAATCAACCATGACCTTTCAAAGGCAACATCCCATCATTTGCCATATGCGATTTAGGAAAATCACCTATAACTTTGCGATTGAAAGTAAACGGAGGCTAAAATGGTTCAAATGGCTCTGAGCACTATGGGACTCAACTGCTGTGGTCATAAGTCCCCTAGAACTTAGAACTACTTAAACCTAACTAACCTAAGGACATCACACACACCCATGCCCGAGGCAGGGTTTGAACCTGCGACCGTAACGGTCGTGCGGTTCCAGACTGTAGCGCCTTTAACCGCTCGGCCACTCCGGCCGACAAACGGAGGCTAAGAAGAAGCTTCAAGCCGATTTGCTCGTTAGACTAGGACAGTTCATCCGTTTGAAGCTCACCAGATCACTGCTATAAGTATTTTTGTCAGTGAGCTGTTAGACGTTACATCTCCTGGTTCCGCCACCATCAAACAACAAAACTAAATATTTTTTTTCTTTTTCTGCAACACCTCTTTGTGTATGAGAAAAATTTCAATATCCTCCCAGGCACGAATTCCGAGCAAAATCGTAGGTATACCAGTAACAGACAATGAGAATCTACTGTTTGTTCGTAAGAGCGTGCAAGCGCCCACCTCCATCGGAATCCATGCCTTGCAAAACATTCTGGTCCTCAAACCAAACTTCAGGTAAATGAATTTTTACTTTTCGTTTCGATTTCCATATGTGCAAGTGCACGTGGATTGGCACGAACGATCTAAGTATTCAAGTGCTTAATGGTACTGTACCACTGGCGAAAAGATGCCCTCTCCCATAGATGGCGCCTTCGAACGAATATCACTCTATTAGTCGGCAGATAAAAATCACGTTTGCAGTCGTTATTGCTATGCTGCAGAGTTACTAGGAGTATGTTCTCATGTTACTATCCTTGAACACTCGTCCTCGTATTGAACAGTCTCGAGCTGATTGTGAATCCACTTATTCGCAAGGATAAAAGTCTCGGACAGGCAATAAAAGACAATGTTTTTACTCGCAAAGTAGTTATTTTACGACTATTCCCCTTTAAGTTACTGTTGTGTTTCAGATTTGTTTAAATCTAGTGTATTCTACTTCTTAAATGCGAATCTAGAGGGTATGCAAAATACCCGTCCATCGATGTCATCACCGCTTCATTGAACTGAAAATGTTTTTAAACCATAAATTCCTTTAGATGCGAGAGTCCATGGAAGACAGAGAGTGGCAAGTCTGGAAAAAATGCTGCATGTTCCAATATTGGAAGGCAAACAATATGAAGACTCCCATCTGCATCGCAGAAAACTGTTCACGGCACCTCGCTCTCTGCCTAAACTACGGCGTGATATTAACCATTCCTAAGTGGAACTATCTGTTTGCGTGTTGTACAAATACAAAATTGCAACATGCTTTGTTTGCTTTATCGACACCTTTCTGATTATTTTACAATTGCGAGTAGAACAGGAAAGTAAATGAGCAGTAGTGGTGCAGGGTATCCTCCGCCACGCACCTCGCGGAGTTTGTACAAAGATGTAGATGTAGATGTAGCTCCAAGGTTCTACGTTCAAATATAACATTCCTATGTGAAATACCAGAATCTTACGTTCGAAACTATCCTCCCCGTGCACCTCAAGCCTCTATGTCAAGTTCTTCAGCATTGCAAGTACCGTGTTATATCATAACCTACCCCGTATCGTTAGAGAAGCTATTAAGTTCCTTAGTTTCAGAAGAAAACTAATAGTAAGCATCTTGAAATAATGTGTGCTCTCCTTTCGTTTCGAACTGTGTCCTAATACCCCATTATCTGCCGTTTCAATACTTTTGCCCATAGTTTTGGGTATGTTTCAACTCTTTGCGACCTTTCTTAATCCCTTTCCCTGTTTTGCATTCTCTTCCTCTCTTTATATGTTTTCACTGCTTTACATAAATCAGTAAGTAAAGAAGTAATTGGATACACTTGCAAATCCTTTTACGAAAAAACATTGGTATTCTACAAGTATTTAAGTGCATTATGTAATACTTTTAGGCGTCACTGAAAAATACGCATTACCTAAGTGTAAACTGTAACGCTCCTGGGCAGGTATAAGAGAGATTCGGAACACTCTGATCTGGCCAGATGAAACAAGCGAATAAATTAATAAATACATAAAACACTTACCACAACAATTAATACAAATGAAATCAGTTTCGCCAATTTCGGTCGAGACAAACTTACTTCCATTCACTTTTCTGAGAGCTGTTTCGTTTCTGTGGTGAAGCGCCGGCCGCGGTGGCCGAGTGGTTCTCGGCGCTTCAGTCCGGTCGCAGGTTCGAATCCTGCCTCGGGCACGGATGTGTGTGATGTCCTTAGGTTAGTTAGGTTTAAGTAGTTCTAAGTTCTAGGGGACTGATGA